>NC_092150.1:64964455-65564455 GCF_045791955.1 Oncorhynchus clarkii lewisi | reverse complement strand
AGCGGTTCTGCTGATAACGAGACACGATCGCCTCCAGTAGCCGGTTACGTGGGAAGCCCCTCAGTCCCCGCTCATCCAGAGAGACACTACGGTGACAGAGAGGACACGTTATGGAGCAGTGGCGGTGCACCAGAGTCGGAGGAAACACCCGTATCCCATTTGGAGACTTGAGGCACGGCGTGTATGATCCATAGCCGCTGTCCGTTTCACTATACATGCTCATTTTGTCCATATCCAAATAATCGTAGTCCGAGTTCCCGGAGGCACGGTTTTGCGGAGGTGTTTCGCCTTCTGGGGTCTGTACAATGATATTTCGGGCGCACGCCAAACACACATTGTGTGAGCAGGGTAAAAGAATAGGATCCTTGAAAAGAGAGCCGCAAACGGGGCATTTTAATTCTTCATCCATCGTGTCTTCTATAAAACGCTCCTCACACAGTGCACAAGAGCAGCGATCAATGAAAACAGACCAGCACTATATGACACGAACAGCTCCCTCGACTGGTTTACGCAGGCGCGGGCGAGGGGGGGTTGTAGTCAGAGCGGATGGGTTCTGAAAACGCATCTTCACAATACCAAGTTCACTTTGAACAAAAAACTACAAGACCCGTAATCCAAGTGAGCAGCCGTGAAAAGTATTGTGGAGGCAAGTCACACCTTGGTGATAAAACTGTTATTAACCAGTATCTAACCCAAAGGGTAGCAGCGGGACCTGCCCTGCACATTTCCGAGGCTATTGAATGTGCAAGGCATATGTTGGTGGTGATGTTATTTTATTTAGAGTTTCAACCTAATCTTTTAATGAAATTCAAGATGCATGTTCTGAATTAAACGTTTCCCTTTTCTCACTGACATACATATAGACAGAACTACACTATGTATGCAAAAGTATGAGGACACCACTTCAAATGAGTGGATTCGGCTATTTCAACCACACCCGTTGCTGATAGGTGTATAAAATCGAGCACATATCATGCAATCTCCATAGACAAAATTTGGCAGTAGAATGGAGCTCAGTGACTTTCAATGTGGCACCATCATAAGATGTCACCTTTCCAACAAGACAGTCAAATTTTGGCCCTGCTAGAGTTACCCCGGTCAACTGTAAGTGCTGTTATTGTGAAGTGGAAACATCTAGGAGAGACAACGGCTCAGCCGCAAGGTGGTAGGACACACAAGCTCACAGAATGGGACCACTGAGTGCTGAAGCGCGTAGCACATAAAAATAGTCTGTTCTCCATTGCAACACTCACTCCCGAGTTCCAAACTGCCTCTGGAAGCAACGTCAGCACAAGAACTGGCCGAGCAGCAGCACACAAGCATTGGAAACACGTTCTCTGGTGTGATGAATTAGGCTTCACCATCTGGCAGTCCAATGGACGAATATGGGTTTGGCAGATGCCAGGAGAACGCTACCTGCCCCAATGCATAGTGCCAACTGTAAAGTTTGGTGGATGAGGAATAATGGTCTGGGGCTGTTTTTTATGGTTAAGGTCCCTTAGTTCCAGTGAAGGGAAATCTTAATGCTACAGCATACAATTACATTCTATACTATTCTGTGCAAGTGTTTGGTGAAGGACCCTTTCCTGTTTCAGCATGACAATGCCCCCATGCTCAAAGCAAAGTCCATACAGAAATGGTTTGTCGAGATTGGTGTGGAAGAACTTGACTGGCCTGCACAGAGTCCTGAACTCAACCCCATCGAACACCTTTGGGATGAATTGGAACTCCGACTGCAAGCCAGGCCTAATCGTCCAACATCAGTAGCCGAACTCACTAGTACTCTTGTGTCTGAGTGGAAGCAAGTCCCGGCAACAATGTTCCAACATCTAGTGGAAAGCCTTCCCAGAAGAGTGGAGGCTGTTATGGCAGCAAGGGGTGACCAACTCCATATTAATGTCCATGATATGGGAATGAGATGTTCAACAAGTAGGTGTCCACATACTTCATGTACTGTATATCTATCCATGATTCACATGCTTTGCACACGCACCGGTTGTTCTTGCCAAATTGTTTGGCATTACTGTGTCACTGTCATTGAAATGTGCAACTGTCAGGCATAATTAACCAGTCAGGACAATATAATGTGTCCCCTGGCCCTAACATGTGCATTGGAGCAGTTACATCCATTGTGGCAGTTTATAAATCAATTGGTCTCAGATTACCTGAGATCTAATCAAAGGGGTGTCATATTAGGATTCTAATTGCTTCATGCAATGGGAAAAACATCACAACATGAACAATTCATCATTAATGCTTTGTATGACGCAATCCCAAATTAGACCATCAAAAAAAGACTAGGCTATCTTTAATTTAATGATTTCAAGAGTAATATTTGATTCCAATTATGCAGGAAATATGGTAGCTGTCACAACTCTCCCCCCAAAAATGTCAATCATATCCATAGCAGTTATTTCAAATGGAAAATAATTGTCTCTCGAAAAGCTTCATCACACAGAATATGATTTATCACCTAGCCTACTATGTGAATTTGTTACAATAAGTTTCACTGGTTCATTTGGTTTGCTCTAAATTAACCACTCAGCAAGTGGCTGAAGAGCATCCTTGAAAACTCTGCACTCTTCGTGTCCTTTCCCCAAAACACATGTAAATATTGGACGATAAATTGTGCCTTCCTGTATTATACCTACAGTTGAAGTCGGAAGTTTACATACACTTAGGTTAGAGTCATTAAAACTCATTTTTCAACCACTCCACAAATTCTTGTTAACAAACTATCGTTTTGGCAAGTCAGTTAGGACATCTACTTTGTGCATGACAAGTCATTTTTCCAACAATTGTTTTCAGACAGATTATTTCACTTATAATACACTCTATTACAATTCCAGTGGGTCAGAAGTTTACATACATTAAGTTGACTGTGCCTTTAAACAGCTTGGAAAATTCCAGAAAATTATGTCATGGCTTTAGAAGCTTCTGATTGGCTAATTGACATCATTTGAGTCAATTGGAGGTGTACCTGTGGATGTATTTCAAGGCCTACCTTCAAACTCAGTACCTCTTTGCTTGACATCATGGGAAAACCAAAAGAAATCAGCCAAGACTTCAGAAAATAAATTGTAGACCTCCACAAGTCTGGTTCTTCCTTGGGAGCAATTTTCAAATGCCTGAAGGGACCACGTTCATCTGTACAATGTCTCTTAGAGATGAATGTACTTTGGTGCGAAAAGTGCAAATCAATCCCAGAACAGCAAAGGACCTTGTGAAGATGCTGAAGGAAACAGATACAAAAGTATGTATATCCACAGTAGAACGAGTCCTATATCGACATAACCTGAAAGGGCGCTCAGCAAGGTAGCAGCCACTGCTCCAAAACCGCCATAAAAAAGCCAGACTACGGTTTGCAACTGCAAATGGGGACAAAGATCGCACTTTTTGGAGAAATGTCCTCTGGTCTGATAAAACAAAAATAGAACTGTTTGGCCATAATCACCATCGTTATGTTTGGAGGAAAAAGGGGGATGCTTGCAGGCCCGAAGAACACCATTACATCTGTGAAGCACGGGGGTGGCAGCATCATGTTGTGGGGGTGCTTTGCTGCAGGAGGGTCTGGTGCATTTCACAAAATAGTGTGGATATGTGGATATATTGAAGCAACATCTCAAGACATCAGTTAAAGCTTGGTCGCAAATGGGTCTTCCAAATGGACAATGACCCCAAGCAGACTTCCAAAGTTGTGGCAAAATGGCTTAAGGACAACAAAGTCAAGGTATTGGAGTGGCCATCACAAAGCCCTGACCTCAATCCTACAGAAACTTTGTGGGCGGAACTGAAAAAGCATGTGTGAGCAAGGAGGCTTACAAATCTGACTCTGAATCTGAGTTACACCAGCTGTCAGGAGGAATGGGCCAAAATTCAATCAACTTATTTTGGGAAGCTTGTGGAAGGCTACCAGAAACGTTTGACCCAAGTTAAACAATTTAACGGCAATGCTACCAAATACTAATTGAGTGTATGTAAACTTCTGACCCACTGGGAATGAAATCAATAAAAGCTGAAATAAATCATTCTCTCAACTATTATTCTGACATTTCACATTCTTAAAATAAAGTGGTAGTCCTAACTGACAACTAACTGATAAGACAGATAATTTTTACTAGGATTAAATGTCAGGATTTGTGAAAAACTGAGTTTAAATGTATTTGGCTAAGGTGTATGTCAACTTCTGACTTCAACTGTATATGTTCGTATTCTTATATTTGATTATTTCTTATTGTTGTTGCATTGTCGAGTAGGAACCTGGAAGTAAGCATTTTGTTGGACGATGAATACCATGCGTATCCCATACATACGACTGATAAAACTTGAAACCTTTCTCAGAACTGCAGTTAGAAGATTTTAATGGGTGGGGTGAGGTTATCCCCAAAAGCAAGCTTCACTCCCATAGCCTAATCCCAGCATATAGTTCAAGGCAGGGCACAAATTTCAACCAATTTAAATATTTTAAATATCCAATCCATTACCTATTTGAAAATCATGAGATTTTGCAAAGCCTAGGTCCAAAGCTATATTATAAAGTCTAAATCCTTTTTCACCATTTGGTTCAAAAATCCTTACAATTTCAATTGTTTTGCAGAACTCAAACAGTATATATAAACAAATGTGTTTTTCAATAAACTGGACAAAATTGTTATAATGCATTCCCTTTTTATTTTGTGAGAGAATTTGTGTGATACCAGTGTCAGAGGCGTATTTGTACAAATCAATAACATTGTCAATGCATTAGGATAAAACAATCAGTCATCCTATTGCAGTTAGCCTACTATTCATAATGCTATATCATCAAGCATAGAAAAAATAAGGGAAATTCAAAATTACAAACTATCTCGATGTAATTCTCTTCAACATCATATTAAACAGAAAGAATCATCACTGAATAGCCTATACGACAGAAATAATAGATTTCATAAATTCTGGCCAAAGATTTGAAGTTCAACAGTGTCATCAAAGTGCTGTTCACACCAGGTAATAATCCACCCACTAGACCTGAGACATAGTACTATCAGGATTGACACGAATGGTCCGTGCACTCTTTCTCAAGTCTTGTAACTGCTTAGCAGGTTTCCCCACTCCTTCCTCAAACCTCTTCTCCACCACAGGGAGTACAGTATCGTGTAGGAAGGACGCATTTTGTAGAATGAAAGCTTTCTTCTCTGCCTCCTGTTCACACCGCAGGCTGTAATCGACGTGCTGTACAGCCACAAGAATGATCTCCCTCAGGCTCTCCAGCAGCACCATGTGCAGCTCTGGGAAGTAGAGCTTCAGCCCCTCCTCTAGGAAAGCCATCATCTGTTTGGTGAAGGCCACGAGGGTGTAGCTGAGGTTGACCCAGCAGTCGTCTCCTGTATACTGATTGAAGCTGCTCATGCCGCAGCTGCACATTTCCTCCTTCAGCTTTGTGAGAGCCTCTGGAGTCATCAGGTTCATCTTCCTCCACATCTCCTCAGAGTTGCGGTGCTTGGTGGCCTCAATGATGATCTCCTTGTAGCTTTGCAGTGCTGACTTGATGTCTTTAACCAAGAGGGACTGCAGTGTGAAGGTGAGGTCCAGGCCAATCTCACTGAGCTGCTTGCAGTGCTCCTTGGCCACCTTGACACACTCAGCTGCAGTGGAGAGGCTCTCTTTGCTGTCAAACACCTGCCCACTGAATGCATTCACAAACATCTTCATGGATGACCGGGACCAGACCACAAATGCAGAGTAGCAGCCTGTGTTACCGGCAAAGTCCATCTCAAATTCTTTGGCTGTCTCCAGCAAGCTAGTGAAGAAGATGTTGCAAAGCTTGTGTATGTAGAGCAGAGTAGCCCCCTCAATGCGCAGCTGGCGGATGGCGGTCTGCACAGCAGCGGCTCGGTTCTTAAGGAAGAGCTCACAGGCTTTGGTGGGCTGCCCCAGCCGGATTAACTGAGACACGGCCCGACGGGTCGCTTTGGGCCCTCCGCGGAGGGAACGGTCAGGAGAAAGCTCAAACACCAGCACCTCTGTCAGCTGTCGGACACGCTCATCCACCTTCACCCTGAGGTTTTTCACCCTCAGATTGACAGGCTGGTCCTTCAGGTAGTCATTCAGCTTGTCCAGGAGGTCCACGCCACCTTCAAAGTCCCGCTGGGCAATGCACACGTCCAGGTCCTCGGGAAGCTCCTGGATCCACTCCAAGCTCAGATCCACTGCCTCCTCTGAGTCAAAAGGGTTGGTCTCTTTGTCATCAAAAGGGTTGGTTGAAACCGAGGCTTCTGGTCTCACTGGTGAGTTGGGAACCTCTACCTCTTCCTTCTTGTGTTTTTCTTTTGTCACTTTGTTTTTCTTGGTCTCATCAAGGATCTCCAGCCACTCCTTTTTAATCTTGCTGTTTTCTGCCTGAAATATGCGGCTTTCGGGGAACATCAGGATTTTGAACATGTCCTTCATTGGGGGGTGGTCCTTCACGTTGACAATGGCAAAGCTCTCCAGATCATACAGTGCATTGTATTTGTACTTCACTGTACCACGGCGATTTGCTAACCAGGTGGCAATAAGAAGGCAGTCATTCATCAGGAAGGCATGCACTTTTTGAAGTTGTGCCATGTTGTCCACATCATATTCAACCAGGTCGCCATTGTACACTAAATACCTGCCTGGGGTGTCCATAATGTTTTTGCACCCCTCCACTTTCTCAAGCAGTGTAGTCAGTGTTCTCTGTTTCACTTCCTCTGTGTCTTTAGGGAATGCTGCCAGCATCTCCTTCGCAGTCTCATCCTTATCTGTTGAGAGCAAAGACTGGGTAATGCTCTCCATTATACTTTTCTGCTCTGTCAAAATATGACTTAGTTGGTACATCTCACTCTCCAAGTATGAAATCTCTTTGGCAGTTTCAATGAACTGTCTGTAATTCTTGTATACATTTTTCTTCAGGTTTTGAGCCGTTTCATCTGCCAGGGTCTGTATTTTTTGACGATGTTCCTGCAAATCTCTGTCGCCATCAGATTGTTGTGAGAGATTCTTGACATAATTCTGCGGGTCGAAATTAGCTGATTCTAATTGCTTGCGCAGTCTGTTCGCCTGCTCTGCCATCTCCCAGGTTACTGTGTGTCTTCTTCTGATTAAAAAAAGGTGTCTTCTTCTGATTAATATACATGAATACGTGATGTTTTTTTAGCTGCTGCGATAACAGGAAATATGTTAACACCCAAAACACAGACAGAACAACATCTTTGCCCAAAACGTCACGAGACGGAAATTAGGAGGCCAATAGAACGTCTATGGGTTAAAAATTGAATGTAAAATAAAATAAATAATAAATAAATTGTGCGCATAGTTATTTAAGTTATAGTCATATTGAAAGATCAAAATTACAGTCAACATTTGTATTTTATAAATGTTCTTTCATTTCAACGTATTTATATAAAATCCCGAGTAACTATTTAGTTGGACAACATTTATTCGCGAGTGCCACTGTGGCGGAATAACGTATCCCAGAGTTCCCAACAGTACCATAGAATGAAGGATATCACCGTAAACTAGGAAAGCACGTAAACAGGAAGTATTTTGAAAAAGAGCGAAAACATTTTTTTCTGTAGTATTGCCCGTTAACTATCTAAATAATTACAGAAATGAATCTACATTTAACTTAAGCTGAATATTGAGATACTCTTACGTAGATATAGCTATATGACAATCAAATTGATTAGACCGCGATGACAGTCATCTGATGGTTGCTAAAGTTAGAGCTATCCAGCGCCAAATCATATGATTGGGTTTTGGTGCGTTCATTCGCCTACTGGCTAACGTTAGCTATTTAGCTAGTCAACGTTACATCACAAGCTATCTAATTTAGCTATCTTATATCCATCTAACTTGAATTATATGTTCATCCATCAATAGTTGAACATGGACAACGATTTCCTGCTTGCCATTCAGCTGCAACAGCAATTTAATTCCGAGGCATCCACAAATTCAACAAATGATGACAACAGCTATGGCCAAACCACCAAAAAACGGAAAGTTGAGTCTAGCAGCGATGTCATCCCCTATTCACGTCCATCTATTGCTCCAGAGAAACCAATGTCAATCGTGGATGAGTCGTGGGAGACGCTTGACCCAAGCCCAGATGTGAGGGCGATGTTCCTTGAGTTCAATGACACATTCTTCTGGGGAAAGCTCAGTGGTATTGAAGTCAAATGGAGCCCCCGAATGACACTGTAAGTCATTGTTGTATCCATCATCAGATATGATTCACGTGTTTCTTATTGGAGCTCTTACATTAGAACATGTTGCCTATTCACTATCCATGTATAACTCAAACTGTGATTGTTTTCTTGTGGTTAGAGTATTCCCTTATCTTATATTGTTCAATGCCTGTCCCCTCATACAATCTTAAATTGTAGGTGTGCAGGTGTGTGTTCTTATGAAGGACGAGGTGGACTGTGTTCTATTCGACTCAGTGAACCTTTACTGAAACTCAGACCCCGTCGGGATCTTGTACAGGTACTTTGACTAACCAACCTGAACCTTCTCAGATTTATTACAATTGTATAAGATTTAACACATGCAAAGTGGCTGTGGTGGAATTTCTTCAGTATAGCATGACATGAAAAATACTCTGTTAATTATTCCAGACACTTCTCCATGAGATGATCCATGCACTGCTCTTCGTGACTCTAAACAACAGGGATCGTGATGGGCATGGACCTGAGTTCTGCAAGCACATGGACAGAATCAATCAAGCTACTGGCACTAAAATCACAGTAGGTTCTTCTCTGTGTCCAGTCAAAGTGTACTTTGTGTTGATATGCATCTGACTTCTGAATCAACGGTGTTCCACCAGGTCTATCACACGTTCCACGATGAAGTGGATCTCTACCGTCAGCACTGGTGGCGCTGTGATGGGCCCTGTCGAACTCGCAAGCCTTACTTTGGATACGTGAAGAGGGCAATGAACCGTGCCCCCTCAGCCCAAGACACATGGTGGGGGGACCACCTGCGCTCCTGTGGGGGCACTTATACCAAGGTCAAGGAGCCGGAGGGTTATGGAAAGAAAGGCAAGAAGACAGACACCAGCCAAGGCAAGACAGACACCAGCAAAGACAAGAAGCCTACAGACAAGCCCACAAGCAACAGCAAGCCTTCCAGTACAGCTATTGCAGGTAATACAAGTCTCTTTCTCGTTTGATGAATGCTGAGAGCAGTAATATCATTTATAATTCAAAATATGGCTTAGTGAATGTGTTTTGGTGAATCTACATTTTATTTCCAATGTTTTTGTCTCAGGCTCTGGTTTACAGGACATAAGGAATATCATCCCATTCAGTGGCAAAGGCTTTCTGCTTGGAGGGAGTTCGCAGCCATCGTCATTTCAACTCAAGAAACCTATTGTCAACAGTCCCACAACACCCTTCACTACTTCTGTGTCCCCCAGGCTTGTGCTGTCACCTCCAGCTCAGGCGACGGCAAAAGGAATTGACTTGCCTGGACGGCCAGGTATGAGCTACCCACAGAAGAAGGGGAGCACAAGCACCACAACCTCCATAGCAGGGGGAGCACACGGCCCATTCAGAGGACCGAAACCCCCTGTTAAAAAATCTGTCAGCAACACCAAGGCATTTGTCAACATCGGTGGCTCACCTGTTAGGATTTACAAATCCAACACCACTGTGTCCAAGCCAGATAGTAACTCCTCAGACACTTTCAAGACCAAAACAGAGCAAAGGTCTGTCCAAGACCTCTTTAACGCCAGTGGCTGGAAGTCTGGAAGTGCAGCTAGTTCTAGTACCTCCACTGTCTCAAAACCTCCAGATGAGACTAAAAGTGCATTTTCATCTGTGGGTGGTTTGAACTTTGGACAACCAGCCAAAGCTGGCAGTTCCTCAGACACCAGACAACTGGACAGCCATCATTCTGGTGTTCCGGCCACATCAAAACCTGCCGTGTCCATCGAGCCTCACCCTTCCAAATATTTCAAAGGCCCTAAAAAGCCTAATGGAGTCAACATTCCAGTTTCTAGGAAGAGGCCTTGGGAAGACTGCACCTCTGCTCACATCTTTGACTTCTTTCAGGAGACAATTGATGAGTCACCACCATCAACGTCAAGGAGTACAAGGCAGGACATTGACATGCCGACTACCCCAACAGCCCATCCTGCAGTTCAGAACAACTCTGCCAGCTCTGCAAGCCTTACTGTGAACGTCAGCTGCCCTGTATGCCAAGCCATGGTGCAAGAGTCAAAAATCAATCAACATTTAGATTCCTGTCTCTTGTGAGAGAACTGAAATGTGAGGAGAATGCCCTGCAGCTGTTTTATATTGCACAACCTCTAACAGGTCTAAGCGTAGGTTAAGTTGTATAGAGTTTGTTTCCCTGAAAGGCGGTTTTGCTAATAAGTCTAAATTTAATTTGTATCTCATGTAGTACTGCTGTAATTAGAGATACAGTTTTGAGGTTTTCCAGTTTGCATCTCCTACATCATGTAAAACCCTCTGGAAAAAGCCTGTTGGTTTAAGTCTTAAAGAACAACATCTGGACTGCACCGGGTTGTTACGTTTATGGTAGTTTGCAGAGAGACTTGTGCCTTAGTAGATCCATGTAAATATTTCCAAAAACATTGATCAATTGTGACATGCTGCCTCAGATAACCATGTTTAAGAAAATGTTCCAAATGTTTTAGCATTGGTCTTCACTCATGTATAATTGATTTCATTGGTGCCACTTTGACTTGATGGGTCAAGGAAATGTTGCCATTACATAGGCAATTTGCTGCGGTCTTGAATTTGGAAAGTGTCTTCCTCGTATGCTGATCGGGCAGTATTGAATTTCACACGTGCTTGCTATTCCTCTAGGCCTTAGAATTCGTCACATTCGACAGGGTCAAGTGTTTTACACGGGCATGTGCTGACTCATGTCATCAATAATAGTTAAATGCCTTGTTCAATGGAAAGCACTAATGTGAATTTATCTTAAGCCTCTGTAAATTATCCGTAGTAGAAGTGTGTAGCCAACGAGTAACAAGGCTGTTATTGAATATATTTAGTGTTTTAGTTGTCTTTTTTTATTGTCATTAGTAATACCATCATTGAATAGTATTAATGTATTTGCAGATTATTTTCTGCATGTTTGCTTCTGGTATAAATGTTAAGTTGGATTTGTTTTGTTTCTGATGAAATAAGACCAACATTCATGTTTTAATAGGAATGTTTATAAAGGGAAAATAAAATGTTCTTTCATACCTTTTATGTGTCTTTTGACTGAATGTGACTTCATAGTCCTCCTTCCTCAATGGCAGACTAATACAAATCAATAAGATGGTCTCAAATACCATTTCATCATATAACTATACTAATTCAATTAACTGAAAAATGACATAATTCTCAAACACATACTTCAATACCCTTACATGCTTAGACACATTTGAATAGATTTC
The DNA here is from genome assembly GCF_045791955.1 of Oncorhynchus clarkii lewisi. Classification (NCBI taxonomy): domain Eukaryota; kingdom Metazoa; phylum Chordata; class Actinopteri; order Salmoniformes; family Salmonidae; genus Oncorhynchus; species Oncorhynchus clarkii. Next base: position 65,553,042 of record NC_092150.1, on the reverse strand, counting down.
CTGCCCTCCCAAGGGCATAGAGCATTATTGAGAATCTTCTTTTGATTCACATTCAAAGAGTATAGGAAGGTTTTATGGGGACGTAACTAGACCGGGCCAAGAGAGCAATGACAGTTTCCGAAAAGAAAAACTGCTTGTGCAATATAATACCAATAGTACTATACACTGCTCAAAAAAATAAAGGGAACACTAAAATAACACATCCTAGATCTGAATTAATGAAATATTCTTATTAAATACTTTTTTCTTTACATAGTTGAATGTGCTGACAACAAAATCACACAAAAATTATCAATGGAAATCAAATTTATCAACCCATGGAGGTCCGGATTTGGAGTCACACTCAAAATTATAGTGGAAAACCACACTACAGGCTGATCCAACTTTGATGTAAAGTCCTTAAAACAAGTCAAAATGAGGCTCAGTAGTGTGTGTGGCCTCCACGTGCCTGTATGACCTCCCTACAACGCCTGGGAATGTTCCTGATGAGGTGGCGGATGGTCTCCTGAGGGATCTCCTCCCAGACCTGGACTAAAGCATCCGCCAACTCCTGGACAGTCTCTGGTGCAACGTGACGTTGGTGGATGGAGCGAGACATGATGTCCCAGATGTGCTCAATTGGATTCAGGTCTGGGGAACGGGCGGGCCAGTCCATAGCATCAATGCCTTCCTCTTGTAGGAACTGCTGACACACTCCAGCCACATGAGGTCTAGCATTGTCTCGCATTAGGAGGAACCCAGGGCCAACCGCACCAGCATATGGTCTCACAAGGGGTCTGGGGATCTCATCTCGGTACCTAATGGCAGTCAGGCTACCTCTAGGGAGCACATGGAGGGCTGTGCGGGCCCCCAAAGAAATGCCACTCCACACCATGACTGACCCACCGCCAAACCGGTCATGCTGGAGGATGTTGCAGGCAGCAGAACGTTCTCCACGGCGTCTCCAGACTCTGTCACGTCTGTCACATGTGCTCAGTGTGAACCTGCTTTCATCTGTGAAGAGCACAGGGCGCCAGTGGCGAATTTGCCAATCTTGGTGTTCTCTGGCAAATGCCAAACGTCCTGCACGGTGTTGGGCTGTAAGCACAACCCCCACCTGTGGACGTCGGGCCCTCATACCACCCTCATGGAGTCTGTTTCTGACCGTTTGAGCAGACACATGCACATTTGTGGCCTGCAGGAGGTCATTTTTCAGGGCTCTGGCAGTGCTCCTCCTGCTCCTCCTTGCACAAAAGCGGAGGTAGCGGTCCTGCTGCTGGGTTGTTGCCCTCCTACGGCCTCCCCCACGTCTCCTGATGTACTGGCCTGTCTCCTAGTAGCGCCTCCATGCTCTGGACACTACGCTGACAGACACAGCAAACCTTCTTGCCACAGCTCTCATTAATGTGCCATCCTGGATGAGCTGCACTACCTGAGCCACTTGTGTGGGTTGTAGACTCAGTCTCATGCTACCACTAGAGTGAAAGCACCGCCAGCATTCAAAAGTGACCTAAACATCAGCCAGGAAGCATAGGAACTGAGAAGTGGTCTGTGGTCACCACCTGCAGAACCACTCCTTTATTGGGGGTGTCTTGCTAATTGCCTAAAATGTCCACCTGTTGTCTATTACATTTGCACAACATCATGTGAAATTTATTGTCAATCAGTGTTGTTTCCTAAGTGGACAGTTTGATTTCACAGAAGTGTGATTGACTTGGAGTTACATTGTGTTGTTTAAGTGTTCCCTTTATTTTTTTGAGCAGTGTATTTGTCTGTGATCTTACATGTACAAAGGAAGGTTTTCCCTGAATGGTTTCTGGTTCATTCTGGAATAAAATCAAGGCATATGTTATTTAGGGAAGGATGATGCAGGGGCAGTGGGGTGAGATATGTCATGGCAGAGGGGCAGAGAGGGAGGGCAGTAGAGTTCAAGGCACAATGAGGCTCATCCTGACCTGCTAGATTCTGAGGACATCCCAGATGATTAGCACAGTGAAAAATAGCATGCAATGCAATTTAGTGAGAAGACACACAAATGAGAAGCTCTAAGATAAGTTACCTGTTTCCTCTAGCCTGTATTTAAAGCACATGTCCACAGGGGTAAATTCATAATCTGTTCATCTTGAGTGCACTGCAGTCAAAAGGCACCAACACTTAGGAAGGCCTAATGGGGTGTCCTTGTCTTAACTGTGCAGTGTATCATCAAAAACACATTGTGAGTACATTTAAACTCGTATTGACGCACTGCCAATTCATAGAGTATAAAATAATGTTTTTTAAGGGAATACATTGATTTATTTCATTTTTCACATTTACAATTACACAATTTGTTGAGACCTTGATTCTTCAATGACATCTGCCCTTGTATAGGCCACATGTGCCTCTTTTGGGTGGGCTTTGTCTCTTTGTTGAGGGGCTGTTAATAAAACAGGACCATGGTTGGAAATCCCACCATCTGTCCTTCATACTGAAAACCTTTGTTCTGCAGACACATGTCATGAAGACCTCAGCCTAAGTAATGCCTTTTGAACTATTCTCAGCCGTATTCATGTAGCATATGTCATGTTTGTTTCTTTGCGAAGTGTGCCATTATACTAAACAACATTATATCATTGCACTTGTATCCCACAATTGGAGAATTGCAAGAAAATAAGCTTGATAACTTTAATTTGATAAAATATTAAATTATGGCTATTTGGATGGTTCCTCATCATTATTGGTTGCGTTTACACATTTTTTCACAAATTGGCCTTTTGCCCAATCACATCAGATATTTTCACAGCAGCTGTTTTTCAGAGCTGATCTGATTGGTCAAAATACCAATTAGTGAAAACAAATATCAGAATTGGACTGTCTGTGTGAATCCAGCCAATTGTCTTAGAAGTAAATCAAATCCTCACACTGTAGAGCTGTGACTCCCTTTAGCAATAAACAGAATGAATTAGATAGGAGCGTCTAACCCCCCCCCCCAACAACAAAAAAATTACTGTCGAAGGTTGTAAATATTCAACCACACTTTCCTGTCCGTCACCGTGGGTGACGCCCAATCCAACTCGAACTGTGTTAAAGGGACAGGAAGTGCGAGCCAGAGTCATAAAGGAGATTACCGCTGTTGGCGTCAACGAATAATTCTACTGTTGCATGGTGCTCGTCGGAGAGGCGAATTTCTTTACCGAATGTGGTTATTCATAACCACTAAAACTTCTTCCCACTAAAGTATTGCATTTAAGGTAAAGGTATAACGATGAACGGTAAATCGGCGAACGGCACAGCGGGTGGAACACTGGCCTTCATTGAGGGGCTACCACCACTGCCGAAGAGCCTAAGCGGCTTGCTGAATTCAAGCGGCGGGTCTTGGAGAGAGATGGAAAGGATGTATGCAAAGAAAACCATGATCCAAGACGACCTTAGTCGTGGGCGAAACAATTCCGACAATCTGCTTGCGAATAAACCGGCCAACCTTGATGCGGCTTTAGCACTCCTCCGAAAAGAAATGGTAAGTGGAGGGGATGTGATTTGTGATGGGTTGTTTTCCTTCTCATTTTACAAGGCAGAATGTCAGAACAGCTGTTCTCATGATTTCACCAATCACGAAATTACTCCAAATGACTTAATTCATTCATGGTCTAATTAGTACCGTAGCTCTTATAGTCAGCTGAAACATGTAAACAGAAATTTGACACTGGCAGTTGCCAATTTCTGTGATAAGATTTGCTACACTGTAGCCAATACTCAACAGTGGCAAGACCACGATGAAACACGATACGTTGTTGCTTGTAGGATTTGATGCCAGTTTTGCTATCTTTGATAGCCTACAGTCTATACTAAATTTGTGACTTTGATTTGTGAACAGAGGTTTCTTTATGAGTAGCTATTTGAAGGTTTACAAATCGAACGTTCAGCCTCACTGTAGGCCTATCTTATGATTAATATTGTATCCCATCAAATATTGATTGAATGGATAGAAACAACTATTTCTAGCTGAAGGCAGGAAGTAGCCCTTGATCATGACTGTTCCATTACACTACACAACTCACTGGATGAAGCAATCTTCTGTAGGGTGGGAGCCGCGACGCTCGGTCTGAACATTAACAGGCATCACTTGCAGTACGGTTTTGGAAGCATAAGGACATTCTCATTTATAATATGAAGGAGCTATTATCGGCGAAACATAATGCAACATGTTTTGTATTGAGATACAACTTTATAGGGGTAGGGTTCCCACACGGCCATATTTTATGCTACAGCACTTGTTTACGAAAACAGATGGAATAGAGTTAACTACCTGTTCTAATTAGCTATCTGCGTCTAATTGGCTGTCTGCAGAAGACAGAAGCCATACACATGTTGTCACTGAAATACTGTCTGCTGCAACTGTTAAAATCGGTTAAGTGAGCAGTAAGTGTTTGTGTTTTGAACTTGGGAAATTATTTAGATGTATTATAGAAGTAGAGGGATTTATGTTTCAAGAACAAATCTACAATTGGCAACTGATTCACCTTTTTGATGGAGTTGTTGGCTTCCTGAGCCAATTCACCCTTTAAACAGAACATTTAGATGCATAGACTGCACTCCTTAGTTGTTGGGTAGAGAAGAGGCAATGTTAGGCTCTTTTTAGTCCAATATTGGGCTAGGCATTAAGCACCATCTGCTCTTTTGTCTAATCTCTAAAGTTTTAGGTATAGTATAAAACACCCTTTTGAGCGCTTAAAATAATTCTGGTTTAATTTTGTATTTTCCAGGTGGGGTTGCGTCAGCAGGATATGTCTTTGCTGTGTCAGCTCTGGTCCCTTCACGAGTCAATCCAGGAGTACAAGGGCAGCTGCCATGACCTCAGCGCCGGGCACGGGATAGAAAATGGCTACTTTGATGAAGATGATGAATACTACCAGGAGACGAGCACAACACCAACTGACCAACCGGAGGGAAGTGAGGCGACATCTCCCAAAAACGGGACTAGCAAGGACTCCTGGTTAGGAGACTCTTTCCACATCACCATCTGAGACTCAAGAGCTGAGCTTGCTTGACTCCACACATTTGAGGCACTATGCTTTTTTTAATAAAGAGCTGTGCCATGCATTGTTTTGCTGGCTTATAGTACTTTTTCAGCAGACCTTTTCATACAAATATATAAACAAAGGTTCATTATTTATTATAAATTATGTTTTTTTTTCCTATAACTATGGACATTTTTAGTTGAGTTTTTAATGATTTGTTGTGAGTACTTCCAAGCTCTGTCAACACAATGTTTACAGGGTTGAAATCTGGAGACTGGGAAGGTCTTAATAAACAAAAGGGATGGGATTCCTGTCCCTGCAATCAGTGAGGGAGGAAATTAAATTTTAGATGGCATGTAGTGGCAATGTTGACTGTTACGGATTTGTGATCTGGGTGGAGTAGGCTGGAGAAAAGTATAGAACTGTGAAAAAGTATTAAAGTGCTGGAAACGCTTACTTCTGGAATGGTTTTATACCAGGGTAAGTAAGCATGTGCTTCTTTGAAGCCCAATGGTATGCTTAATTTCATATTGTGCTGTGGCGCTCCATACCTTTTCAGTTAACAGTTCTTCAATGAAACTAGATTGTTGACTTAAGTACAGTTATAACCATTGTTTTCATTTAACAAATCAATACAGGGTACTCATGAATTCATATAGACCCCACTAGGACATGCATGTATGGCAGTTGTGTCCATTACGGTGTTCCACAGCCAACTGACACCAAGTCTGCACTCTCAACATTTAGCTGCATAGACTGCTCATCAAAATAATATAGGCTAGGAAGTCTAGTCGAGAAGTAAAATTTTGCTTTTGTATCCAGACTTTTTGTTGTGTTAACTGGTCCACAATTCATGTGTTTGTGGTACGCAAACCAAAGAGTATAATTGACACACCTGGGTTGACTTGTAATGGGTTTTAGGAATGATACTGTGCAATGTTCTTCTAGATGCTCCTAGTCGGTTTTATTTTTCTCCGATGTTACACAATATAATGAATGTGTTGTAGTACAGGAGGTTGATCTGTTTAGACATGTGTTTTCTTGACTATGATTCATGCCATTTGACAATATACACACCAGCGGCTGACTGGAGGTCAGCTACAGAAAGCTTTCAAAATGGGGAGCTAAAAGAAAATGTCCTCGGTAACTCCTATGCCTCAATGTGCTATGTACTGAATTTTCTACCTCCAGCTTCACCGTAAAATGTATATATTGCTGCCACCAGCCCCACATTGAAAGTCAGTATTACAGGATAGCAGTCTCTTATTTTTCTGCATCACACTAAACAGAAATCGCCACAATTAGTGCCTTTTGTGCCCCTTAGGTCTCCAACCTAGGCTATTGCTGTTATCTGTCCCTTCATCTCACAGCACTTTTCTCAATCTGGTCATGTCTTTCGGATGGTCTGATGGCACACGTGGTGCATAGTATGCTGTAACTACAGCGGAGTTACTTGTTCAATTCCTACCTTAAAAGGAAAAAATAGGTTTCTTCACCAGCGTCAATAATCCAGAGTAATACAGATGTGAAATGTATACAACTGCATCCCGATGAGATTTGGTTTCATGTGGTGATATTCAGATGAACAATGTCTTTGTGCATCTACATTGCTTGCTGTTTGGGGTTTTAGGCTGGGCTTCTGTATAGCCCTTAGTGACATCTACTGATGTAAAAAGGGCTTTATAAATACATTTGATTGGTCTTGATTTCATCCAATCAGAAAGCTGTTCTTTTACCACAGTCATTTCAAGGAGTTGGTGCTGTATCAGAATCTACAGAGCCAATATAGGCCTCAAGCCAAGGAAATTAAACTTCAATCTTAGCAAACATTTTACGATCAAAGTGTGAAGAACATTGATGTTTTAAGTTTAGATTTGGTTCTCTGCCCAATGATTTCAGTCCATATTTTGAATGAAAAAGGTCAAGATGAATGAATCTGTTATCTATGTAATATGATTTTCATCTATGATGTACATTTGATTGTTCCCTCTGACAGAACTCAAAGACAATATTTGAAGGGTTTGTTTAGTTTCAATCCATTCCTCATATGTGTTATTTTTAGTGAATGACCATACTACTGTTTTTGGAAAATTGGTTTTATGCTCTTTTATGTAATAGTTATACTTATGGATTTAATAAAATTACTTTACTCAAATTTGTCTGTTATTCCTGCATGAAACTGTCATTCACAGGCAACCGAACATAACTGTCTCTACTTTGTAGCTCTAAAATTAGCTTTGGCTCTACAGGTCAGCATGCACCACTTGATAGGGTATTGATCAAATGCAACCTTTAGCACCAACAGAACATTGCATCATTGCACTTTAGAGTGACTTTGGATAATTTATTATAGCTGCCATAGAGACATTCTTCTTTGACTCTGTTTGGAGAATTGTAATGATTGTCTTGTTCAAAATAAGCACCAATTAATGTATATGAAGTGTGACATGTAACTAGACATCTACTGTATATGTACTGCTGAAGATAACATTGTTTCTATCTCATAGTGAAAACTGAGAAGCAAAGATTCTGGAATGTCCCGCTCAGATAAAGTAGCGAGCTAAATGCACAATCTGGCTCTGCAAGTGTTTTCTTCTTAGGTCAAGGCTCCGTAGACAAATCATGTGAACAACACTGGTGGACCCTCGGATAGTTTCCCTGTTACTGTATCTTCTCACAGGCGGTGAGCGTCAACCGTCGTTGTCATATACCAAGCAACCCAGCTGGTCAGTTAAAATCAGGGTAGAACTAATCCCCTCTCCACACACTCAGACTTACGCTTGTTCCTCAGAGTACAGTATGGGCTGCATGTATTCAAATGAGAAGTGACCTTTTGGAATGCAGCCTGTACTGAACACGCCTCTGTGCTGTGCTGGGCTGGGCTGAGCATTTGTTTAGGAGATTGTGGTGGATTAACATAATCTTGATTGAAAGCAAATCCAAGGTACAGTATGCGTGACTCTGCCACACAAGCACTGGGCTATGTACAACCGGGCTGTGCCAACACTCAGACCACAAACACACTACTCACCTCAAAGCTTAATCAATGAATGGGAAAAAAACAATTAAATTCCCGTGGTTTTACTAACGCCATTAAACACTTTGAAGTATAAACCATGTAACTAGTACAGTTTAGGAGTTTTCAGATGAAGTAGTATACACCATTCATTTTTCCCATAGGGTATTTTACAAACACTTCAAATAAGGGCTGTGTTTTGTGTAGGATCACAATAATGGAGCACACAACCTATTGCTTATTTCACATTTCTAGCATTGGGCTTCATTAGATTTAAGAATGGAGTGGCATCAAACACATGGAAGCTATGTGTTTGATATATTTGATACCATTCCACTTAAGCCATTACCACGAGCCGTCCTCCTTTTGTTTCTGCCTTTAGTAACCTTCTGTTTTATGTTACCATATCATACTAATTTGAGTGTCCCGGATTTAGATTTACTATGTTATGTCTAGTCTATGATACCAAGTTGATTAAGCATAGCAATTAGGGTTAAGGGCCTTGCTCAAGGGCACATCGGCAGAGTTTTCACTGAGTCAGCTCAGGCATTTAAACCAGCGACATTTCGGTTACTGGCCCAACACTCTTAATCGCTAGGCTACCTGCCACCCACTCGGCTACCTACCGTCCTTGGTTAACTTGTCTAGAGCTCACAGCTTGGCTTTGGCACAGAACAGTCAGCTCTGCTTCAGTGATCCTGTCTGACCTTTACTCTCTGAGCCCTGGACCTGGCTGGAATTATGATCATGAGCTTACACTGAGCACTTGTTGACATAGAGAATTATAAATCATACATTATCTATTCTTCGTGAAATCTTTTGTCCCTATGAATCAAATGTTATTTCCCTTTAAGGGCACATTTATACACTGGTCTCAAAATTCTAATGCCTCTGATGTGATTCTTGTTATACTAATCTGATTATCCAGACTCATGATCAATCACTTCACCAAAGGGGTATACTGAAAAGCAGGATCAATATGCTAGCTAACGTTGACAAGAAACCAGAAATTACTATTGATTTTCTGATTCATTAACAAAGCTAAACTTAGATACACTATATAACAAAAAGTATGTGGACAGCTGCTAAGTATGTGGACAGCTGCTTGTTGAATATCTCATTCCAATTGGCATTAATATGGAGTTGGTCCCCCTGCTATAACAGCCTACACTCCACGCTTTCCACTAGCTGTTGAAACATTGCTGCGGGAATTGCTTCCATTCCGCCACAAGAGTGTTAGTGAGGTCGGGCACTGATGTTGGGCAGTTAGGCCTGGCTCGCAGTCGGCGTTCCAATTCATCCCAAAGGTGTTTGATGGGGTTGAGGTCAGGACTCTGTGTAGGCCAGTCAAGTTCTTTCACACTGATCTTGACAAACCATTTTTGTATGGACCTAGCTTTGAGCATGGGGGCATTGTCATGCTGAAACAGGAAAGGGTGTTCTCCAAACTGTTGCCACAAAGTTAGAAGCATCTAGAATGTAATTGTATGCTGTAGCATTAAGATTTCCCTTCACTGGAACTAAGGAGCCTAGCCCGAACCATGAAAAACAGCCCCAGACCATTATTCCTCCTCCACCAAACTTTACAATTGGCACTATGCATTGGGGCAGGTAGAGTTCCCCTTGCATCCACCAAATCCAGATTCGTCCGTCGGACTGCCAGATTGTGAAGCGCGATTCATCACTCCGGAGAACGCTTTTCCACTGCTCCAGAGTCCAATGGCGGCGAGCTTTACACCACTCCAGCCGACACTTGGCTTTGCTCATGGTGATCTTAGGCTTGTATGCGTGCGGCTGCTCGGCCATGGAAACCCATTCCATGAAGCTCTCGACGACCAGTTATTGTGCTGACGTTGCATCCAGAGGCAGTTTGGAACTCAGTAGTGAGTGTTGCAACCAAGGACAGACAATTTTTACTCGTTACGCACTTCAGCCCTCGGCGGTCCCATTCTGTGAGCTTGTGTGGCCTACCACTTCAAAGCTGAGCCGTTGTTGCTCCTAGATGTTTTCACTTCACAATAACAGCACTTACAGTTGAACAGGGCAGCTCTAGCAGGGCCAAAATTAGACAAACTGACTTGTTGGAAAGGTGTCATCCTATGATGGTGCCACGTTGAAAGTCACTGAGCTCATCAGTAAGGCCATTCTCCAGCCAATGTCTGAAGATTGTCTATGGAGATTACATGGCTGTATGGTAGATGTTATACACCTGTCAGGAACGGGTGTGACTGAAATAGCAAAATCTACTAATTTTAAAGGGTGTCCACATACTTTTGTATATATAGTGTACATGTTTCTTTTTTTTTTATCAATTAGACCATACCCATTTTAATCTTATCTTAAAAAATATACAGTACCAGTCAAAAGTTTGGACACACCTACTCATTCAAGGGTTTTTCTTTATTTTACAATTTTTTATACATTGTAGAATAACAGTGAAGACATCAAAACGATGGAATAACACATACGGTATCATGTAGTAACCAAAAAAGTGTTGAACAAATCTAAATATATTTTATATTAGAGATTCTTCAAATTAGCCACCCTTTTATGGAATTTCTTTCCTTCTTAATGTGTTTGAGCCAATCAGTTGTGTTGTGACAAGGTAAGGGTGGTATACAGAAGATAGCCCTATTTGGTAAAAGACCAAGTCCATATTATGGCAAGAACAGCTCAAGTAGACAAAGAGAAACAACAGTCCATTATTACGTTAAGACATGAAGGTCAATCAATCCGGAAAATTTGAAGAACTTTGAAAGTTTCTTCAAGTGCAGATGCAAAAACCATCAAGCACTATGATGAAACTGGCTCTCATGAGGACTGCCACAGGAAAGGAAGACCCAGAGTTACCTCTGCTGCAAAGGATAAGTTCATTAGAGTTATCTGCACCTCAGATTTCATCCCAAATAAATGCTTCACAGAGCTCAAGCAACAGACACACCTCAACATGAACTGTTCAGATGAGGCTGCATGAATCAGGCCTTCATGGTCGAATTGCTGCAAAGACACCACTACTAAAGGACACCAATAATAAGAAGAGACTTGCTTGGGCCAAGAAACACAAGCAATGGACATTAGACCGGTGGAAATCTGTCCTTTGGTCTGATGATTCCAAATTTGAGACTGTTGGTTCTAACTGCCGTGTCTTTGTGAGACGCAAAGTAGGTGAACAGATCATCTCCGCATGCATGGTTCCCACCATGAAGCATGGAGGAGGAAGGGAGATGGTGCGGGGGTGCTTTGCTAGTGAAATTGTCAGTGACTTATTTATAATTCAAGGCACACTTAACCAGCATGGCTACCACAGCATTCTGAAGCGATACGCCATCCCATCTGGTTTGCGCTTATTGGGACTATCATTTGTTTTTCAACAGGACAATGTCCCAACACACCTGCAGGCTATGTAAGGGCTATTTGTCCAAGAAGGAGAGTGATGGAATGCTACATCAGATGACCTGGCCTCCACAATCACCTGACCTCAAACCAATTAAGATGGTTTGGGATGAGTTGGACTGCAGAGTGAATGAAAAGCAGCCAACAAGTGCTCAGTATATGTGGGAACTCCTTCAAGACTGTAGGGAAAGCATTTCAGATTAAGCTGGTTGAGAGAATACCAAGAGTGTGCAAAGCTGTCATCAAGGCAAAGTGTGGCTACTTTGAAGAATTTGTTTAAAACTTTTTTGGGTTACTACATGATTCCATATGTGTTATTTCATAGTTTTTGTGTGTTCACAATTATTATTCTACAATAGGTGTGTTAAAACTTTTGACTGCTACTGTATACTGTATATGCCACCACCAAGCTGCCACCACCAAACTTCACTGTAGGGATGGTGCCAGGTTTCCGCCACACGTGATGCTTGGCATTCAGGTCAAGATTCAGAGAATTTTATTTCTCATGGTCTGAGAGTCTTTAGGAGCCTTTTGGCAAACTCCAAGAGGGCTGTTACGTGCCTTTTACTGAGGAGTGGCTTCCATCTTGCCAATCTACCATAAAGGCCTGATTGGTGGAGTGCTGCATAAATGGTTGTCCTTCTGGAAGGTTCACCCATCTCTAGAGGAACTATAGAGCTATGTCAGAGTGACCAACGGGTTCTTGGTCACCTCCCTGACCACCCTTCTCCCCCGATTGCTCAGTTTGGCCGGGCAACCAGCTCCAGAAAGAGTCTTGGTGGTTCCACACTCCATCCATTTAAGAATGATGGGGGCGATTGTGTTCTTGGGGACCTTCAATGCTGCAGATATTTTTTGTTACCCTTCCCCAGATATGTGCATCGACAGAATATTGTCTTGGAGCTCAACAAACAATTCCTTCGACCTCATGGCTTGGTTTTTGCTCTGACATGCACTGTCAATTGTGGAACCATATATAGACAGATGTATGCCTTTCCAAATCATGTCCAATCAATTGAATGTACCACAAGTGGACACCAATCAAGTTGTCGACACATTTCAAAGATATTCAATGGAAACAGGATTCACCTGAGCTCAGTTTCGAGTCTCATAGCAAAGGGCCTGAATACTTACAGTTGAAGTCGGAAGCTTACATACACCTTAGCCAAATACATTTAAACTCAGTTTTTCACAATTCCTGATATTTAATCCTAATAAAAATTCCCTGTCTTAGGTCACTTTATTTTAAGAATGTGAAATGTTCGAATAATAGTAGAAATAATTATTTATTTCAGCTTTTATTTATTTCATCACAGTGGGTTTACTTACACTCAATTAGTATTTGGTAGCATTGCCTTTACATTTTTTTTAAACTTGGGTCAAACATTTAGGGTAGCCTTCCAAAAGCTTCCCACAATAAGTTGGGTGAATTTTGGCCCATTCCTCCTGACAGAGCTGGTGTAAAACTGACTCAGGTTTGTAGGCCTCCTTGCTTGCACACGCTTTTTCAGTTCTGCCCACACATTTTCTATAGTTTTGAGGTCAGGGCTTTGTGATGGCCACTCCAATACCTTGACTTTGTTGTCCTTAAGCCATTTTGCCACAACTTTGGAAGTATGCTTGGGGTCATTGTCTATTTGGAAGACCCATTTGTGACCAAGCTTTAACTTCCTGACTGATGTCTTGAGATGTTGCTTCAATATATCCACATAATGTTCTATCCTCATGATGCCATCTAGTTTGTGAAGTGCACCAGTCCCTCCTGCAGCAAAGCAACCCCACAACATGATTCTGCAACCCCCGTGCTTCACGGTTGGGATGGTGTTCTTCGGCTTGCAAGCATCCCCCTTTTTCCTCCAAACATAACAATGGTCATTATGGCCAAACAGTTCTATTTTTGTTTCATCAGACCAGAGGACAGTTCTCCAAAAAGTACAATCTTTGTCCCCATTTGCAGTTGCAAACTGTAGTCTGGTATTTTTATGGTGGTTTTGGAGCAGTGGCTTCTTCCTTGCAGAGCGGTCTTTCAGGTTATGACGATGTTGGACTCGTTTTACTGTGGATATAGATACTTTTGTATCGGTTTCCTCCAGCATCTTCACAAGGTCCTTTGCTGTTGTTCTGGGATTGATTTGCACTTCTCGCACCAAGGTAGGTTCATCTCTAGGAGACAGAACACGTCTCCTTCCTGAGCGGTATGACAGCTGTGTTGATCCATAGTGTTTAAACTTGCGTACTATTGTTTGTACAGATGAACGTGGTACCTTCAGGCGTTTGGAAATTGCTCCCAAGGATGAACCAGACTTGTCGAGGTCTACAATTTATTTTCTGAGGTCTTGGCTGATTTCTTTTGAATTTCCCATGATGCCAAGCAAAGAGGCACTGAGTTTGAAGGTAGGCCTTGAAATACACCCAAAGGTACACCTCCAATTGACTCAAATGATGGCAATTAGCCTATCAGAAGCTTCTAAAGCCATGACATAATTTTCTAGAATTTTCCAAGCTGTTTAAAGGCATAGTAGTGTATATAAACTTCTGAACCACTGGAATTGTGATAGAGTGAATTATAAGTGAAATAATCTGACTCTAAAACAATTGTTGGAAAAATGACTTGTGTCATGCACAAAGTAGATGTCCTAACAGATTTGACAAAACAATAGTTTGTTAACAAGAAACTAGTGGAGTGGTTGAAAAATGAGTTTTAATGACTCAAACCTAAGTGTATGTAAACGTCCGACTTCAACTGTATGTAAATGTATTTCTCTTTTTATTTGTAGTAAATTCGCAAAATGTCTAAAAACCTGATTTCTCTTTGTCATTATGGGGTTTTGTGTGTACATTTATGAGGATAAAAAATCAATTTTAGAATAAGGCTGTAACATAACAAAATGTGGAAAAAGTCAAGGGGTCTGAATACAGTGCCTTGCGAAAGTATTCGGCCCCCTTGAACTTTGCGACTTTTTGCCACATTTCAGGCTTCAAACATAAAGATATAAAACTGTATTTTTTTGTGAAGAATCAACAACAAGTGGGACACAATCATGAAGTGGAACGACATTTATTGGATATTTCAAACTTTTTTAACAAATCAAAAACTGAAAAATTGGGCGTGCAAAATTATTCAGCCCCCTTAAGTTAATACTTTGTAGCGCCACCTTTTGCTGCGATTACAGCTGTAAGTCGCTTGGGGTATGTCTCTATCAGTTTTGCACATCGAGAGACTGAAATGTTTTCCCATTCCTCCTTGCAAAACAGCTCGAGCTCAGTGAGGTTGGATGGAGAGCATTTGTGAACATCAGTTTTCAGTTCTTTCCACAGATTCTCAATTGGATTCAGGTCTGGCCATTCTAACACCTGGATATGTTTATTTTTGAACCATTCCATTGTAGATTTTGCTTTATGTTTTGGATCATTGTCTTGTTGGAAGACAAATCTCCGTCCCAGTCTCAGGTCTTTTGTATTTGGCTCCATCCATCTTCCCATCAATTTGAACCATCTTCCCTGTCCCTGCTGAAGAAAAGCAGGCCCTAACCATGATGCTGCCACCACCATGTTTGACAGTGGGGATGGTGTGTTCAGCTGTGTTGCTTTTACGCCAAACATAACGTTTTGCATTGTTGCCAAAAAGTTCAATTTTGGTTTCATCTGACCAGAGTACCTTCTTCCACATGTTTGGTGTGTCTCCTAGGTGGCTTGTGGCAAACTTTAAACAACACTTTTTATGGATATCTTTAAGAAATGGCTTTCTTCTTGCCACTCTTCCATAAAGGCCAGATTTGTGCAATATACGACTGATTGTTGTCCTATGGACAGAGTCTCCCACCTCAGCTGTAGATCTCTGCAGTTCATCCAGAGTGATCATGGGCCTCTTGGCTGCATCTCTGATCAGTCTTCTCCTTGTATGAGCTGAAAGTTTAGAGGGACGGCCAGGTCTTGGTAGATTTGCAGTGGTCTGATACTCCTTCCATTTCAATATTATCGCTTGCACAGTGCTCCTTGGGATGTTTAAAGCTTGGGAAATCTTTTTGTATCCAAATCCGGCTTTAAACTTCTTTACAGCAGTATCTCGGACCTGCCGGGTGTGTTCCTTGTTCTTCATGACGCTCTCTGCGCTTTTAACGGACCTCTGATACTATCACAGTGCAGGTGCATTTATACGGAGACTTGATTACACACAGGTGGATTGTATTTATCCTCATTAGTCATTTAGGTCAACATTGGATCATTCAGAGATCCTCACTGAACTTCTGGAGAGTTTGCTGCACTGAAAGTAAAGGGGCTGAATAATTTTGCAAGGCCAATTTTTCAGTTTTTGATTTGTTAAAAAAGTTTGAAATATCCAATAAATGTCGTTCCACTTCATGATTGTGTCCCACTTGTTGTTGATTCTTCACAAAAAAATACAGTTTTATATCTTTATGTTTGAAGCCTGAAATGTGGCAAAAGGTCGCAAAGTTCAAGGGGGCCGAATACTTTCGCAAGGCACTGTATTTTCCGAATACACTCTATATATATCAGAATATTTAGGCAAGATAGCTGGCTAACTCGATGCTGCTTGATGCTGCTTTGTAGTATACCCCTCAGGTTGAATAATGCTAGTAGAACACTCACTACAAGCTTGCTAATCTCACCCACCAGCTTTCTGGAACACTTTGACTTTCTCAATTACCAACACTGAGCCAGGTATGTGTATTTTATTTGGAAGGATTATTACAGGGGTTTAAAACCAGTTTTGACATGTCCTTAAGGCACATCGGTCAATTTCACAAGCAGTGGAATCTTTCCAAGCATGGATCTACAATTACCCGCGGCCACCTGAGGCCTTTCAAAACACGTTCCCACTGTTTGAAAGCACTGGGCTGGGTCAGCACGCAAGGCTTTAGGAGATCTCTGTTTATTGGTTTTAACAGTATGTGTCCTGAGAACATGTGGGGATGAGTCTCTGTTCTAGCACTGCAGGCTACAGGTTGTTAGCTTCTACTTGACATGCCTTCTTGATTGGATACCGATACCTTGATACCGATACTCAGTATTTATTCAGGATACACTTTTTAAATCTTCTCTCCTCTCATTCCACATTTGCTTGCAAGGCGTGCGGTCTAAAAACAAGGACTGTTTGTCATCCTGGACCATTCAGACTGACAGATGCTCAGATCCAGTTGAGGTATCCGGGTAAAGATACCAAACAAAACATTCCAAGGCAAAGTTCACTCAACAATGTAAAGTCCTGTTACAACTTGTGAGCACACCATGCATCTTGGCATTACATTTGAACCAGAGTTATGGCAGGAATGAGAAACATGTATTTTTGTATACTTTTTTATCACTGTAAAAAAAGGAAGAGAGAAAAAACAAATGAGACCTGCTGGAAAAAAATCTGTGAGTCATCAAAAATGTACTTTTATTCACACTGACTTTAGGCTCTGTCTGCATACAACAACAGCATTTCCAGTGGACAGATTTATGTGCTTTATACAGTTAAGAAATACCAACAAAGCAGCTGGCTTTGGTCAGGAAATATGCAGACTGATATCTGGCTATGCACTACATAACCGATTAGATGGTCTCAAGGGGCCTTAGCACATAAAGCCAGCCTCTGTGAGCATGTGTGTCAAATGCTTATCATTCCACGGTTCCTAGTCTTAATCATACAGGCTTGATCACCAAGAGAGTATTGCTCTTTTTTTTACATCTTAAATTCAAAACAATTTAAGACAATAAATGTGATTACTGTAAAGCCCATCAATGCAAATTCTTTCTGTAACACACACACACACACACCTGTTCCATATCAAAGTAGGTTTTGCTTATACACAGCTTGTGGTTTTTGGCATTGCATGGAATTAAGAATACATTCACTATGTGCTACCTCACTTTCTATAGTGGTAGATATTTTCACAAATAGCCTCAGGAATGTCCCGTGGCCTCAGTAACTCCAATCCCAACAGAGAGGTTGTTGTTAGGTCCATAGTGTCAGTATTTGCCTAGAAGTGTTTGGACAGTGACACATGTTTTGTTGTTTTGGCTCTGTACTCCAGCACTTTGGATTATAAATGATACAATGACTATGAGGTTAAATTGCAGTTAATGTAGACTATCAGCTTTTTTATTTGATTATTATAAATGTTTTTGGTGAACCGTTTCAAAATTACAGCACTTTTTGTACATCCCTTGTAGGGAACCAATGTATTTGGAGAAATTCACTTATTTGTGTATCAGCAGTTTAGTGTTTGGTACAATATTCCTAGCACTCAATGACTAACTACATCAAGCTTGTGACTCTACAAACTTTTTGGATGCATTTGCAGTTTGTTTTGGTTGTACTTCAATAGAAATGAAGGGTAAATAATGTATTGTGTCATTTTGGAGTCTCTTTTATTGCAAATAAGAATAGAATATGTTTCTAAACACTTCTACATTAATGTGGATGCTACCATGATTACAGATAATCTCCCCCCCCCCCCCCCCCCCCCTCCAAAAAACTGTCACTGTCCAAATACTTTTGGAAATCACTGTATATCACTAGGCACACTCCACACAGCACTGCCAGTCTCTCCTCACCACTTTGGTCCAGGGTGTAATAGGTGCCATTGTAACAGTGTGTTCTTCAGGACTGGCCTGAAACAGGTCACTGGAACGGCAGGATGTCCTGTATGCTCCATGGAAGCGTCTGCAACGCCTGGGCTACGCACGTTTCTAACAGCAGACCCACACACACAGCCATCAGGGAGAGCCTTCTGCTGCAGTTTAGAATGACTGGAAAAGAGAGGAGAGAAAATGATCACGTCTTGCAAGGACACAAACACGACAATATGCAGGAAAAGTACTTCTTCTGAACATCTTTGGAATCATGTTAAACTCCTACTTGGTGTAGAATAGAAAAACATTTATACGAATGAGATTAATGCCCTATTCGCACGGGACTAGTATTACTAGAGAACGTTGATTATATAATTATTACCCCAGAATGTCCGTTATTCGATAAGATGATTCGGACAGGATTCGTTTTTTTCCAAACTGCAGCCTGTAATTCTTAATTATTTTCAATATATTGACAGTTATGATGGAAACCTGGAGTTTTTTTTTCTAGGTGTGAAGATATTTCAATAGGTCCAGGCCATAACAGGGCTACACTGATAACTTGAGCTTGGTTCCCGAGTTTCTAAACCATACCAGCCATCATTGGTATAGTGTTGCCATAATATTTGAATTGAGGCAGTGTGAACATAATCATTCGGATATTTTAGCGATCTGCAGTAGATGTCCTAAATGCCCCCCAGGCTTCAGGCATGAGCTAAACAGTGCACATGCACTTGAGATGCGTTTTATGGATTTGCATTTGGTAGTATTCAATTCATACGCCCAAAACATCGGAAAGTATTCAGACCCGTTGACTTTTTCCACATTTTGTTGTTACAGTCTTAAATCTAAAATGGATTTTTTTTTTAAAGTCCTCAGCAATCTACACACAATACCCTATAATGACAAAGCAAAAACAGGTTTATATAAATTTTTGCAAATTTATTACAAATAAAAACCGGAAATACCTTATTTACATAAATATTCAGACCCTTTGCTATGATTTTATTTTTAATTGTATTTTTGTTTATTTATTTAACTAGGCAGCCGGCCAAACCCTAACGACGCTGGGACAACTGTGTGCCGCCCTATGGGACTCCCAATCACGGCCGGTTGTGATACAGCCTGCAATCGAACCAGGGTCTGCAGTGATTCCTCTAGCACGGAGATGCAGTGCCTTAGACCGCTGCGCCACTCGGGAGCTATGAGACTCGAAATTGAGCATCCTATTTCCATTGATCATCCTTGAGATGTTTCTGCAACTTGATTGGAGTCCACCTGTGGTAAATTGAATAGATTGGACATGACTTGGAAAGGCAGACACATGTCTATATAAAAAGGTCCCACAGTTGTCAGAGCAAAAACCAAGCCATGAGGTCGAAGGAATTGTCCGTAGAGCTCAGACAGGATTGTGTCGAGGCACAGATCATTCTTAAATGGAAGAAGTTCGGAACCACCAAAACTCTTTCTGGAGCTGGCCGCTCAGCCAAACTGAGCAATCGGGGGAGAAGGGCCTTGGTCAGGGAGGTGACCAAGAACCTGATGGTCACTCTGACAGAGCTCTAGAGTTTCTCAACCATTTCTACAGCACTCCACCAGGCCAGACGGAAGACACTCCTCAGTAAAACGCATGACAGCCTGCTTGGAGTTTGCCAAAAGGCATCTAAAGACTTTCAGACCTTGAGAAACAAGATTCTCTGGTCTGATGAAACCAAGATTGAACTCTTTGGCCTGAATACCAAGCATCGCGTCTGGAGGAAACCTGGCACCATCCCTACGGTGAAGCATGGGTGGCAGCATCATGCTGCAGGAATGTTTTTCTGCAGCAGGGACTGGGAGACTAGTCAGGATCGAGGGAAAGATGAACGGAGCAAAGGACAGAGAGATCCTTTATGAAGAGAACTCTGGGGCACTCAGGTCCTCAGACTGGGGCGAAGGTTCACCTTCCAACAGGACAACAACCCTAAGCACACATCCAAGACAACACAGGAGTGGCTTCGGGACAAGTCTCTGAATGTCCTTGAATGGCCCAGCCAAAGTCCGGACTTGAACACAATCGAACATCTCTGGAGAGACCTGAAAATAGATGTGCCGCAATGCTCCCTATCCAAACTGATAGAGCTTGAGAGAATCTGCAGAGAAGAATGAGAGAAACTCCCCAAATACAGGTGTGCCAAGCTTGTAGCGTCATACCCAAGAAGTCAAAGCTGTAATCGTTGCCAAAGGTGCTTCAACAAAGTACTGAGTTAAGAGTCTGAATAGTTATTTAAATGTGATATTTCAGTTTATTTTTTATAAATGAGCAAAAATGTCTAAAAACCTGTTTTTGCTTATCATTGGGGTATTGTGTGTAGATTGATGAGGGGAAAAAACAATTTAATCAATTTGAGGAAAAGGCTGTAACCTAACAAAATGTGGAAAAAGTCAAGGGGTCTGAATACTTTCTGAAGGCATCGTACATAAAAGCATTCGCTGTAAAAGTTGATACATGTAAGCCGTTCATATATAAACTATGTGCAGCACTTTGTTCAATTTATCAAATCAGTTATTGTTTTCTTGCTCAAACTGTGAGCAACACCTGTCAAACTCAGACATTACTCTCAAAACACAGGGATGTCTATTCACAAGGGACTAGTATTATCAGAGGACTTAGGTTATTAGGTTAACAGTAGGTTATTCTGTCTGGAATTGTTACTCTCCTGCCATCCAAAAATGACTGACATGGCAGATTTGGACGGGACTAAAATGACATACGTGGTGTTTTGTGCTCGTGCACACAGTTACATTACCCAACGTCCCCCCAGTAAAACGAATCCCATACAAATAGGGTCTAATGATTAAATCACCTTATCCAATCCATTGCAGAAATAGTTCCATTTAATCATTATCGTCAGGAAACTGAATAACCCATCAGTGCAATAAACAGATACAAAAATCCAATAGGCCATTATCCTGTGAAATGTGACAAATCACAGCGGCACACAGAGACAAATGCTTGCCTTGCACGGCTGATTGTTTAACAAAAAAAATAGCATAATGCAAGAGTAAGCCAGTTAATTAATGGATTAGCTTTGGACAGTTTAGGGACAATTTATAAACTGCCTATTTTAGTAACTCTAGGGAACAACTGAATTAATGTTCTAACAGATTCAAGCTAGGAGTAAGAGCTGCCACCTGCTGGTGCACACTAGTGCTCCTAGCCTCCCAATCAATACCCTGTGAGCCGTCCATTTACCCTTTAATTGAAAATGTAATATCTATGGTGATTTATGTACACTATATATACAAAAGTATGTGGACACCCCTTCAAATTAGGGGTATCACCATGCAGAATGCCAAGTGTTGGCTGGAGTGGTATAAAGCTTGCTGCCATTGGATAATGGAGCAGTGGAAATGCGTTCTCTGGAGTGATGAATCACGCTTCACCATCTGGCAGTCCGACGGATGAATCTGGGTTTGTCGGACACCAGGGGAATGCTACCTGCCCCAATGCATAGTGCCAATTGTACAGTTTGGTGGAGGTGAAATAATGGTCTGGGGCTGTTTTTCATGGTTTGGGCTAAGGCCCTTTAGTTCCAGTGAAGGGAAATCTTAACGCCACAGCATATAATGACATTCTAGACGATTCTGTGCTTCCAACTTTGTGGCAACAGTTTGGGTAAGGCCCTTTCCTGTTACAGCATGATAATGCCCCCGTGTACAAAGTGAGGTCCATAGAGAAATGGTTTGATGAGATCGGTGTGGAAGAACTTGACTGAGTCCTGACCTCAACACCATCGAACACCTTTGGGATGAATTGGAATGCCGACTGCGAGCCAGGCCTAATCACCCAACATCAGTGGCCAACTCACTAATGCTCTTGTGGCTGAATGGAAGAAAGTCCCGCAGACAATGTTCACACATCTAGTGGAAAGCATTCCCAGAAGAGAGGAGGCTGTTATAGCAGCAAAAGGGGGGACCAACTCCATATTAATAACCATGATTTTAGAATGAGATGTTCAACGAGCAGGTGTCCATATACTTTTGGTCATGTCGCGTATGAAATAGGTTATATTCTAGTATCAATAATGAGAAATTAGAACTTTTCAATCAGTTTCCCCTCCAAAGCCCTCGCTGAATTGTCAAGAACAGAGATGGAGCTAGATGTGAGTGACTAATGGGAGCATTGCAACACTGATGGAGGAATTGTTTAATGTACCTCTTATGGCTTGAGAGTTGGACGTGAGCACAAACAGCTTGATGAGGCTGAAGCAGAGCGGGGAGTAGTCATGCTCCCATATGACTGCAGGGATGAGCAGGACTTTGCCATAGCTGGACAGCAGGAGGGCTTTCAGCAGTAAGCTCAGTTCAAAGTCAAAGCCAAGCAACCACTGAACCAGCCACAGGAAGGACAGCACTCCGACAGAAAACGCACCCAATTCTGTGGACAAATGAACATGAAATCAGTACAAACCATCAGAAGGCTGTCATTTGTATGGAATCAATGTGTAAAGAAAGCTAAATTTGTCACTTCCACTACACTTGGAAACATTGTTATAACATTGCTATTAACATTGTCATATGCATGTTTACTAATGAAATGCATGAGTTGTAGTAATAATAATAATAATAATAATGTGACTGTCCTTTTTCCATGCTTTATATACCCACCAAGAGCTGCCACCCCAAACATGCCATAGAAATCCCATTCCTTGGTGTATCTAATGATGTCTGCAGGGTCATTGCTCTGCTCAGATCCCTGAAGTTGTGACCACCTCAGGTAGGCCTCACACAGCAGGCAAAACACACACAGCTTCCAGTGAATCTGTGGAAGAAACAATCAACAAGACATGGCATCATTTCTTGAGTCCTCTGTCTGCAGAGTAAATGCAATGCAATGTAGATGAAGCTGCATACATTGTCTAAAGCGAGCACTGTACTCTGACTCTAGTGAATAGTTTTTCAGTGTCTTACTGTACTTACGTTCAATGTAGTGTTGAACAGAATGTGTCTGAATGCTTGAGTTTTGCATAAAATGGCATCAATCAGAATAATGACAGGATCATATTCAATGTACTTGTCTACAGGCTTTTGGCAGGATCCCTGAAATAAATAGAGACAAACCACAAGCACTGACTTGCCTAGTTAAATAAAGGTTAAAAAACATTTTTAAAGAAAAAAAAACATTTATCCAGCTTTTATGGCTAAACTAAATAGCTAGCTTACTGTTTACTCTGTTATAAGGGTAGAGACCCAACCACTAACCACTTAGTCTATATACATTTCAGCTAGCAATCCATCATCAGGCATCATAACTTGAATATAAACAGCAGAGAAACCCAGCTAGCTAAGTTACACAGCTGGCAGTCACAGGTCCCTTTGGCTTCATTTCTAGCTAAGCCTAGCATCACCAGTTAGCTAGCTAATATCTTAACCAATAAATCAACATGAGCCAGCTAGTCAACTCACACATATGGTTATCTTCAAGATCCCATTACTGTAATCTCTGTGAAGCTCGTGGGCGTCCTTATTGCATTCAACACATCTAAACCGCTTTGCCATTCTGTTTTAGGTTGGCAGCGATGGAGAAACCGGCTTGAAAAACCTGACTTCCTGGATTTGTGCGTGATAGGTTGGGAGTTGTAGTCGTTTACAGTTTGACTGGTAGTTCAGTTCACGATGTGGAGTAGGAACACGGGAACTACATTACCAAAGCTCCAGCGCTCCTCACCTACACATCAAACACAACATGGCACCTGCTGGCAGTGTTGTTGTGGTAGCTCTCTCACTTCTGTACTTATCCCGTGCTATATTTTCCACGGAATACCTCTCTACACTCACTTTCTTCAATAGCGAACTGCACAAACATGGTTGCAGCTCTCCGTCAGAGTGGGAGGAATACACAACGGATTGCGGTAAGCGGTCTTTTAACACAGTTTTGCCACGTCCTCGTAACTCGCTGTGTAAGCAGCTAGCTAAACTAACCAAACCTATTCTTCCGCACCCGTTAACAGGAAGTTACATAGCAAGCGAGAGAGAACTCGTAGAGGTTAGGATTTGATTGTAAAGGTCAGGGTGGAATCAGAGATAATCTTTCAAGACTAACAGAAAGTACTTCGACAAGGTCCCCAGTTTCCCCGAATAATGCAGTGCTATGATATCCTTATGTATCTAAGTTTTTAACACGATGTCAGCAAGTACACGCCTTTCCTGAGCGTGAACGTAACCCAGAGCGCACCTCAACTCCCGCTGACTCATTCATTGTCTTGTTGGAACAGGTTATGTATTGGAATGTGCATTGTAGCGAAAGAAAATCAAATTACTTTGCAAATGAATAAAAAATATCCAGCTGAATGAATGAATGAGATCATCCTATGGGTTTCCCACTGAAGTGTCACAACTTGTTGAGGCTTTTATGACTCAATCAACAATAAAGGATTAGTATTTGATGAGCAGTCCCTTCATTGCAGGTAGAAAGAAGCCTTGAAGCCTGCCAATGTTTGATCCTTATACACTCAGGGCCAGTTTATTGGGTACACCACCTTGTTCACGAAAATGGTTCGCTTCTACAGTGTCACGTGGCCATGGCTTGCTATATAAAGCAGGCATTGAGTTACTGTTTGATTCAATGTTAGACTGGACAAAACGAGTGACTTAAGCGACTTATGATCGTCGGTGCCAGGTGCCCTGGTTCCAGTATCTCAGAAACAGATGACACGCATGACAGTGTCTAGAGTTTACCACGAATGGTGCGACAAACAAAAAACATCCAGTCGGCGGCAGTCCTGTGGGTGAAAACGGCCCGTTGAAGGAGAATGGCCAAGAATGGAGCAAGCTAACATGCTGGCCACAAACAGGCAAATAACAGTACGACAGTGGTGTGAAAATTGTCATCTCGGAACGCACAACTCGTCTGCCCTTGTCACGTATGGGCTATTGCAGTAGACGACCACACCGGGTTTCACTCCTATCAGCTAAAAACAAGAAGAAGCAGGTCCTGGGCACGCAATCACCAAAACTGGACAGATGAGGAATGGAAAAACATATGCCCTGGTCCGACGAATCCCGGTTCTTGTTGCGACATGCTGATGGAGTCAGGATTTGGCCTAAGCAGCATGAGTCCATGGTTCCATTCTGCCTGGTGTCAACAGTACAGGCTAGTGCTGGTGGTGTAATTGTGTGGGGAATGTTTCCTGGCACGCGTTAGGTCGCTTGATACCAATTGAGCAACATTTCCATGCCCTGAAAAATTCAGTCTGTTTTGGAGGCAAAAGGGGATCCAACCCACTAATAGATGGCTGTACCTAATAAACTAGTGTGTGTGGTTTTTTATATATACACACACACACACACACACACACACAAAGTCAGCAAAAAAAAGATTTGTCCCTTTTTCAGGACCCTGTCCTTCAAAGATAATTTGTAAAAATCCAAATAACTTCACAGATCTTCATTGTAAAGGGTTTAAACACTGTTTCCCATGCTTGTTCAATGAACCATAAACAATTAATGAACATGCACCTGTGGAACGATCGTTAAGACACTAACATCTTACAGACGGTAGGCAATTAAGGTCAAAGTTATGAAAACTTAGGACACTAAAGAGGCCTTTCTACTGACTCTGAAAAACACCAAAAGAAAGATGCCCAAGGTCCCTGCTCATCTTTGTGAATGTGCCTTAGGCATGCTGCAAGGAGGCATGAGGACTGCAGATGTGGCCAGGGCAATAAATTGCAATGTCCGTACTGTGAGACATCTAAGACAGTGCTAAAGGGAGACAGGACAGACAGCTGATCGTCCTCGCAGTGGCAGACCACGTGTAACAACACTTGCACAGGATCGGTACATCCGAACATCACACCTGAGTTTATGTGTGTGTGTCACCATAATGACCAAGTTGGCAGCAGTCTGGGTGCTTTGTTGTCTGATGCTGTATATTTCCCTACAGAGTCCTTTATTCTACAGTTGGAGGACCCAGACTGTGAGGAAGGAAGCAACCCACCATGCGAGTCTGTCTTCTCTCTCAACGCAGAAAAAATCCTGGTGAGATGCAGCAAATTCACTGAGATCTCAGTGCTTTTGCCTGGGCATTTCTGTTTGACTGACTCATTGTAATGGAATAACTACCGTTGTCTTCGTTCAAACAGAGACAAGCCAAGTTGTTCATAGAGCAGAAGCGATTCCCTTTTGCAGTGGACAACCACAACACAAATGAGGAGCTTGGTAAGAAGTTATTCCTGAAAGAGTTTGGTTTGTGGAGTGTTAGCTATACATTGCTTGACTCTCATTATTCATTTCATTGCAGCTATAGGATATGTTCTTATTGGCAATGGCCTGTACGATGAAGCCATCAAACACTTCTCCTTGTTACTACAGGTGGGTTAACATTCATAGATGCATGAATTACAACACTCATCTTTGTACATGTCTTGGTCTGGCCTTCTTGACAGTTTTGAATAATGCATTTTTTTTTGTTTAGACAAATATATTAATAGTAGAGAGACAGACGTACAGACTTCATCAGCCCCCGAACTGTCGATCTGTCTCCATTCGTCTCACTCAATCTCTCAGAGAGCACTGGTGCGATTTTGACTAAACTTGGGTGAATGATGCGTCTTGCCGTAGAGATCCTGCATTTAATAAATGACACTGATTGGCCATATGGTGGCGCTATAACAAGCGATTGAAAATGCAAACTTTGAAAGGTCACGCCCCTCACCCCGTTTGAGATAAAATCATGAAATTCAGTACGTAGGTCCCTCTCCTCACAAGGAACAAATGTTCCCCAGGGACCTCTATAGCCCGCCATGATGGCTTTTCCACCATTTTTAATTTTTTAAACACTTAAAGCGGTACTCTTCTAGCAAAGAATGACCAATCCGCATGAAACTTGTCATGTGGCATCTAAGGACAAAGGTCTCTCAATGTAATATTTTCCAGACTAGTACCTAAAATAACATGGCCGCTATTGACCAATGAACATTCACGTGGGCGTGGTCTGGCACATAAATGCATATAAATCAGTCACAGATAATCATACTGCAACAACATTTGGTACACATGTTGCAAACACTGTCAAGACACAACATATGCAAGAACATTCATATCGACGAGAACATTCATGGCGCTATAACGGGCACATATTTTGTTACTGTCAGTGTAGTCTGCTTTGAATTGTTGTCACTAATTGCATCATTCGTGGGGGACGACATGTTTACTGTTGCCTTGTTTACGTTACAGTACTTCCCTGCTTTGAATATGTTGTGCGGTTTGCAATGGAGGACATATCAGTGTGTGTTGTCCTCTACTAGGGGGATCCAGAGGTAGTCAGTGCCATCTACGGGAGAGGGATAGCATACGGGAAAAAGAGTCTGCAGGTAAGTGATCACAGCGGCATGATACTAGTTCACAGAATGTTGATACCAGCAGTTTTATTCACAGCAAATGTTTTCAGTATGACACATCATAAATAAAAATCTAATCTGCAATGCTCAGCAGTTAGCATATGTGCTTGTCAGTGGACGTGATTGATGAAGGCTGAGAGTGGCCTTCTTTTTTTCCTGGTGTGTCCAATAGGGGTCACACTGACTCTCTTCTTTTCTCCTTCTATGGAAGGACATCAAGAATGCAGACTTGGCGCTGTTCGAGTTGAGCCGAGTCATCACTCTGGAGCCCAACCGCCCTGAGGTATACGAACAGCGGGCAGAGGTGAGGATAATGCTAGGCCTGTTAATGCTTCATGGGTTAACCCGCTGTTTGTGTTATACCTTGTGTTAGGGTATTGGTTTTCATTGGTGTTTACTATCATGTTTGAATTGCATGTCTGTTTTTAAATGGAGCAAGTTTCTGTCACCCCATGCAAAATGGTTACAAATGAGTGAGGGCAGTGTTATTCTATCAAGCAGGCTTTAAAAAAAAATCTTACACAATAGGCAACTGCTGTTGTATTAACGCTATGCCTTGAAGTAGTCTAGTTACTAGACCATTAGACCTTTTGGATTTCATGTGTGTCAAGTTTTACTTGAATAATATACTTGCAGATCCTTTCTCCGCTTGGGAGGATCAGTGAGGCTCTGAGTGATCTCTCCAAAGCCATCCAGCTCCAGCCCTCCGCCCGCCTCTACAGACACAGAGGAACTCTGCTCTTTATCGCCGAGGTCAGACTGACAAACCATGATCTGTATATGGGGTCTCTGATTGGTGGTGTTGATATATAAAGTTCTCATAGTTGGTTTTCTGATTTTGTTTTTCCCCAAATAGGATTATGTGGCAGCTATGGAGGATTTTCAACAGTCTTTGGATCTGAAGAAAAATCAGCCCATTGCCATGCTATACAAAGGTCTAACATTCTTCCACAGAGGAATGCTAAAGGTATAGACATTTTTGTAGAAAATCATAGTTGCTCAACTTTGAGTACTGCCAGTGTAGCCTGTTTTTTTTTGGTTAAATCACTGCATGTTTACGACACAATCTTGTCCCCCATTCAGGAAGCCATCGAAACATTCAAGGAGGCCCTGAAATTAAAATCTGACTTCATAGATGCGTACAAAAGTCTCGGACAGGCCTACAGGTACAGTGGGGAGGCTCTATGACCTGCTTTGGTTTCAACCTGGTCAGTTCACATCGTTGGTCAGGAAAAAGTCAGGGCCTTAGTACTCATGGGGCCAATGCAGTGAGTGATCCCTGTGTCCTGTCTGTAGGGAGCTTGGAGACTTTGAGGCAGCTATGGAGAGCTTCCAGAAAGCCCTGATGCTCAACCAGAACCACATCCAGTCTCTGCAGTTGAGAGGCATGATGCTGTACCACCATGGCAGTCTCCAGGAGGCAGTCGGCAACTTCAAGGTAATGGCCGCGTCGCACAGCTTCTTTCTCCGGACACGATATCAGTCTACCAATTACAGTACAGCTGAATTAGTTATTCTGCATCTCCCCTCATGATAACAGACTGCTTTACTGTGGGCTGTATGTGCAATAGTACTGGCTAGGGTGGGGCTGGCCTGCCATTCAAATGATTCTCAATTGCATCAGTTTTTCTAAGCATGCTGCCTAGAGAGAACCCCCTCGGATCAATACTTGTCCCACTCCCTTTATAATATCAATCCAGCCGTTACAAGCGATACTGCTGATGCTTTGTTTTCACTGTGGCATCAGGCGGTTGATGGCATCGCAGTCTAACGAACAGACTCGTGCCCCTGATGCCCCTGATCAGACTTGTAGGCCACACTTTGACTGTCGTCATCATTCCATATCCTCTCTCTGTCCCCATGATAGCATTTGGCAGTGTAAACGCCCTGCCTATTTGCCTACTGTCCCATCAGTAGCCCCGCTGTGGCGACTCAGTAGGCCTCACGCGTTACTATGACGGTTACTGTTACATCACCTTGCATGACTTTGTCATATGCTTCCCAGGCTGCCTGTGGAGAATGTGTTTTGGTGGGGTCATGACTCACTAGGCTAGAGCTGTTAGCCTCAGGCTGTTCACACAGTCAACACCGAAAGGTTAAGTGACTGCAGTGACATCCACTTTGAGTCAGAGTTAATTTGAGATTCCCTCCCTCCGTTTTTTTATTCTTACACCTACAGTGCCTTGCGAAAGTATTCGGCCCCCTTGAACTTTGCGACCTTTTGCCACATTTCAGGCTTCAAACATAAAGATATATAACTGTATTTTTTTGTGAAGAATCAACAACAAGTGGGACACAATCATGAAGTGGAACAACATTTATTGGATATTTCAAACTTTTTTAACAAATCAAAAACTGAAAAATTGGGTGTGCAAAATTATTCATCCCCCTTAAGTTAATACTTTGTAGCGCCACCTTTTGCTGCGATTACAGCTGTAAGTCGCTTGGGGTATGTCTCTATCAGTTTTGCACCTCGAGAGACTGAAATTTTTTCCCATTCCTCCTTGCAAAACAGCTCGAGCTCAGTGAGGTTGGATGGAGAGCATTTGTGAACAGCAGTTTTCAGTTCTTTCCACAGATTCTCGATTGGATTCAGGTCTGGACTTTGACTTGGCCATTCTAACACCTGGATATGTTTATTTTTGAACCATTCCATTGTAGATTTTGCTTTATGTTTTGGATCATTGTCTTGTTGGAAGACAAATCTCCGTCCCAGTCTCAGGTCTTTTGCAGACTCCATCAGGTTTTCTTCCAGAATGGTCCTGTATTTGGCTCCATCCATCTTCCCATCAATTTTAACCATCTTCCCTGTCCCTGCTGAAGAAAAGCAGGCCCAAACCATGATTCTGCCACCACCATGTTTGACAGTGGGGATGGTGTGTTCAACTGTGTTGCTTTTACGCCAAACATAACATTTTGCATTGTTGCCAAAAAGTTCAATTTTGGTTTCATCTGACCAGAGCACCTTCTTCCACATGTTTGGTGTGTCTCCCAGGTGGCTTGTGGCAAACTTTAAACAACACTTTTTATGGATATCTTTAAGAAATGGCTTTCTTGCCACTCTTCCATAAAGGCCAGATTTGTGCAATATACGACTGATTGTTGTCCTATGGACAGAGTCTCCCACCTCAGCTGTAGATCTCTGCAGTTCATCCAGAGTGATCATGGGCCTCTTGGCTGCATCTCTGATCAGTCTTCTCCTTGTATGAGCTGAAAGTTTAGAGGGACGGCCAGGTCTTGGTAGATTTGCAGTGGTCTGATACTCCTTCCATTTCAATATTATCGCTTGCACAGTGCTCCTTGGGATGTTTAAAGCTTGGGAAATCTTTTTGTATCCAAATCCGGCTTTAAACTTCTTCACAACAGTATCTCGGACCTGCCTGGTGTGTTCCTTGTTCTTCATGATGCTCTCTGCGCTTTTAACGGACCTCTGAGACTATCACAGTGCAGGTGCATTTATACGGAGACTTGATTACACACAGGTGGATTGTATTTATCATCATTAGTCATTTAGGTCAACATTGGATCATTCAGAGATCCTCACTGAACTTCTGGAGAGTTTGCTGCACTGAAAGTAAAGGGGCTGAATAATTTTGCACGCCCAATTTTTCAGTTTTTGATTTGTTAAAAAAGTTTGAAATATCCAATAAATGTCGTTCCACTTCATGATTGTGTCCCACTTGTTGTTGATTCTTCACAAAAAAATACAGTTTTATATATTTATGTTTGAAGCCTGAAATGTGGCAAAAGGTCGCAAAGTTCAAGGGGGCCGAATACTTTCGCAAGGCACTGTATGTGTGTCATTGGACTTGATGTGTAACACCTCCGTGTTGTGTTTTTCAGAGGTGTCTACAGTTGGAGCCCTACAATGAGGTATGTCAGTACATGAAGGGTCTGAGCCACGTGTCCATGGGTCAGTTCTATGAAGGCATCAAGGCTCAGACTAAAGTCATGTTGAATGACCCTCTGCTGGGCCAGAAGGCAAGCTCGGAATATCTCAAAGTGAAATACCTCCGAGGTGAGCGTAGCATTAGGGACCTTAGCTGACTAAACTCCACAGTGAAGGAAGTTTCTGATGAACTTCACCAACGGAGTGGAGAAGAGACCAGGCTTTCTGGAATTCAGCTCAGCTAAAATCGATTCACCCAAGGTCAATTCTTTAAAAAAAGAAATATATATTAAAAAAAAATATGAAATTCTTACTATGTACTATCTATGTTTGTCCTCTGTAGTTGCATGCCTTTCTTTGCTGAAATTCATGCTTTTTCTGTAAACGTTAATCAAATACAGCCACCGACTGTTTCCTTGTTGAGATTCAATTGCCGCATTTGCGCTGAGTTGCCATTTTAGAGCAACAGCAGTGAGCAAACAGTCGGCGGTTGTATTTGATTGTTTATTGAAACAGTGGATTTCAGCAAACTAAGAAAGGCACGCAACTACGGAGGACAAACATGGGTACAAGGTAAGCATTTCATAATTGAAATGTAAGTATTGACCTTGAGCGAGTCGATGTAGCCTAAGTTGAATTCCACAAAGCCTGGTCTCAGCTCCACTCCTTTGGTGGAGTTCATCAGAAACTTCCTTCACCGAGGAGTTTAGCCAGCTATAGTGACCTCTGAACTAACATTTCAACCTGGAGCGGAATGTTGTGTCTTTGATCATTTCTTGCCTATGGAGATATGGTTAGAATTTTCCTCATGTAATTTCCCCCCCACAGAATACTCTCGCTACTTGCACTCACATCTCGACAAACCTGTGGCAGAATACAATGTTGATCAGGATCTTCCAGGGAACTTCAAAAACCACTGGGCAAAACACCTTCCTTTCCTTATAGAGGACTATGAGGAGCAGCCAGGACTGCAGCCTCATATTAAGTGAGTTTAAAAGGATAGCACCTGCTGCTGACTGAACATAGTTCAGTATTTTCTGCCAGGTATAGGTAGTATAATAGGCTAATAGTATAGGCTAACTGATGGGTAATGGAGCAGGCTCATTTACAGTAGATGAATTTGACCTACTGAGTGTTTGTGCTATTCAACCCATTTGTAACCTGCCCAACTGATCTTTTTTCGTGCCTTGCCGTTGTAGGGATGTTCTACCTCAGAACTTTGAAAGCTACAACATTGAAGTTCAGAAGCTCATTTGCGCTGCTGATCACCTTGGTGCCCTTATGCAATACGACACACCAGGATTTCTTCCCAATCGCAGAATACACAGAGGTGGGTGAGATCCTGAGCACATTTGAGTTCAGCCTCAAATTTGTTGTACATTCTTGGCTGAAATCAGATTAAGTAATTCTGTCAGTTTCAATATGACTATCAGCCCTGAACAACATGTCCTTTGTTAAAAACAATGTGCATGCTGGAACTCATTTCAACATAACAAACTATTGTACATGTTGGTCTTTCTAGAATACATATTGTCTCACCCCATCCTATGGCTTTAATCCAGTAGCTCCATAACAGTATATTTCCAAGTTCTGAAATTGAATATGTGCTGTGTTTCACCTCAATAGCCATGGGCCTAGCGACCCTGGAGGTCATGCAGGCTATGCAGCGCACCTGGAGCAATTCAAAGGTGCGAGTCAACGGCAAAACCAGGCAGATGCAGTGGAGAGACATGTTCGATATTGCCGTCAAATGGAGGAGGTGAGGCTTGGGTGTGAGATTGTTTTATAGTAACTTTTTTTTAAACAAAATGTTATTACCACAATGGGCCATCTGCAGTGTCAATCACCACCCTGTCTGTTTCTGTATTGTCAGTCTGAGGTTTGGTACATGTTTCAAGTCATTGTGGTATTCTGTCCCTCTGAAGGATCGCTGATCCAGACCAGCCTGTTCTGTGGCTGGACCAGATGCCTGCCAGAAGTCTCAGCCGAGGGTTCAATAACCACATTAACCTCATCAGGTAACCTAAAGGAAAATGACATCAAATCGTCTCAAAGATAGTCGCTGTGTAAATCTGACACACAACTGTTGAGTCAACTTGTATTTTTAGATATTCCTTTTCATTATGTGGTTTTCCTGTTTTGTTTGTTTCCACAGAGGACAAATCATCAACATAAGATACTTGGCCTACTTTGACAACATACTCAATTTCATTAAAGACAGAATATTGGTTTACCACAGGTGTGCCTTTTAAAGAAAATACAGATTGTTTATTAGAGAAATATTTTCGACACGGTGATATACAGTGCATTCAGAAAGTATTCAGACCCCTTGACTTTTTCCACATTTAGTTACGTTACAGCCTTATTCTGAAATGGATTCAATTGTTTTCCTCATCAATCTACACACAAAACCCCATAATGACAAAGCAAATGTATACAAAGTAAACGTATACAAGACCCTTTACCCAGTACTTTATTGAAGCACCTTTGCCAGCGATTACAGCCGCAAGTCTTCTTGGATATGACACTACAAGCTTGGCACACCTGTATTTGGGGAGTTTCTCCCATTATTCTCTGCAGCTCTTTCTCAAGCTCTGTCAGGTTGGATGGGGAGTGCTGCTGCACACCGGGGTATTGTGTGTAGATTTATGGGGGGGGGGATAAGGCTGTAACTTAACAAAATGTGGAAAAAGGGAAAGGGTCTGAATACTTTCAGAATGCACTGTATGTTGTCTTACTGATGCATTGTCCTCAGGGCATACAACCCAAGAGGCCTACTGGAAGTCAGACAAGCACTGGAAAATGTCAACACGGTGGAAGACCTTCTCCCCATAATGAAGGTAATAAGAACACAGGGTTAGACATACAAGGGGGGTTTAGGAAACCCTCCGGGCCAGTCGATAACACCCGTCAGTGGCCCGCATGGGCTAGTGATTTTTTGTTGTTGTAATAATGCTATTTTTAATTTAGGCTATATAATTGATTCAAAAAACTAAATTCCCGAAGCTGTTAGTTTGTTGATTATTTATCACATGCGCGTTGCACAGCCTAGATAATTTGTCAGGCAGAGAGGGTGCGCAGCTCTCAAACAGCTGGTTGTTTGGTGGAGCAGCTCATCAAAGACCGACAGTGATACAGTAGGGGTAGGAAAGATGTTCCAAGTTATGATATCTAGCTCACCAGTAAACGCTAAGGCAAGGCTTTTGAAGTTTAAAGTCTTGGTTGAATATTTGCGATGCACAATGAAGGCATCATTGAATATACTTCCAGACACTTGTAGCAATATACTTATTCCGGGATTTAAATTCTGATCGGTTTTTAAGAGATGTTGCCGCTTTTGTTTGTTTCAATTGACGGGTGTTGCGCTAGTCTGTTTGCTTTCGTTAATAAGGTAAAGCCGAGCATTATGAGCAAGAGAGACAATGTCAAATGTTGGCCATACAAAGCGTTCAATTACAAAGGGTACTCATTTTTATTTTGCTTTCTCGTTTTAAAACATGATGCAATAACCCCTCAATAACTCTTCTCAAATGGCAAGACCGAGTAAAGCTACCACATGGACAGACTTCATTAGTGTGTTTGTGTCAGGATAATCTATTGCTGTATTTAGTCAGTCAATGCCCACATTATTCTGACATATTTTAGAATGTAAACATAATGTGAATGTCAATGCATAATTACATTGTGTAGGGATATTAAAAATGCAATATTCATCAAGTGGTAATGATACTTTTTTTGTATAATGTGTTTTTTGTTGTGGGTGGGGCGGGGATCTATATACTAACAACAATGAAATGTAAAATGTAGGTCCTTGAATTTGGCTTGCCAGTATGAACTGTGTATACGGCTACTTGCTCAGCCTGCAAATGAAATATAAAATCACTTGCTATTGAAATTATGGGAGCATCATTCACTTTCCTGTCAGATCTTGACTCTGGACAGTATTTTTTTCATTTGCGTCAGTAGTTTTCAGTTGGCGCTGTCCTGGTGAGCCACTGGCAAATTTACCTGAATGTCAAGCCCTGGAACAACACCCTGATAAGAAAATATTGACTCGGTTTGAGGCCTGACTTATTCATGGGAATAGCATCTAGGAACTACTGAGTTGTGTGTGTGTGTGTGTGTGTGTGTGTGTGATATCATGTAGATCAGAGTTGAGATCTAGGTCAATTTGGCTTGTGTTTCAACGCTGATAGAATGTCTGATTTGCTGCTGTTTTGCATTTCTATCCTGAAGCAGTTTAACAGTAAAACGAGAGATGGCTTCACAGTTAACTCCAAGGTGCCCAGTCTAAAAGACCCTGGCAAAGAATATGACGGCTTCACAATCACCATAACAGGAGACAGGTCAGTTTATTTGGTTCTAATACATGAATAAAGAACTGAGCTCTTGACATTATAGTCTACCTCCATCAGTGGTTTACCAAAGATTTTCCAATCAAATGGAAATTTGAGAATTTTTCCCATCATGGAACATCATTTATTGTGTGAAAATGTCAGGGTTTGGTATGTCAACTTGGGTTAGTTGAAAGCAGTTAAATACATGCAACTGCCAACATAATGGAAACACTTGAGTAAATGAGGGATACAAAGTATATTGAAAGCCGGTGGTTCCACACAGCTGTGGTTCCTGAGTTAATTAAGCAATTAACATGATTAAGGTCATGTATAAAAATGCTTGTCAGGTCATTATTTTGGCTACCATGACTATGGATGACAATGCCCCCATCCACAGGGCACGAGTGGTCGCTGAATGGTTAGACAAGCATGTAAATGATGTAAACCATAATCCATGGCCGTTTCAGTCACCAGATCTCAACCCAATTGAACATTAATGGGAGATTCTGGAGTGGAGCCCGAGACAGCGTTTTCCACCACCATCAACAAAACACCAAATGATGGAATTCCTTGTCGAAGAATGGTGTCGCGTCCCTCCAATAGAGTTCCAGACACTTGTAGAATCTATGCCGAGGTGCTGTGAAGCTGTTCACCGGCTCGTGGTGGCCCAACGCTCTATGTAGACGCTTTATGTTGGTGTTTCCTTTATTTTGGCAGTTACCTGTGCTTCAATGAATAACATTTTTGTTCATTTGAATTCACAGCTCAGATGTTTCTGTCTGGGAACTTTTTAACAAATGTTCTAGGTCTGTTTGTTGACATTGCATTCCAGTTACATTATGTAGTAGAAACAACTAATCCTTTCCTTGCTAAAACCATGTTGAACAGGGAAATGAAATCTACCTTTCCCAAAAAGCCCCGTGATGGGAAAGAACCAGACAATCAGTCCATTTGGGGTTGCAGAACAAAAACACAAACTGCAAGAGGCAAGAGCTGCAGTGAGAAACATATTGTATAGGATTCCTCAAGTGTGGAACATCATCAAAAAAATAAATGGTTGCGCTTGAGAAATGAAATACACTGCAAAAAAAATAAAGGGAACACTAAAATAACACATCCTAGATCTTTACATAGTTGAATGTGCTGACAACAAAATCACACACAAATTATCAATGGAAATCAAATTTATCAACCCATGGAGGTCTGGATTTGGAGTCACACTCAAAATTAAAGTGGAAAACCACACTACAGGTTGATCCAACTTTGATGTAATGTCCTTAAAACAAGTCAAAATGAGGCTCAGTAGTGTGTGTGGCCTCCACGTGCCTGTATGACCTCACTACAATGCCTGGGCATGCTTCTGATGAGGTGGCGGATGGTCTCCTGAGGGATCTACTCCCAGAAATGGACTAAAGCATCCGCCAACTCCTGGACAGTCTCTGGTGCAACGTGGCGTTGGTGGATGGAGCCAGACATGATGTCCAAGATGTGCTCAATTGGATTCAGGTCTGGGGAACGGGCAGGCCAGTCCATAGCATCAATGCCTTCCTCTTGCAGGAACTGCTGGCACACTCCAGCCACATGAGGTCTAGCGTTGTCTTGCATTAGGAGGAAACCAGGGCCAACCGCACCAGCATATGGTCTCACAAGGGGTCTGAGGATCTCATCTCGGTACCTAATGGCAGTCAGGCAACCTCTGGCGAGCACATGGAGGGCTGTGTGGCCCCCCAAAGAAATGCCACCCCACACCATGACTGACCCACCGCCAAACCGGTCATGCTGGAAGATGTTGCAGGCAGCAGAACGTTCTCTACGGCGTCTCCAGACTCTGTCACGTCTGTCACATGTGCTCAGTGTGAACCTGCTTTCATCTGTGAAGAGCACAGGGCGCCAGTGGCGAATTTGCAAATCTTGGTGTTCTCTGGCAAATGCCAAACGTCCTGCACGGTGTTGGGCTGTAAGCACAACCCCCACCTGTGGACGTCGGGCCCTCATACCACCCTCATGGAGTCTGTTTCTGACCGTTTGAGCAGACACATGCACATTTGTGGCCTGCAGGAAGTCATTTTGCAAGGCTCTGGCAGTGCTCCTCCTGCTCCTCCTTGCACAAAGGCGGAGGTAGCGGTCCTGCTGCTGGGTTGTTGCCCTCCTACGGCCTCCTCCATGTCTCCTGATGTACTGGCCTGTCTCCTGGTAGCGCCTCCATGCTCTGGACACTACGCTGACAGACACAGCAAACCTTCTTGCCACAGCTCGCATTGATGTGCCATCCTGGATGAGCTGCACTACCTGAGCCACTTGTGTGGGTTGTAGACTCCGTCTCATGCTACCACTAGAGTGAAAGCACCGCCAGCATTCAAAAGTGACCAAAACATCAGCCAGGAAGCATAGGAACTGAGAAGTGGTCTGTGGTCACCACCTGCAGAACCACTCCTTTATTGGGGGTGTCTTGCTAATTGCCTATCATTTCCACCTGTTGTCGATTCCATTTGCACAACAGCATGTGAAAATGATTGTCAATCAGTGTTGCTTCCTAAGTAGACAGTTTGATTTCACAGAAGTGTGATTGACTTGGAGTTACAATGTGTTGTTTAAGTGTTCCCTTTATTTTTTTGAGCAGTGTATAAACAGCCTAGCCCCTATGGTGTAGGCCATCATTGTAACTGACTTGCCTAGTTAAATCATTTGAACCGATATGAATTCTTTGCCATTCAGCTCAAGCTTTCTAAGACACCTTGGAATGCAAGGCTTGAAATACTATGATTCAGCTTCTTCTCAGCTCTAACCCTGTAGCTTTCACTAAAGTGCACCTTGTTGTCTGTCCCTTGATGAATGTTGATGTACAGCACCACGGCGGTTGTATGGACCATGTTACAGACCACAGTGTTTGTTCAGACGGTGTGTATTTGTGTGGCCTTAGAGTGGGCAACATGCTGTTCTCAGTGGAGACCCAGACCACAGAGGAACGCACTCAGCAGTACCAGTCTGAGATTGAGTCCATCTATAAAGACCTGACTGCCAAGGGCAAGGCTCTCATGCTGTCCACTGAACTTGGGGTATGCTCTCTCTCTGTCACTTGTTTTCCATTGCCTCTGTTTTCTTTTGTCTGACTGTCAGTGTTGACTTCCAGTTGTGAAATGAATTGCCATCTCAACAATCCGATCCATAATGTTACTCTACTATCTAATGTAAATCCAAAACTGTCCTTTTGTCGTGTTGATAGATTCACTCTCTACCCCTGAAAAATTGGGAGCGGACAGTTTTGCACGAGGCTACCTAACCTTGTCCATTATTCCGTTCCTTATTGGACTTAGTAGATCCCTCCCAAGTTAAAATTCAGTTAACAAACTTCAGACATTACTTAATCATGACGGCCCACATGCAGTATCAGTTTCCCATTGTTGTATACTGATATTACCTCTACGTGGACCCTGTAGTATGAATTGGTTTTGTTTTCTCTCTTTCAGGATGCAGATGCAGTGTGTAATTTAATTCTCTCCCTGGTTTACTACTTCTGTAATCTCATGCCCCTCTCCAGAGGTTCTAGGTAAGGTGTTATCCAAGTCATTTTTTTCTGCTGTGACCATCAAGACATGATGTAACGACACAGTTTTCAGTTTGGTTCGGTCTGAATTGTGATTTTACTTTGTGAATGTTTTTTTAGTTATGAAATCTGTCTAATTTCTCTATATTTTGTCCCCGTTTCCCTTTACAGTGTTGTGGCATACTCTGTTGTCATGGGAGCACTGATGGCCAGTGGAAAGGAGGTGATAGGCAGAATCCCCAAAGGGAAGGTAATATTGCTGAATAGTTTTGCTCTACTTTACACCACGTCAATATAATACATTACATTTTCCAGTGGTGGAAAATGTGTTATTCATAATCATGTATACTATATGTAGTTATCAATGAGCCTGTTTTTAAGCATTTTCCTTGTTTTTATTTTATTTTTTAAAAATGTATTCCTCCAGTTGGTTGATTTTGAAGCCATGACAACACACAGTCCTGACAGCTTTAGTAAAACAGCAAAAAACTGGATGAATTTAAAGAGGTGAGTAGCTCAGCATGTCCACTTGCATCACCTTTAAACACATAAGTTGGCCAATTATTTATTTCTATGTGTATTGATAACCATATACAGTACCAGTCAAAGGTTTGGAGACACCTACTCATTTTCTTTATTTTGACTATTTTCCACTTTGTAGAATAATAGTGAAGATATCAAAACTATGAAATAACATATATGGAATCATGTAGTCACTAAAAAAGTGTTAAACAAATCAAAATATATGTTATGTTTTAGATTCTTCAAAGTAGCCACCCTTTGCCTTGATGACAGCTTTGCACTCTCTTGGCATTCTCTCAACCAGCTTCATAATGAATGCTTTTCCAACAGTCTTGAAGGAGTTCCCACATATACTGAGCACTTGTTTGGTGCTTTTCCTTCACTCTGCGGTCCAACTCATCCCAAACCATCTCAATTGGGTTGAGGTTGGGGGATTGTGGAGGACAGGTCATCTGGGGGCGGCAGGTAGCCTAGTGGTTAGAGCATTGGGCCAGTAACCGAAAGGTTGCTGGATAAAATCCCCGAACTGCCAAAGTAAAAAAATCTGTTGTTCTGCCCCTGAACAGTTAAGGCAGTTAACCCATTGTTCCCCGGTAGGCCGTCATTGTAAATAGGGATTTGTTCTTAACTGACTTGCCTAGTTAAATAAATAAAAATCTGATGCAGCACTCTATCACTCTTCTTCTTGGTCAAATAGCCCTTACACAGCCTGGAGGTGTGTTGGGTCATTGTCCCACTGATAGTCCCACTAAGCTCAAACCAGATGGGATGTCGTATCACTGCAGAATGCTGTGGTTGCCATGCTGGAATTCTAAATAAATCAGACTGTGTCACCAGCAAAGCACCATCGCACCACCACCATGCTTCACGGTGGGAACCACACATGCGGAAATCATCCATTCACCTACTCTCCATTTCACAAAGACACAGGGGTTTGAACCAAAAATCTCAAATTTGGACTCGTTTGGACTCAAAGGACAGATTTCCACCGGTCTACTGTCCATTGCTCATGTTTCTTGGCCCAAGCAATTCTTATTATTGGTATCCTTTTGTAGTGTTTTTTTTGCAGCAATTCAATCATGAAGGCCTGATTCCCACAGTCTCCTCTGAACAGTTGATGTTGAGATGTGTCTGTTACTTGAACTCTGAAGCATTTATTTGGGCTGCAATTTGAGGTGCAGTTAACTCTAATGAACTTATCCTCTGCAGCAAAGATAACTCTGAGTCTTCCTTTCCTGTGGCGGTCCTCGTGAGAGTCAGTTTCATCATAGCGCTTGATGGTTTTTGCATCTGCACTTGAAGAAACTTTCAAAGTTCTTGAAATGTTCCAGATTGACTGACCTTCATGTCTTAACGCAATGGTGGACTGTTCTCTTTGCTTATTTGAGCTGTTCTTGCCATAATGTGGACTTGGTATTTTACCAAATAGGGCTATCTTCTGTATACCACCCCTACCTTGTCACAACACAACTGATTGGCTCAAACACATGACACACTTTTAACCAGGCACACCTGTTAATTGAAACAAATTCCTGCTAACTGCCTCATGAAGCTGGTTGAGAGAATGCAAAGCTGTCAAGG
This sequence comes from Oncorhynchus clarkii lewisi, assembly GCF_045791955.1. NCBI lineage: Eukaryota > Metazoa > Chordata > Actinopteri > Salmoniformes > Salmonidae > Oncorhynchus > Oncorhynchus clarkii. The sequence continues at coordinate 65,511,822 of NC_092150.1, read as the reverse complement.
CAAAGGATGGCTACTTTGAAGAATCTGAAATATATTTTGATTTATTAACTTTTTTTGCTTACTACATGATTCCATATGTGTTATTTCATAGTCTTCACTATTATTCTGCAATGTAGAAAATAAGAAAAAATAAGAAAAACCCTTGAATGTCCAAACCTTTGACTGGTACTGTGTATATGTTTATTTTTTAATATTTATTATCTTAGCCTACCAGTGTGGTACCAGAGTCTTCCGTCAGTAGCAGGAACCTTCCCAACGACTAGAACCATGATTGAGGTCCTCAACACGGACTCCACATCGCACTGTCCAAAGAAGTCCTAACACCATTTCTTCTGATGAGAACAAGGGCCTGTCTGTCTGCTCATAGTCTCTGGCCAAGCTCAACCCACAAAGCACAATGTCTGTCTAAAAATGATTCAGAGCAACTACATGTTGTTCATGTATGGCCCTATGTATGCAATACCAGCAAAACCCTAGTGTCTAGTATGTAAAAGCTACGAAATGTAACTAATTACATTCATTTGAATGATAGGTAATCTCTCGATTGTGATTGCCACAATTCTGTCTAAGCAGAGAAAGTGTGGGATGAGATTCTAAGATGTAAACTTAACTTCAGGGCTATGCAGTTCCACTTGGGATACTTGAACATTTAGAAAAGTGAAGCAATCCTTTTATTTAGTCTTGTTGATATTGGACAGTGTTGCTCTGTGCCATTGCCATTTTCTGGAATTGTTTTTATCTTGACCCAAAAAGGGCACGAGGAAGGGTTGGTTTCAGGTTGTGTCCAACTTGTTTTGGGAAAAGAACACATTGTGCCATGATATCATTCCTCTGGGTTTATTTTGAGACCTCTGTGATTTTCATTGTTGCTTTTCTTTTTTTTGGTAAATGTTTGAATAATTTGACCATGGTCTTATAGACACAACATTAGAACAAACGTTCAGGGATTCATTTTGGGGATTTTGTTCAATTGCTCTGAAGAACCTCATTTCAGGACAAGCTTTGGTTTTCAGTTTATGTTCCCCACTTACCCTTTTACTGTTAATGACAGGATAGAATATGCATTGCCTGCATGGGTCCTTATTGAATGAGCTCCAGAGGATCACAACAACAACAGGGATCACTGCTTAATTGTCTTTTTTTGGCAGAACTACTGTTTAAAAATGTTTCCATATCAATGATTGTGCTGAATTGCTGGGATTTTTTTATTTTATTTTAGCACTGGGTGAATTAGCTATGTTTATTAAAGCTCAAATGTGGATTTTTAAGTGAGCAATATGTCCCATCTTGAAGTTTTACACTTGAAGGAATGAAATCTGGAGATTTTGGGGAATTGGTATGTTCAATACAATTGGTTGACAAATGAGTGGTTTGTTTCTTATTTCAAATTCAACCAGAGGTGATAATTACATGTTTATTTACAGTTGTGCCACATCACCCACAAAGATGTTTAATTTAATGATCTTGCTTGCTTAACCTTTCCAACACACCTTACTTGTACTTCATGATTCACGCCAGCAGATGTCGCACAAGTGCTGCTAAATACTGTAAACCACCTTCCTTTAGCCAAGTCATGTGATGTTCGATAAGCAAGGATATGGTTAGCTTGCTTGCTGCACAGTAGCAGTTCAACACTAGTGATTCTGCTCTGCTGGAGGAGGCTGACCGGGTCCATACATGGCTGAAGATATCAGTGAGGCAGAGGATACTCTTATTTATGGTTTAACAGGCTTGAATACTATGGGAAGAATCCTACTTGAAAATGGCAAGCAAGAAGCAGCAGGTACAGTATATAACGTTACTACCAGTATTTCTGTACCTATCTTGTTACATTATCTAGCTAACTCGCATGTAACCTACGCAAAATTGTAAAGTAAGGCAAAAGCAGTAGACTATAAATAGCTATTAATATTGACAGTGTGGTGTCTGTAAGCACTAGAGTGAATTTTGCTACCATCATTTTTTTTTTTTAATTCCCCTGAAATCTACTGCAACATTACATGTAGCCTACAGGGCATGTTCTTTAAGTAGGAAAGTGTGTTAGGGATTAATAATTGAACAATGGGGAACTAAGCCCTGTCATGCGTTTGCCAACACTGACGTTTGCACAATCGGCTGGCTGCATTGTTCCTTTGTCATTCCTCAGGTTCCATTGAAGATTTTGTCCCAAATAAAATTACAACTTTATTTGGACTAATGACTTGTGCTGCCAACTTCTACAACAGGTGGGTGCATTTTAGAGACACGTTGCCAACCTATACAACAGGTGGGTGCATTTTAGAGAGGTTGTGGTACCAACTTCTACAACAGGTGGGTGCATTTTAGAGATGTGATGCCAACTTCTACAACAGGTGGGTGCATTTTAGAGAAGTTTGGCCTAATTGTATTTTCCTCATTTGTTTTGCTGACATACTGAGGGTTGGGGTCATTTTGGTTCAATTCTGCTGAATAATTTTGTTAACATTTGTTAGTATTGGTGTGAAGAAAAGGATCGACGCTGAAGATGTGTGGAAGAAGTCTTATCAGTGAGTTTGAAGATCAAGTATCAAAGAACTGTGTGACTCAAATCTACAAACAAATGTTATTTTAGAAGAAACTGACACCTCTTTGACAGACCTCTCTTTCCCAATATTTCACCAGCCATGCCAAGGTGCAAGAGCAAGTAGAGGAGCTCCTGCAGTTGGAGGTTAGTCTTCCAGTCTGCACAATGGTCCATTGTTATGTGGTTGAGGTGTACCCTTGGAAAGACTTGAGACATGAGGATGTGTGTGTGTGCTTTTACTCCTAAAGGAGGAATGGGATGCCTTTCTGGACCGCATAGACACTGAGCTGAAGACAAGTGACAAACGGCTCACAGGAGGCCCAACTTCACAGAATCTGAGTGCTGATACACCCCTCACAGATGCCAGGAGTGGAGAGTGAGTCACCATAGATAGATACTGAACAAATATATAAATGCAACATGCAATAATTTCAAAGGTTTTACTGAATTACAGTTCATATAAGGAAATCAGTCAATTTAAATAATTAAAATAGGCCTTAATCTATGGATTTCACATGAATGGGAGTACAGGTATGCATCTACTGGTCACAGATACCTTTCAAAAAGGATAGGGGCATGGATCAGAACCAGTCAGTATCTGGTGTGACCACCATTTGCTTCATGCAGCATGACAAATCTCCTTCGCATGGAGTTGATCAGGCTGTTGATTGTGGCCTGTGGAATGTTGTCACACTCCTCTTAAATGCCTGGCTGTGCGAAGTTGCTGGATGTTGGCGGGAACTGGGACACGCTGTTGTACACGTCGATCCAGAGCATCCCGAACGTGCTCAATTGGTGTCTGGTGAGTATGCAGACCATGGAAGAACTGGGACATTTTCAGATTCCAGGAATTGTGTACAGATCCTTACGACATGGGGCCGTGCATTTTACTGAAACATGAGGTGGTGGCGGCGGATAAATGGCCCGACAATGGGCCTCAGGATCTCGTTACGGTATCTCTGTATCTTCACATTGCCATCGATAAAATGCAATTGTGTTCATTGTCCATAGCTTATGCCTGCCCATACCATAACCCCACCAACACCATGGGGCACTCTGTTCACAACGTGACATCAGCAAACTGCTCGCCCACACGACACCATACACATGGTCTGCGGTTGTGAGGTTGGTTAGACGTACTGCCAAATTCTCTAAAACGACATTGGTGGTCACTTATGGTAGAGAAATTAACATTCAATTCTCTGGCAACAGTTCTGGTGGACATTCCTGTATTCAGCATGCCAATTGCACGCTCCCTCAAAACATGAGACTATGGCATTGTGTTGTGTGACAAAACTGCACATTTTTAGAGGGGCCTTTTATTGTCCTCAGCACAATGTGTAATGATCATGCTGTTTAATACGCTGCTTGATATGCCACATCTGTCAGGTGGATGGATTATCTTGGCAAAGGAGAAATGCCCACTAACAGGGATGTAAACAAGAAATAAGCTTTTTGTGCGTATGACATTTTTTGGGGATATTTTATTTCTGCTCATGTAGCATGGGGACAACACTTTACATGTTGCGTTTATATTTTTGTTAAATATATTTGTATTTTTTTTTTAAATAACCTCTCCGAAGAACTAGGAGAAAGTTACAGAGAAAATCGTGTCTGCTATTTAGACAGAAATTACCCAAACAAACCCTCTGTTGTGTTGTGCAGGAATGTGACTCTGGGAATGTACTTTGGGAAAGGGGAGAATCTGCTGCTGGTCCTGATCCGACACTTTGGATGACTACCGTGACGCGAGCACGTGGCTGAGCTTGCGACCCAACAGGTCAGTCAACCTGAGAGGAGCGTGTCTCCTATCATCTCTCAGTGCTTCTGACTTCATGTAACATCACCTATCCTCTTTCAGTGCCCTTAACTTGTAACGTCCTCTAGCAGCCTAGTGTCAGTGCCCTTATTGTACTATTTATCTTCAGTAGGGATGGGCGCGAGTACTAAAATATTTTTGAGTACTCGATTCAAGATTTGTATTCGATTGCTAATGATCAAGTACAAGTACTCAATGTACAAATGCAACTATTTAGCAGGTTGAATTAATAAGCAATGACAGAATGTCAATCTCTAAGATGTTTATTGTTTGTGGAGTATGTAAAATGCAGTGAAAACATTTTACATTTCGTTTTCATGTGTGTATCGGAACAACCAGTAGACCTAATTGGAACAACCGATAGCATAAACTTATTTTGTATTTCAAACCCATTTTATACGCTAACAAGCGAGTACTTGAGTACATAAAATGATTTGCACAAGAGCACTCGAAACACAGACATTCTTACAAATGCCCATCCTTCATTTTCAGGGACTTCTAGATTCTCAGTCAGCTCGGGTACTGGTGGTCTCCTTTGGCTGTCGGGAAGGTGCTCAGATTTGGCTAGATCAGACGGGCTGCAAGTACGACATGCTGCTTGACCCAGAGAGGAAGGTAAGAGCTGTGCCGCCACTATAGAGGGTCACTCAGGGTTGATCATGACCTATTGACCTCTGGTAGCTGAATGTAAAGCTTTTATGTACTCAGTGCTATGCCAATGTTTAGACAACTGGATACATATTCTCTGTTTCAGATTTACAAGGCATTTGGCTTGGGATCTTCCTATTCAAATGTGATGAATTTCGACTCCTTGCTTCAATATGCAGAGTATGTTGTGTTAGGCCAAGAGTTTCCTGACATCCCACCACGTTTCCTGGAAGACTTCTATCAGGTATTCAGATATATAATTGAACATATTTAAACCTACTTAAGATACGACCTACAGTAGCTATACATTAAACACATAAAATATTTCCTCTTTCCATGAAGAATATCCATACAATGCCCAATTATTTTGGGATAGGTTTGTATAATCCATGTCCTCATTCTAACTGCGTTTTTTATATGATTTCAGATGGGTGGGGACTTTGTCCTGGATGAAGGCGGGACAGTGATCCTCTCTCATCCCTGCAAGAATCCAATGGACAGGCCTGAAGTAGCACAGATGGTGGCTACCATCTCATCTGTTGGCCGTCCTACCAGCTTCTAATGTAGTAGTGACTCACTCCATCTGAGTAGACATGGCACTGACCCCTCAGAGGAAGCGCACCACCTTGGCTTATGTGGATGAAGACACTGATCACACTCATGACCTCATGAAGAGCAGTGTCTGATGGGAACTCACAAGCCAATGACAACCACCCTTCCTTCTGAGGGATCAGTGCTGTGCTACTGCTATTATTCCTGACTGAATTCTAAGATTGTAGATTCTAATGTTTACTGACATTTAATTTAAATGAATTCCGAACTTAATTATGATTTTTAAGGATAATCATTAACTGAGTAAAAATAATCCAGATCTTGATCATGTGAAAAAAATGAGCCTTTTCAAATATTTTATTGCACAATATTTGTACTGGAAATATGCTGTTCTTGGGTTTACACTAACTGTGAAAAAGTACAGTAGTAAATGGTATACTTTTAATCATGATACCTTTTAATAAATATATTGATAATAAAAACAATTGTGTGAGTCTTGTATCCAAAGTATTCAGCCAAAGAGACTGGCTTAGTTTACTGTGAGTAATGAGTTCTGTGTGTTTCTTTTTTCAGTGTGGATTAATATGAGCACCATCTGTCTAACTTGTGTACAGTATGTTAAATATGTTGTGAATTATTATTCAACAAGAGCACCATCAGCTAGTAAACATTTTCTTTGTCGATCAGCTTCATACCCTATTGCTTTAAAAAAATATTTTACATGAAATATATAAGACTCATGACTACCCATGATAGACTATCCACTCAAAGTTGTCGTCAAGCTTGGCTGGATTTGTTTTTCTGAAATTTCTGATACTTTTGAAGAAAGGATCAGGCATCAAACTCACAGAGGTAAAACATGTTCCTGTCACAATAGTTGTCCCACCAGTCCCCATCATCTGACGCCATGGCCACACAGTTCTCCCGCTTGCCTCCGTCCGGCTGGCTGGAGAGGAAGTGCTTGCGCCACTGGAAGTAGGTGACTCGTGTGTTGTCCTCAAACAGGTAGAGTCCCTCAGAGCGCAGGTCATTGATGCCCAGCCACACAGGCCAGTTCCCTGGCTGGAAGAAAGCCTTGACGTAGTCTGCCAGGGCTTCCTGTTCCTTCCTGTCCTGAGGCATGGCCATCCTGCCGCCCCGCTCCATGCACTTCTGAGCTGCACCTGGGTACGTCTCATATGTGCGGTAGATCAGATAGCACTTATACCCCACCCGCCGGCCCTTCTGACATCCTAGGAAGTGGAGGAAACATTTCACCTTTCCTTTTTCATGATTTTGTCATTGTTTCTCAGTATTCCATTGTAAAACATTTCAACTAAACAGAGGAAAAGGGAGGTAAATGAAGACATACCCTCCAAGCGGCCAATCTCTTTGCGGTTCTCCTTGGTGAGGAGGGATATCTGTTGCATGGTGTCCTGTACCTCCCCAATGGTGCCGTCCAACTGGGACACTCTGTCCACCAGCTGGGTCACCTTCACGTCCAGTGTATAGTGGCCCACATTCAGCCTGTGGATGGCCTGATCCATCGCTGACAGCCTGGACACTGTGCAAGAGAAGACCTCGCAAGGCGTTAATGTCTGACAACTCAGCAATCATTTGTACCGTGTGTAGCACATACTTTTGATGAGTCTGTGCAGACGTACAAATATAGTTGTATGTGTTGTCAAAATCTGAGACAGGACTGGTTGGCTCTGGCTCCTCCGGTACATCTCCTCTTGCCTGTTTCCCCTGAGTCTCTGGGATCTGAACAAAACAGTTAAGAGTAAACCGTGGAACCGATACTCCTGCTCCTTTGATGATTGTCTTTATAATGGTGAGATTGTTATACTTATTCCACAAAAAGACACGAGTTAAAAACACAAAACCAGTCTAGGGGTTTCCATGTAATTATGACAATATCACGAAGATGTTACAGTACTCTATTTGTGTTTATGTGCAGGGTGCTGCTGTACCTCAACTGATTTGATGTCTTAGCTCAAGCGAGTACTCACCTCAGTTGGTGTTGCATCGTCAGGATCTCCAACTTTGGTGTCGCCGTCTGAAGCACTCAAATTGAGTGAACACATACACAAGACAGTGACTAGGATGGCTGCTATTCCCATTTTCCTCTGTAATAATGTTGTTTTTCCTCAGTATCCCTCCTCTGTCCTGCCCTCTCTTTTTCAATCTCACTCCCTCCACACTCTGTCGTTCTGACTTGTCCTGAGCGCACCACCCCAACAACAGGAAATCTCTTTGTTTTTCCTATCACCTCCCACTTCCACGCTTTGTATTAAGTGTACTTTTACAGAGAAGGACCTTTGGTGGCACACATGTTCCTACAGGCAACTTTTAATGGTCTTATTAGGGCTAACCTTTGAGGCTTTGCCAATGGAAATAAATCAGAGGCAGGGTTGTGGTGGGGAAATGAGAGTCAATGTATGTGCTGAAGCCATGGCAGACATGAGGAACGCCAGTTAAAATGCCACACAAATCAGTTTACATTCCACAGGCCCCGGGACTTGGATATGAACTAGCTAGGTCTGCTAGGATGTGGCTACAGCCAGACACTGAAATGGCTGGGTGTGTGGCTTAACTGAAATGTTCAGGTTGCTGTGAGAGAATAACTTGAAAAGGGATTTGCAGTATCCTCCGTCTGCATGTCTTTGACAGTATATACTTCTGATTGGAGGAACTTGACCAATAGAGATATAAAGTACCTATAGGTCTGATGCTTTGCTGGTTTTACATCTCGATTTCATCAGGGCAAGGGAAGTTCTGTTGAAACGTTTGCCCTTTGCAATAATTGATAGTTCACAGTTGATTCTCTATTTGTGGATTTAGAGATTCTCTCAACTGAACCCACAAGTTTTCTGCTGCCACATGGTGGACTGATATTGTCTAAAAATAACTTCATCCCTGAACAATGGCCTGGTTCCATTTAATTTATTTGCTTTGAATCTGTGTTTTCAAAATGCATGAGTGCAATATAGCATATTATGATACAATGAATATAGTTTACATACAAAATTCTGTAAAATAGTACTCTCTAGTATTGTAAAATGGTTGTAGATCTACATTGCAAGTGGTATAAATCACTTAACATGCTGGCTTACCTAAACATACCAATTTGAGTGCTTCTCATTAATGTACACTACTGTAATGCTTAGCACTAATACAAGGTCTGAGTAATAAAGGTAGAGAAACAGTTGAAAGGTGGGGGATCTGGCAGTGGGGAAACAAAAGCACGCATGTAGTGAGATATGCCATAACAAGCCATTTTAAGATAAATAGACATGGTCAGTTCAATAGTTGGCTTTTCATAAAATGGTGATCACAAGGGTCCTTCTAGTGTTGAGTTGATCCAGTCACTCAAGTTGTGTTGCTTGAAGCTGCTGTTACCAGTTGTCAAGAAAGTCAAATCCGGTCTTCAGGAGGTTACTGCTGGTATTAAACTGGTAAGAGAAAATAGGAAATCTCAATTAGAACTGCGCACACAACTAGTAAATGTACTATGTAACATGTTATTTCAATGTTGTTAGTAGAGTAATTAGACTGCTAATACACAGGTAAGTGCTGTTGCCAATTTTTCTGGATCAAAATATCTTTGATCAGTTTTAACATTTATATTTTAGTCATTCAGTGGACGCTCACAATAGGTTGTTCCAGAAACTCACCTGAGCGAAGGTGGGACTGGTTGCCAGTTGCGACTCAGTCTGAGCAGCAGCCTTTTCCTCTCGGTCTCTGGCAGTGTTGCCTGAGCGGGCAGGGGACTTGGTGGGCAGCCCCGGGGATTTGTTGGCCAGCCCTGAAGTGAAGACTTCCTCCACTGTGTTGCTGACTGAGGGGAGGGTGCTCTGAGCACGCTCCCAGCCAGCCACTGTGGATGACACACTGATAGGAGCAGGGGTAGGGGTCACGCTCATAGGGGTCACACTTATGGCTGTTAGGGGGGGCACACTGATGGGTACAGGGGGAGGAGGCGCAGGCGGCCTGGTGGCTCGCTGCTTGGTTACTCGTGGTGGAGGTGGAGTCTCCTCTGTCTCCTTGGGGGTGGGCTCCTGACGGAGATAAGAGGGCAGTGGCTTCTCCCCCTTCTCCAGGGACTTGATTTGGCTGGGGGTTAGGGAGTGGAAGTCTGCCTGTTCACCCTCCAGCCTGGATCTTTCAGCACTGATCTTCCAGAAGGAGGAGGACTCCTCTTTCCTGCCCAGGCCGAGGCTCTCGCCATTGGACACCTTGCTGCTCTGGGTCATCTTGCCCACCTGGCTGCACTGGGTGACTTTGCTTGGCTTGTAATCAGCTGTCGAAGAGGAGATGCCCTGCACCGATTCACCTGTTGTCAGGTTGAAGTCCAACTGGCTCTGTAAAATGAGGGGAGATGATGTGTTGACAGAAAATAAAATGTGTAGTCCTACATCAATTTAAGGTCATCTTGTGAATGATAGAAGAAAACACAGTCATACGCACCTTGGTCTCCCAGGAGAATGGGGAAGAGTGCTCATCTTGCCAAGTTATGTCCTGAAATTGAACACAAAAACAGATGTTATCGTAAAAGTGTGATGATTCGTGATAAACCACTACTCTTCACACGCAGAAACAGTCTGCCAGTCAAATTACTGGATTATAGGACTGTACTATCTGGCTGTCTGAATATTTTGATAATCCAGCGAATTGAGTGCAAAACATAAATGTCTATTTCCCCAGCTTTGTCAAAATCAGACAGCGCATGGTATCGTATAAATAATTATTCCCATGGGGAAGGCAAAGACCATGATGAAAATTGCCATCTGATCCAACTCGCTCTCTTGCACTGTGTTGTTGGTGTGACGTTTACTACCAGCCCAAATATTCGTCGTGGCTAGCTAGCATGCTACTTTAGAGCACGCCTGACACGAATGTTGAATACAATTATATTTGAACTTTGTCTACGGTGATGGTCTTTCAGCTAGTCGAAATTAGACACATATCCACAGGAAATGGTTATTAAACCAACTTCAAAACGCGGGTACATTTATGTGGCAATCAAGATGTCTGCTCATGACCGAAGGTAGATAGATGCGCAAGATGTACATGCACGCGATGCATGCATACTAACAGGTGTTTAACATTGGTTTGTGCATGTGCCAGGTGATATAATATCCAAATGAAAATATTGTTTTACCCGACTTTTTAGAGCGCCAGAAGGCCTACTGAACTTGGCATTTCTGTCTCAAATGTCGAGCAGTTTACCACCAGCCCAAATATTCGTCGTGGCTAGCTAGCATGCTACCTTAGCCATTTTAACTAGCTAGAATCGTGCAAGAAAACGTAGCTAATTCTCTCAAATTAATATATGTGGCTACCAATGCAAATGGGGTAAAAGTCCATACCTCGTCACCAAAATGGACTATTTTCTGTCCTGTCTGAATGAGTAACTTAGGATAACAAATGACTTCTTCTCGGTCAACCCTATGCATAGCATATCGAGCACTAATATGGGGGTCCATCATTCCATTGTCGATTGCGCTGTCTTGTTCATTCGGTGTCATTTTCTCCCAATCGGATCCATGTCTCTCCTTGATGTTCTCCCTTTCTTGCATTATTTTCCTGGCCATGGAGTTGATGGATGAGAAATACTCCAACTTTTTCTGCTCCATCCTATGGACATCGGCCCCTTCCATCGACGGCGCAGTCATTTCTCTACCAGCTGTACAGTACTCTCCGTGGGCGTTGAAATGGAGCAGTCATTGATGACGTTTGCATGTAAACATAAATCATTTCACGGATGTGCAAGCGCCATCTGGCGCCAGAAATAAACGATGCCCTATGTGCATTTTAGGATAGGAAGTAGTTTCTCAAAATCATTCATCGCAACAAACAGTGGATCATTTACAGCTACACCAAAGACAGATTTAGAAACTCTGCGGCTGAATTGCAGTTCAGAAATCTCGCTCTGTAGAAATGTTTGTTCTACGGTAGTCCATAAGGAGTAATAGCGACATCTAGTGTCCAGTTGGGCTAGTTCTACGGTAGGAATAAATAACACAATGGAAAAAGTGTAACAGCGCAACATCAAAGGCTGATGATGGACTGTCTAGTATTCATTTTGTTGCACTTTGAGAATACAAACAGAGCATAGATGACTTGTGATTTTAACCCCATTTCATATGGCTGTCTTTTGGTTCCTCCAGACATTTGTTGTGCTCTAAATTCAAATATATGTTTTCACGATGACTCATGGAAGGTCATACCACGTGACGTCTTCTTTCGTGTGTTGAGTTTATCATGTGATTCACCTAGTTCCTGTACGACGACCCGAGGACTTCTGCTGAATGATGTCGGACATTGTGCTCTAGAGTCTAGTTTCTAATACTGAATACAAAGCATGGACTCGCCGTACAATTGGAACAAGGCTGCGCCTTGGAAAATCGTTGTAGCGTTACTTGTGTCGATCATAACGGTCCTGGTGACATTTCCCTCGGATACAACGGGCTCTGATGTCAGCCAGTGGTACCAAGACCTCTGCAGGTAAGGCGCTGCTCGCTCTCATGGGAATAAACAAGGGCGTATAAAGCTTCTTAGCATATGGAAAGTGTATTTAGCAACAAACGCAGCTTATACAGTGCATTTGGAGTGATACAGTACAATGTTTCTCTCTCTCTCTCTCTGTCTGTCTGTCTGTCTGTCTGTCTGTGTGTGTGTGTGTGTGTGTCTGTCCTATTCTATTGTCAGCAGCTCATCATGTGTTGTAACCCTAGTCACGAAACGTGGCGATGTCTTCAATTGTGTAGGCAACACCACGCACGTCTGACACGAATGTTGAATACAATTATATTTGAACTTTGTCTATTGTCTGTGGTGATGGTCTTTCAGCTAGTCGAAATTAGACACATATTCACAGGAAATGGTTATTAAACCAACTTCAAAACGCGGGTATATTTATGTGGAAATCAAGATGCTTGCTCATGACCGGAGGTAGACGCGCAAGATGTACATGCACGCGATGCATGCATACTAACAGGTGTTTAACATTGGTTTGTGCATGTGCCAGGTGATATAATATCCAAATGAAAATATTGTTTACCCGACCTTTTAGAGCAGGGGTGTCAAAGTCAAATGGACGGAGGGCCAAATAAAAAAATCAGCTACAAGACGAGGGCCGGACTGTTCGAATGTTCATTGAAAAATTTTTAAATGACGCATATAGTCTAGTGAACCTAATTGAACCTACTGAAAACCTAACAAATATATTACAATATGATCAGATAAATAAAGCAATATTTTCTTATGGCTCTGTCAGTAATCTTTAATTTTCAACAGACACAAAAGACAAATTTCCTTTATATAAATATCCCCATAACATGAACATTAAATGAAAGAAACCGTTATTCAAGGCACCATCAGTAGACTATATTTTCTATTTTAGCAAAAGTGGGCTAAATTTACTTCAAAGAAAAAACAATAATAGCAATTTTCTATCATCCACTCAACTGAAATATTTTTAAAATATAATTGGATTGAAATACAAAAAAATAAAGTGCAAAAATCTATTAATCAAAAACAACACTTTGTTTAAGGAGAAGTAACATGCAGTGAAAACAAATATTAAATTTTAACTTTTAAACTTGAACTGAGTAAAAACTCTAAATATGTGATTGCACAGTAATGTTCACTTGTTTGAGGTTGAGGGTGATACTTGGTGGTGTCCCATCTTTTCCACAAGTTCATCAATGTTCGGGGTAAGGCTCTGAGCTGAAGAAATCCTCAGAATTGAGTGGAGGTGTTCAGCAGTAAGTCGACTTCTGTGTGATGTTTTGTTCAGGTTCATCAAAGAAAACAGTTGTTCACACAGGTATGTGCTGCCAAACATAGACAACGTTTGAGCAGCCTGGATGCGCAGCTGGGGCATTGTGCCGGGGAGGAAACGGGCGAACTCCGCAGCACCCACTGCCGCATATTTTGCCCTCAGTGCATCATTGCATTGGAGGTCAATCAACTCCATTTGGAGGTTTGGTGGTGAGCTTTCTAAGGCAACAGCAAATGGGTTACCGAGCAGTTCCAACCTGCTTTTTTGTGCTTCAAAGTCAGCAAATCGGCGTCGAAAGTCAGCGGCAAGCATACCTATTTTATCAGCCAACTGTGTGCTCGGGAACGCACTGGTAGAGAGCTTCTCTTTCATGGTCTGGCAGCTGGGAAAGTGGCTCAAATTTTCTTTCCGCATCTGCGTCTCCCACAGAGTCAGTTTGGTTTTAAATGCCTTCACTGTACTGTACATATCAGAGATGACACGATCCCGACCCTGCAGCTGCAAGTTTATTGCATTCAGATGACTCGTAATGTCACACAGAAAAGCCATTTCACACAGAAACATTTCGTCTCGGAGTTGTGTTGTGTCTTTCCCTTTGCTGTCCAAGAACAGACAAATCTCCTCACGAAGCTCGAAACATCTTTGAAGCACCTTTCCCTGGCTTAGCCATCGCACCTCTGTGTGATAAGGCAAATCACCATGCTCCGTTTCTAACTCCGTCAGAAATGCCTTGAACTGGCGGTGATTCAAACCTTTGGCTCTGATAAAGTTAACTGTGCGCGTGATGATGCTCATTACATGCTCCATTTTCAAGGCTTTACCGCACAACGCTTCCTGGTGTATGATACAATGATAAGCTGTCAGCTCACCTGTCGCGTTTTCCTCTTGCATCTTTTCCCGTATCTTCGCCACCAGTCCGCTCCTGTGTCCACACATCGCAGGTGCTCCGTCGGTTGTCAAACCCACAAGTTTTTCCCAAGGCAGCTCCATCTCATTTACACATCTTGACACCTCTTCATACAAATCATGCCCCGTAGTTGTGCCATGCATAGGACGTAAAGCCAAAAACTCCTCTGTCACGCTTAGGTTGGAGTCCACTCCGCGGATGAAAATTGACAACTGGGCAATGTCAGAAATGTCGGTGCTCTCATCCACAGCCAAGGAATATGCAATAAAATCTTTTCCCTTTTTCACAAGCTGCTCTTTTAGATTGATGGACAACTGGTCTACTCTCTCGGCAATGGTGTTTCTGCTCAGACTCACATTTAAAAAGAGTTGCCTTTTTTCTGGGCAAACTTCGTCACAAACTTTAATCATGCAGTTTTTGATGAAATCCCCCTCCGTAAATGGCCGGGCTGATTTAGCGATCTCTTCTGCCAAAATAAAACTGGCCTTGACAGCAGCCTGGCCTTGTGATTTGGCTTTTTTGAACAGAGCCTGTCGAGATTTGAGGCCTCGTTTTAATTCCTCTGCCTTTTGTAGCCTTTGTTCCATGTCCATATTCTTGTTTTTGTCCGCGTGTTTCGTTTCATAATGTCGTCTCAGATTATACTCTTTCAGTACCGCCACACTTTCTCCACACAGAAGACACACAGGTTTTCCAGCTACCTTCGTGAACATATACTCCGACTCCCACCTTGTTTGAAACCCCCGGTTCTCAGTATCCACCTTCCGTTTTGCCATTTTTGATGGGTATCTGAAAGTTAATTTTACTGTGATGCTGACGACTGCTGTGCCAATAAATATTGAAATGAAGCAGCCTACTGCTCGGTGCGTCACCTTTGCATTGTGGGAAATGTAGTATTGGTGCGTGTAAAAGATCTGCGGGCTGCCGGCTTGCTGCGGGCCGGTTCTAATAATAAATCAAGATCATCCCAGGGGCCGTAAAAAACCTTCTTGCGGGCCGGATGTGGCCCGCGGGCCTTGACTCTGACATATGTGTTTTAGAGCGTCAGTAGGCCTACCGAACTTGACATTTCTGTCTCAAATGTCTAGCAGCTGAAGGACAACGGGTAGAGTAAGTTCAAATGTAATTGTATTCAACATTCTATCTTGTAAGGCACATTCCCACGATTTTGCAGTGTATTGTTTGACTGTATCCAAGATCCAATTGGTATTAAAAGTCTGATTTATTAGGCAAGCGTAGTTCCTGGTCCAGTTTTGACAAGGCAGTTTGGATAGAAAGGTGGTGTCTCTAGTCAGTTGGCTGATCAGGGTATTATGAGACACGTTTATGTATTCTGTATTGTGTAGTGAGTGATAGGTGGTTGTCTAGCCTGGCTATCTTGAAATGAATGCACTAGCTGTGGGTCCCTCTGGATGGGAGCATCTGCTAAATGACTAAATTGTGATGTAAATGTAGTGCTATGTATTTTATTTGTTGTGTTTGGACCCCAAGAAGAGTTTTTTTTTTTCTTTTTTTTTTCTCCATATTTTGAGGACACATAGACAACTAAACAGTAAAATGTGTGCTTTGTGTAAGCTTTGAGATTGTGTGAATGTTTACAAAGGAATTCTACATCTGATTTATTTTTTTATTTTTTTTCTCCACTTTTGCTCAAGTTACAAATGGGAGGCTATAGACCGGGACAGCAAAGTGAAATACACACTGAAGCTCTGTGATTCCTCACCTAACACAGAATGTGGAGCCGGTAGTGCTGTCTGTGCCCGCAACCTCACCAGTCAAAAGAATCAGTCAGTGGGTGAGTATATTTAGGGACAGGAGTTTTCCCTGATAAGGTGATTTGGTCAGGACCAACTGAGAACAGGCCCTTGTCACTCCTTAGAAGGCTCCAGAGTTTTTCCTGGTCTGGTATAATAATAACGTTTTCTTTTACTGCAAATGACTGTCCTATCATTCTTAATTGTCATCAGTTGTTACCTTGATGATATAGAATGCATCACTATAGATTGAGCAAGATTTCAAAAGTAACTTTATTTATATAGGTGATTAAAACAACCTTTATTGTATTTAAAAGTGCAACTGTAAACTGTTATCCATTACTGCATTCAGCTAGTATAACTAATAATCATAAAACTAACAATACAAAACAGTGTAATAATATTAATGTTGTAACAAGGAAACATGCTGACAGAACTTATACTTGGATAATTAAATAAATGTTTAATCTCCTCTCAGAATAACTAATCAACTTGCTTTTAGGGTTAGGGTTTAGAGTAGGGATGTCCCAAGGACCCCAGATAGCACTAACCCTCTTCCCGTATAGTGTCCGCGATGGTACCAATTAATGTTTTTGCAGGACACTTTCCATATGTCGGGTTGATTTGTAATCCATAATTTTTCTGGGTGGGTAACATGGGCCTGAATGTCGTAAAAGCCATCTCCTTTTTGGCAATGCAGTAAGCTGTGTTAATTTCAATTTCTATCTCAATTAGCTCTGCCTGTTGACCAGCTTGGGCTGCTACCTGTTTCATGTCAAATACGGCCTGGTAGTGTAGTTGCTCCCGCCAAAATTGGTCGCACTTTAAAGGACTGGCCCAAAGTCTAGTACAGGGCTCTGGCTCTGTCAGGAGGATGTGCTGATGGTTCATTAAGTGAGGTTGGCATCTGACGAGCTGCCCCGCTGACAAGGCAGAACGTTTTTCTGATGGAAAATAGATCACTGTAGGAGATGCTGCTGTCAGGACGCAGTAAGGGACAGCAGTAGCAACATGAGCACCTTGTCAGGATGGGCCTTAAAGGCTTCCAGTCAGATGCCAGTCAAGTCATAATGTCCTTTGATTCAGTTTGTTTGTTTCAGTGATGTGTCGGTTTAGTGCTGTTCCATGAAGACGCAATTTGTGATAAAGGACAAAGTATGCTTTAATGATTATATGTCAAGAGTAAGGTCTGGTCAGTGAAACAACTTAAAAGGCAGGCTACCTTTTAATGGGAGTTTATCTGATCAGACTGTTCCTCAATGATGACAGAAGCTTGGCTTTTCCTGTACTATTTGTAATGAATGTCATAAAATCCTCAAACTGAAAACACCTTATCCTCAGCTTTTGCTGTGAACAGAGGAAGCACTGAAATCAAACTAATTGAATCACACGGATTGGTACTTAGCTTTGCTTCACTTTAGTGCTGATGTTGCTAAGCATTTCAGAGAAGTGGTTTTGCTCTTTCAGCTATAAATCTTTGGTGGTTTACATGGACTCATACACTTCTTTAAAGCTCAAATGAACCTGTATGAATGAATGTACATTTGTAAGAAGACCATGTCAGAGAACAGGGCTACTGGGCTAGACTATTCCAAAACATGATGACTATACGTCCCGGCCCGGGGCACTTGGTCATGACCTTCGCTCAGTGACAAATCAGTGGTAGAAACAGGAAGAAACAGTTGGGTTGTGTGACCTCATGATTAAAGTCTACATGCGATAAATGCCTGCAGCTGGTATGACACCATGGTCTCAACTCGACAATCTCTCAGTGTGAGAGTAGGACAGGAAGGGGATCTAATGCGGATAACTACTGTAGCGACTAACCTGTCTTTGTAGGAATAATCAGAGGTTAAAGGTGAACCCAAGCAGCTGCCTGTTCACATGATTGTGACTTCATGCTATGGAACACAGAAGCACTGATAAGCATGGAACATAGAAATCCTCTCGCACAGCTTTGCTCTGAATTCCACCAGGTTGCTTCCATGCAGGCAATTGACCTTGCATAATATGTGTTGGAGTGGAGTGGCCTTTTTCATTCATTATTTGGAAGCATTAAACTTTCCGGCTAAAATAATACATGTCATAAAAATCTTTGTTAAATATCCTGAATCAAAATGTATGCAAATAATACATTATCTGATGAAGTTGCTTAAGAAAGGGGTATGAGACAGGGATGTCCTCTCTCTCCCTTCTTGCACTGGCAATTGAACCGCTTGCAGAAAGAATTAGACAGGACCCAAGCTTAACAGGTATCAGTATTGGTAAGCATGAATATAAACTAAACTTATTTGCTGACAATCTCCTGATATACGTGACTAATATTGTCAAGTCAATGCCTCCCCTTGTTAAATCATTTTCGAAATAGTCTAAAATATCAGGATATAAAATGTACGTGATTAAAAAATATATATTATAAGAAAAATAATTACTCATGACCTACAGCAATACTTTAAGTGGATCACAAAAAATATGAAATACATAGGATGCTTAATAAGGGACAACAAACAACCAAATATATAACAATGACTTTATCCCATTACTCAACAACACAAAAGCAGATTTAAATAAATTGAATAACCTCCAGATAAATCTTACAAGTAGGACAAATCTCTTTTAGAATGGAATGGCTCACAAAGTTTTATATTTATTACCCCATGAAGACATTCTTTTAAAAAGTATACTCGTCCATAACAAACTTCAAATGGGCAAATAAAACTCATACAATAAATAGGAAAGTTTTGCAAGCGGCTAAATCTGAGGGTGGTTTTAACCTTGCAGATTTCGAATTGTATCAAACTGCCACCCAAGGCTTTTACTTGTGATTTATTGTTAAATGCACTAAAGATTAACAATGGGTATGTATTGATGATGCGCATGCTCATCCCCAGAATCTTTTCGCGTGTAGATTTTCAAAGAATGGAGCTAAGATAATTAACAACTTCACAGTTAACAACATGGAAGATAATGAAACGGATTTTACAAGAACCAATATCACTCCCTAAAAACACACCCCTATGGAACAATCATTGGATAGCTTTTATGAATGTACCGATAAATTGGCCCACATGGAAAACTAAAGGCATAGAAACCGTTAATGACATGGTAATAGGAAAAACAATTTAAAGCTTCAATATTCAACTTTTTTGGCAGCTTGACCAAATTCACACAGAAATGTGAGTTATTGATCTGTCACTGTAATTGTAGCAACTCTAAAAAGCAGTATATATGTTCTATGTGCGCTATTTCTATGCTTCCCGTTCTTATGTTTCGTTTTTTGCGTCTTTTACTTTAGGTTTTGAACACAAGCTATATTTCACAGCAGTTTAGAGCGTACAATGATTCTCTACACTATACATGCTGGTTTTGTGGCAAATTGTTATAATTTTAGCAACCAGGAAATGGTGGAGCAATTTCTGCATAGTGCACCTATAAATGTTGTAAATCATGATTTCGGCCTGAAAGCTTTTGGACATCAGAGCAATGTTGAGGGAATCCTATTTGGCTCCGATAAAGCTCCTCGTATCATACGTAAGATAAACAAAACCTTTCAGAGAGCCTATCCAACTGACAATCTCTTATTAAAAAATATATATAAACTATTGGAATCAAGACTTAAAAATAACTGATATAGGCACAAAATGGAGGGAGTGTTGGAACATAACTAACGAAATTACAGTCAACGAAAATGTACTCTTAATCCAGTATAAACGAATGTATAGAATGTTTTATACAAATTCTACAGCACAACGGCAGAGTCATGTCTTAAGTGTAAAACTAACAATGACTCAATATTTCATGCCTTCTGGGAGTGCTATAAAGTCCAAAAGTTCTGGGTGGAGTTACAACGTTGGCTGTCAGAAGTTTTACAATGCAAGTTGACTTTTAATCCCTCTAACTGCGTATTTTAAGACATGGCATATGAGGGTGCAGTGAGATACCCAATGGGGTAGACCATACTTTTCTCGTCAAGGATTTTGAAAAAAATTCTACTTCAAAAAACTGGAAATCAAATGATCACTACAACAGTGGATTAATCAAATTTAGTTGTATTTAAATATTGAAAATTGTGGGCTACGGAATAAACTAGAACAATGCAATTTAAAGGAGAGAGAGTGCTACAACTACTGGAAAGTTCCAGGGGAAGGATGAGATGGAGTGTGGTTGTGAGATATGTGATGTGTATGCTTGCGGAGGGAACATGTGGGTTTGAGCAGGTGTGATGTCATTGAATTTAGTTGAAATTTGTGTGCGTCTGTTCATTGTCTTTTGTTGATGTATGGTTGTTATGGTTTGAGAAAAAAAATATAAATAAAATTGAACAAAAAAATAATCTAGGTCACCTCTAGTAATTTATGTTACTGGGTCAGCTGAGTAGCAAATTGTCAGCTCCAGGCTCTGCTGAGTAGCTTTCGTTTATGACACGGCAGATATCTGATGATATATGAGCGATAAAGTATGGTGCAGCGAGCAGTAAGGGATTACAATGGAACCTGTGAGTGTGACCGTGTTCAATAACACAGAGGTGGATACAGTCACTGCTATCAAATTAGAGTACAATCAAATAAAAGCTAATAGCGGCGTCTGTTTATTCAGTACTATCTGGGACAAGCGGTAGAACATGTTTAAATAGACTAGCGATGGTTACCTACAGCTTTGCAGTTGGTGCTGCACCCTAAACCTCATCACCTATCCCTGAGAAGGAGTTTTCTGCTGTGAAAAGCAGTTAGTCCTTGCTGTATTCTGCCCCTAGGAAACAGAAAGTCCAGCCAATGTGGTTAGAGGGGAATAACTGGTTAGAACTGGTCATAAAGTTTGTTCTCTCTGCTCGGTTCTCTCTCCAGTTGGAGTTTAACTGTATGTATGGAGCCTGCCCAGGGGCCGGGCTGTTGGCAGACCAGACAGAGATAGGCAGTGTTGTCCAATGGGTCATATTCCCATGCTGTTTATCTCTCTGGGCTGTACACAGCCAGACAGCTCGGCAGCAAAAATGTCCTCAACTACTTAACCTCCCTGACCCTGTGCCGTAATGCTTTGACCCCACCACTGTAGGGACTGTGGGAGTTGGTGGAGGCTTCAGATTCAGTTGAAATCTGTATTAATCATCTGCTAGAAACCACTGGGAAAGTTCTGGGTTTTGGTGAACTGTTTGTTTTGTAGGTAGTGCAGTGTTCAGTATAGCCTACTGAAATAAATCCTTAAACAATTATATTACATCTTTTAGCGTTTGCATGTTTAAAGAGGCATGCGTTTCTCACTCATCCACTTCTATTTCCAGGTGATCTGTCCTTGAAGAAGGCGACTGAGAGCAGCGTGATAGACTTCAACAGCACTGAGAAGTGCCCAGGCAGTAGTGGGACTAATGTCCAGAGCAGCATCAGTTTCCAGTGTGGGAAGACAATGGTAAAGTCACCCAGTCACACCTGTCATTACAAATGAAGAGTAGTCGTGGAAATGATACGTATTGAAGGCTGCTTATGAATTTCCTGTCAGATCACAGGTGTGGGTTTAGGTTGAGAAGGATTTTACCGCAAAGCATGTCTGTTCTTTGTCAGTCTGGTGGTGAAATGAAACTACACATACTGTGGTGGTCTCTTTTATTGAACATTTTTAAGTTCTCTCTAGAAACAGAAGCGTGAATGAAACATGATATTAAATAGCATACAGTGATGTAATATCTTTAGAATGAATACCTGGCCTGCCTATTGATAAGCAGTGGTGTGTAACCATGTGATTGCAGTATTGACAGTGATCATAGCTGGAATGGTAGCTTTGCAGCAGAACAAAAACAGTTATCATGGTACCCCAGTTCTTCTAGTAGTGACTTCCTTGTATGTCATCACATGTATTGTAGCAGAGAGGAGATGAAACGAACTGTCATGTCATATGTCAACTAAAACTATGTTTTTGCTCTTACCCCCCCACCCCCCACCCCACAGGGAACACCAGAGTTTGTAACTGTGGCCCAGTGTGTTCATTACTTTGAATGGAGAACATATGCAGCCTGCAAAAATAATAAATACAAGCCCGATAAAGAGGTATGTCTGAATAGTGAAGTGCAGCGGACACAACAGGATGTGTGTGTGTCACCTCTTAGTGGTTTGTATGCAGGCACGCGCGGCAGTGTGTGAGGCCACAGTGGTCTCCATGTGTGGGGGGAGGTGAGTCTGTGACAGGCACATTCTCCACTGTGGAAAAGTCCCTCGCTGTCTCTTGTGTATTTTTATTTATTATTGAACCTTGATTTAACTAGGCAAGTCAGTTAAGAACACATTCTTATTTACAATGACAGCCAGGGTTGACAGTGGGTTAACAGCCTTGTTCAGGGGAAGAACGACATATTTTTACTTTGTCAGTTCGGGGATTCAACCTAGCAACCTTTCGGTTACTGCCCCAACGCTCTAACCACTAGGCTACCTGTAGACAGAGAAAAAAAGAATAAAGAAATGTGTTTTCATTTAAATATCAACTCATTCCACTATTATATTGGACTTCAGTTACAGTATGTGCCAAAACACACTGAAACTCTTCCTGTCATGTTGTAATTCTACCTTTTTAACTCTGTCTAGGTCCCCTGCTATGTCTTTGACACGGATGGGAAAAAGCATGACCTGAACCCACTCATCAAACTCACAGATGGTTACCTGGTGGATGACTCCGATGATGAAGTTCACTTTTATATTAACATATGCAGAAGCCTAAGTAGGTTTCTTTAATAGTAGTAATTATCTTATGATTAATTGAAGCTGTTAGTGCCAGTGGTTTTTCTTATTGCTTCGTATTGTGGCAAAAATGGCTCTGCTTCCTCCCCAGACCGTCCAGGGAGCCTCTGCCCCGCGGGCTCTGCTGCCTGCCTGACCACCAGCAAGGGCTCCTTTAGCATGGGCCTACCCACCACCCAGCTAGAGCTGGAATCCAGTGACAGGTATAGCCATACTAATGCTAACCTGTCCACGCACAAAGACCATGCTAACCGCTAGCTAGCATCCTCTGTCTCTAGCGTACCTCAAGCTTGATAATTGCTGTGCGACCTTCATGCTGACCGGTTATCGACCGGCCCCAGAGCTGCGTTGCCTTTCTGAATGGCTGATTTCTCTCTTTTTCTCACCGTGCCAGATTGAGGCTGCGATACGAGGAAGCCCCGGACAGCACGCCGGACTTCTGCAGCGGCCACACCCCTGCTGTCACCATCACATTCATCTGCCCCTCACGCAGGCAGGAGGTAAGAGAGACCTGGGTGTCTGACCCGTGGGATCATCCATTGATAAAACCATACTATTCATCATACTACAGAATTAACACATAGAATAGTGGTAATTCATCAAATAGAAATATGCTCCACATGTCAACCTACATGTATTAAAGTACAATATCTCCTTAATTTTTGTTGTGTGTGTGACCTTTGACCTTGTCATTACAGGGTACTGACCCCAAGATGACAGCCAAGTCCAACTGCAGGTATGAGGTAGAGTGGGTGACGGAGTATGCTTGCCACAGAGACTACCTAGAGAGTCACAACTGCACCCTGACCAGCAAGCAGCACGACATCAACATAGACCTCACCCACCTCACCCTTGGCTGTGAGTCCGCCCAGCCCCACACACAGGCTTTGCGAAACATTTGACAACGCAATGCTATGCATAATCATGTGACCTTTCTAATTCTCACTGACTCTGGCTAATTCAATTCACAGTTGAAGCCAGTTCCTCTAACAGTGAATGATAACGTGTTGAGATACACATAACTAATATCAGTGTGTCACGTTCTGTGTGTGTAGCTACAGACGCCCCCTATATGGCTGAGGCCAAGAGCAGCGATGGGAAGGACAACTATTTCTACTACCTGAATGTGTGCGGGGAAATCAAGGCAGGAGAGTGCGGTGGCGACCCGCACTATGTGTCCGCTTGCCAAGTCAAAGCAACGGGAGATCAAAGCAAAAAGATAGCTGGGAGATACCACAATCAAACACTAAGGTTGTTTTAATAGGAATACATATTTCCTCTTCATCTCTCGCCATCTCAGCTTGTCTCTCCTTCTCTTTGTAATTTGGAACATTACTCAACGTTTTGTTTCGCTCTATCCCAGGTACTCCGATGGCGACCTGACACTGATCTATCCAGATGGGAGCAGGTGCAGCTCTGGCTTTCAGCGCATGACCATCATCAACTTTGAGTGCAACAAAACAGCGGGTGAGCATAACCCATAGCATGCCGAAGGAGAAAACAAGGCCCTTTTTTAAATGAACAATACTTTCTTCCGTAGAGGTCACTCGCCTAAGTCTTACCCATCACATTCTCATTATTCCTCTTCCTCATTTCCTCATTTGTGTGATTCACAGGAAACGACGGCAGAGGCTCGCCTGTGTTTGCTGGTGAAACAGACTGCACCTATTACTTTGACTGGCAGACGGCTTCCGCCTGTGTCAAGGAGGAGGAGGAGGATCTACTCTGCAGGGTCAGCCAGTATAAACACTATGACCTGTCCCCCTTAACACGCTACCCTGGTAAGATGGAGTCCTGGTTAATCTCTATTCACAGAGAGATGTTGCATGGGCTGTAGCAGACATGGTACTAAAACGTTGAGTTGAACATCATTATTTATGAATGTAAATGTCCAGGACCTGACTTCCAATTTTACACTTGAAGTGAAAGTGATCCGAGCCCTAACACATTTAAATATGGAGGTTAAACCACGTAACATCCTGTTCGTGGTGTTATCTGTCTTTCAGAGTCTGAGTCGGCCCAGAACTGGGAGGCTGTGGACGCCAACGCCTCCAAGTCAGACAAAATGCGCTTCTACGTCAACGTGTGTCACAAAGTCCTCCAGCAGGGGGCCACCACTACATGCCCTGAGGACGCTGCCATCTGCGCCGTGGGTAAGTCTGGAGAAGATCTGGGTCTGTTTTCATAAAGCATCTCAGAGTTGGAGTGCTGATCTAGGATCAGTTTAGCCATTTAAATGATGAAAGAACAGGGGGACCCGATCAGTTCTCCTACTCTGAGACGCTAATCTATACACAGCGTTCTATCAAATCTGAGAAACAAAGATATGTGTTGTCCTTAACATGTATTCAATCCTCTCTTTTAGGAAAAGAAAAAGTTGTCAGCTTGGGAAAATTCCTCACCTCCCCGACAAAAAGAAATGACAGCAACGACATACGCCTGGTCTACACAGAGGGAGATGAATGTAGGAAGGACATGAAAGTGAAGAGCATCATGATTCTGAAATGCAAGCCAGGTGAGTGTTAGATAGACTTGTAAGTTAGCTGCAGAGTTGAAGGTGAACAAGGAAGTGCCTGAAAGTGGAGCTAGCTAGCGTTCAGTCTACTTGTTCAACTCCTCCTAACTTTCTTTGTGTGCCCCCCCCCAACCCTCCTGTCCTCCTATCCAGGTGATCTAGAGAGTGCTCCCATCATGCGGCACATGTCCAGTGATGGCTGTGTGTATGAGTTTGAGTGGTACACGGCTGCAGCCTGTGTTATGTCCAGGACAGTCGGGGACAACTGCAAGGTGGAAGACCCCCAAGCTGGTAGGTCACACGGACCCACTGGACCCAGATGCCTACCAGCGATGGTGATATGATACACTATTGGCTGTTTAATGCAATAATACTACTCACTCTCTTTTGTCTTTTCTCTACAGGATTCTCATTTGACCTGTCCCCATTGTCTAAACCTGTAGGAGGCTTTTACAATCTGTCCAACGGAGATTATGACTACTTCCTTAATGTCTGTGGCTCTGTCACTGCAGCCAAATGCCCTCTGAAAGCCGGGGCCTGTCAGGTGGACCAGAGGCATGTTTTATCATACTAAATAAATCCTTATGAATATAGAGGAGGTGGACATGCCCACTAACAGTAGTAGGAAAAGCTTGTATCTGGGCTTTGTAAATGTGCTTTAGAGTTCTGACGAATGTTTGAGGTGGACTGACTGTTTTAGCTTCTGTTCTTCTGTTTGGTGTGTCTGTCTCCTACAGTGGCTCTAACTCATGGAGCCTGGGGGAGTTTAACTCTCAGCTGTCCTACTATGACGGGATGATCAAGCTGTCCTACAGCAACGGCTCTCGGTACAACAACGTGCAGCACACACTGCGCTCCACCATGATCTCATTCCTCTGTGACCGAGAGGCCGGCGCCGGCAAGCCTGAGTTCCAGGTACTGATTGGGTCCTGTCATGTGCTGCTGACAGAGCTCATCCAATCTCTAATAAGTAGCTCCTCGTATGGTTCATTTATGCGGTGATTAAACTGTAAAATCATTTACCATGAATATACCACTTTCATAACCATATTGATCCTCACAGGTTGAGGACAAGTACACCTATAACTTCAGGTGGTATACATCCTATGCCTGCCCAGAGAGGCCACATGAGTGTGTGGTGACAGACCCCAACACACTGGACCAGTATGACCTCTCCAGGTGAGACCCCTGCACAAGGATATGTTATGACTAGAGCCGGGAATCTTCCCGAACCATAAAGCTTGATCTGGAAAAACTCCAGGTATAGACAGTAACCACGTTTACATGCACACTAATATCCCGTTATTATTCGGGTTACTCAAGTATTCTGTTTTTGAGTTGATGCATATAATCATCATATCCCATTTACAGTAACCTGAAAAAGCTTGTATCCTGGTTATGAGAAACCTGGATAAGATGCCTGGGATATGCTATCTTAAACGGGATACTGTGGCATGTAAACATCTTGTTTTTTGCCGTCTGAACAGGCTCTGTTTTGCATAGTGTGGGTGTTGTGTGATGTTTTAATCTGATTGTCAAACAAATAACTTAAAGTAGGCTACTTGCGCAGTTACTGCATATCCACCATAATAATATACTTTTCTCATACTCCGTACTGGACCGTATAGCCTACTGGCTACTTTCCCCCTGGATTTAGGAACGTTTCTGCTTATAATTTCCGACATTTGGTAGGCCATATTATGTTTTCCTACTTTTGGTAGGCCATTTGTTTGTCAACTATACTGCCCTACCAAGCAAAAAGGCAGTAACTGCTCATTTGGTCGAAAATTAGTTAGTAATTTTTGCTACATTAAATACATGCTTAATCACGTGGACAAGTATCCTGCCTCGTGTTGTGTTTTGGAGAAAATTGGGGTTATGCTAACAGTAACTGCATAAAGTGAATGTGAAACCAAGGTAAATAAAAGCCATTTTTCTCAGTTCCCCACTATGAGCAGTTACTGCCTTTTTGCTTGGTAGGGCAGTATAGTTAGATATATGCAGCTTCTCTTCTGTCATAACTTTTTCCCCCAGAAGACTAAATAAAGATGTGTTCACCAGAATAACGTCTTACATTGAAAAAATTAATAGATTCGTGATCTAGTTGACACTGGTCTGTTTCATTTAGGGAATGCAACAACTCCAAAACAGATTGTTTTGTTGTGCAAAAGATTGTTCCTGTGCAAAATGTCCAAATGTCAACAGTTTGACCGGTTTTATGGAAATGAAAAGCTGAGAAAACGAATCACTTTACTGATAACCTGAAGTCTTATCTTGGCTGCATATTTTATGTGTTTTGAAATACTGTCTGCTTGCATAAGTGTCAAAGATAACATGTTCTCCACTCCTGTTCCCTGAAATATTTCAGTTACTGTTCCATTTAATCCATATGAACTTAAATGAGGAACATTCTGTTTATTCATGAATACAGAGATACTCGTGAGTGGGATATCAAAGGTGCATGTAAACCGCTTATCCCGAATAAGACCTTAAGCGGGATATGAGTTACTATTCGGAATACTGTGTGCATGTAAACGTGGTCAATGACTACGGCTTAGAATTTGTACTGGTCAGGTCATGAAAAACTCCCAGTCCTAGTTAAGTCCGAAGAAGGCAGACATAAAGCAATATTTGAGAAATAATGTGTGTAACCCTCCTCTCTGTCCTCTTTCCCAGTCTCTCCCGGTCTAGTGGAGGGAGGAACTGGCAGGCCATGGACCTGTCTGACCCTAACAACCTGAGGAAGTACTACATCAACGTGTGTCGTCCTCTGAACGCCGTGCAGGGCTGTGACCGCCAAGCCTCTGTCTGCCAGATGAAATACCAGCCTCAGCAGGTTAGTGTCAGAGCTGTGGGATATCCTGTAGGATGAGTTTCACACACTAGGATGTGTGCTAAACACTGTTTGGGTCATGGAACGTCAGTTTCACAATTTCTGACAATAGCTCATTAATAAACAGTATTTAAAAAGTTCAGAGACTATTCCTAAAAAATTATTACGATTTTAGTTGTTGATATAAATTGAAGGTAAGGTTGGTAGTATCCCTCTTCTGGTTCTGGTAGCCATCCACTGTGGGTCTGTCTTAGTACTGGACTGTAGCTCGATCTGACTGGACTTTCTCTGTATTGTTGTCATCAGGGCATTCTGTCTGAAACAGTGTCTGTCAGTAATATGGGCCTGGCTAAGAGAGGTCCAGCGATCGAGGAGAAGGATCGCCTGCTGCTGGAGTACTCAGACGGCTCCGAGTGCATCTCAGACGGCCTGAAACTCACCTACACCACACGTATCCACCTGGTCTGCTCCAGAGGATTTGTGGTAAGTGGAATGGCATATTTGTTTTAGGGCCCTGTGTCAAAAAGAAATTAGATTTAGTTGAATCTTTTATGTCATTATGTCTGCCTAGGATTGTAACACTGCGATGTGCCTGTCTTTTTCTGTATTTGCAGTCGTCCGGCCCTCGTTTCCTCAATTATGGGAACTGTACTGCCAACTTCATGTGGGAGACCGGGGCAGCTTGTGCCATCAGTACTGCTGATGACCAGAACATGGTGAGCTGTTACATTCCACATCAACTGGATGCATTATAGTGTTTTTCATGATGTCTAACCTAACATAGCAGGTGTAAAAGAAATGCCTGAGTGCGGTTTCTTTCTAGTAACTGTCAGAGGAGGTTCTCTTCACTGTTCAACCAATCCAGTAAATGTGGAGGAGTTAAGATGGAGTTTCGCTTTGTTAAGGCCAAAAGCGGAAGTTGCGTCACAGGCTCTCTTTCCATTTCCCCTAAATGGGCGCATGATGTCTGTAAGGACCTGTTAGATTGGCCGAGGTCTCATCAATAATTTTTCTTGACCGTTCTATTGTATGGCAGACCTGCTCTGTGAGGGATCCCAATACTGGCTTTGAGTTCAATCTGCTTCCTCTGGCCTCCAAGACTGGCTACAAGGCTGAAGGCAATGGGAAAACCTTTGTGGTAAGTCACAGTCAAGCACTCTCAGTGTTGTGGCCTCAGGTAATAGCAGAAATTGTGAATAATGTGCATTTTCCAATCCATTTCCCCGGGCTTTCCCCCCAGGTGAATATCTGTGGCGAGGTGGCAGAGTGTGGGAAGGACCAGGGGAAGCCTGTAGCTGGGTGTGAGCTGGACAATGGCCTGGTTGTTGGTCCTGTGGGAGTGGAGAGATCTCTACAGTACTCTACTGATGGTCTGCTCACACTCACATACAAAGGAGACATGAACAAGCCTACAGGTACATTCAATGGATCCAACCATCATCACTCACTAAGGGCTAACCCTGGGGCTCCATTAGCATTGTTGGAATATGGAAGTCTGAACAAAATGCATGTTGTGACACTAAAGTCAGGTTATGAATGTTTTAGTCTGAGCACTAACTTGTTTCCTCCCTCTCCCCCCCCCCAGGCACCAGGGACACCTTCACCATTAGTTTTGTTTGTGACCAGGACGCCCACCTCGGCACTCTGAAACTGGTCCGAGAGGAGCTCAGCTCGTCCACACTCGTCACACACGATGTCTTATTTGAGTTTTCCACAGCCCTGGCATGCATCCCTGCCCCTGTGGACTGTCGTGTCACTGGTAGGAACAAAACTGTTACGGCAGCAGTTCCCAAACTAGGGGTCGCAAACCCATGTGGGGTCCAAAAAACATATTTTGTATACATTTTTTTTATCTCAAAATCATTGTAATGTGGTTAACCTTCAAAATCTAAGATTTGTTTTTGTATTGAAATCTAAAATATACAATTCCACCATAGAGAGACCTTAAATGGTGGGAAAAGGCCGCACTTGACCGATTAATCATTCCGATTCAAGCGCAAAGTCAAGTGGGGCCTCTCAAGCTGTCATGTGACCGAATGCTGCAGACAATGGTTTCACGGGTCACTACAGAGGACTTTTGGTTCCTGACTCAAAGGGAATAATACCCTGCCTCCTCCCACAGAGCGTTAAAACCCCATGGTACCCTTCGCCAGCTCATATCTGTGTGAAGCTGGATTCAGATCTAAGGTCTGCATTAAAACCAAGTATCAAACCAGTTTGGATGTGACAGCAGAGATGCGGTGCGCACTGTTGACCACGCCCCCTGACTTTGAGAAGCTCTGACGCGACATGCATCAAGCCACACCCATCTCATTAGTGGTGGTAAGATAGTGGTGTTTTCAAGACATCTAGGTCAAATCGTGACATCAGTGATCTTCAGGTCAGAACTTTAGAAAAAGACACGAGTTCCCGAGTTGGAATTCCGAGTTCGATGACCGTTCAAAACGATATTTCCCAGCGGGAGCTTGTTTTTTACGAGTTGTCTTGAATGCTCGGAAGTCTGAGATTTCCTAGTTCCCAGTTGTTTTGAACGCGGCATTAGAGACATGTTAGACTAATTTGCAATTGACTGTCATAGCCCCACATTAAATGTACTGTATGTGATAGTGAGGTGAGAAGACAATCAGAAATACTGTTATAATTTTTAGCATTTGACTACCCAAATAAAAAAGTGAACACTGGCTGTTAGTGACATGTTTCTTTCACGTGGTTGGGATCGCTTGAATTTTGAGAACCCCTGTATTAATCTCTTCAAAACGGTATCGATGTCTTCAGTATGGCTCTAACGTGGCATATCATTTTATTCACTTTAGAAAACTCTGGTCATACAAATGGGTCTTCATATTCATTGAAAGATATTGTTCAGCTTCTCATCCTGGATTCACAGAGTGGTTGTTCTACTCTTTCAGATTCCCACGGTAACGTGTATGACCTGAGTCACCTGAGCAGGGACAGTGACGACAGTCCCTGGGTGGCCATCGACACGTCTGAGCAGGCCAAGAAACGCCGCTTCTTCATCAACGTGTGTAAACCTCTGCCTCCAGTCCAGGGATGCCCCGGTGAGCCGCATGCAATTAGCCTATGTGAAGGCCAGGCAATGAGTCATCGCTTGGCCTTTACGAGGATAAAAAGGGTGCTGTTCCATCCGTCAATCAGTATTCATTGATGTTCAGCTTTTGCGTTTGACTACATGCATGTGTACAGTATAGAAGAGTGTTTAAGTGTTTCAGTCAGACTGTATACTAACAGATGAGTGTCTTGTCTTTTTATACGTTTGTACCACGAAGGAGTCGATTAGTTTGTCTCTCCATGTGTGAGGTACTGTCCGTGTTAATGCCGTCCTTTGCTAACTGTCCTCCTCCGTCTGCAGATGTTCTCCTGGGTGCATGTGGTACCTTGGAGGGTAAAGGTGTAAACCTGGGTTACATCCAGTCCAGCCCCCAGGTGGCCTCTGACGGCTCCATCAGCATCGTCTACCTCAACGGGGACCGCTGTGACAAAGGCCACCACTCCACACGTATCATCTTCCAGTGTGACGACAACCCTGTGAGTGACCTACACTTGCTCTCTATGGGAATGCTCTTCCATGTTATGGCCGTAGAGTGGCAAGAATCTGTTTGAAATGTTACTTATCGATGTTGCTGATCCCATTTACCATATATGTTCCTTCCTAATCCCTACAGTACCAGTCAAACGTTTGGACACTGTTAGAGGAATTAAATTCCTATATGTTTAATACCCAATTAAATTAATACACTCAGCCCATTTCTAAGGATTTGTAAGAAACTAATTTGCATAAAATGGACGGAGACCAGTCTCAAAATCGAGCACTAGCGTTTATTCTCGAGAGTACTGAACATGATACATGATACCACAGGTTATAAACTGAAAATGACGTCATTAGGTTTCGAACTGTCCCGTCTCTCCTCCACTCCGGTACAATGGCAGTATAGTTCTCAAGCCACCCTACATCGTCTCCCACCAATTTAGATAATTTATGACCAAGCCAAGGTCTTCCTGTGTAGATAAGCATTCTAGCCAGTCTGACGATACGTTAATTCGTTTCTACCAAGGAACAGACAGTCATTGTTCTAATTCTTGATTATAATTACACACATTATATTAAAATAAAATTCATACATCTATACTGTAACATAATAGTATTCTGATTAGTCAGTCCTGATTGAAATGTATACATAATTAGTCATTATTGATAAAAAAAATCCCTTAACACACCTACTCATTCTAGGGTTTTTCTTTATTTTTTACTATTTTCTACATTGTAGAATAATAGTGAAGAAATAAACTATGAATTAACACATGGAATCATGTAGTAACCAAATAAGTGTTAAACAAATCCAAATATATTTGCCTTGATGACAGCCATTCTTTGCCTTGATGACAGCTTTGCACACTCTTGGCATTCTCTCAACCAGCTTCACCTGGAATGCTTTTCCAACAGTCTTGAAGGAGTTCCCATTATGCTGAGCACTTGTCTGCTTTTCCTTCACTCTGCAGTCCAACTCATCCCAAACCATCTCAATTGGGTTGAGGTCGGGTGAATGTGGAGACCAGGTTGTCTGATGCAGCACTCCATCATTCTCCTTGGTCAAATAGCCCTTACACAGCCTGAAGGTGTGTTGGGTCATTGTCCTGGTGAAAAGCAAATGATAGTCCCACTAAGCGCAAAGCAGATGGGATGGCGTACCACTGCAGAATGCTATGGTAGCCATGCTGGTTAAGTGCCTTGAATTATAAATATATCACTGACAGTGTCACCAGCAAAGCACTCCCACACCATCACACCACTTCCTACATGCTTCACGGTAGGGAACCACACAAGCGGAGATCATCCATTCACCTACAGTACTCTGCGTCTCACAAAGACACAGAGGTTGGAACCAAAATTCTCAAATTTGGACTCATCAGACCAAAAGACAGATTTCTACCGGTCTAATGTCCATTGCTCGTGCTTCTTGGCCCAAGTAAGTCTCTTATTCTCATTGGTGTTCTTTAGTAGTGGTTTCTTTGCAGCAATTTGACCACAAAGGCCTGATTTCACGCAGACTCCTCAGAACAGTTGATGTTGAGATATGTCTGTTACTTGAACTCTGTGAAGCATTTATTTGGGCTGCATTTTCTGAAGCTGGTAACTCTAATGAACTTATCCTCTGCAGCAGAGATAACTCTGGGTCTTCCTTTCCTGTGGAGGTCCTCATGAGAGCCAGTTTCATCATAGTGCCTAATGGTTTTTGCGACTGCACTTGAAGAAACTTTCAAAGTTCTTGAAATGTTCTGGATTGACTGACCTTCATGTCTTAAAGTAATGATGGACTGTTGTTTCTCTTTGCTTATTTTAGCTGTTCTTGCCATAATATGGGCGTGGTCTTTTTTCCAAATAGGGCTATCTTCTGTATACCACCCCTACCTTGTCACAACACAACTGATTGGCTCAAACGCATTAAGAAGGAAAGAAATTCCACGGTTACTACATGATTCCATATGTGTTATTTCATAGTGTTGATGTCTTCACTATTATTCTACAATGTCGAAAATAGTAAAAATAAAGAAAAACCCTTAAATGAGTAGGTGTGTCCAAACTTTTATCTGGTACGGTATATTTTTCATGTTTGGTTCATTTACCAACAGGGCTCTCCTGTATTTGACCGTCAAGACGGCTGTGAGTATGTGTTCATCTGGAGAACCTCCGAGGCGTGTCCTCTCACCAGTGCTCAGGGTAGGTTTTGGAGGAGGAGGCTGCCATGTTTTGTGTCCTGGCTCTGGCTAAGACTGGTACTTTTCTCCACCAGTGTCATCATCGTGCTTAAGGTAACTCTCCTCTCCCTGACTCCTGCAGGTGAAAACTGTAAAGTCAAGGACCCCAGAAGTGGCTACATGTTTGACATGAGTTCCCTGTCAGGGAAGGACTACATGGTGAAGAGTGGCCAGTACCAATACCACTTCTCTGTCTGCGGGGGGCTTAAGAGAGGGATCTGCACACACAAAGACACAGGAAGTGACCAGGTGTCAGCCTGTCAGGTGAAAGACAGCACCCACAGAATTGCTGGTATGTAAATCTGTCCAGAAATATCTTGTGTTGGTTCAACTTCTTTATAAAGCTTTGATGTTCTTTTGGTAGTAAATTGATAAAACCTCTGAGAAACGGCTGGTTGATTATTCATCACAGGGATGGCCTCACAGACTCTGAGCTATGTTGGAGATCAGATTGTCCTCAACTACACTGGTGGGGAGACATGCCACAAGATCTACCAGAGATCCACAGAGATCTACTTCTCCTGTCATCCTAAAATGAACCCTGTGAGTCGAAGTGAAGCTACAGAGCAAACGTGTAATATGACATCTATGCTCGTCCCAAAGTGTTTGTGAATGTGGGAGTTACTGGCTTGTTGTGGTGTTACTGCCTGTAGGGGGTGCCAGAGTTCATCAAGGAGACTGCGGAGTGCACCTACCTGTTTACCTGGCGTACTGCTCTCGCCTGTATCCCAGTCAAGACTACCAGCTGCTCCCACCAGTATGGATAGTCCTATTCCATTCTGGGAGCTCTCTTCCCAACACAACCTCCTCTTCCTCCCAGACAATGACTAGTTCCCCCTTTGTCAGTTATTTCCGACTGACTGTTTGGTATTTTTCCCCACACAGAGATTCTAATGGGAACTCGTACGACCTCTCCTCTCTGGCACTGGACTCCAGAAACTGGGTGGTGGAGCCCAGCACTGGGAAGCAGGAGCGCTACTACATCAACGTCTGCAAGTCTCTGGTGCAACAGGGGGGTAAGTGCCTATCCTCAACACCAGCATCCGTTATATGAAGGACACTGGTGGTTCCTGTGTAGTTTTAATTTCCCCATTTGTGTGAACAAACATCAACCTTCTCGTAAAGTCTTCAGTTTGAATGTGGTGCAATTATGCTCGCCTTCTGAACCACGGGATACATATTTCTTTCCTCATGTTGTAGGCTCCTGGAAGTGTCCGTCCAACGCAGCGTCCTGTCTGAAGAGCGGGGAACACTATGTGAGTCTGGGAGAGGCCGAGTCGGCGCCACAGTGGGACCAGAACATCCTGGTACTCAAGTACACCAACGGAGAGATGTGTCCCGGTGGACAGAGGAATAAGAGTACCATTGTACGCTTCAAATGTGACCGGGACAAAGTGGTAAGGGATCATAGACATCACACACACACACACGTAACACAGGCTGAGTAGACTGAACATGTTTCTCCCGTCCCTGCCCCAGGACTCGAGGCCTACACTGATAACGGCCATAGAGGAGTGTGTCTACACCTTTGTGTGGTTCACTGCAGCCGCCTGCCCCCTCAACAGCACCCAGCACGGAGACTGCAGAGTCACCAATCCAGTCACCGGTTAGTCACACTGCCTGTACTAGGCCATGTTACCATTCTGAAAAGGTATTTGCATTAAGTATGATTAACATGGGGAAATACCAGCCTTCTCGTAGGATCTCAGTGCAGTCAGGCAGGCCACTGCAAAGAGTTAGTGAGCAACTTCTCCATGTGCTATTGTTTTGTTTTGACACCTGTCTGTACTGTGCTACCCTCCTGACCCCAGGCCACCTCTTTGACCTGAACGGACTAAGCCAGGAGGGAGGCTACACTGTGTACGACAACCTGGACCATTGGAAGATGTTCCGGCTCAACGTGTGTGGGGAAATAGCCAACGCAGGCTGTGGACCAGACACCGGTACAACAATGTTATATCTCACAGGCTCTGGTTTGGCTGGGAAATCTCTGCCCCTTACTGGTAAAATCCTGATTCCCACAGCAATCATTTAACAGTCGTGCCAATGTCAGCTGGCCAGCAATGATGAGGTCACTGAGCCATGGACCAGACACGGGTCCCAAGACAGCTGTTTAAAGATTAAACCCACTTTTAAAGAAGATGGTGGTTCATGCAGCTGGGTTATGTAATGGGCTTTGGCTCTGCATAAAATGTAGTCCCTATTGTCTTGAAATGTATCAACGAATGGTTGTTTTGATGTGTGTGCAGGTGTGTGTATCAAGGAGACCAAGAGTGCTCTGAGTGGTGGGCGGGCCAGCAGGGAGCTGTCATACCTGGACCAGGTGGTGGAGCTAACCTATGAGGGCGGGGCTGTGTGTGCCGCCAACCCCGCCCTCACACACAAGAGCATCATCAGCTTTGTGTGCAAGGCCCACGGTGAGGCCAGCACTGGGCCGGTACTGGTGGACTCGGACAAGAACACGTGCACACACTTCTTCTCCTGGCACACGCCCTTGGTGTGTGAACACCAGGTAATGACCGGTGGCGCTTCCCAATTCCAAAACAACCCGTAGCCTCCTACCCCTTAAACTTAGTAGATCTGAAAGAATTGGATAGATGTAGCCATTATGGCAATTTGCCTTTTGATACGCTAGCTGGAATTTCTTCAACCGTGCTTACCAGTCATGCCATACAGATCAGGCAACCAGTGAGTCCTTGATGTAGAGTCATTTCAAACAAGTCAGTGTGCTGCTTGATAAAGTAGCAGTGTGGTAGACATCAGATAGAGGCCCCATCTACTGTAACTGATCACTGAGGCTCACTGTCTGTGTTGACTAACTAAACTAAGTAGTTCATGTGCTATTTACGTAAATGACTCTACTGTTAGTTACCACTATGAGGTGGAAGAGAAAAGGCTATGTGAATACATCATGTTTAGTCTGCTGAATGGTAGACCATTAGAGATTACTTGTATGTTGAGTTTAACCTGACATATAGAGGTGTACAAATCTTAACAGCTGTCAATTTTGCATTAGAATTGGTTTACTGTGATAGGTGTATTATATCTGTACATTTTTGTAATAGCGACTTTAATATTTAAACATCAACTTTGCTGCCTGAGGTATGCCTTTTGTCCTTGCTAGCCCCCTCGTCTGTCTCACAATCGTGATGTGTTCCGTAGGTCAAGTGTTCAGTCCTGAACGGCTCTACCCTAATCGACCTGACCCCTCTGATCCACGTGACGGGCTACTACAAAGCCACCAACGAGGACCTGGTGGACAAGGGCCAGTCCCCTGACTTCTACATCAACATCTGCCAGCCCCTAAACCCCATCCCTGGGGTCACCTGTCCCCCAGGGGCCGCTGTCTGCATGGACCCCTACCAAGGGCCCCCCATAGTGAGTCGACAAACACAGAAACATGCGCGCACACACACACACACACACACAGCAGAAATTAACACTCATCAATAGTATTCCGTCTTTGTTTACAAACCAACATGTTCAATTATATATTTCCCTGTGTCTCTCTCTCTCTCTTGCTAACAGGACATTGGTCGAATCACCTCCGGTCCGGAGTTCAACAGCGTGACCAATGAGGTGTCAATCACCTTCAACAGCACCACCGCCTGCCCCTCTGACCCCACCCAGAACTACACCTCCACCATCATGTTCACCTGCCAGAGGGGCCTGGAGCTGGTCAGTACCACATCAGTGGCACAGATGACGTGTCTGTATATTAGAGACTTCTCATTGTCTTGTTTTCTCTCTTGTGTTGAAATAGTTTTCCTCTAAAATTAGGTTTGGCGTCTTGGAAAGCTTGTGCATGTTTAGTCTTTGTGGTATTAAAGCCACTCTCCTGTCCTGTCCCCCCCCCCCACCCCCCAGGGCTCACCCCAGATGATCAGGAAGCACAAGTGTATGTATGTGTTTGAGTGGGCCACTCCCGTGGTCTGTTCTGACGCCACGCAGACCAAAGGCTGCACCCTGACAGACTCACAGCTGCAGTTCACCTTTGACCTCTCACCCCTCTCTGGGGAGATTCAGGTGCGTAGACCTTTTTATATATGCGACCTCTTACCCTCAACATATCTACATGTTCTGTTCTACTTAGCTATACGTGGAAAGTATTACTTTTTCATGATGCCTTTTCATCCATTGTCTTTCTCCTCCAGGTGCCTGTCGGCTCAGAGACCTATAAGATCAATGTGTGTGGGGAGGTGGCAGACCCCCGCTGTAAGAACAGTGCAGTGTGTGTGCAGTCGCCGGGCGGATCAGCGTTCTCCTACGGCATCAGCCAGGCCATGACTATGGACTACAAACACGAGGAGCAGGCTGTCATCATGCAGTACGGAGGAGGAGACGTCTGCCCTCCAGGTTAGACAGGCTATCCTCAGTACCACACCCTGGTGTCTATGGGCAAGTCAAATGACAACCTTCATGCCATATATATTGCACAATGTTTGTCCAGTGTAGCAGTGGTTTATAGGGAATAGGGTGTCACATAAGAGTGCAGCCTGTAATGCTTTGATGTTTATCAGCCTGTTGTTGTGCTGTATCTCATAGGGAAGCTCGTTTGGGCCTTATATGGTTTCCATTTCTCCATTTCAGTGACTGAGAATGAGGAGGTTTGCGTTTTTCCCTTCAACTTCCTGAAGAAGTCGTATACGGTGTGTACAACCAAGGGCAGGATGGACGGGAGACTATGGTGTGCCACCACCAGTGACTTTGACAAGGACAAGAAATGGGGATTCTGCGTTCACGGTAATGACTGTTGAAATGTGTGTAAAAAAAGAAACTATTTTGAGTGTGTGTCTCCTAGGGGCTCTGGGCGTAGCTGTGCTCAACTCTACTGTGTGTGTTGTGTCTCAGTGACAGGGAAGAGGCAGTCGTCCATCCTGTTCACCTGTGACCAGTCAGCCGGCCATGGCACCCCACAGCTGCTGAGTGAGACTGGGGGCTGCGCTGCCACCTTCCAGTGGAAAACCATGGCTGTGTGCCCACCGAAGAAGATGGAGTGTAAGCTGGTGAACCAGCACCAGACCTTCAACCTGCGCACCCTCTCCTCTCTCACCGAGCCGTGGAAGTTCAGCCACAACAAAGCAGCGTATGTTTAGCTTTTCCCTACTGCTTCTCTTTCTCTCTCCTCCTCTCCCTTTCTTCCTCTCCCTCTGTACCACTTGACGAGGATTGAAAATGCACAGTAGTGGTTAGGCGCTAGAAAACATTTTGCTATCTCCAGGTATTACATCAACCTGTGCCAGGGAATCCATGGGGGCCTGCCAGACTGCCCCGAGGGCGCCACGGTGTGCCGGAAGACCAGCGATGGGAAGACCCAGACCCTGGGCCTCGTCTACACCCAGAAGATGGCAGTCTCTGGTGGGTTTTACAGACTTACTTACTGACACTTACTTCAAGATGTCATGTTTGTGTAATGAACTGAAACGTCTTACGTTCTTCTTAGGTTTGTGTGTTTTGCTAGGAACCCAGTAATATCAGTCCTGATACTTATCCCCTTTAAGGAACCCAGTAATATTGGTCCTGGTAGACTTATCCCCTTTAAGGAACCCAGTAATATTAGTCCTGGTAGACTTATCCCCTTTAAGGAACCCAGTAATATCAGTCCTGGTAGACTTATCCCCTTTAACCAACCCTCCTTTTCCCAGATAAGAAGATCCTAGTGAGCTACGCTATGGGAGACACTGTGTGTGGGAACGGCCTCCAGGCCAAGACAGTGGTCCAGCTGACATGTGGTCCTAATATAGGCCAGCCCAAGCTGCTGAGGTGAGTGAGCTGTGAGTAGCTAGCATGGGAGAGCTTCCTCTTCTGTAATCTCTTTGTGACTTATATAACCAACTTTTATTGTTGTTGGCTATTCAGCACAAACAGATCTGGGACCAGGTTACCTCTCCTACAGAGGAAAGCCAACTGGCCTCGAGCCAGCAAAATGATGTAGCCATGTGAGCAAAATAAACCTGTATCCAACTGAATAACAATAGGAAAAGTTACTGAATGTTCAAGTTGAAAATTGACCACTTAAAGGTCATATTTAATTATCTAGTTAAACTTTTCCATCTCTCATGGTTTCATTTGTCACTCTTTGAAGGATGTTTGTTAACTCTCACTGTACCACACACATACTGTACACACACACACACACACACACACACACTCTGTGTCTCTGTCTCTTTGTGCCTAGCGTGGATGATGCCTCGTGTGAATTCGTGCTGGGCTGGGAGACGCGTGCAGCATGCGCTGTTCAACAACATGAGGTGGTGATGGTCAATGGAACCATCAAAGTCCCCGATACAGGGGCCAACTTCAGCCTGGGGGCCCTCTACCACAGGTGAAACCTCTCATCACCAACACAGTTCAATCAACTCACTTTGTCACAACAATCCAGGCCAATTATCACATTCACGCTTCAGATCCACTAATGAGGATATTGACATACAGGAACCATCATTCAGCCAGAATTAAACGATCTTATGTTGAAACCTGTTATGAGTCAAGTTCATGTGCTGGGCCAAAAACCTGTTTTTCTTCAGGTCATTGAGGTTATATATTGCAAAACAAGCTTCTTAGCATCCAATCGGTATCACATAACGACCTCACTTGCTAAATTAATGCAAACTCAAGTCGGGAGTGCCTGTGAATGGATTCACATCAGGATTTCCTGAACCCAGACAGAGCGAGATCACAGGTCAAAGCCTCTTATATCAGATAGACAGAACTGCATGAACGTCTATCACAACAACAGTGGGCCTCCTCGGACACAGTTGAACCTCTCTATGGTTGGAACAGGGAACAGAAAACATTTATCAATGTACTAGAGGAAAGATGAAATAAGCCTTTTATAAACGTACTCAGACCAGGTTTTTTGTCCCCCTGTCCACTCTGTAGGCTCTACCAGGCCTCTGGGGACATCCGCGCCAACGGGGACAAGTACATCTATGATATCCAGCTGTCAGGCATCACCAACAGCTCCTCCTCCAAGTGTCTGGGGGCCAACATTTGCCAGGTGAAGATCAATGGAGACCACAGGAGGAAGATCGGCTTCTCCAGCAAGGCCAAGTACTACATCAAAGGTAAAATACATACGTGCCAGACACAGGTTTACTCCAAAGTGGTCTGGGCTTTTGGGTAATACAGTGTGAGTGGTTTGGGGAATAGTTTTGATTGTCCTCAGTGTCTCACCTTGCGTTTTATTAAAGATTAAACGGATTTCAACATCACTCACAAGATACAGTACTTGGCAATCAAGTAATGCAACAAGCGCACTCCATTAAGCTGCTTGTGATTGACAGATGGACTCTCTCTCTCTCTACTCAGATGGTAATCTGGACGTGCTGGTCCCATCTGAGTCTGTGTGTGGGCGGGACAAGTCCACGATGGTGTCGTCGGCCATCTTGTTCCACTGTAACCCCTCAGCAGGAGAGGGCATCCCAGAGTTCCTGTTGGAGACGGATGGATGCCAGTACCTCTTTACCTGGCACACCGCCACTGTTTGTGGTCTAGTGTGAGTCGACAACTCTTTACACACGGACATCAGGGTAGTGTTCAGTTGTCTCGATACAGGGGAAAGGGCTTTGAAACAGAGGAAGTACTACCTAAAGTTGTCCTATAAAAATGCTACGATTTTCATCTTACACTTTAAAGCTCTTTCTTCCATTCATTGAATTGGACTTTGAATTTGAATGAATGATGCTGTATAAAGTAAAAAAATTTTCTGGTGTGCCATACAGAACCTCCGTGTCCAAGAAGACTACTGACGATGGAGGGCAGGACAGTACAGGCTTGTCTGGAAGGAGACGGGCAGTCCTGAGCATGCTATTGGTTGTGGTGGCCATCTGTCTGCTGGTTCTGCTACTGCACAAACGAGAGCGGAGGTAAGAGATACCTACCATTCTTTTCCTCCCCGCAGCTTTGTACTGTTATTACAAAATCTATATGTTTGAAAACAAAATATAGAAAAAGCTCCTCTATAATCTTTTCCTAAATCTCAAATGTTCTGTTTCCAGGGAGCTGGTGATGCAGAAAATCACTGGATGTTGTAGGAGAGGAAATCCTGTCTCTTATAAATACTCAAAGGTATGCATGCTAATAAATACTATAGTACACCAATCAAATCAACATAGCTATGTACTTCCATAGATGTCAAATCCTGATGTATGGCCTATGGGAGCTACACTAGGGTGTCGGGGTGGGGAGTTGTTTTACGACCTGCTGCACTAGAAGCTAGCATGAGCCACTTTATCCTATTGTTCTCAGGCGTGAGCTGCACTTTGAAATCTTGAAAATGGAACCCGAAGCATAAGTTAGAGCAGTACGAGTCTCTTGATAAGCCGGCGCATGCTCTGCAAACGTTACACATCCGGTGTAGCTCCTACGTTAAATCACAGTATGCTATAGTTTCTCAGCCATTGATTCTATGTCAATGTACAGTCGTGGCCAAAAGTTTTGAGAATGACACACATATTAATTTCCACGAAGTTTGCTGCTTCAGTGTCTTTAGATATTTTTGTCAGATGTTACTATGGAAAAAAAAACTGACGTATAATTACAAGCATTTCATACGTGTCAAATGCTTTTATTGACAATTACATGAAGTTGATGCAAAGAGTCAATATTTTCAGAGTTGACCCTTCTTTTTAAAGACCTCTGCAATCCGCCCTGGCATGCTGTCAATTAACTTATGGGCCACATCCTGACTGATGGCAGCCCATTCTTGCATAATCAATGCTTGGAGTTTGTCAGAATTTGTGAGGTTTTGTTTGTCCACACACCTCTTGAGGATTGACCAACAGTTCTCAATGGGATTAAGGTCTGGGGAGTTTCCTGGCCATAGACCCAAAATATCAATGTTTTGTTCCCCGAGCCACTTAGTTATCACTTCTGCTTAATGGCGAGGTGCTCAATCATGATGGAAAGGGCATTGTTCGTCACCAAACTGTTCCTGGATGGTTGGAAGTTGCTCTCGGAGGATGTGTTGGTACCATTCTTTATTCATGGCTGTGTTCTTAGACAAAATTGTGAGTGAGCACACTCCCTTGGCTGAGAAGCAACCCCACACATGAATGGTCTCAGGATGCTTTACTGTTGGCATGACACAGGACTGATGGTAGCGCTCACCTTGTCTTCTCCGGACAAGCTTGTTTCCGGATGCCCCAAACAATCGGAAAGGGGATTCATCTGAGAAAATGACTTTACCCCAGTCCTCAGCAGGCCAATCCCTGTACCTTTTGCAGAATATCAGTCATTCCCTGATGTTTTTCCTGGAGAGAACTGGCTTCTTTGCTGCCCATCTGGACACCAGGCCATCCTCCAAAAGTCTTTGCCTCACTGTGCAGCCTGCCTGCTGTCATTCCTGAGCAAGCTCTGTACTGGTGGTGCCCCGATCCCGCAGCTGAATCAACTTTAGGAGACGGTCCTGGCGCTTGCTGGACATTCTTAGGAGCCCTGAAGCCGCCTTCAC
Organism: Oncorhynchus clarkii lewisi; assembly: GCF_045791955.1. Taxonomy (NCBI): domain Eukaryota; kingdom Metazoa; phylum Chordata; class Actinopteri; order Salmoniformes; family Salmonidae; genus Oncorhynchus; species Oncorhynchus clarkii. The sequence goes on along the minus strand of NC_092150.1, from coordinate 65,468,533 downwards.
AACATTTGAACCACTCTCCTTGAAGTTCTTGATAATCTGATCAAATCAAATTTATTTATATAGCCCTTCTTACATCAGCTGATATCTCAGTGCTGTACAGAAACCCAGCCTAAAACCCCAAACAGCAAGCAATGCAGGTGTAGAAGCACGGTGCCTAGTAAAAACTCCCTAGAAAGGTCAAAACACAGCCTGGTTCCTCTCTAGGTTTCTTCCTATGAGGGGTGGCCAGTCCTCTTCTGGCTGTGCTGGGTGGAGATTATAACAGAACATGGCCAAGATGTTCAAATGTTCATAAATGACCAGCATGGTCAAATAATAATAATCACAGTAGTTGTCGAGGGTGCAACAGGTCAACACCTCAGGAGTAAATGTCAGAAGGCTTTTCATACCCGATCATTGAGAGTATCTCAACCGCTCCTGCTGTTTCTAGAGAGTTGAAAACAGCAGGTCTGGGACAGGTAGCACGTCCGGTGAACATGGTTCCATAGCCGCAGGCAGAACAGTTGAAACTGCAGCAGCAGCACGGCCAGGTGGACTGGGGACAGCAAGGAGTCATCATGCCAGGTAGTCCTGGGGCATGGTCCTAGGGCTCAGGTCCTCCGAGAGAGAGAGAGAAAGAGAGAATTAGAGAGAGCATACTTAAATTCACACAGGACACCGGATAAGACTGGAGAAATACTCCAGATATAACAAACTGACCCTAGCCCCCCGACACAAACTACTGCAGCACCACTGAGACAGGAGGAGACACTGTGGCCCCATCCGATGATACCCCCGGACAGGGCCAAACAGGAAGGATATAACCCCACCCACTTTGCCAAAGCACAGCCCCCACACCACTAGAGGGATATCTTCAACCACCAACTTACCATCCTGAGACAAGGCTGAGTATAGCTCACAAAGATCTCTGCCATGGCACAACCCAAGGGGGGGGGGTGCCAAACCAGACAGGAAGACCACATCAGTGACTCAACCCCCCCAAGTGACGCACCCCTCCTAGAGACGGCATGGAAGAGCACCAGTAAGCCAGTGACTCAGACCCTGTAATAGGGTTAGAGGCAGAGAATCCCAGTGGAGCGAGGGGAACCGGCCAGGCAGAGACAGCAAGGGCGGTTCGTTGCTCCAGTTTCAGTTCACCTTCACACTCCTGGGCCAGACTACACTCAATCATAGGACCTACTGAAGAGATGAGTCTTCAGTAAAGACTTAAAGGTTGAGATGGGTAGGCAGACCATTCCATAACAATGGAGCTCTATAGGAGAAAGCCCTGCCTCCAGCTTTTTGCTTAGAAATTCTAGGGACAATAGGAGGCCTGCGTCTTGTGAATGTAGCGTACGTGTAGGTATGTACGGCAGGACCAAATCGGAAAGATGGGTAGGAACAAGCCCATGTAATGCTTTGTAGGTTAGTAGTACAACCTTGAAATCAGCCCTTGCCTTAACAGGAAGCCAGTGTAGGGAGGCTAGCACTGGAGTAATATGATTTTTAAAAATGGTTCTAGTCAGGATTCTAGTAGCCGTATTTAGCACTATTTAAGTTTATTTAGTGTTTTATCCGGGTAGCCGGATAACCTAGAAGTGACAAAATAATGGATTCATTTTTCTGCATCATTTTTGGACAGAAACTTTCTGATTTTTGCAATGTTACGTAGATGGAAAAAAGCTGTCCTTGAAACAGTCTTGATATGTTCGTCAAAGAGAGATCAGGGTCCAGAGTAACGCCGAGGTCCTTCACCGTTTTATTAGAGACGACTGTACAACCATCAAGATTAATTGTCAGATTCAACAGAAGATCTCTTTGTTTCTTGGGACCTAGAACAAGCATATCTGTTTTGTCCGAGTTTAAAAGTAGAACATTTACAGCCATCCACTTCCTTACGTCTGAAACACAGGCTTCCAGCGAGGGCAATTTTGGGGCTTCACCATGTTTCATCGAAATGTACTCCTGTGTGTCATCCGCATAGCAGTGAAAGTTAACATTATGTTTTCGAATAACATCCCCAAGAGGCAACATATGTAGTGAAAACAATAGTGGTCCTAAAACGGAACCTTGTGAGGAACACCGAAATTTACAGTTGATTTGTCAGAGAACAAACCATCCACAGAGACAAACTGATATCTTTCCGACAGATAAGATCTAAACCAGGCCAGAACTTGTCCGTGTAGACCAATTTAGGTTTCCAATCTCTCCAAAATAATGTGGTGATTGATGGTATCAAAAGCAGCACTAAGGTCTCGATAAATAGTTGATTTAGGTGCAATCTTACTGGCAGCAATATCCTTGCCTGTGAAGCCCTTTTTGTGCAAAGCAATGATGACGGCACGTGTTTCCTTGCAGGTAACCATGGTTGTCAGAGGAAGAACAATGATTCCAAGCACCACCCTCCTTTTGAAGCTTCCAGTCTGTTATTCGAACTCAATCAGCATGAGAGAGTGATCTCCAGCCTTGTCCTTGTCAACACTCACACCTGTGTTAACAAGAGAATCACTGACATGATGTCAGCTGGTCCTTTTTGTGGCAGGGCTGAAATGCAGTGGAAATGTATTTTTGGGATTCAGTTCATTTGCATGGCAAAGAGGGACTTTGCAATTATTTGCAGTTCATCTGATCACTCTTCATAACATTCTGGAGTACATGCAAATTGCCATCATACAAACTGAGTCAGCAGACTTGGTGAAAATGAATATTTGTGTCATTCTCAAAACTTTTGGCCACGACTGTTGGTGTGGTGAGTTCCCAGTGCTAAATCTCACCCCTGTCTGTCTTGTCTGTCCCTGCAGGTGAACATGGATGATGAGGGAGGGGAGGATGAGATGGAGTGGCTAATGGAGGAGATTGAGGCCCCAGCCATGTCCTCCCGCCTGGGGAAGGAGCACCAGGAAAACGGCCACATCACCACCAAGCCCGTCAATGCCGACGCCCTACGCTCCTTTTCCCTGGAAGAGCAGGAGGACAGCGAGGAGGAGGTCTTGTCCGTCCCCGGGGTTTGCGTCCTCGGTGGCCGGACCACCCTGCGGCCCTCAGGATCCAGGACCCGCTCCTCGGGGCCCCTCCGCAGTGCCCTGTTGGAGGAGGAGATTGACGAGGACCTGGTGGGGCTCCTGGGGGACGGGGGCAGGAGGGGTAGGGCCAAGCCTTGCCGTAACAACAGACCCACCCAGAGGAAACAACAAAACCCCCAGGATGACAGCGATGAGGACCTGCTGACAGTGTGAGGGACTCTCCATCCTCCCCCTGTCCACCTAAACTATTATCTCTCTCCTCTTCTCTCCTCTCTCTTTGAATGTCTCCACACAACGATGACAACGCAAGAAAGCAGAAACCCTTAGAGGCTTGTTGTTTTTTCTAAAGAAAACGATGCATAATGTCTGTTGGCTGTTTTACAGTTTTAAAGAGCAGATTTGTTTTTGTCCCCTCTTCAAAAGAAAGTTGATTCCTTCCTGATGACAAATGGTGTTTTCATCAAATAATTGTATTTGGACTATTTGATTTAGTTGATGTACATAGGTAATGTTATAAAGTGCCTTCAGAAAGTATTCATGCCCCTTGACTTATTCCACATTTTGTTGTTACAGCCTCAATTCAAAATGGATTATAAACACACAATAATGATCAAGTGAAAACATGTTTTTAGAAATTTTAGCACATTTTTGGAAAATGAAATACATACTGTAATTGGACAGGGAAATGTGCGATACAGAGTTTTATTGGACAAGTTTAAAAAGATTGACGTTTCGGACTTCAATGGCCTTCTTCAGAAGAATCACAAAGGGAATGTAATATGGAAAATGAAAACTTATTGACTCAAAACATTTCCGCTTGTTATGTTTAATTAATCGTAAACATTTCTAAAAACATAATTCCACTTTGACATAATTGTGTATTGTATGTAGGCCAGTGACACAAAGTCTCAATTTAATCAATTTAAAATTCAGGCTGTAACACAACAGAATGTGGAAGAAGTCAAGGGTTATGAATACCTTCTGAAGACACTGTGCATATATGGATTTAAAATTTGTCACTTGCATTTTCCAGAGAATCACTTATTCACATTTTAAATTAATTTTGTGGACTGATTTTCACGTTGAATCTCTATACTGCTAACCTTGCAAGGTTTGGGCATGAAAAACCTCTTAAGTTATTGGGGGAAAAAAGGGACTGGAAACTGTGGTGCTCATTTCATGAATCATAGCAATGGTTAATAGGATTGTTGGGCTGTATTATTCAGAGATCCTCAAATCATTATGGGGTTTTGTACTTGCGCACCAAATATGCATCACAGGCACAGCTAGTTGCTGTATCTGTTAAGTGCTAAACATTAACTCTGCTTCTAGAGCAGGGCTATTCAACTCTTACCCTATGAAGTTCAGAGCCTGGGTTTTCTCTTCAACCCACTTGGTCTAAATTAGTCCCTGATTTAGAGGGGAACAATGAAAGAATTCAGTGGATCTAGCTTCAAGGTCCAGAGATGAGTTTGAGGGTTCTAGATGTTGCCTTGTCAAAGTCATGACCTAAGTTTATTTGAAAAGGGAAGTTTTCTGTCGAGCTACAACTCCCCTTTTTGTCAAACTGCATGTGCTATCCCTCATAAATGGAAGTAAGGAAAGCTGTAGTGCCATGATGAAATGTATTTGTGAGCTTGAGATCCCCTTTCAGTCTTGCTCAGCAGTATCGATCCCATGCAGTCTCTACTGCAGGGGTGTCAAACTCATTCCATGGAAGGCATCGTGTCTGGGTTTTTCCTTTCAATAAAGACCTAGACAACCAGGCGAGGGGAGTTCTTTACTAATTAGTGACCTTAATTATCAAGTACAAGGGAGACAGCGAAAGTCCGTAGGCACCCGGCCCTCCATGGAATGGGGTTACAGCGGCAATCGCAGTGTGAGTATTTTTCTTGGAAAGTACAGTGAGTTACGAAGTATTGGGACACATTTTTGTTGTTGTTTTAGCTAAGTACTCCAGCACGTTTAGAAGTTACCGCACTTTTTTGTACATAGTCCCCCCATTTTAGGGGACCAAAAATATTGTGACATATTCACTTGTGTGTATTAAAGTATTCAAAAGTTTAGTGTTTAGTCCCATATTCCTAGCACACGATGGCTCTACAAACTTGTTGGATGCGTTTGCGGTTTGTTTTGGTTGTGTTTCAGATTATTTTTTGCCCAATAGAAATGAATGGTAATAATGTATTTTGGAGTCACTTTTATTGTAAGTAAGAATAGAATATGTTTCTCAACACTTCTACATTTAATGTGGATACTACCATGATTATTGAGAGTCTTGACGGGATCGTGAATAAAGACAAATTACACCCCCCAAAAAATGCTAACCTTCCCTGTTATTGTAATGGTGAGAGGTTAGCATGTCTTGGGGGTATGGTATTTGGGAAAATACCCTCAAATTAAAGCTGACAGTCTGCACTTTAACCTCATAGTCATTGTATAATTTCAAATTCAAAGTTTACAGAGACAAAACAACAAAGTGTAACACTGTCCCAATACTTTTGGAGCTCACTGTATGGATTATTTGAAATTAATTTAGCATTTGTCAGTTGGCATATATATACACACACACACACACACACACACACCAGTACACAAACCACATGTACACAGGCAGTCACTAATTCTACTCTCATGTATCTTTAGTTGGGACAATGTCTCATAAATGTCATTGGTACAGAACAGTAATGAGAAAATGCTTTTGAAGTGGAACTCACCTCACTAACAAGTCTGACTATATGATTCTTTGACAAAGTTCTCTCTCTTAGACTGGACTTCAAGTCAGACTTCAAGATGGAGAGTTTATTTGTAATGCCAGTGTTTTATCACTAGTGTTGAAGCTAATATTCACACCGTAGCAAGCGGCCGGCCACATAGCGACCTTATCCAAAAAATGATGGTTCACCTTTCAGGGTATTAAGGTTTGTACACGTTATTAATAGGAGAAAAGTTTTGCCGAGGTGGTCCTCCCCGCAGCAGAAGAAAAAGCTTCACAATATTTTCCATGTTTTTTTTAAATCACATTTTGTATTTATTTTCATGTTTCCACACCTCCAAGATCATGATTTGAATTTGTGACATAACTGCACAAGGGTACTTTGATATGGGGAAAGAGCACTTACTACTGTACCTTCTCTGGAGCGATAGAAAGTCATCCTGTGTGGTAATGATGCAACGAGTAATGCTTGTTGCATCATGTCTAGCTCTGCTGTAAGCACCAAAGCACGTCTGCTTGGTTAATTTATTTGGGTACGAAACATGGGGAAGGGGCTCCTTGAGCTCCATTCTGATGAGGTGATTTTGTTCTTGTATGTTATGTTCTCAAATGTGTTTTAATGCATTTTTCTGTTTTTCATATTTCAAATGTAAAAAAAAATATTGCATTATTTTAATAAATAAAGAGATCAGCTGTCTGACAGTTTAAAGAGTAACATAATTTATCACTTCCAGGATTGTGGAGATTTTTTGAAGGTCAACCGTTTGACCTCAACACATTGATGCATGTATTAAACAGAACCTCAGAAGTCTGTACTGTACACCAGTACTGTTTGTTTCTAAGTCACTACACGTTTCCCTATTGTAATAAATCACTGAGGCCTCACATGGCAAACTTGAGGTGGGCCTACATTGCTGTAAGACCAATCATTATTTTGACCCTGTTGCTTCTAAAACTCCCCAAGACCAGGTAATCAAGCAAGTAAACAAAGAGAAGTATAAAAACTAATGGATATCCTTTGTGGTTTGTGATGGACCATCAGTGAATATGTAATTGGATTGGAAACTTTACCAAAAACCAATAGCTAATCATTCTAAAATGATGTTCAAAGTTCCCCTTGTCTGCAGCCTGCTCTAGTGAATATGTCAAAACGCGTTGTTGGTCACTGGTAGGTCGAAGGTCAACTTCTCTGTTGGACCCTTGATGTCTTCACACAGTTAAAAACCCTGCACAGGTCCCTCTGCAGTCACAAATGTCTTTGAGACCGAAATAACTGCTACCATGTACTCATACACTTTTGATGACATCCTAGAGGAGGCGGGCAAGTTCGGCCGATCGCAGAAGCGTATCTTTGCCCTGCTATGCATGGTCTCCATGCCATGGGCCGGTGTCTACGTAGGTATTGTATTCCAAGGGTTCACCCCAGAGCACTGGTGCAGAGACTCAGGGGTGAGTCAGATCCGGAAGAGCTGTGGCTGGAACCTGATGGACACTAGAAAGATCACGGTCCCGGTGGTCAACACCTCAGGAGTGTTGGTCCACAGCCAGTGTGAGCAGTATGAACTGGACTGGAATGCTACGGGTCTGACATGTGACAACCCAGAGTCTGACCTCACTGACGCCCTCCGCAGCAAAGCTCCCATGACCTCCTGCAAGGAAGGATGGGAGTATGACTACAAGGGGAGACAGTCCTTTGTGACAGAGGTGAGAACTCCATGAAATATTCCTGAAAATGTTCAAGACATTTAATTTAAATTGGATGTCAGAACAAAGAACAGATTAAGATGGCAGTAAATGACAAGGTATTTGTTCATTTCAGTTTGACCTGGTGTGTGCTGATGCCTGGGTGGTGGACATGTACCAGGCTACACTCAACGTGGGCTTCTTCATAGGGAGCATAGCCATTGGATACCTAGCTGACAGGTAAGGAAGTCTATGTGGATGGTCAGACAGAAGATCCCACCAGTGCAGATGTCTTACTGACTTTTAGAAGGACTTAAAAACAGCAAAGTGAAGGGAAATGGACTTGCTAAAAGAGTGAACCCTGAATCAAAGAAGTAAACTTCTGAAATACTGTATGTGCGGAGATGGAAACATGAAATTTGAATTTACATCCCCGTATTTACCTTCTTCTCTTTCATTTTAGATTTGGCAGAAAGGCGAGCTTCTTGGTGTCCAACCTCTTGAATGGGATTTTTGGAATTCTTGTGGCATGGTCTCCAAATTGGGTATCCATGCTGGTCTTCCGAGCATTATATGGCTTCGGTGTCAAGGGAGGCTGGGTGGCTGGATATGTTCTGAGTAAGACAACATTACTTACTTAAACAATGTCTAAAATTGTAATTTTACATTTCAAGTTGTAGTTTTACATATTTTAGGTGTAATATTTACATTTCAAGTTGTAGTTTTGCTCTTGTGGAGATAATATTTCAGCTTCATGTCAGAAGCGACCTCACTTTCCCTATGTATTCTCGGGGTCCTGTCCTCATGCCCTGCTTCTCTCCCCTCTCCTCAGTCACTGAGCTGGTAGGAGTAGAGTACAGGAGGACTGTGGGAGTCGTCTACCAGATGTTCTTCAGTGTTTCTCATCCTGCCCCTCATCTCCTACTTCATCACAGACTGGCGCTGGTTGCAGGTGGTCATCACTGCACCTTATATCCTCTTCCTGTCCTACTACTGGTAAGACCTGGAACTGCCTCATACTGTAGATATTCAGGTATATTTAAGTTTATGTTTCATGTCTTCAAGCTTTTTATAATGAGTTTTTTGTTCTGGCTTCCAGGTTTATCCCGGAGTCTCCAAGATGGCTTCTCTCTCAGCACAATGCAAAGAAAGCTGTGGAGATCACTGAGGCAATAGCGAAAGAAAACAAGAAAACCCTCTCCAAGAACATTGAGGTGAGAAATTACGGCTGAAATTAGTAACTGAAATGTAGTTTAAAATGGCTCACATTTGGCCATTGTATCTTACAGATACTCAAAGATGCCATTTCATGGTAAAGTAGGTTGTATTGTAACTTACATAATACTACTGTACTTACAGACGATGAGAGACGACAATGCCGATACCTCAACCGCCTCGTTCATGGACCTAATCAGAACTCCAAAAATGAGAAAACACACCTTCATTCTTAGTTTCAACTGGTAAAATCTATTCGACAAACAGCAAGAACATTACTGGAACTTTAATAGCCTTATTAGTCACAGCTCACAACTATAATATTGCCTTTACAGCCACCGTAGACCCCTCAGTAAATAACTGGTGTCTTTCTTCCAGGTTCACTAGTGCTGTCGTCTACCAGGGTCTTATCATGCGTCTAGGAATCCTGGGAGGAAATGTCTACATTGACTTTCTCATCTCTGGTCTGGTGGAATTCCCTGCTGCCTTCCTCATCCTCTTTACCATCGATCGTATCGGACGGCGTCTTCCCTTTGCCACAGCCAACATTGTAGCTGGAGCAGCCTGCTTCATTACTGCCATGATCCCTGAGAGTGAGTCTACGATAACGTCGATGTCAAATGGCAATGACCTGCCTGGTTTAATTTGTGTTACGCTTTTCTCTCATTGTTCTTTCTCGCACATACAGCCATGTTCTGGTTCAAAACAGCGGTGGCCTGCATAGGCCGGTTGGGCATCACCATGGCTTTTGAGATGGTGGTGTTTGTGAACACTGAATTGTACCCTACGTTTGTCAGGTAAGAGTAACCCGCAGGGCTTTTGAAGACAGTCAATTCAGGAAGTAAACTGAAGTAACAATTCAAAATTTGAAAAAAAAAACGGCTTCCAATGACTTGTCAATGACCTGAGGAATAGAAGCTATTTATTTTTTCTATTAAAATCCTTCCCTGAATACTGACATTACGCATAACAGAAAGTTTAGTTTAAAGCTGAAATTCCAGACAGCGACAGTTGTTTCCATCCTCAGGAACCTGGATGTGTCTGTGTGCTCCACTCTGTGTGACATCGGAGGCATCGTGGCCCCGTTCCTTCTCTACAGACTGGCTGCCATCTGGCTGGAGCTGCCACTCATCGTCGTTGGTACCTAATTACAATGTTAGAAGATGATTATACACATGCGTCAGTAATATTTTAACACAGCAACGCTGTTGAATCATGTACTGTGCCAGTATCTTAATATCTTGAGCTTGAAACTAATACTTTTGGCTAATGTAGCCTCAAGCACAGCTGTTTAGGGAATGTTTTCTAGATACAAGCAGGCACTCATATGCTGATGGTGATTTCTTTGTGTTGTACAACACAGGGGCCCTTGCGTTTCTGGCTGGAGCTTTGGTCTTGCTATTGCCTGAGACCAGAGGTGTGCCACTTCCTGACACCATCGATGACATTGAGTTTCCAGAAAAGTGAGATTTCTAACCATCAGTTTCTATTATTTCTACAAGTGACTGTGTTGAAACATCATGCTTTCAAACAGTAAGGTTAATATTTCAATAAAATGTCAGCGGTGAGCAGTCTATTCATTGTGTATGTATGTGTTCCTCTTACCGTCTCAGATGCGAAGAAAAAGCTCTGAGGAGTAAAGAGCTGAGGAGGAAAGAGATGATAATGCTCTTACCCACCGCCACGATGACCAACAAAGAACCCGAGACTGTCTGATTCCTTCCTGGGAACTTCACGTTTTTGTGATGAAAGTATGAGAAAGTAGTGATGAGCAGTATTTTATTATTTTATGTTAAAATGACCTGTTTGTTTCATTTGTTGTCTCTAATACGAATTAAGGATTTCCTTCACCTTTACCATGTCTCCTGGTTTTACTTATCCGTTAGTTACAGTATGATTTTCCTCTCAGATCATGCGCTTTGTTTTTTTTATCGTGTGTTTAAAGCAATTTACAGATTTTTTTTATCGTGTGTTTAAAGCAATTTACATCTTTTTTTTGGTCCTCGTTTTTGCCCAAGCTTTTTTATAAATGTTGGTAATATTGTCGTCATATACAGGTCATTCAGAAAGTATTTAGACCCCTTCCCTTTTCCCACATTTTGTTACATTACAGCCTTATTCTAAAATGGATTAAATACACATTTTTCCTTATCAATCTACACACAATACCCATGATGCCAAAGCGGAAAAATAACAGAAATACCTTATTTTCATAAGTATTCAGACCCTTTGCTATGAGACTCGAAAGGTGCATCCTGTTTCCATAGATCATCCTTGAGATGATTCTACAACTTGATTGGAGTCCACCTGTTGTAAATTGAATTGATTGGACATGATTTGGAAAGGCACACACCTGTCTATCTATATAAGGTCCCACAGTTGACAGTGCATGTCAGAGCAAAATCCAAAAGAGCAGCACCCTACCGACAAAAAAACTCTTAAATGACGCACAGATGATTTCTGTGAGCGCTGGTGTGCCATCCTGAACAAATGCTCTATTGATTTAATGACATTAATTGTTGACCAGTTGAAGAAGGATTTTATTGAAATGGATAACATGATTAAAGACAAACGCACAACTCTACAATTAGCTGTTAATGATGATGGCATATTCAATGAACTGATGAAAACTAACCAAGCGCTCCAGGACAAGTTGTCAACAGAAATAAAGGAACTTAAAAGCAAAAAATTAAACCAAGACAAAAAAGACAAGGCCGATGATAAAGTCTACTTCTGGAGAAACCCTGACAAGGGAGGTCCTGCTCCCCCTCTCCATGGCAGACGCAGGAGGGGTGCCGCTTACTTCGATCCACCCCAGTCTGATCAACGCTCTACAACCAGCGCCTCATCCGCTTCCAGTTTTTTATTCAACGAGAGACTGGACGGACGGACGGAAGGGCGGAGTTGGCCGCAGTCACGCGCATCGACGAGATGCCGCACCCGAAGGGGTAAGAAGAAACGACTATCAGAGGCAGAGGAGACAGTTCACACGGTCCCAGAACCCACGGGGCTGAGTGTCTTTAATTTATCAAGCAAGATATTGAGCCCTGCCCATGTCTCTTTGCTTAAATAAAGGGTTATATTTTGTGCCTACAACCCAGTGCAACGATTTTGATGTTACATGTTTAAATTTAAGGGAATATTTTAGCTCCCCTAATTCTGACACTTCTATTGAACCAGTAGGTTGCTCTCCTGCACATACTCCGATACCTCCAGCAAATCGCAATCACTCTATTGAGACAAATTGCAGGCTTGTGGAAAAATATGTTGGACATCTCCTTGAGAATAAACAGGGGTCCAAATCTTTCCATAATTTACCTAAGGGTGAAAAACAAGCTTTGCTTGATTTACAATCCGATACGTCAGTCCTTATTCGTCCTGCTGATAAGGGGAGGGTCGGTTGTGCTCATGGATAGGACAGTTTATGTACATGAGTGTCATAGACAGCTGCTTGACAACACCTTTTACAAGAAACTCAGAAGTGACCCTACTTCCCAATTTCAGAATACTATCTTTACTGTCCTAGATGGGTATTTAAGTTCTGGTCAGATAACCAAAAAAGAACATGACTTTTTGGCTATGCCACTTTCTATACTTTGCCGAAATTACACAAGAATGTTACAAAACCTCCAGGGCACCATATTGTAGCGGGCATTGATGCAGTAACGGCCCCTCTATCTACTTTTGTTGACTTTTTTATTAGACCACTGGCAGATCAGCTCCCCTCCGTTGTAAAGGACACCAGCAACATGATCTCTATCATTGAATCTCTTGATCCTCTCCCTGAGAATACCTTGTTAGTTACTTTTAATGTTGAGTCGTTATACACATATTCCACACGAGGGCGGTATTGAAGCTATGGAACATTTTATTCTGCAACGTGACCCTAATGAACTACTTCCAGTGCATGCATTATAACATTGGCTGAAATAGTACTCACACAACTATTTCATGTTTCTAAATTATTTCTTTATTCAGATGAAGGGTACTGCTATGGGATCACCCATGGCTCCCAACTATGCTAATTTGTATGTGGGTTACATGGAGAAACAGTTTATTTTCAATCCTCTCAAAAAAAATGTTTTCTTACCTAACATCATTATTTGGAAACGGTATATTGATGATATTTTTGTTCTATGGAGGGGTGATGCAAAACAGCTTCAGGCGTTCCATGCTTTTCTTAACTCCTGTTCTGAGCATCTGAGATTTACTATGCAATCTGACACACATCAAATCAGTTTCCTTGATCTTCTGATCTTGTGTGAAGATAATGTTCTATACACTGATCTTTACAGGAAACCTACTGATCGTAACAGTTTGTTTAGGGCTGATAGTTGTCACCCACTTCCCTTAAAAAATAGTTTGCCCTACAGCCAATTCTGTCGAATCAAAAGAATTTGCAAAAAACAATCAGATTTCGACAGAAATATGGCTGAGACACAAAGAAAGTTCAAGGAGAGGGGCTACAAAAATGATCAGATTAATATTGCCATTGAGAAAATTCAAAACAAAATGAGACATGACCTTTTTCAAAGTCAGTCTTGCAAAAAGACGCATTCTTGTGTTCTAACTACCCCGCTATTCAAAGCGTTCTGAACAAATTAAGGGGATTGTTCACAAACATTGGCACATTCTAAAATCCGATGATAGTCTCGGTAATGTGTTTTCGGACCTTCCCTTGGTCGTATTCTCGCGGGGCAGAAATCTCAGAGACCAATTGGTACACTCTGATTTATCACCCCAAGATATTCCTGAACAACGTCTATTTGCGCCCCTACTGGATGGAAATTACAAATGTAATGGCTGTGCTCAATGCAATGGCACTTACAAATGTAGATCCTTCAAACACCCACAAACAGGGAAATCGATCCCAATAAAAGGTGTTATTACTTGCTCCACTAAGGCAGTTATTTATCTTATAACTTGTTCTTGTGGTAAAAATTAAGTGGGTAAAACAAAGCGCGAATTAAAAGTACGTATCTCAGAGCATTGTAGCACCATTAGGTGTAAAAACTTTACTTATCCAGTTGCGGCCCACTTCTTGAAGGCAGGCCACTCGATTTCGTCTCTGCGTTATATTGGCATCGAACATGTCACCCTCCCTAGGAGAGGGGGTGACCTTGATAATTTATTGTTAAAACGAGAGGCTGTCTGGATCTTTAACTTAAAGACCCTTGTTCCCTTCGGTCTCAAGGTAGACTGATCTGAAGCCATTCTTGTGATTATTGTGACTTTGCCATTGTAATTGTTTGGAAGCTTGTGTAGTCTCAAAGGTATTTATGATCGTATGCTATCCATTTGTTGTTTGTATGCTGTTCGTTGTATGCCATTTTAATATTTAATAATTAACCAATGATATTAGGCCACTCTTGGCCATGATTACAAACACCTGTGTCTTTTGACACTACATAAACGAGTCATCCTGCAGTGTTTGTGATTATACCCTGATGAAGACAGCTTGGCTGTCGAAACATTGGTTTTTGCATCTGAGCTCCTAGAGTGTTCGGCTCTCTTTTATTTTCAAGAGCAAAATCCAAGCCATGAGGTCGAAGGAATTGTCTGTTGTGCTCCGAGACAGGATTGTGTCGAGGCATAGATCTGGGGAATGGTACCAAAAACTTTCTGCAGCACTGAAGGTCCTTAAGAACACATGGCCTCCATCATTTTTAAATGGAAGAAGTTTGGAACCACCAAGACTCTTCCAAGAGCTGGCCGCCTCGCCAAACTGAGCAATCGGGGGAGAAGGGCCTTGGTGAGGGAGGTGACCAAGAACCCGATGGTCACTCTGACAGAGCTCCAGAGTTCCTCTGTGGAGATGGGAGAACCTTCCAGAAGAACAACAGTCTCTGCAGCACCACCAATCAGGCCTTTATGGTTTAGTGGCTAGACGGAAGCCACACCTCAGTAAAAGGCACATGACAGCCAGCTTGGAGTTTGCCAAAAGGCACCTAAAACAAGATTCTCTGGTCTGATGAAACCAACAACTCTTTGGCCTGAATGCCACGTGTCATGTCTGTAGGAAACCTGGCACCATCCCTACAGTAAAGCATGGTGGTGGCAGTATCATGTTGTGGGGATGTTTTTTATTTTATTTATTTTTTTACCCCTTTTTCTCCCCAATTTCGTGATATCCAATTGTTGTAGTAGCTACTATCTTGTCTCATCGCTACAACTCCCGTACGGGCTCGGGAGAGACGAAGGTTGAATGTCATGCGTCCTCCGATACACAACCCAACCAAGCCGCACTGCTTCTTAACACAGCGCACATCCAACCCGGAAGCCAGCCGCACCAATGTGTTGGAGGCTACACCGTGCACATGGCAACCTTGGTTAGCACGCACTGCGCCCGGCCCGCCACAGGAGTCGCTGGTGCGCGATGAGACAAGGACATCCCTACCGACCAAGCCCTCCCTAACCCGGACGACGCTAGGCCAATTGTGCGTCGCCCCACGGACCCCCCGGTCGCGGCCGGTTACGACAGTGCCTGGGCGCGAACCCAGGGACTCTGATGGCACAGCTGGCGCTGCAGTACAGCGCCCTTAACCACTGCGCCACCCGGGAGGCTCGTGGGGATGTTTTTCAGCGGCAGGGACTGAGAGACTAGTCAGCATCGAGGCAAAGATGAACGGAGAAAAGTACAGAAAGATCCTTGATGAAAACCTGCTCCAGAGCACTCAGAACCTCAGACTGGGGCGAAGGTTCACCTTCCAACAGGTCAACGACAATAAGCACATAGCCAAGACAACGCAAGAGTGACTTCGGGTCAAGTCTCTGAATGTCCTTGAGTGGCCCAGCCAGAGCCTGGATGTGAACCCGATCGAACATCTCTGGAGAGACCTGAAGACAGCTGTCTAGCGACGCTCCCCATCCAGCCTGGCAAAGAGAGAAGATCTGCGGAGAAGAATACGAGAAACTCCCCAATACCTATTTAGAATAAGGCTGTAGTGTATCAAAATGTGAAAAGAGGGAAGGGGTCTGATACATTCCTGAATGCACTGTAACAGTGAGTGTATTTTTGACAGTTACTTGCATGCCATTCTATAGAAGTGAATGGATTGTGTTGTTTCTGTGAATTTACATTATGCTGTGTGAGCAGAGAATATTAAAGATGTGTATCTTTACTGATGGTAACTCTAATACTATTTAAAAGGTTACACCCCCCCCCCCACACACACACACACACACACAAGTGACAATTATTTTATTTTGTTATCTTGCAGGAGTATACCCAGAATTCCACAGTGTCCAATTTGCACTATAAACACCCAACTTAGAATAAACTATGCTCCAAGTTCACTTTTTGAGAGTAAAGTATTTGCATAATAAAAGTACTCTCAGTGACAGAGCATACTATAAATATGTCAAACTATTTTTTATTGCGGAAATTAATCTAAGAGTTTTCAAGGGCTCTCTTTCTTAGTGAAACAGTAAGAACGTGTGTTATAATACAGACATGCTACACAGTGGAATTGCATAACTTCAGCCATCTCTAGCTCTTCAGCCAGACAACGGCAGCCAGCTCTTTAAAGGGTGACATGCTGAGTCAGTTGGCGATTCAGTGCATCGTTGGTCAACCTCTCGATTGGAATCTGTGATTTTAAAACCCCGGCACAGATCCCACTGCAGTCTCACATGTAGTGTCTCTGCTTCTGACACCTAACTGTGTAACCATGACCACTTTCAATGAAATTCTGGAGCAGGCACTGAACTTTGGTCAAAAGTGCGTATTTTCTCTGGTGTGTACTGTCTTTTCCTTTTTCTGGGGTCTATGTGAGCATTGTGTTCTAGGGGTTCACCCCAGAGCATTGGTGCTGGGACTCAGGGGTGAGTCAGATTCAGCAGAGTTGTGGCTGGAACCTGATGGACACTAGAAAGATCACAGTCCCAGTGGTTAACACCTCAGGAGTGTTGGTCCACAGCCAGTGTGAGCAGTATGAACTGGACTGGAAGGATACGGGTCTGACCTGTGACAACTCAGAGTCTGACGCCCTCCGCAGCAAAGCTCCCATGAACTCCTGCAAGGAAGGATGGGAGTATGACTACAAGGGGAGACAGTCCTTTGTGACTGAGGTGAGAACTTTACTCACTCAGTGAGATTACAATTTTCTGATTAGACAATAACTTGTATTGTTATGCAACTCTGAACAATTGAATGTATTAGGACATTCAAATGGCAGTAAATTATAAGGTATTTGTTCATTTCAGTTTGACCTGGTGTGTAATGATGCCTGGGTGAAGTATCAAGCTACATTCAGCTTCTTGATGTTCAACCTCTTGAATGGGGTTGCTTGAATACTTGTAGCAGTGGCTCCAAACTATACTGACCAAAAATGTAAACAGAGCAATTTCAAAGTTTTTCTTGAATTACAGTTCATATAAAGAAATCCGTCAATTGAAATAAATTAATTAGGCCCTAATCTATGGATTTCACATGACTGGGCAGGGGCACAGCCATGGGGTGGGGCCCACTTGGAAGCGAGACCCACCCACTGGAGAGGCATGTCCAGCCAATCAAAATGAGTTTCTCCCCACAAAAGGGCTTTATTACAGACATAAATACTCCTCAGCACCCTCGTACTGCCAAATTCTCTAAGATTACAGTGGAGACAGCTTATGGTAGAGAAATGAATGTTAAATTCTCTGGAAACAGCTCCCAGTGGACATTTCTGCAGTCAGCATGCCAATTGCACACTCCCTCAAAACTTAAGACATCTGTGGTATTGTGTTGCGTGTCAAAACTGCACATTTTAGAGTGGCTTTTTATTGTCCCCAGCACAAGGTGCATCTGTGTAATTATCATGCTGTTTAATCAGCTTCTTGACATGCCACACCTGTCAGGTGAACGGATTATCTTGGCAAAGGAGAAATGCTCACTAACAGGGATGTAAACAAATTTGTGCACAAAATTTGAGAGAAATAAGCTTTTTGTGCGTATGGAACATTTCTGGGATCTTTTATTTCAGCTCATGAAACATGGGACCTGCAATTTACATGTTGCATTTATATTTTTGTTCAGTGTATGCTTGTATTTTGCACAATCTTTGGCTTTGCTGTCAAGGGAGGCTGGATGTCTGGATATGTGCTTAGTATGAAAAACACAATTTGTCCCACAAAAGTTAATGCACACAGGCATAACGTTAAGTCGCTTTGGATAAAAGTGTCTGCTAAATGGCATATATTGTAAAAGTTAATAGATTAACTACAGAGTATATGATTTTGATAAATAATTAACAGCAAATTAGTCTGTTTTAGCAAATATGAAGTTATATTTGATTTCTTATACAACATTCAACTGAGGAGGATGGTGAAATTACAGTATGTTTTAGTAATAACTCTTGCTTGATTAAAGTTACTTGCTTTACTATAAAGTAAGTGTCTTTTCTGTCTCCTCAGTCACTGAGCTGGTGGGAGTTGAGTAGATGAGGATGGTGGATGTGCTTTTACAGATGTTCTTCAGTGTGGGCATTTTCATCCTGACCCTCATTGCCTACCTCATCACTGACTGCCACTGGCTACAGATGGCCTTCACTGTGTCATACTTAATTTTTTCTGTCCTACTTCTAGTAAGGATATATATCGTTAAGGCCTGCTGTCCATGGGCAATGCCCTACTTTACTGCATGATTCTAAAATACTAATGTTGAGCATCCTGCTTCATCCCAGCTATGATCAAATATAGTAAGTGTGCAATATCTGAGAGAAAGCCTGATATAAAATGGTAATACCGCCCCGTAGCACTCCCATCTGTTGGCATGAAATGCTTTGAAAGGCTGGTCATGGCTCACATCAACACTACCATCCCAGAAATCATAGACCCACTCCAATGCACATACCGCCACAACAGGTCCACAGATGGCTCAATCTCTATTGCACTTCACACTACCATTTCCCACCTGGACAAAAGGAATACTGTTACGACTTCTATAAATGGTGCGGTGGAGGAGTCAAACGCAGAGAGCAGGTAATATCGTACGTGAATCTATTTATTCCAACGACAGCGGAGACATGAACATGGCAACACTAGGGCGTATGAAACCACCCGTCCAAAATACACTGGACTAAAAATGTCCGGAAAATAATGAGATAACACTTATACACCAACACCAAAATAACAGAGAACAAGCCCGCACAAATACCCAGCGGGCCTAGTGCCCTTAAATAGCCTCCAAACAACACTAACTCAAAACAGGTGTACCCAATTGAACCCAATAAACAGAAACAAACGGAAAGGGAATCGATGGCAGCTAATAGGCCGGCGAAGACGACCGCTAAGCGTCGCCTGAACAGGAAGAGGCACCATCTTCAGGGAGATTCGTGACAAATACCTACGTGAGATTGCTCTTCATTGACTACAGCTCAGCGTTAAACTCCATAGTGCCCTCCAAGCTCATCACTAAGCTAAGGACCCTGGGACTGAACACCTCTCTCTGCAACTGGATCCTGGACTTCCTAACGGGCCACCCCTAGGTGGTAAGGTTAGGCAATAGCACATCCGCCACGCTGATCCTCAACATGGGTGCCCCTCAGGTGTGTGTGCTCAGTCCCCTCCTGTACTCCCTCTTCACCCACGACTGCATGGCCATGCACCATCATTAAGTTTGCCGACGACTTAACGGTGGTTGGACTGATCACCGACGATGATGAGACAGCAAATAGGGAAGAGGTCAGAGACCTGGCAGTGTTGTGCCAGAACAACAACCTTTCCCTCAACGTCAGCAAGACAAAGGAGCTGATCGTGGACTACAGGAAACAGAGGGCTGAGCACGCCCCCCATTCACATCAACAGGGCTGTAGTGCAGCAGGTTGAGAGCTTCAAGTTCCTCGGTGTCCACATCACTAAAGACCTATCATGGTCCAAACACACACACACAGTCGTGAAGAGTGCACGACAATGCCTCTTTCCTCAAAAGGCTGAAAAGATTTTGCATGGGCCCTCAGGTGTGCGTGCTCAGTCCGGTCCTGCACTCCTCTGTTCACCCACAACTGCGTGGCTGCTCACCACTCTAACACCATCACTCTCGTGAAGAAAATATAGAAATACAGGGGGCGGAGATCGTGGTGCTTTGTGATAATTTGTCCGCGAGTGGGTTACCCACCTCTACTATCTGTTCTATTGGCCAACATGCAATCACTGGAAAATAAAGTGGATGATCTCCGTTCGAGACTATCCTACCAACGGATTAATCTAGAGGCGAAAGAAACGCAGACCTATTTAGGCGAGGTGCTGGCTAGCTGAGCAGAACACTTGAAAAATTAAAGGAGAGCTGCACACTAGGAGCTCAGATGCAATAATTTAATAACCAACGTTTCGACAGACAAGCTGCCTTCATTATACCCTGATGAAGACAGCTTGTCTGTCGAAACGTTGGTTATTAATTTATTGCATCTGAGCACCTACAGTGTGCGGCTGTCTCTCCTTTAATTTTTCAAGTATCCTACCAACATGACATTAAAAACTGTAATTTCTTATATTTCACAGAGTCGTGGCTGAACAACGACATGGATAATATATAGTTGACTGGGTATTCCGTGTATCGGCAGGACAGAACAGCTAAGTCTGGTAAAACGAGGGGTTGGGGTATCTATTTGTCTATATCAGCTGGTACACAATGTCTAATATTAAGGAAGTCTCGAGGTATTGCTCACCTGAGGTAGAGTACCTCATGATAAGCTATAGGCCACACTATCTACCAAGAGAGTTTTCATCTATATTTTTCATAGCCGTCTATTTACAACCACAAACCGATGCTGGCACAAAGACAACACTCAACGAGCTGTATAAGGCCATAAGCAAGCAAGAAAATGCTCAACCAGAAGCGGCGCTCCTAGTGGAAGGGGACTTTAATGCAGGCAAACTTAAATTTACCTCATTTCTACCAGCATGTCATGTGCAACCAGAGGAAAAAAAAACTCTAGACCGCCTTTACTCCACACAGAGATGCATACAAAGCTCTCCCTCACCTTCAATTTGGCAAATCTGACCATAATTCTGTCCTCCTGATTCCTGCTTACAAGCAAAAACTAAAGCAGGAAGTACCAATGACTCGCTTAATACGGAAGTGGTCAGATGGCGCGGATGCTACGCTACAGGACTGTTTTGCTAGCACATACTGGAATATGTTCCAGGATTCATCCAATGGCTTTGAGGAGTATACCACCTCAGTCACCTGTTTCATCAATAAGTGCATTGATGATGTTGTCCCCACAGTGACCGTACGTACATATTCCAACCATAAGCCGTGGATTACAGGCAACATCCGCACCAAGCTAAAGGCTAGATCCTGGACTTCCTGACGGGCCGCCCCCAGTTGGTAAGGGTAGGCAACAACACATCTGCCATGCTGCTCCTCAACACAGGGGCCCCTCAAGGGTGCGTGCTTAGTCCTCTCCTGTACTTCTTGTTCACCCACGACTGTGCACGACTCCAACACTATCATTAAGTTTGCTGACGACACGACAGTGGTAGGCCTGATCACCAAAAACGATGAGACAACCTATAAGGAGGAGGTCAGAGACCTGGCAGTGTGGTGCCAGGACAACAACATCTCCCTCAACATCAGCAAGACAAAGGAGCTGATCATGGACTACAGGAAAAGGAGGGCCGAACCACGCCCCCATTCACATAGACAGGGCTGTAGTGGAGCAGGTCGAGAGTTTCAAGGTGTCCACATCACCAAAAAAACTATCATGGTCCAAACGCACTAAGACAGTCGTGAAGAGGACACAACACCTTTTCCCTCTCAGGAGACTGAAAAGATTTGGTATGGGTCCCCAGATCCTCAAAAAAGTTATACAGCTGCACCATCGAGAGCATCCTGACCGGTTGCATCACCACCTGGTATGGCAACTGATCGACGTCCGACCGTAAGGCGCCACAGAGGGTAGTGCGTATGGCCCAGTACATCACTACTTCCGAACTCCCTGCAAACCAGGACCTCTATACCAAGCGTGTCAGAGGAAGGCCCTAAAAATGTCAAAGACTCCAGACACCCAAGTCACAGACTGTTCTTTCTGCTACCGCATGGCAAGCATTATCGGAGCGCCAAGTCTGGGACCAAAAGGCACCTGAACAGCTTTTACCCCCTAGCAGTACGACTACTGAACAATTAATCAAATGACAACCCAGACAATTTACATTGACCCCCTTTTATTATTTCTTTCTTTATCGTAGCCCTTTCCTGCAGCCAAATGACCTAGTGGCCTTATGGGTGGAATGTTATTAATATTTTTCATAATTGTATAATTAATAAACATAATTGTATTCATGTCGCAAATCTGGTGTCTCTATGTTAAACGGTTTTGTTATATCTCAGTGTTCTGTGATGTACAGTATATAAAGTGTAATATTGGGATGCAAACTCAAAATGTAATACATTTTTATTCTATATCTGACATGCTACAGGTGTCTTCTTGTCACATCTGCTCCTGCCAAGCCCTCTAGTGCTCATCCAGGGTCTCCTTGACCTGCAGCCACTCCTCCAGTGCTCTCTCCCTCTCCCTCTCTCTGTGTGTGTGTGTGATTGTGTGGGCAGAGACAGGTATGCTGGAGTCAGAGCAGATCCCCACCAGCTGCAACCTGTTCCATAATCAAGACCTCTACAAATACTCAATCCTGCCACTTCCACACTGCCAGATCGTAATTTCTGCTCAGTCAGTCCATGTTTCTAGCCATTTGTTCCTGTTGTCCCTGTTTTCCCTTTCCTTATGTTGTTTTCCTTTCCGCTACAGTTCTGCCTGCTCTGACTCTGGTCCCTGTCTCCAGTCCGACTTCTCGTCAGTCCTGCAACTCTGTCCTGGATTCCCCACTCTACTACCTTCTTGGATTCCCCTCCGGACCTGCTTACCCTGTCCCAACCCCTCTCGCTCCAGCCTCAGCCTCCGCACCCGTTTCCAGCAACCCGCCCGAGCTTCCCCTGGCCTGCACTCTGTCTTCCCTGGTGTTTCAATAAATACCTTGGTTACCTCATCCCAGTCTCCTCGTCTGAGTTTGCTCTTGGGTTCACCTGTTCCGCGTGACACTTATTTTTTTAAGCCGATAACCATGTGTGTGAGGTGTAATACTTTTGTTTCAAAGTAGATTTGTTTAAGACTACCAAGAAACACTCTGTGTGACCCTGATTTATCCCACTACAGTACAAGGTTAATTGTTTTGCACTGACTCCCTTGCACTGGCTCTATGCACACTCTCACACACTACACTAACACTCTAATACACACACACACACATGCATATTGACACTTCACACACTCACACATGCTACACACACTCACTTTCACACTTCACACTCAGTGCTGCAACTCTGTTTATTATCTGTTAAGGGAATTTTTATCAATAATGACTAATTATGTATACATTTCAATCAGGACTGACTAATCAGAATACTATTATGTTACTGTATATGTACTAATCAGAATACTATTATGTTACTGTATATGTATGAATTTTATTTCTTAATCCTAGTACTGAATCTATTGTGTGTAAATATAATCAAGAATTAGAACAATGACTGTCTGTTCCTTGGTAGAAATGAATGAACGATATCTTCAGACTGGCTAGAATGCTTATCTACACAAGAAGACCTTGGCTCATAAATTATATTAAATTGGTAGGGAGACGATGTGGGAAGGCTTGGGATACTGCCTTTGTACCAGGGTGGGAGAAGAGACAGGTTGGTACTGGAACTAATGACGTCATTTTCAGTTTATAACCTGTGGTAACCTGTATCGTGTTCAGTACTCTCGTGAATAAACTCTGCTGATTGACTTTAAGACTGGGCTCTGTCCATTATTATAGAATAAGGGTCTTACAAATCCTCATGAATTGACAGAGTGTTTCATTTTAATTGGGTGTTAAAACATAGAGCAATTTAATTCCTGTAACTATTATCTATCTTGATTGCCAAGTCACTTTCACCCCTACCCTCCTATACATACTGTATTACCTCAACTACCTCTTACCCCTGCACATTGACTCGGTACTGGTACTCCTTGTATATAGCCTCGTTGTTTTTATTGTGTAACAATTTCCTTTTTATTTGACAAATATTTGTCTTACTTTTTAACTCTGCATTGTTGGGAATGGGCTCGTAAGCATTTTACTGTAAAGTCTACACCTGTGGTATTCAGCGATTGTGACCAATAAAATTAGATTTGATTTAATACAGTACCCCATCTTATTTAATGTGCAGAGTGCATACGGTACATAATGTCTCTCTCTAACAGGTTACTTCAGGGTCATGGGTCAAGACAGTTCTGGCCCGCATAGGCCGGTTGAGCATCACCATGGCTTTTGATATGGTGATGTTTGTGAACAGTGAATTATACCACACTGTTGTCAGGTAAGTGTAACCAGGGGGACATACAAAACGAAGAGGTAGCATTTCAAAATGGAGAACTAATAACTAAGAGAGGACAAAATGTATGGGAATTGCTTGGAAATACGACAATTGTTTCTTTCTTCAGGAACCTCGTTGTGTCAGTGTGCTCCACTCTGTGTGACATCGGAGGCATCGTGGCCCCGTTCCTGCTCTACAGACTGGCTGCCATCTGGTTGGAGCTGCCACTCATCATCTTCGGTACCTGTTTAAAACACTAATTAACCTGTTATAAGATGCTTATACACCTGAGTCCATTGCTGGGTAAAACTCAATGTGTTCATATGTTGTGTTGTACATACCACATAGGGGCAATAGCGTTCGTAGCTGGAGGCCAGAGGTGTTCCACTTCCTGAGACCATTGATGACATTGAGTTCCCAAACAGGTGAGATTACTTCAACATTGTTCAAACTAAACTAAGTTGTATTTTAGAAAGTTATATGGGGAATATGAATGAATTTACATATTCCATTGGTGATCAGAAACAAAGAAAACCACCTGAAGAGTCAACAGCTGACAAATCTCTTGCCCACTAACATGGCAACCAACACAGAATCCACAATCATCTGATTGGTCTTCCTCCTATACCATATTTATGAATCTATGTAGCATAGCCTACATCCTACAATATGTTTGTTGCATTTGTTGTTTCCAAAAACATGATGTGAATCCTATTTTGTTGTTATTTTGGTATTTAAATATATGTTTCACTATACATCCCGGGTGTCACTTTCTGTTCCTTTGTTTTGTCTTTTGTTTTAGTATAGTCAGGGCATGAGTTGGGTGGGTTGTCTATGTTAGTTTGTCTATGATTTGCTATTTCTGTGTTTGGCCTGGTATGGTTCTCAATCAGAGGCAGCTGTCAATCGTTGTCCCTGATTGAGAACCATATTTTGGTAGCCTGTTTACCATTGTGTTTTGTGGGTGGTTATTCTGTTTGGTGTTGTGTTGCACCTTACAGGACTGTTCGTTGGTCCTCCTCTCTATCTCCAGACGACAAGCGTTACACCCGGCCATCTCCTCATTAAAGTAAGTGTTTTGAGCGAAAATGTTCTCATTCTTAAATTTCAACTATCTCAAGTTATCCCAAATGTTAATATAACCCCAGTTATGTTAATGTTATACTTTTATTTTTGACTGACCTGACAGGACTTAATAAAGAGGTTTCCCATTCAAGATCCCAATTGCACACAATCTGCTACACAATGTCAGTTGTTTAATTTTATTTTTTTAACATTCCTTCCAGGCTAGCACATAATTGCATTGCTAAACAATTGAATTATTTAGTTTTCTTAACAAAAATAATGAACCTTGCAATTTCTGACACTTACCACAAGTATTTAATTTGTACTTTCAATTCTTAACAAAGCTAGATTTGTGGTTCAAATGACACATTTCTCCAGATTATGGAGAGTAGGGAGTTAAGAATGAATCTTCATCTGACTGTTAATCCAATCCGTAAACTTTGATACTCTGGCGTACACTCCTGGCTTCAAGGCGTTGGCACAGCCCAGACCCCAGGATGTCACTCCCTGGAGGACAAAGCTGTTCTGGGCATGACACACCAGAGGGCCACCACTGTCACCCTGGAAGAGGGCAAAAACATCATCACCACCATTATCATCATCACTCTAAAACAGTTATGTTTAAAATCACTGTGGAAACTGCAGTTTACAACCAACCACACAGTCCTCACTGATATTGAATGACTACTAGTTGTTGCTGAGCATGTATACCTGACAGCTGTCTGTTCCCCCTTCAATGTTCCCAGCACACATCTCATGGTCCTTGACTCTGTTGTTCAGGTAGGCAGGACGATTACACACTTTATTTTCTATAACAGGGAAGCCCGTCTCCTTGAGGAGCCCATCTCCACCAGTTCCTACCAACACAAAGATCAATGTTTCATGTCAGAAAATATAGAAAATAATTGCTACATTTGCAACAACAAAAGTAATGGAGTCCTGAACAGAAGAATGACTTAATTCTGTCTAATGTTATGAGAGAAATCACAAGGGTAAAAAAACATGCATGACTCTTGAACCTTGTGTCTCTCCCCATCCTGTCACATAGCACTCTGTTCCAGGTGGTACCACGTAATCCTTCTCGGGTAAGCATGCTGGTAAAACCTTGTCATTTATGAGTGCAGGGCTGCAACCAATCACACAAGTGTTTTTACAGCCTCTGACTTCCAAACAGCAAGACAAATGTGACACATTTTATTGAGTTTTTCTGGCCTCACTCACGTTTCTAGCTTCAGCAGTGCAATGTCTGTCCTGTCAGGTCCCAGGATCAGTTTCTCCAGGTTACGCTCCTGCTTGGTCACTTCATTTGCTCTCTCTGTTTGGGTTCCCATGAACACCTTGTAGGCAGATGGCCTCTTTGATCTGATACGCACAAACATAGAAAGACAAACTTTTATTTAATCCATAATTAGGGCCTCACAGTAAACATTACTAAAAAGTAATGCTCTTCCTCTGTTGTGTAAGAGGCTATCACTCAGCCACTACTACACAGTATATGTACAGCTGCTCTTCTTGTTGGTATACATTTATTGAGTAATAAACCTCAAGACAACTGAGTTAATGCGGACTGCTCTCTCACCTCTCCAGGCAGTGGGCAGCAGTGAGGACCCATTGAGGGGCGATCAGAGTTCCCCCACAGAAATGAACACCAGTGCTTTAGGAGGACAGACAGAAGAGTGAAGAAGTTAGTTATCCAAGAGATATATTGTTTTATCTGTCTGGATGGAAATATCAATACATTAATACAATTTGTGAAAGGGAATGGGATGCTATCCTCCATACTTGGTCCTCAGGCTAATCTGCCAGGGCCATGAGTGGGGTTTGGACACACAGCCTCCAACGATGCGACCAAAACACCTCTTGGGTTTTGTAACCGGCTGCCCACATTTCAAGCCAGCTGAAGAGCAAAAAGACAGTCTTATTTGTGCATTCTACCATGTACACAGTAACCAAATTTATCTGGATGTAACACGTTTGTTTCAGCACAGCCATATGTATAATGATTAACAGAAACTGTATCTCAATGTAGGCCACATACCGCAATCTGGGATTTGGCAGTAGTCCCATTTTTTGCTTCTGTCTGTGGTGTAGCACCATGGTCCATTCACGTCATTGTCAGGGTTTCTGCAATTCTAACAGTGAAAAAAGACGCTGAATTAATTGAAGTACATCCTCCCAAATGTCACCTCTATCATATGCAGTACTTCCACAGTATTGTTTGACATTATTTAAAGGCCCAATGCAGCTCAATATCAAATAACGTCTGGGTAACAATTAAGTAGCTTACTGTGATTGTTTTCAATTAAAATGTTCAAAAAGAGCCTTTAAATACAGTACATCTAAATTCCATGGACTTACGTTGGACTCCAGGCCTTTGTCAGGGTGGGATTCAGGGTTGAAACTGGCATGCTGATGGGGGCTTTGGGAGCTCCACCTCTGACATGTGACACCCAACATAGTCATAGAAGTAGGACCCCTGTATGTCCCCCCATTGCCCACCTTGCAATCTGAACGTCAACAGAAAACGATATCAGTATATAATATAATAAATTGCTCCCCTGAACATTGACAATGTAGATTGAATGAATGGATTAAAGGATTAAAAAGGATGACCAGCTGAGGGTGTCTGATCGGGTGTTGGTTTGGGCTGATCAGGTTTGTCAGGCTTGTCAGGTTTGTCAGGCTTGTCAGGTTTGTCAGGCTTAGAAGTAGGCTTGGGAGGCGTTGGGCATTTCTCCACAGCGCAGAACTCCCAACGAACAGAGGGGTCAGTGGTGTAGCACCATGGAGCACGGTCTCCATCAGGGTTCCTACACAGGTTTCTTCTCAAATCGCTGTGAAACATAGGTAAAAGACATGTCATCTAATGTCCTCAGACACT
Organism: Oncorhynchus clarkii lewisi; assembly: GCF_045791955.1. Classification (NCBI taxonomy): domain Eukaryota; kingdom Metazoa; phylum Chordata; class Actinopteri; order Salmoniformes; family Salmonidae; genus Oncorhynchus; species Oncorhynchus clarkii. The sequence goes on along the minus strand of NC_092150.1, from coordinate 65,440,637 downwards.
GAATAATGACACATTACCTTGTTTGGCTTAAAATTGGGGTTGGGAATTGCCAGGGATCTCACGATACGATATTATCATCATACTTACACTACCGGTCTAACGTTTTAGAACACCTGTTCATTCAAGGATTTTTCTTTAATTTGACTATTTTCTACATTGTAGAATAATAGTGAAGACATCAAAACTATGAAATAACACATATGGAATCATGTAGTAACCAAAGAAATGTTCAAAAAAATCCAAATATATTTGAGATTCTTGAAATAGCCACCCTTTACCTTGATGACAGCTTTGCACACTCTTGGCATTCTCTCAACCAGCTTCATGAGGTAGTCACCTGGAATGCATTTCTATTAGCAGGTGTGCCTTGTTAAAAGTTCATTTGTGGAATTTCTTTCCTTAATGTGTTTGGTCTTTTACCAAATAGAGCTATCTTCTGTATAACAACCCTACCTTGTCACAACACAAGGTAGGGATGGTATACAGAAGATAGCCCTATTTGGTAAAAGACCAAGTCCATATTATGGCAAGAACAGCTCAAATAAGCAAACGATAGTCCATCATTACTTTAAGACATGAAGGTTAGTCAATGTGGACCATTTCAAGAAACTGAAAGTTTCTTCAAGCGCAGTCGCAAAAACCATCAAGCGCTATGATGAAACTGGCTCTCATGAGGACCGCCACAGGAATGGAAGACCTAGAGTTACCTCTGCTGCAGAGGGTAAGTTCGTTAGAGTTACCAGCCCAGTTAAATGCTTCACAGAGTTCAAGTAACAGACACATCTCAATAACACCTGTTCAGAGGAGACTGTGTGAATCAGGCCTTTATGGTCAAATTGCTGGACACCAATAAGAAGAAGAGACTTGCTTGGGCCAAGAAACACGAGCAATGGACATTAGACCGGTGGAAATTTGTCCTTTGGTCTAGAGTCCAAATTGAAGATTTTTGGTTCCAACCGCCGTGTCCTTGTGAGACGCTGTGTGGGTGAACGGATGATCTCCGCATGTCTATTTCCCACTGTAAAGCATGGAGGAGGAGATGTTATGGTGTGTGGGTGCTTTAATGGTAACACTGCCTGTGATTTATTTAAAATCACAAGCAGTGTTATCCGCAGTGTTAACTACTTTATTTAGAACCACAGGCACACTTAACCAGCATGGCTACCACAGCATTCTGCAGGGATATGCCATCCCATCTGGTTTGGGCTTAGTGGGACTATCATTTGTTTTTCAACAAGAAAATGATCCAACACACCTCCAGGCTGTGTAAGGGCTATTTTACCAAGAAGGAAAGTGATGGAGTGCTGCATCAGATGACCTGGCCTCCACAATCCCCCAAACTCAATCCAATTGACATGGTTTGGGATGAGTCAGACCACAGAGTGAAGGAAAAGCATCCAACAAGTTCTCACGATATGTGGGAACTCCTTCAAGACTGTAGGAAAAGCATTCCAGATTAAGCTGGTTAAGAGAATGCCAAGAGTGTTCAAATCAGTCATCAAGGCAAAGGGTGGCTATTTGAAGAAACTCAAATCTCAAATATATTTTGTTTAACACTTTTTTGGTTACTACATGATTCCATATGTGTTATTTCATAGTTTTGATGTCTTCACTATTATTCCACAATGCAGAAAAGAGTAAAAATAAAGAAAAACCCTTGAATGAGTAGGTGTTCTAAAACTTTTGACCGGTAGTGTAGGTGCCAATACAATATGTAATACGATTCTTGCGATTCTCACGATTCTGTATGTACTGCGATTCAATACTGCAATTCTATTGCGATTCGATGTTCCAAACATATTGCTCACCATGTCTGCTGCAGAGGGACAAGAGAGAGCCATTACAAAATGATCAGTCATGGTAATAAAAGTGCTGAAAACATGTTGGCTCACCAGTTAAAAAGAAGATCAATCTAGAGAAGGAGAAATACCTGAGGTTTTGAGCAGGTACAGCCAACTACCACTAGTTAAGTTAATGGGATACTTTAGGATTTTGGCAATGAGGTCCTTTATCTTCTTCCCCGAAGTCAGATGAACGCTTTTATGTATCTGCTTGCAGTTGCCCCCCAAAATATGCAGTTGAAGTCGGAAGTTTACATACATTTAGGTTGGAGTCATTAAAACTTGTTTTTCAACCACTCCACAAATTTCTTGTTAACAAACTATAGTTTTCGCAAGTCGGTTAGGACATCTACTTTGTGCATGACACAAGTACATTTTCCAACAATTTCACTTATAATTCACTATATCACAATTCCAATGGGTCAGAAGTTAACATACACTAAGAAGACAGTGCCTTTAAACAGCTTGGAAAATTCTAGAAAATTATGTCATGGCTTTAGAAGCTTCTGATAGGCTAATTGACATCATTTGAGTCAATTGGAGGTGTACCTGTGGATGTATTTCAAGGCCTACCTTCAAACTCAGTGCCTCTTTGCTTGACATCAGCCTCAGAAAAAAAAATGTAGACCTCCACAAGTCTGGTTCATCCTTGGGAGCAATTTCCAAACGCCTGAAGGTACCACGTTCAACTGTACAAACAATAGTACGCAAGTATAAACACCATGGGACCACGCAGCCGTCATACCGCTCAGGATGGAGGCACGTTCTGTCTTCTAGAGATGAGTGTAATTTGGGCGAAAAGTGCAAATCAATTCCAGAACAACAGCAATGGACCTTGTGAAGATGCTGGAGGAAACAGGTACAAAAGTATCTATATCCACAGCAATATACTGTATATAGTCCTATGTCGACATAGCCTGAAAGGCCGCTCAGCAAGGAAGAAGCTACTGCTCCAAAACCACAATAAAAATCTGCACATCGGGACAAAGATCATACTTTTTGGAGAAATGTCCTCTGGTCTGATAAAACAAAAATAGAACTGTTTGGCCATAATGACCTTTGTTATGTTTGGAGGAAAAAGGGGGAGGCTTGCAAGCCAAAGAACACCATCCCAACCGTGAAGCTCAAGGGTGGCAGCATCTTGTTGTGGGGGTGCTTTGCTGCAGGAGGGACTGGTGCACTGCACAAAATCGATGGCATCATGAGGTAGGAAAATGATGTGGATATATATTGAAGCAACATCTCAAGACATCAGTCAGGAACTTAAAGCTTGGTCGCAAATGGGTCTTCCAAATAGACCATGACCCCAAGCATACTTCCAAGGTTATGGCTTAAGGATAGCAAAGTCAAGGTATTGGAGTGGCCATCACAAAGCCCTGACCTCAACTCTACAGAAAATGTGTGGACAGAGCTGAAAAAGTGTGTGCGAGCAAGGAGGCCTACAAACCTGACTCAGTTACACCAGCTCTGTCAGGAGGAATGGGCCAAAATTGACCCAACTTATTGTGGGAAGCTTGTGGAAGGCTACCTGAAACGTTTGACCCAAGTTAAACAATTTAAAGGCAATGCTACCAAATACTAATTGAGTGTATGTAAACTTCTGACCCACTGGGAATGTGATGAAAGAAATCAAATCTGAAATAAATCATTCTCTACTATTATTCTGACATTTCACATTCTTAAAATAAATTGATGATCCTAAGACAGGGAACTTTTAACAGGATTAAATGTCAGGAATTGTGAAAAACTGAGTTTAAATGTATTTGGCTAAGGTGTATGTAAACTTCCGACTTCAACTGTATGTACTGTGTATATATAAAACACACTTGATACTTGGAGTCATAGAATCAATTTCATTGATCCCCCCCATTTCTACTTTAAATGACCAGATAGTAGAATACAGAAATAAAGTTACAGATGATCTAGATAGAGATTATATTTGACCATGCTCTAGGCCTCACGCTTTAGGGAAGTCCTGAGGTGTCTTCTTGTGACTGTGAGGTGTCATCGAGCTCCAGGACTGGCATTTCTTCCCACTGATGGTCTCTGTCACCATGCCACGATATTCACTCCCGCTGCCCACATAACAGTCTTCCTCAGCTGGAGTGGGAGCTGCGTCATCTGAACATCAAAAATAATATGAACCCTGTTAACCAAATATGAATTTTGGTGGAAAATGTAGGATGTATGGATTGATAGTGGATGATATGAGTTTCATTATGTAGTTAGTGTATAGCAATTTTAGCACCCTATATAAATCCAATGCATTATCATCATCATCACACGACAGTGTAAAGTGACCTGGTCCAGGAACGTCTCCACAGCTAGGCACCTTGCAGTACTCCCAACGTGTCTCTGGGTCTGTAGTGTAGCACCAGGGCATCCTCTCATTGTCTGGGTTCCTGCAGTAGTTCAGGTCCAGGCCTCTGACAGGAACACAAACAACCACTCATATTGGTTAAGTCACAGTCAGTCTGCATCTTCAAGACATTAAAACACTGACAAATGCAATGCTCTGCTCTTGTTTAAGTAAAAACAAGTTGCCCAATCCCGTGGGTTGATCTTACTTGCATGGGTAGTTGTCTGGAGTTCTGTTGTGCTTTTGGGGCGTCTGAGCTGCCCAGACCTGACAGGCTTTCCCAGACGTTGTCACGGCAACAGTTCCCCTGTAGGCACCGCCGTCGCCTGTGCTACAGGTGAGCTCCTCCACCACTGTGGGAGGCTCAGAAGCTAGGGGAGAGGGAGAGAGAAGGGAGATAGAAGGGAGAGTGAGTAAACACGTTTCAATTATTTTTATGTGAAAGAGCAGGGGTCATGGGGAGGGTCCTGCTTTTTGCTCCATAAATGAGGCACTGTGCTTTTACTGGTATTTCCAGCATTATCCTGCAAGTGTTGCTGCAGGTAGATAATCCTAGGAAATATTCTGTAATTGACACAAGTTGTCTTCAAACAATCAATCAACGTCTGGTTGTGATCGTGTGTTTGGGCGAGGTATCACCTGAGCCAGGAAAAACATAGCTTTGCGAATCTTGATCGCACAAAATCTTGATCGCACAAAACCTATTATTTGGCAAGGGAATACTATTTGTAGATCAGTCGTTCTACACCTCACTTTGCTCAAGCTGATCTTCTCCAACAGACTCGGAAGTTGTAACTACAAATTGGTCAATTAGGGGGAGTTAAAGGGGAGAGTCAATGAAACCAAACATGAAAGTGCAGTCTATATAAAAGTACAGTAAATGGAAAGACCAGAATATAGTGTGTAAAAATTCTGCTGGGACATTTGCTGCATATGACAATAATATACACTGAGTATAACAAACATTAGGAACACCTTCCTAATATTGAGTCAGGGCATGGACTCTACAAGGTGTCAAAAGTATTCCACAGGGATGTTGGCCCATGTTGACTCCAATACTTCCCACAGTTGTGTCAAGTTGGCTGGATGTCCTTTGGGTGGTGGAACATTCTTGATACACACGGGAAACTGTTGAGCGTGAAAAACACAGCTAATACCCTGTTCAAAGACCCTCTGAATGGCACATATACACAATTCATGTCTCAAAAAGTCTACTTTACGACAAACGAAAATGTGCAAAAGACCGTGTTTGAAATCAAGAAATAGAAAAGCCTCTCGATAATAACGGAGAAATTCACTGACACAAACAACCAATATGTGAACAAGTATGGTCAAAATGAAATAGTGAATTTTGCTTTAAAATATTTTGGACTAATCGGATAATTAAGTTAAATGATTATGGTACACATACAACAATTGATTTACACGTGGTGTGAGAAGGTGCTATATTGGCCTCTTGTGGTGAGACGATGACAATGCGGAGTAGAAAAACAACTTGACCAAAAGGTAGATGGGAGACCAATGAGGGAAAAGACTAAAATACATTAATTGGATGGCAGTCACTAGTAGGGTCATGGTGGGCAGAGGGGACAGGGGAGAGATAGAAAAGATAGGGTGAAAGCTCACTGCAGCGAGGGATGGAGCAGAAGTCCCAGCGTTTGGAGGGGCTGGTGGTGAAGCACCAGGGTTTGGGGTCCCCATCTGGGTTCCTACAGTAGTCCTCCTCCAGGTACTTCTCAGGAAGACTAGAGAGACAGGGAAATGGACACAGGAAGAGGTCAAGAGGGGCAGATGAAGGAGCACATGGGTAAACATATAAACTGTAGGTAGCCTAGTGGTTAAAGCATTGGGCCAGTAACTGAAATGTTGCTGGATCGAATCCTCAAGTTGACCAGGTAAAAATCTGTCATTCTGCATCTGAGCAAGGCCGTTAACCCACTGTTCCCCAGGTGCCGAAGACTGGATGTCAATTATGGCAGCCCACCTGTACCTCTCTGATTCAGAGGGGTTGGGTTAAATGCAGAAGACACATTTCAGTGGAAGGCATTCAGTAGTACAACTGACTAGGTATCCCCCTTTTCCTATTTATCCAATATTACATAGAGAGAGAGAGACAGTAAAGTCTCTTACGCGCTGGGACTGTAGCCGTGGTTGTGAGGTTTCTGGGCGTCCCAGCGCTGGCAGGTGTAACCATTCTCAGTGGTAGAGATCTTTCCCCTGTAGTCCTCACCACTGCAGTGCATACATTCCTCTGTGGGACAAACAACAGCACTTTAGAAGTAAAACACTTCCAAATTACACCTACTGTATTAACAAAGTGATGTTATGATGAGGAAAAGTGACTAAGAAAGCGAGTCAACTATTTGTTTAAAGATGTATACACTGAATTGTCTCTATAGCAGAGCCCTTTTTGTTTCTTGATAGGACTCTTTTGGGTTCCATGTATAACCCTCTGTGGAAAGGGTTCTACATGGAACCTAAAAGGGATCTACCTGGAACCAAAAAAAAGGGGTTCTTCAAAGGGTTCTCCTATGGGGACAGCCGAAGAACCCTTTTAGGTTCTAGATAGCACTTTTGTTTCTAAGAGTGTAATCTGCTTTTGGGATTTTAACTTTTTATACCAACATGACATCAGCTATTTGATCATCTTATTGGCAGTGGGGAAATAACAAGATATTAAGGGTACCGCTGCAGTCCTGGACGTTGCAGGTCTCCCACCTGGTCTCAGGGTCTCTGGTGTAGCACCAAGGTCCTTTGCTGTCGCCATCTGGGTTTCTACAGAAGTTGGACTCCAGGTCGGCATTGGGGTGTGTTGAAGGGGTCATGCTGTGGGAATGATTCTGTGAATTTACTTCTGCTGCAAAGAAATCTAACCACACAAGTTGCTTGTAGTCAATAATATGTAAATAAAATACTTTATAGGAATACGAGAAATATTGTAGGTGTGTGTGAGCATACTTGGGGTTATGGGGGTATTTTGAAGCCCATCTCTGGCATTTCTTCCCTGATTTTGTTTTGGACTTCGTTCCTCTGTAGTCCATACCGATTCCATTCACACACTCCATCAAGTACACTATAAAGACATAGAATAGCATGTCTCAACAGTAGTAGGTGGGTGGATTGGTTAATAATCTTTGAGATTTAATTAGGCAAGTTCAGCAATATACTAAACACCCCTCTTGGGTAATCAAAAAGCCTCATTAGTCCTTTACTATCTGAGACGTTGTCATATATGGTCAGTATGTATTTGATATACCGTATGTACCTCCCACTGAAGGACTGATTGGACTGGGTTGTTTAGATAATCTGCATCACCTCTTCTGTTTGCTTACAGACACAGTCCAAACCTCTTACTGGACTCTCCACAGAGGTTAGCTAAATATTAACCGAAAATAATGTGGACTAATACAATCACATGAAACTCACAGTCCTACATTTAGCTCATTATGCATTCATGATGATAGGAAGCCCTTTCAGGCCTAGCTACTTAACGAGAGAATCTGAAAGGCTTTTAGGACTTGCCTTTCTTTTCGTAGAGAGCTGTGCTGGTTCTTCTCAGAACCTGCTCTGTTTTGGTGTTTGCAGGTATTGTCATACATTCTTGATCCTTTTCAATGTATATAAAGGACCTGCCAAGAAACATTCAGAATGAAATCTGACTATGTAACTCATGTGTAAATCATTATTGCTGTTCATGTAATGGCCATAAGCCTTAAGTTACCTGCAAGTGAAAGCTGTTTCAGCATTACACTTGATGGCACATTCTAGGACCGTGCCTACTGAGTACTCCCTCTTCAATATAGACATAATCCGGGCGCCCTCTGTTTTTGCATATTCATCCAGGATACCCGCACTGACTGAATAGACAAACAGATAAGAAATAATTAGTAAGACTGAATTTGCTTACAATTGCTCTGTGATGCAAAGCTAAAACTCAATGGTTTCAGGGCTAAACTGCTGTTAAAGACCACTATAGGATAGAGGTTGCAACATGAAGGTATATTGACAGATTAGCCATTTGTGGAGTGGACATACACCACAGACAAAAAAAACAAGTTATTTCAAAACCATGTACAACTAAGAGAAATACATAGAAATGTTTGTGTAATGAACAGTGTTTTAACACAACACTGTTCCTTTTACTCTTAAATACAGTGCAAAACGTATTGTATTTACTCATTCTTCCACAGTAGCCTACTTATTATACAGCAGTAAATCTAGCCCAATAAGGCACGAGGGGTTGTGGTATATGGCCAATATGCCACAGCTAAGGGCTGTTCTTAGGCACGACACATCGCGGAGTGCCTGGACACAGCCCTTAGCCGTGGTATATTTGCCATAACCCACAAACCCCAGAGGTGCCTTACTGCTATTATGAACTGGTTACCAACGTAATTAGAGCAGTAAAAATAAATGTTTTATCATACCCGTGGTATACGTCTGATATACCACGGCTGTCAGCCAATCAGCATTCAGGGGTCGAACCACCTAGTTTATGAATAGTAATTAAACTGGTTGTGGTAGAATATGGACACATAGGATATACAGTATAAATGATGAGGGTGGCAGGTAGCCTAGCGTTCAAGAGGGTTGGACCAGTAACTGAAAAGCTGCTGGTTCGAATCCCTGAGCGGACGAGGTGAAAACTCTGTCGATGGGCACTTGAGCAAGGCACTTAACCTTAATTGCTCCTGTAAATCGCCCCGTATAGCCAATCAGTATTCAGAACCTCCCAGTTTATAAAGGCTATTAATGAGTTACAATACTCTGTACAGTAGGCCTATCTGCAAGATTAATTACACAGTAAGAAGAATAATACAGTTTTAAGGTTTGACAGGAGATAATCTTACCAAATTATTAGATTAAAGAACTAAGCACACCTGAAGTAAATTCATAAACACAGGAACCTAGCAAAAAACTTCAGTGTACAGATAGGACTCATTTGTGAATAAATGCTCAATTTGCAAGTATAAACACTGTGTGGGAGTCCTTCAGTTCACTTCAACTTAAAATGTGTAAAATGCTGCCAGCTGTGTCTTACCTGCAGAGAAAAGGAAGCCTAGCAACACTGCTTTGTACAGGTCCATGATGCAGCACTGTCAAGCAGTGCGTACAAACTCACCAGTGGGATACGTTTTGTGTCGTTTAAACCATGTCAGTGAGACAAATAGATAGATTTCAGTCATCAGTCAATCATTGGCCTAACAAGGACATGGAGCAGAGGTCAGGCTCTGTTTGTCAATTGGCTTTTATTCCATTCAGATACATAGTACTGTCATGATGTACAGTAGGCTACAGCTCCTTTCAGCCTAACTGATTGTGAAATCTTTCATCCATAACTCATTTTTATACTGTATGAGGGATTTGTATTCTAATCAATAATGTTGTGTCACTGTATGTACAGCCACACCTCAAAACCCCTAATAGAAATCAAAGACAGAGGTAGTGACATGTTTTAGTGCAAAAATCAATAGGTTAATGCAATAAATTAAAGTAGATTTAAATGTTTCAGATGTTTTGTTTCAGAGCATTTCATTTTGATAACAAATTATCTGTGTACACTAGTTTTGTCTAAAATCGATATTGGTGGTTAATTATCAGCTAATAGAGACCAATGTCCTCTTTTACAAACAGAACTTTACCAAACAACCTACTTATGTAATTGAGTAATTCACTGAATCGCCTCATTTCAGGTACTTGATATTCTTTTTGCAAGAATTACTGAAACGGCTTCCCTCATTCATTCATTTTGCCTCAGATATGAAAGACAGGGAAGGTGAACCGAGAGGGGTAATTATAGGTATATAATGATACCATACTATTAGTTGTAGGAATTGTATTTCACATTCGGCCTATTCTCCCTCTCTCTCTCTGGCAAACCTGTTCTTCCTCGATGAGGCTTCATTCTCACGTCACCTCGGCGGGAAGTGGGAACGACATTACATGGCTGGATGACAGATAGATACATCAATATTTTTGACTGCATCTGCATGTTAAAAAAAAACTATTGTTGTTGGCCAATAGCCAATGTCAGATAGCCTACCTTATTTGGCCATCTTAGAAGAATTCATATCAGAAAAAAACTTCTGAAACTTTTACCGCCGAAAGTGCCATTGTTTGGCGCCATACTACACGATTCATTCAACCGTTACTCCTTAAATGTGCAATACAGTTCTTGACTATATGCTTCTAGAGACAATGTATGCCTAGCCCTCCATAGCCATTAGCCTACAATCACTCTACATTACTATTGTATACGACCTTTTCAACGAATGAGTAATTCGTTCATTTAATGGTAGGCTAAACAAAACAACTCATATTTTCTCTCCTTGGAGGTTGATGTTTACAGTAACAGTAACCACTGGCGACGGATAAAACATGAGTGTAGCTTACTCTTGGGAGAGACACGCCAAAGCGAAGGGAACTATGTATTTTTATTTGATTTAAAGAAAAAGGTACGTTTTTACCCTACTATAATAAAATTGAATTGGACAACTCAACATTTTTTTTTTAAAGTTAGAAACGAACTTTGCTTTTTTGTTGTTGATAAAGGTCTATCTATAATGCACATATAATGTAAGATATTGTGCAAAACCTCACATGTGAGCTATTCAAGTAAAACATTTCGGGTAATGTGGGGTAAATATCCCCCCTGGATTCACCTGGTCAGTCTGGGTCATGGAAAGAGCAGGTTTTCCTAATATTTAGTTCACTCCGTGTATAAAAAGTTTGTAGCTGTAACTTAATTCGATTTATATCACGTTTTCTAAATGAAAAAAAAAAACATTAGCTCAACTTAAATAAGAATCCTTTTGTTAGAATGACTTAAAAAATGTAGAGTAAGTTATCCCATATTACCCTATTACAACCTTCCCTACATTTCTTTTTCCAACTTGCAGAGACCAGACATTACTCAAAAACATGCCATTGTTAACAGAAGGTGATAATCAAGAGTATTTCATGAAGCATCTCTGAATGTAATAATGTCAGCTGAAATCCCCATGGACAACAATAGCCTGAGAACATGGTCATCAGGTGGATCGTTTGAGCCAGAGGCAGACCTGGGCCAGGTACAACAACAGGAGCCACATAACACTGGAACACATGACATGGATAACCAGAGGACCCACCTGAACCCTCATGCAGCTGAGCTAGGCTCTAGTCCCCTGTCTCCATCCCATTCACTGAGCCATAATGCTGTTCTTATAGAAAACCCACAGGAGGATGCCTCATCATTACAAACTACACGACAACTAATGCTACAGAGAGCTCTCCAGCAGGTCAGTAGTGTATTCACACCATACAGCGTAGCCTACTATTGTAGACATATTTGTTTCAAGTTTCGGTCTGAATTGCTTTTACTCACTGATTTGATGCATGCACTCTTGCTTACCAGTAGGTGGCAGTAACATACCAATTTGCAGTTGTGTTCAAAACTACTTGAATTGAGGGTATTTTACCCACTTAAACCCATTTTACTTGCTGCACTCTAGATGAAGCAGCATTATTGATCAATGTGTACATGTAGCACAGCAACCTTCATTCACATTGGCACTCTCATGTGAACTGCTTCCCTGTGCTGTTGGCTATCATTTTAATATACAGTGCCTTGCGAAAGTATTCGGCCCCCTTGAACTTTGCGACCTTTTGCCACATTTCAGGCTTCAAACATAAAGATATAAAACTGTATTTTTTTGTGAAGAATCAACAACAAGTGGGACACAATCATGAAGTGGAACGACATTTATTGGATATTTCAAACTTTTTTAACAAATCAAAAACTGAAAAATTGGGCGTGCAAAATTATTCAGCCCCTTTACTTTCAGTGCAGCAAACTCTCTCCAGAAGTTCAGTGAGGATCTCTGAATGATCCAATATTGACCTAAATGACTAATGATGATAAATACAATCCACCTGTGTGTAATCAAGTCTCCGTATAAATGCACCTGCACTGTGATAGTCTCAGAGGTCCGTTAAAAGCGCAGAGAGCATCATGAAGAACAAGGAACACACCAGGCAGGTCCGAGATACTGTTGTGAAGAAGTTTAAAGCCGGATTTGGATACAAAAAGATTTCCCAAGCTTTAAACATCCCAAGGAGCACTGTGCAAGCGATAATATTGAAATGGAAGGAGTATCAGACCACTGCAAATCTACCAAAACCTGGCCGTCCCTCTAAACTTTCAGCTCATACAAGGAGAAGACTGATCAGAGATGCAGCCAATAGGCCCATGATCACTCTGGATGAACTGCAGAGATCTACAGCTGAGGTGGGAGACTCTGTCCATAGGACAACAATCAGTCGTATATTGCACAAATCTGGCCTTTATGGATGAGTGGCAAGAAGAAAGCCATTTCTTAAAGATATCAATAAGTGTAGTTTAAAGTTTGCCACAAGCCACCTGGGAGACACACCAAACATGTGGAAGAAGGTGCTCTGGTCAGATGAAACCAAAATTGAACTTTTTGTCAACAATGCAAAACGTTATGTTTGGCGTAAAAGCAACACAGCTGAACACACCATCCCCACTGTCAAACATGGTGGTGGCAGCATCATGGTTTGGGCCTGCTTTTCTTCAGCAGGGACAGGGAAGATGGTTAAAATTGATGGGAAGATGGATGAAGCCAAATACAGGACCATTCTGGAAGAAAACCTGATGGAGTCTGCAAAAGACCTGCGACTGGGACGGAGATTTGTCTTCCAACAAGACAATGATCCAAAACATAAAGCAAAATCTACAATGGAATGGTTCAAAAATAAACATATCCAGGTGTTAGAATGGCCAAGTCAAAGTCCAGACCTGAATCCAATCAAGAATCTGTGGAAAGAACTGAAAACTGCTGTTCACAAATGCTCTCCATCCAACCTCACTGAGCTCGAGGTGTTTTGCAAGGAGGAATGGGAAAAAATGTCAGTCTCTCGATGTGCAAAACTGATAGAGACATACCCCAAGCGACTTACAGCTGTAATCGCAGCAAAAGGTGGCACTACAAAGTATTAACTTAAGGGGGCTGAATAATTTTGCACGCCCAATTTTTCAGTTTTTGATTTGTTAAAAAAGTTTGAAATATCCAATAAATGTCGTTCCACTTCATGATTGTGTCCCACTTGTTGTTGATTCTTCACAAAAAAATACAGTTTTATATCTTTATGTTTGAAGCCTGAAATGTGGCAAAAGGTCACAAAGTTCAAGGGGGCCGAATACTTTTGCAAGGCACTGTAGCACTAATCATACAAATAATCACACCCATACACTGTCAATGCTGCTGTACTATTCAACTGTTCAACCAAGATCACTATTTACTTTATGAACCTACTTATAAATAACAGTCATATTTGACAGCACATTAATTTACATTTTAGTCATTTAGCAGACTCTCTTATACAGAGCGACTTACAGGAGCAATTAAGGTTAAGTGCCTTGCTCAAGTGCACATCGACAGAGTTTTCACCTCTTCGGCTCAGGGATTCGAACCAGCAACTTTTCAGTTACTGGTCCAACCCTCTTAAACGCTAGGCTACCTGACACCCTCATCATTTATACTGTATATCCTATGTGTACATATTCTACCACAACCAGTTGTATTACTATTTATAAACTGGGTGGTTCGAGCCCTGAATGCTGATTGGCTGACAGCCGCGGTATATCAGACGTATACCACGGGTATGACAAAACATTTATTTTTACTGCTCTAATTACGTTGGTAACCAGTTTATAATAGCAATAAGGCACCTCGGAGGTTTGTGGTAGGCTTCCTGACACCCTCATCATTTATACTGTATATCCTATGTGTACATATTCTACCACAACCAGTTGTATTACCATTTATAAACTGGGTGGTTCGAGCCCTGAATGCTGATTGGCTGACAGCCACGGTATATCAGACGTATACCACGGGTATTTTTACTGCTCTAATTACATTGGTAATGAGTTTTTAACAGCAATAAGGCACCTCGTGCTGTATCCTGTGCATGTGATGATTAAACGTTAATTTATGTTGTGGTATAACATAGTGATGGTGAAGCTGTCAACAGACCCTGCTGTGTGTTGAGTGTTGTCTATGTCTGCATCGGTGCAGGGCCCAGGGCAACAGGAGCAGCTAATTCAACAGCAGGTGGAGCAGCTACACAGAATTGTACAGGAGCAGAGCAGACTCCTCTCCCTCATGGGGCCAGGTGGGTACTGACTGACTGAGCTCAACGTAAAACAACCACCATCAAATAGCAAATAAAAATTCATTCAGTGGAAAGGCATGAAATATGTTTACAAAGTAGTATTTTGTTAGAAAGTGCAAAGTTAATTTAGTCCATTTAACTGTATTTGATGATCTTGAAAATAGATTTAGTCCAAAGGGACTTTCCAAAGTGTTGATAGTTTAGAGATTATCATTTGTTTTTGAGGTTACTAAGAAGATAATGTCAGCTCCAATGCAGTGATTGCTTAAGATTTGTCCAGTACACAGAGGCAATAATAAAATGAATGCTCTGTTGGGTAATTTAAGAAACTACATGGAATTTCATCTTGTAGCAGCACTAATCTTTTCAGGCTAAACAGGTTTTTCTGAACTAATGAACAGCCACAGGTGTGTATAAGGAGCATAATCTCCAGTGATAAATCAGAGACATGTATAAAGCACATAAAGCTGCTATCCATTCATGTCCACTTACATTTACTTTCTTCAAAAAACTCTTTACACAAAAGACCCAATGAGGTTAAAGTGCAATGTACCATGACATTTAGCTGCGTTTTCACTTTACCTTTGTTTTCACCCTGAAAAAGCCAGTGGGAAATTACTTATACGCCTAGTGCAGTCAAAAACAGGATTTTCCTGTGTTTTATATATATTTCCACACTATGAGGTTGGAATAGTACTGTGAAATTGTGCAAATTATGATATAATGCCCTTTTAGTGTAAGAGTTGTTTGAAAATCATTTCAGCCTGTTTTGGTGTGATGGAGTTTTGGCCTGCCTGGTAACAAACCTCTCTACCAATAACAGCTAGTTTTCAATTTTCCACTCCCCACTCTATACGCTTCAATACGAGGTCCTAAACCTAGCATGAAAGTGCATCCTTGTAGCTGTGTGGGCTAATATTGTCAGAATGTTTGTCTTGGGGTAAGTTGAGTGTGTTTTCATCCCAGGCGTAATGTAAGGCATTATCACTGGGATATGAGGTAACAACAGGGCCTGGCCTATGTTAAAAGTGTCATTAAAGGTACAAAGTGTTGAGGGCATAGAGTTAGTTGTTAAGCCTGTGTTAAAACATTCTTAAAATATTTAAAAGACAAAAAAAGCGATTGTGATTGTGTTAAATTGTGTTTGGGGAAATAAAGATAGACATGGTTTTAAAAAGGTAGTGGTAACATTTCATTCAGTACAGAAGTTTGTAGTTGGCTTAACTTATCCCAAAATACCACTTTTTTTTGGACAAGCAATTTTTTCAAAACTAATGTTTACATGAAATCTGATTATTTTCAGGGATACACAACATCCTGAAATATACAGTGGGGCAAAAAAGTATTTAGTCAGCCACCAATTGTGCAAGTTCTCCCGCTTAAAAAGATGAGAGAGGCCTGTAATTTTCATCATAGGTACACTTCAACTATGACAGGCAAATTTAGAAAAAAAATCCAGAAAATCACATTGTAGGATTTTTAATGAATTTATTTGCAAATTATGGTGGAAAATAAGTATTTGGTCAATAACAAAAGTTTATCTCAATACTTTGTTATATACCCTTTGTTGGCAATGACAGAGGTCAAACGTTTTCTGTAAGTCTTCACAAGGTTTTCACACACTGTTGCTGGTATTTTGGCCCATTCCTCCATGCAGATCTCCTCTAGAGCAGTGATGTTTTGGGGCTGTTGCTGGGCAACACGGACTTTCAACTCCCTCCAAAGCCAGAAATCTTGCTTGTTTGTAGGTGACCAAATACTTATTTTCCACCATAATTTGCAAATAAATTCATAAAAAATCCTACAATGTGATTTTCTGGATTTTTTTTCTCATTTTGTCTGTCATAGTTGAAGTGTACCTATGATGAAACAGGCCTCTCATCTTTTTAAGTGGGAGAACTTGCACAATTGGTGGCTGACTAAATACTTTTTTACCCCACTGTATTTATAAAACCCTGTTCTAACTGTGTGTGCAATTTGGTGACTATCAACGATCGATGGAGAGCACAGTCAAGAAGGCGATGCTGGCCCTTCGGTTCAAAATCAACATGAAGAGCATGGCCTTACAGACCAGCTTGTTCTCACTTAGGCTTAGTCCATGCTGGAAGTGATAGGCTTTGGCTGGCAAGCATATCACCAGCAGAAGATCTGCCACCACAATATTGAAGAGGAAGATGTAGAGCACTGACAGGTTGAGAGGCAAGGCCAGAGTGAAAAGACAAATGTCTAAGACAAATGTCTCTTCCACACAGTCAGGAAACACACCTTGTTAAGAAAATACAGGAGCTGTTTACACGTTGAAGGCTGCTGTGCTGATAAGCCCCTCCCACCAAATTAGGCAATACAATGAGCAATGCACTACAACAGGACATGTTTGGAGATGATTAGAAGTGCAGGTTATGGATTAAATAAATCAATGCAGAAAAAAAACACTGCATCACAATAATTTATAGTTTAAAATGGCAATAAATACTTTGAATCCATATATTTAACAATAGTAATTTAGTCCATAGTGAAGGCTCTCCTTCACACATAGTTTCTAAGGAAACGTGATTATCCGATGAAATGACCAATGTAGATATTAAATAAAAATAGCAGATGTCAATGCCCTGCCTTAAACTGTCAAGGAACGTAACCTAAAGATTTCATTTAAGTGCATTTACTTAGAGTTAAAGGCACCGGGCCAAGTTACTAAAAATTTAATTTTGTGAGATGTTGTGAGATAAGTTACCTATTTCATTCCAAAGTCAAAAGCAATACAAGCAATAATCTATTTTTATTCATAATTGTTTATTAAATGATCTTTATTTACATTATTGAAGTATTGTTTTATAACATGCAATGTTTTCCAGTTATATTTAGTGAAAGGCCTTGACAATGAATGTTTTTAATTATTTTTTACATAAAGAAAAATTGCTGTGTTGACTAGAGGAGCTCTTGGGCGATGCTTCCTTGTAACAACAAGACCTAGTATTTTCCTCTGTCTCTTAGGAATTTAACCTTTTAAATCCTCCACCTAAAGTTCCTCTCTGTTTCTCATCGGCAGGACTGCTGTTATCCCCCTCTCTCTCTGCCCAGTGGCTGGGCCTGATGCCTGCTCTGGCTGCTGGAGTGGATACCTCTGGTCTCTCTGCCAATCCACAGAGGTCCAATCCGAGATCAAACGTTTACGCTTCACCTCCCTCAGGAGATGGATGGCTGCCTAAGACGGGTCCTGTTCTGACACATTCCCTCCATGGTAAGAAGTATGGATGACCATGTCGTGGTCTGTTTTTGTTGTAACTACTGCAGTATATGGTATGATAACAGAAGCTCATAAAATATTTTGATCAACTTCCAATAATAAAATCATAAAGGAGGGAAGAAATAATACTCTCCACTATATAAAAAAGTATAAGCATTGGCCTCATCAAGAGTAGTAGTAGTACTGTAGTAACAAATAAATAAACATAACTTAAGAGGAATATTTATTTGATCCAGACAATTAGCAACAACAGAGTCATTATGAGTGGTTTAACTTGATGACATCACTGGTTAAAGAAACCAGATGACGACATATGACGATAACAGAAGCAAGTAGTGAATCATAGTCTGGTTTAGCAAACTAACATAAATGTTTCAGGATGAGAACAAACAGTCTTAATGCAGTCATAAAACAGTAATTCATTTCCTATTTTTTTATAGGTATTTAACCTACTATGCTGCGTTACATTGTTGCTGCGTTTTGAATTTGAGTTGTTTCCTGACGAGTTTGTGCTTTCACCTATTTTTAGACAGGGGCAATAAGTTGTCAGGTCGAGGCTTTTGAACTTAGTGCTGCTTAAGCAGTACACAATTGGGTCCACTAGACAATCCATGTAGGATAAAACCATGAGACCGTCAAAGACAGCTATATCTTCTGCTCTGGGTAAATTCTCAACTCTCACAATCAACAGAACCATTGTAGCTATGGTACAAGGCAGGAAATAGAAAGAGAAGACCAGGACAACTGAGGTGACCAGAAACACTGCTCGACACAGCTTGGTCCTATCCCCTGCTTCTTTTTGAGTGTGTTGACATTGTGGACCGTGCATTAGACCAACACAAAGAAAGGGAGGAGAATCTGGGCGAAAAACACAACCTCTCTCAAAGTGTCAGTAACGTCCTCGACCAGAGTGTCATTTTTACACACATAACTGTTACAGCACTCAAAGGTCTTCAGCATGGCTAGGATATTCAGGGGGAACAGCAGTAGCCAGACGATGACAGAGATATGAGGAGACTTTTTAAAGACCTTAAGGAAGTAATTTTTCCCAGGATGAACTACATTAAAGTAAGGATCAACTGAAATCCCAGTCAGGAAGGCGATACTGGCACCTCAGTTCAGAAACAGTAAGTTCCACCCTCTGTACTCCGCCACTCCCCTTTATGTTGTTGCTGTTAGATTTCCAGAACTTAATTTTGAATATAAAAGATAAAGCACTGAGAGGTTGAGCTGTAGAGCCAGGAAGAATTTCACAATCATCACAGAGGGGTAGAAATAACACAGTGGTAGGTTCTCTGCTGTGCAGTTCTTACTCGGCTGATTGTCATCCACAGTACGCATTGTCAAAAGCAGTCCTCTTTACAGTCAGACTGTCAGAAGAAGGAACAGTCCTCCTGTCACGTTCGTTTAGAGATGGATTGGACCGAGGTGCAGCGTGGTAAGCGTACATTTTACTTTTATTTAAATGACACCGAAAACACCAACAAAATACAAAAACGAACGTAAAGCTACATGCAGTGCAGAAAGCAACTATACATAGACAAGATCCCACAAACTAAAGGTGGAAAAAAGGCTGCCTAAGTATGATCCCCAATCAGAGACAACGATAGACAGCTGATTGGGAACCATACCCGGCCAACAAAGGCCGCTGGAGGCTCCGGACTGCCGACCGTCGCTGGAGGCTCAGGACTGCAGACCGTCGCTGGAGACTCCGGGCCATGGGTCGTCACTGGAGGCTCCGGCCATGGATCATCACTGGATGCTCCGGCCATGGATCATCACTGGAGGCTTCGGGCCATGGATCATCACTGGAAGCTTCGTGCGTGGAGCAGGCACAGGACGTACCAGGCTGGAGACACGCACTGGAGACCGGGTGCATGGAGCTGGCACAGGATATACTGGACCGTGGAGACGCAATGGAGGTCTGGAGCGTAGTACTGGCACAACCCGTCCTGGCTGGATGCTCACTTTAGCCAGGCAAGTGCGGGGCGCTGGCACAGGACGCACTGGGCTGTGAAGGCGCACTGGAGACAGAACCGGCACACATTGTACTGGAACGGTGACCAGATGCGTAAAAATGGTGCATATGACACCGGACTGGTGTCACACTCCTCAGCACGCCTGCTCTGCAGCGCTCTCAACACCAACACCTCTCTCCGGAATCTTTCGTCGAGTTCCCAACTCGACTCCCTGACTGGCTCTGGTTCACCCCTCGATTCTGCTGACCACTCCGTGCCCCCCCCCCCCCCCCCCCCCCAAAAAAACATTTTTGGGGACTGCCTCTCGGGCTTCTGTCGTGGTTGCGAACCCCGGAGTCATCGTTGATGCTCCTTCGCTGCCTCCGCCTGCTTCCATGGCAGGATCTTGTCCCTTGTCATAACCTTCTCCCATGTCCATGATGTCCACCACTCCCTTTAAAGATTTCTTTACATGAAAGCAGGTCTGTTTGACGGTAGCCAAGCTAGCTCCTAATTAATGTGTAGACTTGGATGAAACTGAAGGACTGTACTTCAGTCTGGAAGTAATTCACCCCAGCAGAGCATGTGTATAGATAGACGAATAGATAAGCAGCTGTTCCCATGAGAGATTGAGGACATATTGCAAAACATTGCATAAACTCACAAATTTAAAAAACTAACATACAGTTGAAGTCGGAAGTTAACATACACGTACGTAGGTTGTAGTCATTAAAACTTGTTTTTCAACCACTCTGTAACGGCCGTTGTTGGTGGAAGAAGGTGAGGACCAAGGTGCAGCGTGGGATGTGTCCATATTTATTAAATGAACACGGAAATAACAAAAATAACAAAGAAAACGACCGAAAACAGTTCTGGCTGGTGCAGACACACAACAGAAAACAGAAAATAATTACCCACGAAACACAATAGAAAACAGGCTCCCTAAATATGGTTCTCAATCAGGGACAACGATTGACAGCTGCCTCTGATTGAGAACCATACCAGGCCAAACACAGAAATAGCAAATCATAGAAAAACGAACATAGACAACCCACCCAACTCACGCCCTGACCATACTAAAACAAAGACATAACAAAAGAACTAAGGTCAGAACGTGACACACTCCACAAATTTCTTGTCGGTTAGGGCATTTGCTTTGTGCATGACTCAAGTAATGTTTCCAACAATTGTTTACAGACAGATTATTTCACTTATAGTTCACTGTATCACAATTTCATGGTGTCAGAAGTTTACATACACTAAATTGACTGTGCCTTTAAACAGCTTGGAAAATTACGGGAAAATTATGTCATGGCTTTAGAAGCTTCTGATAGGCTAATAGACATAATTTGAGTCAATTGGAGGTGTACCTCCGATGTATTTCAAGGCCTACCTTCAAACTCAGTGCCTCTTTACCTGACATCATGGGAAAATCAAACGAAATCAGCCAAGACCTCAGAAAAAATATTGTAGACCTCCACAAGTTTGGTTCTTCCTTGGGAGCAATTTCCAAACGCCTGAAGGTGCCACGTTCATCTGTACAAACAATCGTGCGCAAGTAAAACACCATGGGACCACGCAGCCGTCATACTGCTCGGTAGGGAGACGCGTTCTGTCTCCTAGCGATGAACGTACTTTGGTGCGAATAGTGCAAATCAATGACAGAACAACAGCAAAGGACGTTGTTAAGATGTTGGAGGAACAGTATCTATATCCACAGTAAAATGAGTCCTACATCGACATAACCTGAAAGGCCGCTCAGCAAGGAAGAAGCCACTGCTCCAAAACCGCCATAAAACAATGCCAGACTACGGTTTGCAACTGCACATGGGGACAAAGATTGTACTTTTTGGAGAAATGTTTTCTGGTCTGATGAAACAAAAATATAATTATTTGTCCATAATGACCATCGTTATATTTGGAGGAAAAATGGGGAGGCTTGCAAGCTGAAGAACACCATCCCAACTGTGAAGCACGGGGGTGGCAGCATCATGTTGTGGGGGTGCTTTGCTGCAGGAGGGACTGGTGCACTTCACAAAATAGATGGCATCATGAAGAGGAACATTATGTGGGTATATTGATGGGTCTTCCAGTGGACAATGACCCCAAGCATACTTCCAAAGTTGTGGGAAAATGGCTTAAAGTTAAACAATTTAACGGCAATGCTACCAAATACTAATTGATGTATGTAAACTTCTGACCCACTGTGAATGTGATGAAAGAAATAAAAGCTGAAATAATTCTCTGTCACAACTTCCGCCGAAGCCGGCTCCTCTCCTTGTTCGGGCGGCGTTCGGCGTCACCAGCTTTCTAGCAATCGCCGCTCCATTTTTCATGTATCCATTTGTTTTGTCTTGTTCCCTTCACACCTGGTTTTCATTCCCCAATCAATCCATATGTATTTATTCCTCTGTTCCCCATCATGTCTTTGTGTAAGATTGTTTGTGTTACGTGTATTTTGGAATTGTGGATATTGTTACGTGCATTACTTTTTGTCTATGTTCCGTGTTTGGGCACATTTTATGTTACTTTGTGCTGTCATTTTGGACCGGAATAAAAAGTGCGCCTGTTCATTACACTCTGCATGCACCTGACTTCGCCTCCAATACACACTCCTAACATTCTCTCTACCATTATTCTGACATTTCACATTGTTAAAATAAAGTGGTGATCCTAATTGACCTAAGACAGGGAAATTTTACTAGGATTAAATGTCAGGAATTGTGAAAAACTGAGTTTAAATGTATTTGGCTAAGGTGTATGTAAACTTCCGACTTTAACTGTATCTGTGTATGAGAAGTGGCCTTTTTTCTATGCTACATACTGTATATCCTTCTAACTCCCTGTGGAATTCCTATATGGAGTAAGTACATTAAGTGCAGGGACATGCTTCTAGTTGCACAACACCTCCAATGTAGTTGAGGTTGTCATAAATAACATGTTTGATTGATTAAACACACAGAGAGCTGAAATGTAAAGCTACAGGCGAGTTTTAGCTGGAAGTCGTAGAATATCTCAGAGGAGCTGGGAATGAGGCCAGCATCCCGGAGGCGCCTCTTCACTGTTGATGTTGAGACTGGGGTTTTGCGGGTACTATTTAATGAAGCTGCCAATTGAGAACTTGTGAGGCATATTAATTTAATGGACAAAAATGTGCTTTTATTTCAAAAACAAGGACATTTCTAACTGACCCATAACTTTTGAGCTGTGAGCTGGAGTTTGGCATGCTATTTTTGGCGTGTTATTTTTTTGGTGTGCAACCCACAAACCTTAAACTCTTTCTGCAGTTTAGTATTAGGTTCTAATTACCAGACTAAGAACTCGATGGACACTATGAAAGCTTAAACCAAGTTTAGTCTTCCCAAAGGATCGAACATCTGAATTGACAAAAATATATTCACACAAGCACTGATATTTAACCCTTTCTCCTATGCTGAGTCTCCTCCTACACATCTGAACAGCCATTACATCTCTGTTGCTAGACAGAACCTTAGTGATATCTGTTCTTCCTCACTTGATTTGACCCGACCTCTACCCCAAAGTGCTCACTATTCCCCAACTCACGGCTGTCATGGTGACTGGTACCAGACTGTGTCTGTCCTCCTCCCATAGGATCCCTGATGGCTAATGATAACATATCCTGACAGAATGTAAATGTTATACATTCCCCTCTCTCCCTCAGTGACATGAATAAGTGCATTTCAAGAAATCAGAACCCAACAGTATCCAGTTTAGATAAGTCTGAGATGACAGACTGATTTTCCAGGGTATTTTTTTCAAAGCCAAATGAAGGACATTACCTATTTCAACCTATTCTAAGTGTTTCCGATCATATTGCAAATACATTATCAGTTGCTTTTCGATAGATCGTCATGATTATAGAAAAACAGGAGTAAATGATTAACTTATTTAAATATCCAGGAGGGTTTTTGTCAAAACTGGATCCAGAGCTGGTTAACAGCAACTAGTCACAGAACTCCAGTATAATTATCACAACCCTTTAAAGTACGGAGGCATTTAGAATTGTTGCTTGGTTCTGTTTCTCTTCATTTTACACCGTAAAAAGTATTCTGTTGAGTACATGAATCCTCATTTACATAACAATTTTACCCAGAAGTCAGTACTGAACTTTGTCCATCTTTTCTTTTTTATTAATACAGAATTTAAATTTTTGTTGATATGTGATTCATCTTATCATGTGAATTATAGAGAGCATTCTTCCAAATAAAGATGGAAGAGAGCAGAGGAACCTCTCTCCTATCAAAGAGGAAGCTGCAGAGCAGGGGGAAGACAAAGAAGTCTGTACTGTCAGCCCATTTGGGACACGTAGACAGCCACCCAGAAGCCCGGAGGACAGGTACTGTAATGATATTTCTATTCAACATGTATCACCTTTCAAATCAAAAATCACATTTTATTGGTCACATACACATATTTTACTGTCAGCTAATGATAGTGAAGAATCCACAAGTGAGTTGTGGTCATTTGATATTCCATACCATTTGTTCTATACGTTAACTGACCTGTCACACTATTAAAGACCCATTAGGCCTGCTGTCAAAGAGAGAGAGAAAACATTTCAGGAATTTGTGGAGGAACAGCTGAAAGTTGATGAATATGCACAGCAAAACAACGAGCAGGTATGGAGTGCATAGAGGATTTGCATATGGCCTACTTTCAGAGTAGTTCGTGCCCTGACCATTATACATTATCTATTCATTACACTTTGTAATCATGTCATCTAAAATAAGTTATCTACTGTATCTAAGCAGCTGGTCCCTTTTCAGGACAGCAGGGAGGCCAGGAGAGTCACAGAGAGAAGATACTTCCTAAAGAAAGGGAAGGGCGTGTCCAGGATAGAGAGGGGTAAGGACAGTGTGCAGCAGAAGACCTGGCGCAGGGCCTCCCTCTCACTCAGCCAGCAGCCCAGGAAGGTGAGTTATGGCAGCCAGCAGAGACGCTCATCAGCCCCCTCCCTGCAGCTCAGTGACAGGACCAGACTCAGGGTCAAGCCTTTACTGATCTCCCAGAGGAGCTGCCCTGCTCTTTCTAAGTCCTGGGAAAAGACAACAGGACCTGCCACACGAGAGAGAGACAACAGAGTTAATCAAACGGCCAGACAGGATAAGACACCAAAGCCCACAGAAAATACTCAAAGCAAGGCCTCTGAAAACACTGCATCTAGTGTTGATACTAGAGACAGGAGAGATCTGTTGGGCGTTACAACATCCCGTAAACGGCTTGTGAGATCGCCGAGTTTGACCTCCGTGGAGCTAAGTGATGAGGTGGTGTCACAGAATCATGTGCATGCTGCTATGAGGGACCTTGTCCATGAACAACTTGAGGTGAAGGAGCCACATTTGGCATTGCAGCCTTTTGATAGTACTGCACAACCAAACAACATGGGCCAACCTAAGGTCAAAGCTCAGGCAGTAAATGTTGGCTTCAAGACAGTCAACGACCACATAGTTAGAGTCACTGAAAATGGGCCGGTCTCATCAGAGAATGCAGATGGGAAAAAGGTCACACACTCCAATTTCACCAATATTTCAAAATCTCAAAGCGGGTCTACAGCAGTGATGTCTCTCCTATCTCTGAGTAGTTCTAACAGTGACGAGGACAACCCTAACTCTCAGTGCCACCAGCAGCCCACCCTCCCGTCTCCCCCACGGCTCGGACACAAGGACCAGAACCTGGACCTGTCCGATGGTGACTACGCCAGCGATGCCCCCAGCGAGGCTGGGGATAGCCTGCCCTCCAGACCTTTTCCCACCCACGGACCCACTCTCCACCACCATCACCCATCTAGCTCCTGCTCCAGCAGTGACAGTGAAACAGAGCTCCGGAACATAAACTGGCACAAGACAGAACCACGTCCATTATACCCACAGTCTGCAAGGAAAACAAGCACAGAGAGAGCCCTGCCACTGGGGAGCAGCAGCAGCAGGGGAACAGACATAAAGTCAAAACGTCCCTCCTCTGCAGAGCTCAAACCCAGCATGGTCCCTAAAGTAACATCTAGAACTAAAGAGACCGTAAAGAGCAGACATCACCAGGGGTTCAAGCTGGGTGAGTGCACTGTTTATTTTGGCTAGACTCACCTATGTAATTGAACTGCTATAATGAAGAACACAGACATGAATCATGTAATAATGTGTACCAGTTTACATGCTACATGACATGTTATTCTTTGAAGAGGTCTTCTCTCTACTAACAGTTACTTTAACCTCCTTCAAGCAAATCAGACCGTGTCAAAGCCACACAGCGGAATAAAAGCAGAAGAGAATCATGATTTGTTGGACAAGATGAAAACGGAACAAGAGAGAGCAATGGAACTCCTCAGGTAAAATGTACAGGGACAGTTTGGTTAGTTTTCATAATGTGATGCCCCGGAAAATGTGTCTGTGCCGTATCTGATTGTGATGACGTGCTAGAGACATGAAACACAAACTATGTCAAAAACCACTGAGGATATATGATCCACGAGATTATAAAGAATTTGAGCACTTCTGGAATTGCAATATCAGAAACCTATCATGTTCTTCATCAGAAATGTTGTTTTTTCTTTCATTTCCACTGAAATGTGGGTTTTACACAGAAAGAGAATGGACCAAATAGAGTGCTGTGACAGAGATGGCCACCACAGCAGTTATGGATCCCCATTCACCCATACAGAAGGCCAGGTGTTGAAGAATCAACCGTTTTCTGCTAAACTAGACGTTGGTGATGGTCAGGTAAAGTCATTATGTGACTGATCTTAATAGACCTTAGTAAAACAAATTTGTCCATCAGAATCTCATAAAGGCTTGAAGCCTAAAACAACCTACCGTATGTGGTATCGATATAACGTCATTTGTGAGTGAGTAATGAATGTCCGTGAGTTGCACATAAGTCGTGGAGCGTCATAGGAGTCAGGTGCATTCTGTCTCAGCGCCTATCACTTTCCTACTGACCAACATTAACATGGAACAGAGCGATGCATTTCCTGTCTCATAAGGTGTGAATAAGTCAGTGTTACCTTTTTATGACAGAATCAAACGCATCCCCTTTGCTTGTCCTGACCTGATGATACCGTTGAAGGATCTTCATTTGATCACTCTTTCGTTGCTGCGAATTTTCCTGCGCCGCAGGAAATGCAGATGAGCTTTGTGATTTCCATAAATTCACTGAAAACCCTCTCCAACGCACTGTTATATTGACAGTATTGCACTTTCATGTAGCCTACTTTTGTCCAGCTAATAGCCTAACTACTGATCAAGCAACATTATGGACTAAACGTACAAAAAAACATGTAGGATTATTTTGCTACAACAATACTGGTCAAATTAAGATCCCACATCTGTAACAGTTTATAACGTACATAAACAAACACGCAACAAATACCCAACATCCAAACTGTGAACATGAGTCCAATATCCACCACATTGGTTGGTTTGTCTCACTCTCATCCAGGGTGTGTGTTCATGCGTGGGTGTCTTCATGTCTGTGTGTGTCCGTGTGTGCGTGCCTGTGTGTGAACTCAGGATCTCAGGCAGCATATTCTAGCTCTTCAGGAGCAGTTCTCTAGTCGGGAGTCCCACTGGTCCCAGGCTCATCATCTGCTGCAGAACCAAGTGGAAGCCCTGACCAGAGAGAATGTGGAGCTGCGTGACAAGCTCAGTGCTCCTGAACACAGCCACCAAGTGGCAGGGAGTAGTCCTGACACAGCCACTGCATCTCACATAGGGGCAGAGAGCGCTGTAAGAAGATATACTGTACCTAAGTAATAACCCATGAGTAACCCATGAACCCTGAGTAATAACCCATTACTAACCCATTCCATACTTTAAGTCAGTTTATACAATAACTTGTAACACTTCTCTTATCTACTAATGACGTCAATACTTTCTGACCTCATCAGTGTTCTGTGTCCAAAAAGGATCAGTCATCAGTGGTATCAAGGTGTCAGTAGAGCTCATTATCTATCAGTATATAATCCATATGTCCAGGTGTCTGAGGATATTCATAGAGCTACTAGTCAGAGGATAAGGGAGAGGAGATCTTCAAGTTGTTCCAGTCACAGTGGAAACCCAGCCAGAAGGTCAACAGTTGGCAGTTTTCCAGCTGCAAAGTCCAAAGTGCAGGTACTGTATACAGTATAGCTACAGACCATATGAAAGCCATGAGGCTCGCCATTTTATCCTAACAGGAAATAGCTTTGGGGCTGTATTTCTAAGAGATCTAACTGTATATTTGGGCAGAAATCATTTGAGTTTACAGAAACCAACCGACAGCTCCCCTCTGTGCTCATAATTTTTCATTGATCAAACAGAGCTGGTTTACTTCCTGCTCAACTGATCTAAGATCAGCCCTTTCTACCTCACTCAGATCTAACTAGGGTTGCAAAATTCTGGGAACTTTCAATAAATGGCCTAGTTTTCCAGAAATCCTGGTTGGATGATTCCTGATTTCATCCAACCGGGATTTCAGGGAAAACCATGGAATTTATTGAAAGTTCACAGAATTTTGCAACACTTGTCCTAACCTTTTCAATTATGAAAGAACAGCTCACAACATTCCCTGAAGTAACTACACTAATACAGTAGATAGAGGGGCATCAACCAGAATAGAGGATGTTATAATATGTCTATAATATGGATATTTGTTCCTCAGATTCCTGATCAAAGAAAATTGTCACATATGGTTTCTGAACCAGCTCCTTCAGTCGTCCACAGCAGAAGTGCTACTCCTGCATTCAACAAACCACCTGTCCAGAAGAGTGCAGCTTACAGTAAAATGGACACAGTCAGTATGAATCTTATAATCAGTCTGGCAAACAATCAAGTAATGTATTCTGTTTAAAACATAGAAACCTGAAGGCAATTTTATTTGTTATTTTTTTACAGTACTATAAATTCCATGTGATTCAGATCAACTTGACATTGTATTTTCAGCTCATTTACCATTTTAGAGGTATATGTTGTATTTTATCTCAAGTTTTTTCAGAGATAGACTGCAGTCTGACTGCAGTCAACTTGTTAGGCTAAATGTAATAAGTATCAAGTATAAAATGTGTTCTGAAGTGGTCTTTAAGCACCCCACTAATAATTTATAGCGATTTACAATGGGCCGTGTCAGATTAGTGACTCTGCCCATTATTAATTATTTATACTGTGTAATGAATATACTCATTGCCAATTCTAAGAAACTTAAGTGTTAAAACCTGATTTTACTTTTCAATAGTTTTTCCTTCTTCATAATGTATGAACACTTTTGAACCAAGGTTCAATAATAGATGGAACAAGCACAGTTAAAATGCAATTTAATCCAAACTGGACAAAAGGTTGTCTTTAAAACTGCGTGTGACACGTTCATAGGTCATCAAGGCCAGCTAAACATATTGTATATTGCAAATGAATATGTACAGTAGCCTAATGTTCCTTATTAACAATTTAGACTAACGGATGTTCTTTGTATCTTCCTCATAAGAAGCATGAAATGAGAAGGCAAGTGTTTATAATTATCATGTGACTTGATTCTTTCTTTAGCCTTATCACAACTATCCTACCAATGCTCAAAGCACAAGGGATTGGGGACCTGCCTCCTTAAGTAAGTACTCTAGTCTGTTCTGTGTTTACTATACATTCAATCAATTGATTTGGCAATGATGTTAATTTCATTCACAACAGGCCTTTCATCAAATTCAGTCAGTTTTGAGGACACCCATCACACAAATGACTGTCTCTTAAAGCAGCGTGAGAGCAACAGAGATCAGGTACATATGTCTGTAACATGGTACTCAGACAGCATCAGTCGATTGTAACACACTGCTACATGTAACAAACAACCACTATGAAATAGCCCACTAATTCTCGCTGTCCTCAGGGTTTGGGTCGGTCAGTGGAAAAGGAGACGGAGGCGAAAGGTCGACAGAGCAGGAGCGCCACACCATCGGTCAGCAAATACTCCAGCTCAGAGTCAGAACACAGGGTAATGAAGCCTAGCAGAGGTTCTGATGTGTATAGTAATCAACTAAAGTTACTGAAATAACCAGTTCTACATAGGTAGATTGTTATTTTGCTCACTTTAAACATTTTAGTAATTTAGCAGACGCTTTTATCCAGAGCGACTTACAGGAGCAATTGGGGTTAAGCGCCTTGCTCAAGGGCACTCTACTACATTTGCACACACTGTACAGTACATAGATTTTTCTGCTGTGTTATTGACTGTACGTTTGTTTATCCCATGTGTAACTCTGTGTTGTAGTTTTTGTCGCACTGCTTTGCTTTATCTTGGCCAGGTAGCAGTTGTACATGAGAACTTGTTCTCAACTGGCCTTCCTGGTTAAATAAAGGTGACATAAAAAATATACAAATCGTAAGATTTTTCACCTATTGTAGCCGGCTCGGGATTCGAACCAGCAACCTTTCGGTTCCTATCCCAAAACTCTTAACTGCTGAGCTACCTTTTTGGATGGCTGTGTTTCTGAGATACTATAGTTCCTTGCCAAGGTCTTGGACCATCTTGGACAGCTTTAACAATCCCTCATTTGTTATTACAGGAACCACGTCTGAATCCAGGAGCGATGAGTGGTAACTCCACCCACACAACACATAAGGGCATAAACAATGACGTGTGTGAAGAAATACACTATCCAGATGGTAAGGTAGGAAAATTCCCCTATGTTGTTATTTCTTTGAACAAGTACTTGTATGAAGTATATAATTTTCTGCCCTTTCATTGAAGTTTCATTTCAGCAATTCCAAAGTATCCCACTAACAGAGTTGCCACTCATAGTGAAACAATAATAATGCGCCCTACATGCCATGATATTGCTCTGATACACAGATAGAACAACTTCTCACCAATGGCTGGCGTGTATTTACATTCCGCAATGGAACTAGAAAAGAGATCACTGCTGACCAGAAGTCCGTAACTGTCACATTCTTCAACGGAGATGTCAAACACATACTGGCAGATGGGAAAGTGGTGAGTAATATGTCGTAATGGGGACTATGCTAGTATTTAAACTGTAACTAATGCCTTAAAGCTGGAATCCTTAATTGGTGAAACTGCCATGTGCATTTGGGATATTACAACAAAAAAGAAATGACTGCAAACAACAACAAAATCCCCTGGGACATCGCTGCACACGTAATAGAACAGCAGAATATGTCATGCATTGTTTTTTACTGCTTTGCCGGACGCGCGTCTTCTTCATTTCAGTAACAACATTTTAAAAATAACAATGGGGGGGGTTTATTTTGTATAACTCCATTGTTTCTCTTTGATAGGTGTACTACTATGCTGATGCACAGACAACTCACACCACATACCCAACTGGTTTGGAGGTCCTGCAGTTTCCAAACAAGCAGATGGGTAATATTGTTATCAAAGCTCTAATCTGATATACACTACATGGCCAAAGGTATGTGGACAACGCTTCAAATTAGTGTATTCGGCTATTTCAGCCACACCCGTTGCTGACAGGTGTATAAAATCGAGCACGCAACCATGCAATCTCCACAGACAAACATTGACAGTAGAATGGCCCCTACTGAAGACCTCATTGATTTTCAATGTGGCACCATCATAGAATGCCACCTTTCCAACAAGTCAGTTCGTCAAATTTCTGCCCTGTTAGAGCTGCCCAATTGGCTCAGCGGTGAAGCTGTAGGTCACACAAGCTCACAGTCTAGGAGAAAAAGAAATGCACACCTATTTAGACGAGGTGCTGGCTAGCGGAATAGAAACTTGAAAATAAAAGAGAGCCGCACACAGAACAGGACCGCCGAATGTTGAGGCAAGTACCGCGCAAAAATCATCTGCCTCTGAGAGCAACATCAGCACGAGAACTGTTCATTGGGAGCTTCATGAAATGGGTTTCCATGGCCAAGCAGCTGCACACAAGCCTAAGTTAACCGTGCGCAATGCCAAGTGTGGGCTGGAATGGTGTAAAGCTTGCCGCCATTGGACTCTGGAGGAGTGGAAACACTTTCTCTGGAGTGATGAATCACGCTTCACCATCGGGCAGTCCGACGGACGAATCTGGGTTTGGCGCATGCTAGGAGAACATTACCAGCCAGAATGCATAGTGCCAACTGTAAAGTTTGGTGGAGGAGGAATAATGGTGGGGCTGTAGGAAAATCTTAACGCTACACCATACAATGACATTCTAGACCAGGTATTCCCGATGCCGTCGGGGCTACGCCACATATAAATGTGATTCACATATTATTTATTTTAATGTTTTTATTTTTAAAAATCTTTTTTTTCCTTCAGATTTTCAAACAGTATTTATATTTTCCAACGGGGCTATACATTTGGGTGAGTTTTTCCTCTCGTCTGAGTAGTCTCGTTTCACTGCCAAAAATAAAATGAAACCATCTAGTGTTCAGCGAAATAACAACACAATGTCAAATACAGGTATTCTAGTCAAATAATTAACATCCAATCACATTAACCGTTAATCTCTCGCGGGAATTCCACTAACGGTCCAAATGGTAGCCAAATGTAGCTACTGCTCATGTTGGTATCTGTACTGATGGCGCAAAAGCCATGACAGGGAGACATAGTGGAGTGGTAACGCACGTGCAAGCAGTTGCTCCCGATGCCACTTGGGTACACTGCAGCTTCAACCGAGAGGGTCTTGCTGCAAAGGGAATGCCTGACAGCTTGAACGACGTTTTGGACACTACAGTGAAAATGGTTAACTTTGTTAAAGCAAGGCCCCTGAACTCTCGTGTATTTTCTGCACTATGCAATGATATGGGCAGCGACCATGTAACGCTTTTACAACATACAGAAGTGCTGTGGTTATCAAGGGGCAAAGTATTAACACGTTTTTTTAAATTGAGAGACGACCTTAAAGTTTTCTTTACTGCCTGGATTGGGCTGCGCTCAAAGTATCCTGCCTTGGCAAATCGCGCTGTTAAGACACTGATGCCCTTTGCAACCACATACCTATGTGAGAGTGGATTCTCGGCCCTAGCTAGCATGAAAACTAAATACAGGCACAGACTGTGTGTAGAAAAGTATTTAAGACTGAGACTCTCCAATACAACCCAACATTGCAGAGTTATGTGCAAGCACACCCTTCTCATTAACCTGTGGTGAGTTATTCACAATCTTCGATGAACAAATAAGGTTTTATATGTAAGATGGTTAAATAAAGAGCAATATTATTGATTATCATTATATTATTATTTGTGCCCTGGTCCTATAAGAGCTCTTTGTCACTTCCCAGGAGCCAAGTTGTGACAAAACCTCACACTCATTCTTATGTTTAATAAATATATTGTATGGTGTGTGTGTGGCAGGCTTACAATGATAGCAAAAAACAACATTTGAGAGTGTGCTGACCCCTGGTGCTAGAGGGGGTACGCAGCTGGAGGTTGAATGTTTAAAGGGGTATGGGACTATAAAAGGTTTGGGAACCACTTTTCTAGACGATTCTGTGCTTCCAACTTTGTGGCAACCGTTTGAGGAAGGCCCTTTCCTGTTTCAGCATGACATTGCCCCCCGTGCACAAAGTGAGGTCCATACAGAAATGGTTTGCCAAGATCGGTGTGGAAGAACTTGACTTGCCTGCACAGAGCCCTGACCTCAACCCCATCAAACACCTTTGGGATTAATTGGAACACCGACTGCCAGCCAGGCCTAATAGCCCAACATCAGTGTCAGACCTCACTAATGCGTGTGTGGCTGAATGGAAGCAAGTCCGTGCAACAATTTTTTTATATATATATATATATATTTTTTTTTAAACCTTTATTTAACCAGGTAGGCAAGTTGAGAACAAGTTATCATTTACAATTGTGACCTGGCCAAGATAAAGCAAAGCAGTTTGACACATACAACGACACAGAGTTACACATGGAGTAAAACAAACATACAGTCAAAAATACAGTAGAAACAAATCTATATACGATGTGAGCAAATGAGGTGAGATAAGGGAGGTAAAGGCAACAAAAAAAAGGCCATGGTGGCAAAGTAAATACAATATAGCAAGTAAAACACTGGAATGGTAGATTTGCAGTGGAAGAATGTGCAAAGTAGAAATAAAAATAATGGGGTGCAGAGGAGCAAAATAAATAAATAAAATAAATACAGTAGGGAAAGAGGTAGTTGTTTGGGCTAAATTATAGGTGGTCTATGTACAGGTGCAGTAATCTGTGAGCTGCTCCAACATCTAGTGGAAAGCCTTCCCAGAAGAGTGGAGGCTGTTATAGGAGCAAAGGGGGGACCAACTCCATATTAATGCCCATGATTTTGGAATGAGATGTTCAACAAGCAGGTGTCCACATACATTTGACCATGTAGTGTATATTTTCAGAGTGACCAGGCATAGACACAAATAACAAAAAATGTATTAATGTTGTCTGTAGAGAAACACCACCCTGATGGAAGGAGGGAGATCGTTTTCCCAGATCAGACGATAAAGTACCTCTATCCTGACGGCAGAGAGGAGAGCATCTTCCCAGATGGAACAGTGGTCAAGCTCTCAGAGTAAGATACACATACAGTACTTGGCTCTATTTTATGTAGGGTAAAAGTCTTAACAACTGCTGCATTCTTATATTGTGTGTGTGTGTGTGTGTGTGTGTGTGTGTGTTCTGAAACTGTAGAAGTGGGGAGAAAACAGTGGAGTTCAACAATGGCCAAAGAGAGATCCATACGTCCCAGTACAAGCGGAGGGAATACCCTGATGGAACATTGAAGACGGTGTATTCTAATGGAAGGCAAGAGACCAAGTTCCCCTCGGGCAGAGTACGCATTAAAAACAAGGATGGCATTATCATAATAGACAAGAAATGAAGAACATATGTTTTATGTTTTTCAAGCCTTTATACCAAATTAGCAAAGCTCCATTGTGTTTGACTGTAGCTATTTTCCAATGGCATATTTTATCATTTTTTAGTGCTTGTGTGTAAACAGACATTTTGAAATTGTGTATGTTTATTATTCATAAATCATTGTACACTAAATAAGTAATACTAATCAATACAATTTGTGTTGAAACTATTTTGTAGAGATCTTTGAATGTCTATACTGCTCTCTTGAAGGAATATATTTCTTATTTTTGCATGGCAATGTCATAACCTTCTTGACCTCTTCATTTGTGTCAGCAGGATTCTTATGTTGCACAGAATTACAGATTATTCATGAGGTCCCCACATATCCCTTGCCTCTCAAACAACAAGACTGACATGTAGGGTAGGGCATGTAACTTACTGACATGTAACTTACTGACCTGGGCCCGGTTTCCTGCTGAGGAGTATTTCTGTCTCTAATAAAGCCCTTTTGTCGGGAAAAACTCATTCTGATTGGCGACTGGCTCTTCAGTGGGTGGAACCCCTGCCCAGGCATGTGAAATCCATAGATTAGGGCCTAATGAATTTATTTAAACTGACTGATTTCCTTATATGTATGTAACTCAGTAAAATCTTTGAAATTGTTGCATGTTGCTTTTCTATTTTTGTTCAGTATAGATACAACATAGGTTATTTTGAAATTGTGGACAAATTAGTTGCTTTTCCATATAATGTGTGTTTGTACTGTATACTTTCGTGTTTTCACACATTAATATTTAGGCTGTGCTAATAATAAATTATTCCAAAAGCTTAATTCCAAAAATGTTCAGTTGCTCAGTTAGTTTGACAAGTGGCACTCACTAAGTAGAGGAGGGTTAGTAGGTCCCCAAAACAAAGACCCAAAATCCTTTTTCTCTTTGCATTTATCCAACTCATCTTCCGTCCCTCTCTTCTGTTTGTGGCTACATCCTGATGCTAGCTGGCTGATGAGCTTGTGAACCTCGTGGACTGCAGTCTTAACGTTGAGCTTGTCCCACGACGCCTTCAGTGTGACCTCATTAAAAGGAAACGTCAGTATGAAGTCTCCCACACGGAGTGGTGGGGTGCTCTTATCTTGGCTTTTAGGGTCCCATGGGAATTTAGGAGTCTTGTACTTTTGAATGTGAATGGCAGGTAGCTTACAGCAGCCCCCGGCTGGTTGCCTTGAGGCCTGCCATGGGCTAACACGTGTGGACAGGTTTCTGTCATCAAACTCTGACTCTATGTCTGAAACCTCAGACCACTGGATGGCCTCTGTCATCTGTGAGAGCACTGGATGTGTCTTTCTGTTTCCAGTTACAGCTGCAGTCTTTGAATGTGGGATGAGTATTGGATTCAGAGCCGAGCCCTTGGTGTTGCTTATGGAATTCCTTGCAGTGCGGATCCGGTTCATCTCAACTGATGGAAAGTATCTCATACTGTCAGAAAACGTAGAATGGATGCTGTGACTTTTCTTGTTTCCTGGGTGGTGCTTACACGTAGACTTGGGGAGCACTGGGGACCGCAGAGACTGGCTGCCTAGATAGCAGGGGCGTTTGTACTTCTGTTTGAGATATCCTCTCTGTCTAACGCTGTCCATGGACTTGTAGTTCATCAGATCAACCAGATCATTGAGAAGTACTTTCTTGACTGTCACGTCTACTTGGCAGTCGATGGTGAGAGCAGGGCTGTAGTTAACCTCTAGTAGCCATGGCTTATATTTGGCATCAATTAGGATGTCAAACCCAAAGAGCTCAACACTGTTGGGACTGGAAGGTACGGAAGGGGCTATGGTGAGCAAAGTTAGTGTGACAATGTTGTTGATCTTTTGCCAGAGGAACAGTTCATTGATACCTTGGCTATGAAGAAAGCAGCGGAATTTACTCATAGTCCACTTACATCCTTGTCCCACTCTCTCTTTGTCTGTTGTGTAGAAGGGGCCAAACTTATTAATGCTCGTGTTGGTCAGGTGAGAATAAAGGTTGTCCAAAGATGTCAAATTGTATTTCTCAGTCGCAAAGCGTACCATTCCCTCCTGATGCATGTAGATGATGAGGGGCTGAAAACTTTTCACACAAACATAGATCCGAAGGTCAAATTTGTACCCTGAGATGAGGAGAGGATTGCTGATGTATCTCTGAACGATCACTGAGGAGTCATACACCAAGTCTCTGATGTCCTCAAAGATAAAGATGCCCCTGCCTCTTGATAGATCCACTGGCTTGCAGATCCAATACCCCGACCTGCCTCCATTCTTCAAACGATGCTTGGTGTACTCTGCCAGAAACCTGGTGTAATCATTGGGGAGGATGAAAGTTGTCGGGCTGAAGTTGTAAAGACCCGAGCCGAACGTCCCTCTCATTCTCTTCAGGTTTCTGGCCAGGCAATCCTTGCGGGTGATGCCCACAGTCTTGGGGTGATGGTTGAGTCTCTGCCATGGCAGTATGTTCTCATAGTCTGAGTTGTGGAAGGCTGAGGTGCGCCAGTAGAGGTTCCAGCCTCCCTCCTCCTGCCCCTGCTCATCATACTCCTCCCAGCCTCTCTCCAGCAGCACCTCTCTCACCAGCTCTGGGGCTCCCTCGTGTAGCCGGAACACCAGGGGTGTGGGGCCACACACACTTGCGTTGGCCATACCAGAAAAACAACCGTCTGATCCTTCAATAAAAAACAACAGTACCATTATATTGACGAGGGTACAAAATGAGTCACAGTTTATTCCTAACTTGGAAGGTAAACTGTTGTTATCAAACCACTCCGTTACAGTCCTAGCAAAATTATTTATTAGAAATTTCTCTTTGCTTATAAAATTTTAATTGAAAACAATCATTGCAATTCAAATCATTTTGTTCCTATGCAATCAAACCTAGGCTGTAGGCTTCTAGTCTGGGGGCCAGTGTCTGTAACATCCAACTCTTTGTAATCTGTGCTAAATACCAGTCTCTGTAACATTACACTCCTTGTACTCCGTGCTGGGTACCAGTCTCTGTAACATTACACTCCTTGTACCCCGTGCTGGGTACCAGTCTCTGTAACATTACACTCCTTGTACTCCGTGCTGGGTACCAGTCTCTGTAACATTACACTCCTTGTACTCCGTGCTGGGTACCAGTCTCTGTAACATTACACTCCTTGTACTCCGTGCTGGGTACCAGTCTCTGTAACATTACACTCCTTGTACTCCGTGCGTACTGGGTACCAGTCTCTATAACATTCCACTCTTACTCCGTATCATGCGCCAATAGCTAAACAGAGACTGGCAGGGGCAACCAACCAGGCTAGCAGGCTTCACACATGGGCTTTAGAATTCAACATATGATTAATGAACGTCGAGTACCGTCACACATCTCACTGAAGTTGTCCAATATCGTATTTACATTCTACCTACCTTGATGAGAGAGCTCTTCTTTTTAAACACAGGCACCTCTCGCCCGGTCCCGAGCTTTCTTCAGTTCTGCGAGTGTTATTAAGACCTCCACACGGCTGCTGGTCATCCGTGTTGCTAGGAGAACCCACTGCCGCGCGAAAGATAGTGTAGCCTAGTCATGTGGTTCGAGCAGGACAGGTGGAGGTCAGTTTATTTTTATGTTTAAACCATGTAAAAATAACCATGTTGACCCCGCTAGCAACATAAGGGACCGCTATACATATAACCTATACTTGATATACTAAAAATTGCATGTATATTTCTTATAATATTCACAGCGTACATATCTATTTACATGAGAGTTGTATTCCACATGGTCTATTTAATACGGTCAAGATTTGTAGACTTCTACTACAGTCTTGTAGTTTCTGTGGTCAGGTCAATGTTATATCCCTCTACGGTTTGGACTTAATTTCCCCCTCTGTGTAGAATTTTTTCCTCTGTTTGAATTCCACCCCATCATGGAGTACAACTGCCACAAGTAGAACTCCAGACAGGATGAAGAGCTACAAATCCAACTGACTCCCATAGTCGATAGTTAGCAAATGCTACCTCCTTCTGGTCATAAAAAATAACTCCA
Organism: Oncorhynchus clarkii lewisi; assembly: GCF_045791955.1. Lineage (NCBI taxonomy): Eukaryota > Metazoa > Chordata > Actinopteri > Salmoniformes > Salmonidae > Oncorhynchus > Oncorhynchus clarkii. The sequence goes on along the minus strand of NC_092150.1, from coordinate 65,402,245 downwards.
TAGAATGCTGAAAAATTGAAAGAAATCTTACATTTTTTGTTCCATCTGAACAGCCGGTAAAGGTTATAACATCGGTGGCTCAGTGAACTATTGACAGGTCAGGAACCTTGTCTGAAAACTGTTAGCTTCCAGAATAAATGCACAGCACAGGTTGTTTTTTTTTTTTAGCTCAGAGGGCTAACAGTCTTGAGGCATGTGGGTGACCTGGATTCAATACCTAGTTGGTCACACACTAAAGGTCAGGCAATCATGACTACAGGAAAAGGGTAACTCACCCTTGATTTGTGTCTGCCATACAGCATCGGCATTGCCCCAGAGAGCAGGAAACACAAATAACACAGGCAGCTGGTCTGGGTGAGGCCTCCAGAACAACAGACCCAGGATAAGGGCTGCTTGTCACTGAAGCTGGAAGAGAGTTACACAAATACGTAAGTAGATGTGGATCATCAAAGTGATTGTTGATATGTTAAAATGTATCATCTGGTGTTTACATTGTCCCCCCTTACCAAATGAAATAATGCTTCTCTTCCAATGTATTGTGACAGCTTCACAAAAAGTATAGAGAATAGGGAAGCTGTGGCACCAAAGCAAATCATTACATAGCCAACAAAACGTATCCCCAAAGCACATGTGGCATAACTCAAAAAAATAAAAGTACATAATGTGGTCAGATACAGGGTTTTTCTGAACAAAACAAATGTCTTAGTTTTAGTGATTTTAAAATATGTTTTAATTACTATTGTCAGCGTTAAGGAATGTGTTTCAGAAATGTGCGTAGTAACTTACACTGGTGTAGTCCCCAGTAAGGAAACCCACCTACAGATCAATGTATGAGGTCAAAAGGAGGAGAAGAACTTGTCTCTTATCTCAAAGTTGTTTGAATGTGTCAAGAAAAACAGTACATAAGGGCGCTTTGTTGCCCTTAGAGTCCAGTTTGTGTTTGCTGTTTATGTTATCCAGGAATGCAGCCACCAGAATAACTGCCAGAGGATTAACACCAGCAGAATATACAGTAGATATTTCTGCTGTGATGTTTGTATAGCGCGAGAGGAGGGGATTGTTTCAGTGATTGACATATGATTGATACGGTTACAGTGGGGTGAACATAAGGTATGTCCTCCTATGATGTTGGTGGTTGCTCAGAGATAGCCTATTGGCATGGTCTGTGTTGGTTGTTGCTCAGAGATAGCCTATTGGCATGGTCTGTGTTGGTTGTTGCTCAGACAGGTTTTGTTAAGTAATTTGTAGCCGCTGCTTCTGAGGTATGTGTGTGCCAATAGGACACAGTCTTTTTGATTATTGGAATTGTCTACTTATGTTTGTATTATTCTGTTTAATTTGTTCCCAGGGGGGAAGGGGATGGCACCTTGGGAGTGCATAGGCAAGAGGCATGCAGGCATACATATACCCATAGTATGTACTCTGTCTTTGCACACTAGGTAAGACCTGGGTGGACCATCCCCCTGTATTTTGGTAAGTGCGCCAGCTGGTGCTAGTTAGGTAAGTTGTGGGTGGGGAAGGTAGAAGGGTCTCTTTAACTGTAACTTTTTTTTCTTTGGTTCCGTCCAAACCCTTTTTCCCAACATTACCGTGTGAAGGAATAAATTCCCTGTTAATGGTAAAATTCTGTCATCCTTACCCACACCTACAGTCACACACTTCTTTCACTCCACGGGGAGTTGAGTGTAACAGGGTGTTGCGTTCCCCCCTCCAAGAGGCGTGCGTAACAATCTCGTTATGGGAAGTTGATCACTTATCTATTTGTCGGCCGTTTTTATGGTAAGCCGTATAACATGTATGAACACTGCACAGGTAGTTAAAATGTTTAGATATCTGTGCTTGTATCTTGCCCAAATATAAGGGATGACATCAGATTTCCCCATACAGAAGACAACTGGTACAAGAGGAAAAATATCCCAAAGTAGTGATTGACTACATCCTGACTTTATGTTTTGTCTTCTTCTGCCTACAGGTTGCCTGTAGTGGTGAGATATCTACTGGCTGCAGACCACAGTGGAGATCCTCCCAAACAAATTATCACAGACTGGGATCAGGCTCGCCCTGAAAGAAAACGGCTCAGTAAGCAGCTGCTCTTTGCAAAACAAAGCTCTTTACAGTCTTTATTAGATTGAATTGACATACTGTATGCCTGGGCTCACTGAGGGCAAGATCATCATACCATTCTGGAAAGAAGCTTCCAACTGTGTAGATCACATAGCTGCCAAAATAGACCATTTGCAGCCCAAGGATCGTATAAGGCTTGGTGTGAGAAACCTAGAGGACAGGATAATGCACGAATAGGCAATGCTGACTGATGCAACTCCCATTCCCTCAGAGTTCAAACTATTCTGAAAAATATAACATCATTTGGAATTTACTAACAACAGAATATCTTTACTTTAAATGCAATCCTATGAACAAAAAAACAACCTATTTAGCTTAGGTTTGTCTCAGTAGTTCCAGATGTACTACTGACTGACCACCTTCAAAGACTCTGACATATGATATAATTGGTTATGGGATATTTACCTGCAGGCTCTAGAGACTTCCAGTTGTTGTGAACATCAGCAGTAATCCACAAGAAACACACACATTTTTCATATTTCTTCCCATTTTCCTCAAACGGTGGATCAGTTAATGACAAAAACACTAGGAATCTATGAAATCCTCTATATCCAGACACATTTGCAGACTTTTACAGATTGATCCTTTGGACTGGAACAGACATATACTTAAATATCTGCTCAGTAATAAATAATGAATTTAATGAGTTACCTCAGTACAGTAAGTTCCTTATTAAACTTCATGGATATTATGAATGGGGTTTCACATCATTTTTATTGTAAAAGGAATCTCACACATGCTGATAGCCATAGTGTGGCTAAGTACATTTGACAATGTTTACAACACTTTATCACATTCTGTATCATTATCCTCATTGAGTTCTGTGCTCTTTATCTCCAGTTTTGTATCGCTAGTGTTGTCCTCACTTGGTGTAGGGCTAATGTATTCACCATATTCCACTGAAAAACAAAGTGTCACTGAGAGCAGAAGAACTCCCATAAGGATGTATAGCTTGGTATTCACACAGAGAAAGCGGCTACAAGCAAATGCTATTACATATCCCACAGCCTCCCATAGGCGATAGTTGGCAAATGCTGCCTCTTTCTGGCCATGGAAGAGAACACCATAGAGTGCTGAAAAATATATAAAGAGAATTTAATCAAGCTCAAATATTTAATTGTGCTTTGCTTGTAATGTATTATGTTTCTATGGAAGGATCTGAATGCAAAAATATAGTAGCTAACTCACCATTGGTTTGTGTCTGCCACACAGCGTCTGCCAGGCCCCAGAGGGCAGGAAACACAAAAAACACTGGCAGCTGGTCTGGGTGAGGCCTCCAGAACAACAGACCCAGGATACAGGTAAACTGGGTGGTTGTGGCTGCCAGAGGAAAATTACAGTATTTATATGGCCAGTGATGAGTCTTATCGTATTGATATTGTTCGAGAGCTCTCACTAAAATATATAGCTTGAGTCTTACCCAAAGCGAAAAGAGCTACCCGTCCAGAATATTGTGACAGACGCCCAAACGCGTAGGAAAACAGGGAACTTGTGGCACCAAAGCAAATCATTACATATCCAACAAAATGTAGTCCCAAAGCGCAGGTCACATATTCCTACGAGAAGTCAACAGAATCACTTCAGTACCTTACAGTATCTATAAGGAATATCGGATTGTTATTAGACGTACTGTACCTTGGTGTACTCCCCATTGAGAAAACCCAACTCCAGACCAATGTAGGCAGTGACTGGGATCAAAAACACCTGACGCCTATCGTTTAGCTGTTTAAACGTGGCCAAGAAAGTGCTGCAGAATGGCTCCTTGTTGCTTCTAAACTCCAGTGTCATATCTCGGTCAATGTTATCCAGAAACACAGCCACTAAGAGCATGGCCAGCACACCTACACCTGCAAAAACCAAGACACAACTTCATTAAAACTGCATTATGAAACACTGTATGTTGGCTTGGCTATCGTAAGTTGTTTAGCTGATGTACTGCTGTCATTGGGAAGTAGGCTCACCAACATAGCAGCCCATCAGAGTGTGCACTAATCTCTCCGGTGGTCTGGTGGAGTTGCTTGGGGCCTCGCTGATGTTGCCACAGCTACCCACTCCACAGAACTGTAGATCACTCTCACTGATGTTGACTGGAGAGAAATACAGTAGTAAACACAATGAAACACAATTTGTAGCGAGAAAAGGCACAACTCACTGACACAGACTCATTTACACAGAGTCAATAGTGTAAATGATTCAATATTGTGAATTACACACAAGATGTAGCTTTGTAGATAAGGTATACCATGCCACGTTTTGCCTCTTTACAGTGGAAATCCATTATTGTCACACTGACCTGAGGTTGAGTCTTGCCCGAAGACAATGGAGGACATTAGATTTCCCCAGACTGCTGAAGACTGGTACAACAGAAACAAGATCCCAAAGTACTGGTTTATCACATCTTGGTTCTTCTTTTTGTCCTTCTCTGCTTGTTTTCTACCATTTATGGTAAGATAGGTGCTTGTAGCTGACCATAAAGGAGATTCCCCAAATCCAAGGATTATTGAAGTAGGGAGCAGGGTTTCCCTAAGAGAGACAAGGCAGCGCAGTATAATACAGTACAGTGAGCAATCAGTAGACTAGATAGAGGGGTTGTGTGTCCTATTGGGGTGCATGGGAATTTCAGTTTAGGGTCACGCAAAGGACACTAAGGCATTTCAGATGAACCTTTACATGATTTACTATGTTAGTGATATTTATTTGTAAGTACAGTACCAGTTAAAAGTTTGGACACACCTACTCATTCAAGGGTTTTTCTTTATTTTTACTATTTTCTACATTGTAGAATAATAGTGAATACATCAAAACTATGAAATAACACACATGGATCATGTAGTAACCAAAAAAGTGATAAACAAATCAAAATGTATTTTAGATTCTTCAAAGTAATCACCCTTTGCCTTGATGACAGTTTTGCACACTGTTGGCATTCTCTCAACCAGCTTCATGAGGTAGTCACCTGGAATGCATTTCAATTAACAAGTGTGCCTTGTTAATTTGTGAAATTTATTTCCTTAATGCGTTTGAGTCAATCAGTTGTGTTGTAACAAGGTAGGGGTGGTATACAGAAAATAGCCCTATTTGGTAAAAGACCAAGTCCATATTATGGCAAAAACAGCTCAAATAAGCAAAGAGAAACAACAGTTCATCATTACTTTAGGACATGAAGGCCAGTCAATCCAGAAAATGTCAAGAAGTTTGAAAGTTTCTTCAAGTGCAGATGCAAAAACCATCCAGCGCTATGATGAAACTGGCTCTCATGAGGACCTCCACAGGAAAGGAAGACCCAGAGTTACCGCTGCTGCAGAGGATAAGTTCATTAGAGTTACCAGCCTCAGAAATTGCAGCCCAAATAAAGGCTTCACAGAGTTCAAGTAACAGACACATCTCAATAACAACTGTTCAGAGGAGACTGTGAATCAGGCTTTTATGGTCGAATTGCTGCAAAGAAACCACTACTAAAGGACCCCAATAATAAGAGACTTGCTTGGGCCAAGAAACAAAAGCAATGGACATTAGACTGGTGGAAATCTGTTGTTTGGTCTGATGAGTCCAAATTTGAGATTTTTGGTTCCAACCGGTGTGTCTTTGTGAGGCACAGTAGGTGAACGGATGATCTCCGCATGTGTGATTCCCACCTTGAAGCATGGAGGAGAAGGTGTAATGGTGTGGGGGTGCTCTCCTGGTGACACTGTCTGTGATTTATTTAGAATTCAAGGCACACTGAACCAGCATGGCTACCACAGCATTCTGCAGCGATATATATCCATCTGGTTTGCGCTTAGTGGGACTATCATTTGTTTTTCAACAGGACAATGACCCAACACACCTCCAGGCTGTGTAAGCGCTATTTGACCAAAAAGGAGAGTGATGGAGTGCTGCATCAGATGACTGGCCTCCACAATCACCTGACCTCAACCCAATTGAGATGGTTTAGGGTGAGTTGGACCGCAAAGTGAAGGAAAAGCACCCAACAAGTGCTCAGCATAGGTGGCAACTCCTTCAAGACTGTTGGAAAAGCATTCCAGATGAAGCTGGTTGAGAGAATGCCAAGAGTGTGCAAAGCTGTCAACCACGCAAAGGGTGGCTACTTTGAAGAATCTCATATATTTTGATTTGTTTAACACTTTTTGCTTACTACATGATTTCAAATGTGTTTTATATTTTTGATGTATTCACTTTTATTCTACAATGTAGAAAATAGTAAAAAATAAAGAAAAGCCTTTGAATGAGTAGGTGTTCTAAAACTTCTGACAATGTACTATATGTTTTGTCTGTCACGGCCGTGGAATGAAGTAGACCAAAGCGCAGCGTGGTGAGCGTACATATTCCTTTTTATTAGGATGACACCGACAAAAACAATAAACAATACAAAAACAACCGTGAAACTTAAGGGCTAAGTGCCACAATCAAAGTTAACTTCCCACACAGAAAGGAGGGAAAAGGGCCTCCCGGGTGGTACAGTGGTCTAAGGCACTGCATCGCTGTGCTAGCATCACAGAGTCTCTGGTGGCACCACTAGCACTGCGATGCAGTGCCTTAGACCACTGTGCCACCAGAGACTCTGGGTTCGCGCCCAGGCTCTGTCGCAGTCGGCCGCGACTGGGAGGTCCGTGGGGCAACACACAATTGGCATAGCGTCGTCCGGGTTAGGGAGGGCTTGGCCGGTAGGGATACCCTTGCCTCATCGCGCACTGGCAACTCCTGTGGCGGGCCAGCAAGCTAGCGACTCCTGTGGCGGGCCAGCACTTCCGGGTTGGATGCGCTCTGTGTTAAGAAGCAGTGCGGCTTGGTTGGGTTGTGTTTCGGGGGACGCGTGGCTTTCGACCTTCATCTCTCCCTAGCCCGTACGGGAGTTGTAGCGATGAGACAAGATAGTGACTACTAACAATTGGGGAGAAAAGGGGGTAAAATTCAAAAAATATAAAAATGTAAAAACATTTTTAAAAGGAGGGAATGGTTCGGGTATGGTTCTCAATCAGGGACAGCACACCCTGACCAAACCAAATAGAGGGTTAGGGCGTGACATTGTCAGTAACCATTTCTCTGTTCAATAAATCTCAGCACTGTCTTTCTAAAGAGCTCAGTTGTGTTGTTGTGTTGTCATGTAACTCTAGTAACATATCTTGTTATCAGTTTTTATTATAAGCCGAGAGCCTATAATTTTGTAACAAGCTAGGAATGTGTAGGTGTGGACATTTTGTCACAAAGCAAAGCCACATCATACATAACATAGTATTACATATCTTTCAGTAATAGCTTTACCATCCTGGATAGAAGTTGCCAACTGTGTACACAACATTGCATCCCATCGCAGCAACAATGGTCCACTTGCAGCCCAGGTATTTTATAACCAAGGGGGCAACAAACATGGAAGACAGAATGATGGAGGCAAACTGCACACTTGCTGAGGCCACACCTACTCCTTCTTCAGTGTTCAAACTGCTCTGTAACGTAGTAGTAAAAGACGAGGAACAAAGTCTATTCAGACAGCTTTTATGAACAACAGTCCTGGAAACACCAGTAATAGTTATGACATTGACTGGGATAGACCTATTTGTTTAAACGTATAAAGTATTACGATGCATTTGAAGACCTTGTCTACATAAGTGAATGTCATAAGCAAGAACAAATTAGAGATTCCAACCATTACTAATAAAATAACAGATGTTGCTCAAATAATGATCTGGTTTAGCGTATATGCATGCCTCAGTGTAATTCTACCAATACTTACCTGTAGATTCAGAAGGCTTCCAGTCGCAGTAAACAACAGCAAGAATCCAAAGGACACAACCAGGACATTTTTCATACTTCGGCCCACTTTCTCCGTGGTTATGCTTGTCGATATTCAACAGTGGTTGTGAGTCAGGGGGCAATACAGCAGTTCATGGTGTGCAATCTAATATAAGCTCAGAGTAGCTACACTTTGGCCCCGAAGTACGTCAATTAGTCATTTATGAACTTAATTCTTCTGTAATGCGCAACTAATTGAATCGTGTAGTTGATGCAATGTTTTAATTGGGTGGTTTTGTAAAACCACTTTTAAATCAGCTCTATGCCCTAATAAAGCAATGTGGTAAGTCAGGCATATGATTAAAATGAGTGCCTTGTCACAGTTTGATGTTCCAAGTGGGGCTTTTCATTGGAGTTGTATTAAAAAAATACCCCTACAATGAATACAGTAATAAATACAGGAGCATGTATCACTGTAAAAATAGCAGTAGTGAGAGATTCGAGAAGTAATTGTACATTCATTCTCTTTTTGTATTTCCAGACACCATCATAAGCAAAGCACACCATAAGTCTTTCACTGAAAGGTGTTGTTTTTATTGAACATTTGCTTGTGGTTGAAGAAGCACAGAGCCACCCTGAGTAGTTTCATCGTAAGCCAAAAACAATTATGTAAGGGGAAGTTTTATTATTAGTGATGACCCTGCTGTGCTTTACCACTCGTATTGTTGGCACAAAGACTTGGGACTACAGAACAATTCGCTATTAAATAGTTTTAACTCCATGGTAGATTAACGTTTGTTATCTGCTTTATTAGTGACTCACTACTGTATTCCACTCTCAGTTACAGTTTAGCATAACACAATGAATTTAAATTCAACATAGCAGCCATGACATAAAAATAACATTCAAATGTTGAAGTTTAAATCTGAATTGTACAGGAATTCTGCATAAAAAGTGCAACCAGAGAAAATGAATACACATAATTCAGGGTCAAGATGGTGTGAGAATAATACATTTTATAGAGATCCACAAAACCTCTCATTTTGTCACACTATAAAAGTCTCCCATTGGGGTTGGCAATGACAGTGGCAGAATGGTGATCTCCAGATCTCTCTCACTGGGTATCATTCCCTCACATACTGTACATAACAAATCCACGTCTTGTCTACAAGCTGGTCTGATTGAGGATGTGATTTTCCTTTGAGAAGTCTGTGTCGTATACTCCCTCCTCCACTGGAAGAGTAGGATTCTTGCGTTCTTGGTACTCCACCCACAAATAGGTTACCATGGAGAGGATCAGAACTCCCAGGAGGATGTAGAGCTTGATGTCCAAACAGATGAAGGTACTGTAGGCGAAGGCTATAACGAATCCCAGTGATTCCCACATACGGTAGTTAGCGAATGCTGCCTCTTTTTGTCTGGGGAAGAGAACCCCGTACAGTGCTGCAAACAAGAACAAAACCCTTGTTACCTCAGTTGTGGACAAATTGTACCTAACATGTAATACATAAATGATAGCTCAACTCACAGTTGGTTTGTGTCTGCCACACAGCATCTGCCAGGCCCCAGAGGGCAGGAAACACAAAGAACACTGGCAGCTGGTCTGGGTGAGGCTTCCAGAACAACAGAGCCAGGATACAGGAAAAGTTGGTCACCGCAGCTGTAAGAGAGGTGAGTAGTGAGTGAATCTGACTTTACATATGTGTGCTGCGGATGTAGGATCAAAATTTGAATCCACATGTCCTGTTGCTGCAGGATTATGTTCCTGCTGTAGCAAACTGGCAGACAAATTAAGATCCACATCTGTATACCAATGAAAATGTTAATGTCTTTATTGGAAAGCTCTTCTTACCCAAGCAAAACAGTGGGGCTCTTCCAGTGTATTCTGCCAACCTCCCAAACATAAAGGAACATAACGAATTTGCGGCTCCAAAACATATCATTGCATATCCAACAAAATGGATTCCTAATGCACAGGTCACATAGTTCTGCAATGGAAACACACCAAAGGAAGGTCACACGCATTACTCTTAGCCACTCTTACGTTGATTAAGAATTCTTCCATGTTGGATTCCTAGCGGCAGAGTATGAACCATATGTCTTGTCGTCACCTCACCTTTGTGTATTCACCAGAGAGGAAACTCTGTTCAAAGCCACTGTACATGGTCAAAGGGATGAGAATGACGAGTCTCTTGTCCTTCAGGAGTGTAAACGTGGCCAGGAAGGTGCTCCAGAATGGTTCCCTCTTTTCCCTGAACTCCCGAGCCTGATCTCTGTCTATGTTATCCAGAAATACTGCCACTATGATCATGGCCAGCACACCCACCCCTGAAACACAACAGTTACACACACTGAACATAGTCTCAGCAGAACATTCCACTAGCATCAACCTACAACACTGAGAAACAATAATACGTTCTTACCAATATAGCAGCCGACTAGCGTCCAAACCAATTGTTGTGCTGGTTTTTTGGTCGTGGAGTTTGAATTGATATCAGCACACACACCTGCACCACAATATTGTAGATCTTCCATGGTGATGTTAGCTAGGAGGACATAAAGATATTATGACAGATGGTACCATAGAGGATGGTCGGTCGGTCGGGCAAGAACAAGTGTCATAAATGTAGACTACACATGATTGACTTTAGCCTACAGTTAGCCTTTAACTTCTAAATGTTACTTCTTTCACAAACAAGTTGCATTTGTTCTGTGTGCGCATGTGTACGTAAGTGTGTGTATGTGTGCACTTCCTTCTTACTTCCATTTGTATCTGAACCGAATATCAACGACGACATGAGGTTTCCCCATACAGCCGAAGACTGGAATATCAGGAAGAATATGCCAAAGTACTTATTGATAACATCCGCTGCCGCCTTGTTTTCGTTAGGGGCCTGCAGGTTGCCGCTGATGGTGAGAAGGGTACACTTGGCAGACCAGAGTGGAGACCCTCCCATACCCAGGATCACAGAGGTGGGGATCAGAGTATACCTGGACGAGGACAGATTGATATGGTTAGCATCAGACTGTTTGTAAGCTTAAGTCTCTACTGACAGGCCAGGCCAGGAAGCATAGCAGACCAGGGTAGGATTCATACAATGTGTGTAAACAACTTTGTCAATGGACACCACTCTCATATGATTTGTTTTATTAACTCGCATTAGAGTAATAATCCCAACTCTACTTGGTAATAACAAGTTAATACACAGTCACATTCACCCTCACTCACACACTCATTACTGACGCCACACACTTATACCCACATGCACACACACCCTCACTCCTACGCTGCTTCTAAAATCAATATATTACGACCATTATGCTGCTGTTCATTGATTATTCATTGTCATTACTCATTACCATTAGTATATATCTATTTATCTTACTACTGGTCACTATTACTCCCGTTTACATGTATATATTACCATTAGTATACTACCATAAGTATATAAATACTGAACAAAAATATAAACGCAACATGTAAAGTGTTAGTCCTATGTTTAATGAGTTGAAATAAAAGATTCCATGTGAAATTCATAGATTAGGGCCTAATTTATTTATTTCAATTGACTGATTTGCTTATATGAACTGTAACTCAGTAAAAATCATTGGAAATGTTGCTTTTAAGTTTTTGCTCAGTACTAAGAGAAAATGATAAAACAGCTTCTATCTTAAGGCCATCAGACTGTTAAATAGCTATCACTAACCGGCCTCCACCCATTACCCTGCCCATAACATAGTCAATGTCACTAGCCAGCTACCACCCATTACCCTGCCCATAACATAGTCAATGTCACTAGCCAGCTACCACCCAGTTACTCATCCCTGCATCTTAGAGGCTGCTGCCCTATGTACATGCAGTTGAAGTCGGAAGTTTACATACACTTAGGTTGGAGTCATTAAAACTAGTTTTTAAACCACTCCACAAGTTTCTTGTTAGCAAACTATAGTTCTGGCAAGTCGGTTAGGACATGACACAAGTCATTTTTCCAACAATTGTTTACAGACAGATTATTTCACATATAATTCACTCTATCACAATTCCAGTGGGTCAGCAGTTTACATACACTAAGTTGACTGTGACTTTAAACAGCTTGGAAAATTCCAGAAAATGATGTCATGGCTTTAGAAGCTTCTGATAGGCTAATTGACATAATTTGAGTCAATTGGAGGTGTACCTATGGATGTATTTCAAGGCCTACCTTCAAACTCAGTGCCTCTTTGCTTGACATCATGGGAAAATCAAAAGAAATCAGCCAAGAAAATTGTAGACCTCCACAAGTCTGGTTCATCCTTGGGAGCAATTTCCAAATGCCTGAAGGTACCACGTTCATCTGTACAAATAATAGTACACAAGAATGAACACCATGGGACTACGCAGCCGGCATACCTCTCAGGAGGGAGACGCGTTCTGTCTCCTAGAGATGAATGTACTTTGGTGTAAAAAGTGCAAATCAATCCCAGAACAACAGCAAAGGACCTTGTGAAGATGCTGGAGGAAACCGGTACAAAGTATCTATATCCACAGTAAAACGAGGCCTAAATCGACATAACCTGAAAGGCCGCTCAGCAAGGAAGAAGCCACTGCCCCAAAACCGCCATAAAAAAGCCAGACTACGTTTTGCAACTGCACATGGGGACAAAGATCGTACTTTTTGGAGAAATGTCCTCTGGTCTGATGAAAATAGTTATGTTTGGCCATAATGACCATCGTTATGTTTGGAGGAAAAAGGGGGAGGCTTGCAAGCCGAAGAACACCATCCCAACCATGAAGCACGGGGGTGGCAGCATCATGTTGTGGGGGTGCTTTGCTGCAGGAGGGACTGGTGCACTTCACAAAATAGATGGCATCATGAGGATGGAAAATTATGTGGATGGAAAATTATGTGGATATATATATTGAACTAACATCTCAAGACATCAGTCAGGAAGTTAAAGCTTGGTCGCAAATGGGTCTTCTAAATGGACAATGACCCCAAGCATACTTCCAAAGTTATAGCTTAAGAACAACAAAGTCAAGGTATTGGAGTGGCCATCCCAAAGCCCTGACCTCAATCCCATAGAACATTTGTGGGCAGAACTGAAAAATCGTGTGCGAGCTAGGAGGCCTACAAACCTGACTCGGTTACACCAGCTCTGTCAGGAGGAATGGGCCAAAATTCACCCAATTTATTGTGGGAAGCTTGTGGACGGCTGAAAAAAAGAAAAAGCTGAAATAAATCATTCTCTCTACTATTATTCTGACATTTCACATTCTTGAAATATAGTGGTGATCCTAACTGACCTAAAAGAGGGAATTTTTATGAGGATTAAATGTCAGGAATTGTGAAACTGAGTTTTTAAATGTATTTGGCTATAGTGTATGTAAACGTCCGACTTCAACTGTAGACATGGAACACTGGTCACTTTAATAATGTTTACATACTGTTCCACTTCATATGTATATACTGTATTCTAGTCAAGGCTCATCCTATTTAACTATTGCTGTACATATACTATTATATCCACCTATTCTTCAGTTATACTACATATTCTATCCACATACTGTCAATGTCTATACAAACCATCACGTATATATGTATATATATTGTATATACATATACAGTATATCACAAAGGTGAGTACACCCCTCACATTTTTGTAAATATTTTGGGCCCAATTTGGACATTTTCACTTAGGGGTGTACTCACTTTTGTTGCCTGCGGTTTAGACTTTAATGGCTGTGTGTTGAGTTATTTTGAGGGGACAGCAAATTGGTAATGCCCGTGCAAGCAGTTGCTCCCGACACCACTTCGGTACACTGCCAGATTTCTGGATTGGGCTGCGCTCAAAGTATCCTGCCTTGGCAAATCACGCTGTTAAGACACTGTTACTCTTTGCAACCACGTACCTATGTGAGAGTGGATTCTTGGCGCTCACTAGCATGAAAACTACATATAGGCGTGTGTGTGGAGAATTCTTTTAAGACTGAGACTCTCCAATACAACCCAACATTGCAGAGTTATGTGCAAGCACACCCTTCTCATTAACCTGTGGGGAGTTATTCACAATTTTCGATGAACAAATAAGGTTTTATATGTAAGATGGTTAAATAAAGAGTAAAATTATTGATTATTATTATATTATTATTTGTGTCTTGGTCCTATAAGAGCTCTTTGTCACTTCCCAGGAGCCGAGTTGTGACGACAACCTCACACACATTCTTATGTTTAATAAATGTATTGTATAGTATGTGTGTGGTAGGCTTACAATGATAGCAAAAAACAACATTTGAGAGTGCGCTGACCCTGGTGCTAGAGGTGGTACGCAGCTGGAGGTTGAATGTTTAAAGGGGTATGGGACTATAGTAAGATTGGGAACCACTGATCGACACTGATTGAAGTGGATTTAACAAGTGACATCAATAAGGAATCATAGCTTTCACCTGGATTCACCTGGTAAGTCCTAATGTTTTGTACACTCAGTGTACATCTTACTACCAATCACTTTTTCTGTATAAACGTACCCCTGCATATTGAATAAGGTACTGGCACAGTACTTGCATTCTCGTTCTTCTTCAAATTATATTGTACTTCTTGTGTGTTTTTAATTTTATTTTCTATTATCTCTATTATTATTATTATTATAAGCGTATTGTTGGGAAAGAGCTCTCAAGTAAGAATTTCACTATACTGTTTTACACCTGCTGTACCCTGTGCATGAGGCTAATACACTTTTAAACGTGAAACCAACTTTACTCATTGGGGTACTAGGGAGGTACATGCTTCAATCATGAAGAAGAAAGCTGTAACAGTAAAGGTCTGAAGAGGATTTAGACAGTTTTGCGTTACCATCCTGGATAGAGGTTTCCAATTGAATAGGTCACATAGCAGCCCATGCCGGCAACAATAGTCCATTTGCAGCCCAGGTTTTTGATGAGAATGGGTGGCAGGAACATGGAGGACAGGATGATGGAGGCATAGATAACACTGAGAGATGTCACCCCCATCCCGTCCTCTGCATTCAGACTGCTCTGTAACACAGGAAAGAGATGGTGCCATCAATTTTCCAGAGCCAGAAATTCAAGTGTTGAATTTCATTGAAGCAATTCGATAGGACCAATCATCCAAGATCTATAGTATGTTGAGTTTCCTACCTGTAAACTCTGAAGTCCTCCGTATGCTGTGAACAGAGATAAAAATCCAATGGATACAACCAGAACATTTTTCATATTTCGGTCTATCATGTCTGAAACTTGGAAAACCTTAAGGTTTAGGCTCTAAGTATACTCCAGATTACTGCTTCACCAGATGGTTGTCAGGGATTGTCAAGGCAAGGTGTCATGCTAACCACTGTGGCTGATATAGTTAAGCCGGCTGAGTAAAGGACAAAGTTCATCCCAGTCTATAAAATGTTCAATATGTGGAGTGCTTTGATGACGAGCTCTTATCAATAGGCATTCTTATCAATCATTAAAGGACAATATGGGACGTTTCCTTAACTCCTCTCTATTTTCACTATTTCCTACACCACTTTATCAGTATCAGTAGTTTAGACCTGTTGGATCAGATATGGCAGACATGAGTAAAGCTAATGACCACTGCCTCTTTGTCCTAGCATATTAGCAACTGTGTTTTATTGGTAACAGGTTTGGGGTCAGTTGAAAATTGAACTTCAATGTTTCAATTTAAATCCCAATGTTTGTGATTGAGCCCAACTCCTGGATTTAGGGAGCCCATTATATCTTAATTATTAATTTGTCAACATGTTTTGTTTACTTTGTTCTGTTTCACTCTCAAGCACCCAGTTTAGTTCAGCTGTGTGTGAGGAATGTATTCCACTCAGAAGAGATACCAGGGTGCAAAGGTTTACTGCCTGTTATGAGAAAGGCTTTTTATGGTAAATGACACAGACATTGAATCCTCTTCCTTATAGTTTTTATAACACTATAGCACGGAATCAAAAGTGTTCTACCTGGAACCAAAAATAGTTATTCAAAGGGTTCTCCTATGGGGACAGTTATCCTATGGGATAACCCTTTTAGGTTCTAGATAGCACGTTTTTTTTCTAAGAGTGTAGATTCAGCTGCGGGACGATTATTTATTGAGCTGATGGGTGGCCAGGACATAATTACAAATCATTTGTAGACAGGAAATTGACAGCAAGAAGCCCAAACAGATATAATATTTGAATAAAGCATAATCATTTCAAACCTTGATTACATTTGTATACAATCACGTCTCTCTATTATGCGTGGGAATACTTGGGTACAGATTTCCAAAATTAAAATCACTTGGAGCTGATTTCCTCGTGTTTTTACAGTTTTTTTTTTTTTAATTTACCCCTTTTTCTCCCCAATTTCGTGGTATCCAATTGTTTTAGTAGCTACTATCTTGTCTCATTGCTACAACTCCCGTACGGGCTCGGGAGAGACGAAGGCTGAATGTCATGCGTCCTCCGATACACAACCCAACCAGCCGTACTGCTTCTTAACACAGCGCGCATCCAACCCGGGAGCCAGCCGCACCAATGTGTCGGAGGCTACACCGTGCACCTGGCAACCTTGGCTAGCGCGCACTGCGCCCGGCCCGCCACAGGAGTCGCTGGTGCGCGATGAGACAAGGAGATCCCTACCGACCAATCCCTCCCTAACCCGGACGACGCTAGGCCAATTGTGCGTCGCCCCACGGACCTCCCGGTCGCGGCCGGTTACGACAGAGCCTGGGCGCGAACCCAGGGACTCTGATGGCACAGCTGCTGCGCCACCCGGGAGGCCCCTAGGTCTAGTCTTTTATGAGGAGGTGCAACTCAATATTAGGAAGGTGTTGCTAATGTTTGTAATACACAGGTGATTACATCTCATTCTCGGACAATTGACTTCTTCTGTTTCATCTCCCCAAAGAAAATCTGTTTTCCCTATCAAATTAGATTGAAGGGTGTTACCTTTTCCCAATGTTAGTGATAAAGTTATCTGTTTGGAGAAAATACAAAATGATGTATTTATGTATTATGTAAGATGATGTATGGCCACATTATTTATCAGGATTTCAATCTGATCAGACATGGTGAGGTTATCACTGTGTGAAAGTACTGTCTTTTCAACACGTATACTTACTATTGTGATATTGTGTCATTCACATGATCGGACTTCTGCACAATAATATTCAGCCTGAGGCTTGGGCATATCATCATGGATCCATCTTCTGTGAAATCAGCTTATCACTTTGATGATATAATCAGATAAGGTTTATGGTTTTATACTGAGGAAAAACATTAGTTGGCCGCTCCACCCTACAATAAAGAGATCATTGACCTTTTCTCAGCAACAAAGGAGTGATCTAATTAAGATCCTACATCTGTAGCCCTCCCATAACCCAGAGATAGCGAAATAATTCACTGGAAAATCCTTTGAGACTCATGCCCACTGAGAGAGTTCATTTTAGCCCAGTCTCATTCCAGGTTGGGGCAGTCCGACACCATAACAGGCTGTGTTGAATCTAGGTGCTTTTTGAAATACTGTAGTGAAACTCGCTATACAAACCACGTTACAATTCCCACCAAATGGGCTAACCCTATTGGCCTATTTTTCCTCTGCAATCTACACACAATACCCCATAATGACAAAGCGAAAACAGGTTTTTAGAAATGTTGGCAAATTTATACAAAATTAAAAACAAATACCTTATTTACGCATGTATTCAGACCCTTTGCTATGAGACTTGAAATTGAGCTCCGGTGTATCCTGTTTCCATTGATCATCCTTGAGATGTTTCTACAACTTGACTGGAGTCCACCTGTGGTAAATTCAATTGATTGGACATGATTTTGAAATGCACACACCTGTCTATATAAGGTCCAAGAGTTGACAGTGCGTGTCAGAGCAAAAACCAAGCCATGAGGTTGAAGGAATTGTCTGTAGAGCTCCGAGACAGGATTATGTCGAGGCACAGATCTGGGGAAGGGTATCAAAACATTTCTGCAACATTGAAGGTCCCCCTTGGTCAGGGAGGTGACCAAGAACCCGATGGTCACTCTGTCAGAGCTCTAGATTTCCTCTGTGGAGATGGGAGAACCTCCCAGAAGGACAACCATCTCTGCAGCACTCCACCAATCAGACTGTTATGGTAGAGTAGCCAGACGGAACCCACTCCTCAGTAAAAGGAACATAATAGCCCACTTGGAGTTTCCCAAAAGGCACCTAAAGGACTCTCAGACCATGAGAAACAAGATTATCTGGTCTGATGAAACCCTGATTGAACTCTTTGGGCTGAATGCCAAGCATCACGTCTGGAGGAAACCTGGTACCATCCCTTCGGTGAAGCATGGTGGTGGCAGCATCATGCTGTCGTGGTGTTTTTCAGCGGGAGGGACTGGGAGACTGGTCGGGATAGAGGCAAAGATGAACGGAAGTACAAGAGAGATCCTTGATGAAACCTGCTCCAGAGCGCTTAGGACCTCAGACTGGGGCAAAGGTTCACCTTCCAATAGGACTATGACCTTAAGCACACAGCCAAGGCAACGCATTAGTGGCTTCGGGACAAGTCTCTGAATGTCCATAAGTGGCCCAGCTAGAGCCCGGACTTGAAACCGATCAAACATCTCTGGAGAGATCTGAAAATAGCTGTCCAGCAACAATCCCCATCCAACCTGACAGAGCTTGAGAGGATCTGCAGAGTATTGGGAGAAACTCTCCAAATACAGGTGTGCCAAGCTTGCAGCGTCATACCCAAGAAGACTCCAGGCTGTAATCGCTGCCAAAGGTGCTTCAACAAAGTACTGAGTAAAGGGTCTGAATACTGTGTAAATTAGATTTTTTTTTATTTTTATGCATTTGCAAACATTTCTAAAAACCTGTTTTTACTTAGTCATTATGGGGTGTTGTGTGTAGATTGATGAGGGGAAAACATTTTTTTTATATATTTAGAATGAGGCTATAACGTAAGAGTGTGGAAAAAGTCAAGGGGTCTGAACTTTCCGAAGCCACTGTGTACAGGGAGTATCAGTGTCAGATAAATGTGAAGTGTGCTGTATGCCAGTCTAGAATAATGTCTGATGACAATCACAATGGCCAAGATATTATAGTTTATTGACTCCTCTCAGGATACTTTCCAGAGTCATCCATTGTCAGTGGTTGTTGGCATCTGATTGGCTATAGAGTTCATTGCTGCATCTTGTCAAAAGCTATTCTCAGTCAGCAGCCACATGAACTATCATTGGAATGCCAGGAGGATTTAGTTAATGTGCCTCTCTCATACACAGTGTAGTATATCTCCCAGACCAGAAGTGCTGTTAAATTCTGCATTCTCAGAATCCCCAAAAGGCTTTGGTGGAATCCTAAATATCTCTCGCTCGCTCTCGCTTTCACTCTCATATTCCTATCCAGCAGGTACAGAACTGAAATCACATTAAGAAGTCTATTCAGACTGAGTTTAGTCTATAGGTGCTACCTTAAGGTGCTACCTTAAGCATGGATTTACCACAGACTTCTGTCATCATACTAGAATGAAGTCTGTCCTGTTTGAGTCAAAAGTAGAGATGAGAAGAGGGGAGAGGAGATGAGAAGGGAGGAGAAGAGAGCAGAGGAGAAGAGAGGAGCCAGACAGGTCTGCTTTAGAAGTATACCTGACCCAGGCCTCTCCCAGGAGTGGCAGCATGGATCATGGAGCTCAGGCTCTGACTCAGTCTGCTCTGCTGCTCTCTGGCCAGATGTTTTCTGCTCTGCAGTGCAGCCGGCATCCTCTATCTCCTCTCTTCTCCTCCGTCCTCAGTGGGGGACACATTCTGCGGCACACGCCAGGGGACCCAGGCTCTCCCAGCACAGCCCAAACAGCCCAGCTAACATAGCCTCAACCCAAGCAGAGGACCCCCTGACGTAGAGTTACAGAGGTCATCGCCTCTTAGCACTGTTGTTTCGCCCCCCCTCAGAGAGACAGACAGTCTGGAAGGCCGTGTTTATCCACTTCACCACGTGTTTATTGGCTGTCTGAGAGTACCCTGGGGCCTGTCTGTCTTTTCACTGGGTGTTTCATTAAAGTGGCCTAAAACGAATCTGCTACGGAGCTTCCAGCTCATTCCAGTGGAACTCCAGACCAGACACATACATACCTGTCTGCAATGTAAATGCATTACCTCAGGGGCAGGACGTGTGCTACTCATGGCCACCACCAGGGGGCTCGGTTGGGCGGTAAAACTTGAGCCAGCAGTGCTGTGCACTGTGTGTCGCTCATAAACACCTGTTCCCACAGTCAGTGTCTGTAGAAAAATATATTTTCCAGGAATCTTTATCCATGTTGCATGTGATTACTTTTGGTTGAGCTATAACTCAGTCCAGGCCTGATATACACCATATGATAAAGTATTAAGGCTTCTTAGGGAGTTTTCCAAACTCTGTCCTCAGGACCCCAAGGGGTGCACTGCAGGATAAGCCTCAGCTTTACCTCCTGGTTTACAGTAGGTGGTCATAGCAGCCTACAGGCTACAGGCTGGAGACACATGGGATGGATAAGGAACACTGGTTCAGTGAAGCTAGCTTATCTTCAAGCAGCTACCTGTCTGTGGGTTATTCTCACTAGTTATGAAATTTGAGTTTTTAGTAGTCTATGACTGAACGGAACACCCCCTCTTACTGTGACCTCATGTCTCAGGGCTTTGTATTTTCATTCAAACACTTCAGATCTGGTATGAGTCAGTCTATCAATGCACTACTTATTGACTCTCTGTCTGAGTGTTACAAATGCTTGAGCCAAAATAGAAATGTTAGCCTACTGGGATTTCTCTGAATTTTGCTTCACTTATTGGGGTTTTGTAACATCTTATGAGTTATTGGCGATTTCCCCTGGATTACATGGTTAATATGTCATTTCATAAGGATGAGAAGCAACTAACAATGACCATTGTAGTCACTGTCCTTGTTGTGGTTATGGCATGGTTACTTATGAGTCATTCTAGTATTGTCTTGACATGTTTACATACTGTGGGCCTATATCACTAGGATGTAGGTCACATCCTATCTGGCTAAGACTGACATACTATTGGGGTCTTTCCTGAAGCTCAGCACTATGAATGGAGTAGACTGAGATCACCTATTTTACACTGACTTAAGGGACATGTCTGAGCTACCAGCGTGTATCAGAGAGGGTGGTCATCCCTGCAGTGCAGTGTGACATGCAACCGGTTGACATACTAACAGACATTAGTGGATTTAAAAACCTGCATGCCTAGCTCCCCCAGCCACCACATGGCCCTACATTAGGTGTGTGTGTGTGTGTGTGTGTGTGTGTGTGTGTGTTTGTGCGTGTTTTGCCTGCTGTTGACTGTGACAGGAGTGAGTCACTCTCAGACTTCCCATTGTTAACTGTTTGCTGATGTCAATGCAGGATCTATGGGGCATTTTATGTTGCTGCCCTAGCACAATGCAGAATGGCAGATAGATGCTGACACCGCCTCAAAATGGCTTTATTTAGCAAAAGCGACATAGAGCCTCTGACATGTGTGTGTGCCACACGACAACAGAAATTAGGGAAATCGATAATAAAAGAGAGGGAGGGAGGGAGCACAAAAAACTTAAACAAATAGTCTGTAGAATAGTCTAGCATCACTGGCTTTCAGTTAGTTTGTATGCTTCTATATTTGACCCTGGTACCCCTGATGCAGGTCTCCGTAGACTGTGTTTACACTGACCTGCAGCCTACTGATCTTTTTTCCACTTTGGACCAATCACATCAGATCTTTTCACATTTTTTCAGAGCTGATCTGATTGGTCAAAGACCAAATGATGAAAAACTCAGCATAATTGGGCTGCCTGTTTAAACGCAGACATGGAGACATACCTCTGCATGTATTTCCACTATCTTGGGACATCACTAAAGGCTTGGGCTATGAAAGATCTGCAACACTCTAACACATGCAAATGGGGTTGTGAAATCGCATCACCCTGCTCACCCTTGAGCGTATAAAACAGTCTTGGCCACCCAACCACTGCCTTTTCCCCCCTCAGTCAAATTGTGCCAAGAGAGATACAGTGCCATCTTGCAAATCTGTAGACCACCAGCAAACAGATGAGACACCAACAACTAGGTCTGGTGGAAACTCTCCTAAGCTTTGGCCAATGGACAATCTCGGTCTGAATGCTTGCGGATTCTTGTGCAATCCAGCACTTGAACCCCCCGGGTGGAACCGTTCATCACTGGTTGTAGTGGAGATGAGGAGAGGCTTGAGACAGCAGTTTGAAGAGAGGGGGAGCATGAGAGGAATGAGGGGGAAAATATGGGCGCCCAAGTAGGGGGTGTCAATGACAGGATTGCCAGGCTAATGCAGGGAAGAATAAGGGACGTCAAGGTCGGCCGTAAAGAGAGAGAGCGAGAGTTCCCTTCTGCAAAACTACCATGAATTATTCAGCTTCTCTTTTGTCTCCTACTCCTCTCCTCAGCGCTCTACTGGAGCGGCCCTGACAAGTTTATTCCAGCTCTGCCTCAGTCTGTGGAGTGGGTTGTGTTGCCTGCCTGCATGCCTGCCTGCCTGCCCTCCTTCCCAGCTAACAATTGTTTGGAAATAAAATGTTTTTGTAATGTTCCCCTAATGTTTGAGTGTCCAATTTTCCGTTAGTTAAGGAAACATTCTATCTATGTTAGCAGAAATATTATGAGGACCTTTTTAGCATGTTTTGGTGTTAAAGTGAGGAGATTCCCTTAATGTCAAGCAGAACTAATCTAGAACGTGGTTACAATGTTCTCAGATTATACAACATTATGTTCTAGATGTGTTTTATGGAACATTGCAAGAACATTGATGTGTAGTCTTTTTAGCGTTTAGGAGACTATTCCATCAACCAAACATAGACACCATGTTCTCAGAATAGAAGATATTAATGTTCTAGACACATTCCATGAGACCACTCCCATGTCAAGGTTTCTGATGGTTAGATCTTTTTGTCTGTTGGCAAGGTTGGGGACACTCACAATGTTTTCAACTTACATATTTGACATACATGATTACATTGCGCATGTTCATTTATACAGTGATTATTATTTGAAATGCCCATACCTGGGATATGAACTCGCAACCTCTCGGTTCAAGGCAATCAGATCTTCAGAAAACAATACACAACACAGATTTCCATCTCCAAGTTTTTATGTGGAAAATAGACAAATTACAACAGAATCACTTGGGATCAATGTTATTACTTACAGCAATATAGTATAGTAATAAATTACATTTATGAGTAATTAAGTAATATAACGAGTTATTGTCTTCAAATATTGTAATATTATTACAGTTACTTTTTCAAGTAACTCGCATTACTTTCAGGAGCAAATCTCTACGGGCCTGTGATATACATGTATACATTTTTTAAGTCTTGTCTCATACTTACGGGAATTTATGCCGTAGGCTAACCCGTTTTCCAATAGGCTATCGTAAAGCCTAAAATCGAAGCAAGATGGCAGCTGTGTTACCCCTCTTAACCTTTTCCTTGGGGAAATGCTCGAACCCAGACCACCAGCACCAATAATAACCACTGTCTCAATAAGGGATATCTCTAGGGCATGTGCTTATTAGGCCAGTATAGTTAGGCCCCGTCCGGAAGAAACCCTAAACCCTCCTCCCATAGACAACCACATTCTGTCTATGTTTGGTGGGACATTGATAGAATATTCTCCTAACTCACAGAAAACTGGACACATTAATGTTCTTGCAACGTTCCCATGAAATGTGTCTAGACTATTAACTTCTGCGAACATGATAACCACATTCTGGGTAAGTTCTATTTGATGTTAAGGGAATGGTGCAAGGAATGCTTCTGAGAGACATCACAGGAGCATTATTATGAAAATGTTAGTTAATGACCTAATGAGACTCTTAATGGAATGTTCTCTAAAGTTGTGAGAACATTTGTTGTTAGCTTGGTTCACACCACTTCACACTGCTCAAAATGGCCAGTTACTTAGATTGGCAAATTACAAACCCTGACGCTTCCTTGCAGCAGAAGGAATTGCATGTTCTTCAAAAGCTCTTTTATTCCAAGGACCTGGAGAAGAATCTCTGTAGCAGCTTCGGAGACTGAGGTATTGTTGTTAAATGGCCCAATGCAGTAAATATCCTATTGTACAAGAACTGATGAAACAAATTTAATCAGTGTTATTTCCTGATAGTTGATGGTTGAAAATACAATCTACACAGGACCTTCTAAATCAGCAGGTTTACATGGGTAGGAGTTTCGGCTTTCCATGGTGACATCATCATGCGGTAAATTGGCTAACAGACCAATAAAGAGACTTCAAAACCTATCTGCCAATAACAGCTAGTTTTCAGTTTTCTCCTCCTAACAAAATTCGTGCTTGAGAAATAGTTGTTTGCTAATTTGAATGAAAATCTATTACAGTAAGGTACTGTTACCCAGAAATTATATATATATATTTATATAAAAATGGCTGCATTTGGCTTTTAAGATGCATTCCTTGAAAAGGGGGCCTTGGATATGATTAGGGGCATTAATTCTGGCCATGTGACCTGACCAGGAACAACACTGGGCTATAGTTATATCCTATGAGAGACGACTCCCAAATATCTACCAATACAACTGTGACTTAGCCCAAAGTCAATATTTTGCCCATGCCAAATGTTACCTGAACGACAGGTCTTACCTGTATCAGGTTCACAAAGTCAATAAGGACAGATTTAAGGTGTGTGCATTTCCTATCCACATGAGGTCATTCAGTAGTTGCATTGTGCAAATAATCATTCTCAACATTCTATCATCACCACAAAGGAATGTGCAAGTATCAATGTAAGAATAGTGTTGTGATGAATCAATGAATGAATGAATTGGATTAATCTGCTTCCTCTGTCATTTCTATAGGAGGATGAGACACACAATTTTTTGACACATTGTCTAGCCTTCTAATTTCTTTCTGCGTTGCAAATTAATTTGTAGCTTGGCATTGCAATGAGACAGCAGATAATGAATTACGCCCACACAACCCTCAGGCCTGTTTGTCAGACAGTATCAGACTGATCTCTTGTCTCTCTCTGTATAGGTAAACATCTGAAATCTGCCGCTCGCTGCAGAGTGCAAGGGGGGGTCCCGTGCTGGATCTAAAAGGCTGGGATGGTTCATTCCTTGGCTGCCGGACAATGCCAGAGAGGAATGCCAGCATTCCCCCTGTACCTAAGGCCTAGATGGGCAGCGCTTTGTGAAGCATGGCATGGTAGGCTGCTGTGTGGGAATCCATCACCAGGCAGTCTACAGCTGTCATTATGAGACTACAAAGCTGTATACCTCTATACTATAATATTTACCTCTGATGTTTAGCTTTCCTCTCTTCACAGTTTGTCTCCTGCATCCTGAAATAAAGGTATTTCTGTATGTACAGTGGCTTGCGAAGGTATTCACCCCCCTTGGCATTTTTCCTATTTTGTTGCCTTACAACCTGGAATTAAAATAGATTTTTTGAGGGTTTGTATCATTTGATTTACACAACATGCCAATCACTTGGAAGATGCAAAATATGTTTCATTGTGAAACAAACAAGAAATAAGAAAAAAAAAACGGAAAACTTGAGCGTGTATAACTCTTGGGGTATGTGTCTATAAGCTTGGTACATCTAGCCACTGGGATTTTTGCCCATTCTTCAAGGCAAAACTGCTCCAGCTCCTTCAAGTTGGATGAGTTTCGCTGGTGTACAGCAATCTTTTAAGTCATACCACAGATACTAGCACCATCCATCATTCCTTCAATTCTGACCAGTTTCCCAGTCCCTGCCAATGAAAAACATCCCCACAGCATGATGCTGCCACCACCATGCATGGATGGTGTTCTCTGGGCGATGAGAGGTGTTGGGTTTGCCCCAGACATAGTGTTTTCCTTGATGGCCAAAAAGCTCAATTTTAGTCTCATCTGACCAGAGTACCTTCTTCCATATGTTTGGGGAGTCTCCCATATGCCTTTTGGCGAACACCAAACATGTTTGCTTATTTTTTTATTTAAGCAATGGCTTTTTTCTTCTTTTTTTTTATAAAAAAATGTAAACAAGCAATTTTTTTTTCATTTCACTTCACCAATCTGGACTATTTTGTGTTTGTCCATTACATGAAATTGTAACGTTTGTCGTCGGAAGGAGACCAATGTTCCACCAAGAAATAAACAATACAACGAACGAAAAGTTTCGTTGTGCAAACTACATGCACTCAAACAAAGATCCCACACTGAAGGAGGGCGAAAGGGCTGCCTAAGTATGATCCCCAATCAGAGACAATGAAAGACAGCTGCCTCTGATTGGGAACCACACACAGCCAAACACAAAGAAATAGAGAACATAGAATGCCCACCCCAAATCACACCTTGACCTAACCAAATAGAGAAATAAAATGGCTCTTTAAGGTCAGGGCCTGACAGAAATCCAAATAAAAATTCATTTAAATTACAGGTTGTAATGCAACAAAATAGGAAAAACGCCAAGGGGGATGAATACTTTTGCAAGACACTGCATATGGAAATATCTCTCTGCCCTCCTCCTGCCTCCTCTGCTCTGCCAACCAACCCTGAACAATCAGACATACTGTTGCTCCCAGCAAAATATGTAATTTTTGTTTGAAACATGAGACACGACTCCTGATACACTGTCAGGGAACTGGGAAAGCTGGGATACAGCAACTGAAGAACTGGGAAAGCTGGGATACAGCAATTGAAGAACTGGGAAAGCTGGAATACAGTAACTGAAGAACTGGGAAAGCTGGGATACAGCAACTGAAGAACTGGGAAAGCTGGGATACAGCAAGTAAAGACCTGGGAAACACAGAGGGTGTTATTTAATGGAAGCCTCTCAGATATAATCCAGTTAGAATCAGGAATTCCCTAGGGTAGCTGTTTAGGCCCCTTGCTTTTTTCAATTTTTACTAAAGACATCAGTGGCATACTGACTTTGAGTAAAGCCAGAGTGTCTATGTATGCGGATGACTCAACACTATACACGTCAGCTACAACAGCGACTGAAATGACTGCAACACTCAACAAAAAGCTGCAGTTAGTTTCAGAGTGGGTGGCAAGGACTAAATATTTCTAAAACTAAAAGCGTTGTATTTGGAACAAAACACTCACTAAACCCTACACCTCAACTAAATCTTGTAATAAATAATGTGGCAATTGAGCAATTTGAGATGACTAAACTGCTTGGAGTAACCCTAGTCTGTAAACTGTCATGGTCAAAATATATTGATGCAGTAGTAGCTATGATGGGGAGAAGTCTGTCTATAATAAAGCGATGCTCTGCCTTCTTAACAACACTATCAACAAGGCAGGTCCTACAGGCCCTAGTTTTGTCGCACCTTGACTACTGTTCAGTCGTGTGGTCAGGTGCCACTAAAAAAGGACTTTTGCAAAAGGAAAATTGCAATTGGCTCAGAACAGGGCAGCACGGCTAGCCCTTGGATGTACACAGAGAGCTAAAATTAATAATATGCATGTCAATCTCTCTTGGGTGAAAGTGGAGGAGAGATTGACTTCATCACTACTTGAATTTATGAGCGGTAGTGACATGTTGAATGCACCGAACTGTCTATCTAAACTACTGGCACACAGCTCGGACAGCCATGCATAACCCACAAGACATGTCACAAGAGGTCTCTTCACAGTCCCCAAGTCCAGAACAGACTATGGGAGGCACACAGTACTACATAGAGCCATGACTACATGGAACTCTATTCCACATCAAGTAACTGACGCAAGCAGTACAATTAGATTTTAAAGACAGATAAAAAAAACACCTTATGGTACAGTGGGGACTGTGAAGCAAAACAAACATTGGCACAGACACGTGCATATACACACACACACACACACACACAATAACAATACACAATATACATACACATAGATTTAGTACTGTAGATATGTGGTAGTGGTGGAGTAGGGGGCTGAGGGCACACAGTGTGTTGTGAAATCTGTGAATGTATTGTAATGTTTTAAAAATGGTATAAACTGTCTTAATTTTGCTGGACCCCAGGAAGAGTAGCTGCTGCTTTGGCAGCAGCTAATGGGGATCCATAATAAATACAAAAACCACTGTCAAACACGTTTCATATATGTCTTACATAAGATTTTACACTGAAAATAAGGAGTGTCCCTATAAATCACAGTGCTTAGTGTGATAATAGCTTTTGTTCTGATCTTGTCAGTGGGCTATGGCTGCTCTTTGATTATCTCTAGGGCCGAATGAGGTGCAGCTTCCTCCATTTCAAGCCATTACCACGGAAACAGCGTTTTGTGGCAGTGAAGCTTCTCAGGGAGGAGAGGCAGGTGGGCACTGGCTACCCATAGCCCACCACTTCTGTCTCCATTTAATCAGCATGGAGAAAGGAGGTCTTAAAAGAATACACTTCCCCCTGAAGTCGTCCTGTGGGTCAGTGAACAAGAGAGAGAGCTGCCTGACGCATTGCCTGCCTGTAAAACCACACTAATATCAAGCCCAGCTGTGAGGGAGGAGGGTTATGAGGAGCCAAGCGTCTGCAATTTGTCGAGGTTAGGAGAGCACTGCTCCCCTTCAGAGCCCATTTGTTTGCTAGCTTAAGGAAGGATGCATAGTTTTACTGCTGGAGTGTGTTCAATCATTGAGTGAGTGGGAAAGGTATTCAAATTAAGCCTTACCGCCCAATGGAAATGGGCTAGGACCTTATGGGAGAAATGGTGTGAGAAGAAAGTCTCACAAGCTGTGCTTTATTTGGCTAATAAACCATGTTGTACACCAAAAAGGTGGGGGGTTACTAATTGTCTCTTTAGTGGGGCAGTGAACAACATTAAGCAATATGAGAGCCTATAATAACAAATGAACCAAGCAGAAAGGCGAAGGTGAAGACATATTAAACATCTATTTGTCCTTATTATAACCCTCCACTATTTCATGAAGAATTCATCACTCCCACTCTGTACTAGTGGTTGAGACTTGCACTTACCTACCGTTCAACGCCTTGTCTGCTACAGCCAGGCCTCTTAGAAAAATGGAATGATTTATCACATTAGTGTTTGAGGCTGTGACTGTGACTCTCCCCACATTTCACCTCTGCATCCTGACTGAGTCACTGGTTTAAGAAACCAGGCAGCTGTTCTGTTTGGAGATCCTGCCAGGTCTGTTTTACATAATAACAGCGTACGCTCTCTCAGGTCCGTCAGTGGAAAAGAACCAACTGGAGATCTTTAACCTTTTATTGTGGTGTGTTAAATCAGGGTCATAGAGTGATTCTTGGTAGTCTTAAACAAATCTACGTTGAAACAAAAGTATACACCTCACACACATGGTTAAGGGTTTAAAAAAATAAGACACCTGTACCATGTCAGATACAGAGGTGAAATGTATTACATTTTTATTTTGCATCCCAATATTACACTTTATATAGAGTACCAGTCAAAAGTTTGGACACACCTTCTCATTCAACAGTTTTCCTTTATTTTTTACTATTTCTACATTGTAGAATAATAGTGGAGACATCAAAACTATAAAATAACACACATGGAATCATGTAAAAAGCAAAAAAGTGTTAAACAAATAAAAAATAGATTTGAGATTCTTCAACGGAGCCACCCTTTGCCTTGATGACAGCTTTGCACACTCTTGGCATTCTCTCAACCAGCTTCATGAGGTAGTCACCTGGAATGCATTTCAATTAATAACAGGTGTGCCTTGTTAAAAGTTAATTTGTGTAATTTCTTTCCTTCTTAATGTGTTTGAGCCAATCAGTTGTGTTGTGACAAGGAAAGGGTGATATACAGAAGATAGCCCTATTTGGTAAAATACCAAGTCCATATTATTGAAAAAACTGCTCAAATAAGCAAAGAAGAATGACAGTCCATCATTACATTAAGACATGCAGGTCAGTCAATCCAAAAACTTTGAAAGTTTCTCCAAGTGCAGTCGCAAAAACCATCAAGCGCTTTGATGAAACTGGCTCTCATGAGGATCGCCACAGGAAAGGAAGACCCAGAGTTATCTCTGCTGCAGAGGACATGTTCATTAGAGTTACCAGCCTCAGATATTGCAGGCCAAATAAACGCATCCCAGACACATCTCAACATCAACTGTTCAAAGGAGACTGCATGAATCAGGCCTTCATGGTCAAATTGCTGCAAAGAAACCACTACTAAAGGACCCCAATAATAAGAGACTTGCTTGGGCCAAGAAACAAAAGCAATGGACATTAGACTGGTGGAAATCTGTTGTTTGGTCTGTTGAGTCCAAATGTGCGATTTTTGGTTCCAACCGGCGTGTCTTTGTGAAATGCAGAGTAGGTGAATGGATGATCTCCGCATGTGTCGTTCCCACCGTGAAGCATGGAGGAGGAAGTGTGATGGTGTGGGGGTGCTTTTCTGGTGACATGGTCTGTGATTTATTTAGAATTCAAGGCACCCTTAACCAGCGTGGCTACCACAGCATTCTGCAGCGATACGCCATCCCATCTGGTTTGCGCTTAGTGGGACTATCATTTGTTTTTCAACAGGACAACACTTTTTTGGTTACTACATGATTCCATATGTGTTATTTCATAGTTGTAATGTCTTCACTGTTATTCTACAATGTAGAAAATAGTAAAAAATAAAGAAAAACATTTGAATGAGTAGGTGTGTCCAAACCTTTAACTGATACTGTACATCACAGAAGACGGAAATTTAAAACTGTTTGACATAGTAACACCGGATTTTTGTCTGCTTTTAAAAAATAATCTTTATTAATGACAAAATTATGAAAAGTATTAATGCAGGAAAGGGCTACAAGACAAAGTCTTACCAACTTTACAACAGCCAATCCCTGAAAGTCCTTTCAGTCCACATGAGAAATATTACAGTTTACTACAGAATACTACAGTACTATAGAATTCTGTAGTAAACTGTAGTATACTGTAGAATACCATACTACACACTGTAGTATCCCTCAATCATGTGTATTACTTACTATAAATTGCTGTAGTATACCGTAGAATACTATAATAAATATTACAGTGTTATCCACACAAAACACTACAGTCTGCAAAAACACCATATATTTTGTTATAGAAGAGAGCAAAAATGTATAACTACGTGTTCAGAAGCTAGTACTATCTACAGGTTATGGAAAACTTGCTCTTTTAGTATTTCCCCAGTAGGTTTCCTGAAGGAGAAAGCCTCCGCTTCTATGTGAAAGAAAATAAAACTAAACTCTATAGTAAATACTACAGTCATGTATGCAAAAACACGACAGTAAGTATTGCAGTATACTACAGCCTGCAAAAACACTACAGTAAATCCTTCAGTATTGTACAGTCCGCAAAAACACTACATTAAATACTACAGTATACTAAAATCCACAAAAACACTACAATAATTACTATAGTATTTACTACAGTTTTTTACTACAGTATTTATACTATAGTTAACTGTAAATGCTACTGTATATTACATTATACTACAGTGAATACTACAGTAAAGTCAGCAAAAACACTACAGTGAATAATATAGTATATTATAATTATACCATAGTATTTTTTTTATGTGGGAGTGGTCTGACATTGACTTTTATATCCTGCTTGATATCATTTAGGGATAATTATTTGTACATTTTCTCATACTATAATAATAGGTAATTGCCTTCTTTGCCTTGTCCAGTTGTTATTGTTTCCCATCACATGTTTTAAATCGATTTCATAGAGCTAAACAGCTCACATTCTGCTAATGATCATTGGGAGCACTAATCCCCTCCATTTGCAATTTGTGGGGAGTAAGAAGTTAAAGTCAGATAAGCCTTTACTATACTGAACAAAAATAATTACGCAACATGCAACAATTTCTTACATTTTACTGAGTTAAAGTTCATATAAGGAAACTGGTAAATTGAAAATAAATTCATTAGGCCCTTATCTATGGATTTCACACAACTGGGAGTACAAATATGCATCTGTTAGTCATAGATACTTTAAAAAAGGTAGGGGCGTGGATCAGTATCTGGTGTGACCATCATTTGCCCCATGCAGTGTGACAAATCTCCTTCACATAGAGTGGATCAGGCTGTTGATTGTGGCCTTTGGAATGTTGTCCCACTCCTCTTCAATGGCTGTGCGAAGTTACCGGTTATTGGCGGGAACAGGAACATGCTGTCGTACACGTCTATCCAGAGCATCCCAAACATGCTCAATGGGTGACATGTCAACTGAGTATGCAGGCCATGGAAGAACTGGGTTATTTTCAGCTTCAAGGAATTGTGTATAGATCCTTGCAACATGGGGCTGTGCATTATCATGTTGAAACATGAGGTGATGGCAGCGGATGAATGGCATGACAATGGGCCCGAGGATCTCATCACGGTATCTCTGTGCATTCAAATGGCCATCTATAAAATGCAATTGTATTTGTTGTCCGTAGCTAATGCTTGCCCATGCCATAATTCCACTGCCATCATGGGGCACTCATTTCACAACATTGACATCAGCTAACCACTCACCCACACGACGCCATACACGTGGTCTGCAGTTGTGAGGCTGGTTAGACATACTGCCAAATTCTCAATAACGACATTAGAGGCAGCTTATGGTAGAGAAATTAACATTAAAGTCTCTGGCAACAGCTCAGGTGGACATTCCTCCTCCGTTCAGCATGGCAATTGCACTCTCTCTCAAAACTTGAGACATTTATTGCATTGTGTTCTGTGACAAAACTGCACATTTTAAAGTGGCCTTTTATTGTCCCAAGCACAAGGTGCACCTGTGTAATGATCCTGATGTTTAACTTCTTGGCGCACCCATCCCATTAGCGGGATCATTTTCGTCAACATTGCAAAGCGCCAAATTCAAATTAAATTACTAAAAATATTACATTTTCATTAAATCACAAGTGCAATATAGCAAAACACAGCTTAGCTTGTTGTTAATCCACCTGTCAGATTTCAAAAAAGCTTTACAGCAAAAGCTATCCAAGCGTTTATGTTAGGACATCTCTCTCAGCAGACAAAACATTACAAACAGCTAGCAGCAAGGTAGATTGGTCACGAAAGTCAGAAAAGCAATAAAATGAATCGCTTACCTTTGATAATCTTTGGATGTTTGCACTCACGAGACTCCCAAAATACCTCCATTTGGTTGGCGCGTTTTGTTCAGAAATCCACAGACTCGAACAGTCACGACGGGGCAGACGAAAATTCCAAATAGTATCCGTAAAGTTCATAGAAACATGTCAAACTATTTTTTACAATCAATCCTCAGGTTGTTTTTACAATGAA
This sequence comes from Oncorhynchus clarkii lewisi, assembly GCF_045791955.1. NCBI lineage: Eukaryota > Metazoa > Chordata > Actinopteri > Salmoniformes > Salmonidae > Oncorhynchus > Oncorhynchus clarkii. Next base: position 65,369,183 of record NC_092150.1, on the reverse strand, counting down.
TAATCAATAATATTTCAACCGGACCGTAGCTTTTTCAATAGGAGAGAGAGAGAAAATGTCTGCTCCAAGCATGCAAAACTTTGCTGGCACCCAGCCATCCACTGACGCGATGTGATCGTTCTCGCTCATTTTTCAAAATAAAAGCCTGAAACTATGTCTAAAGACTGTTCACACCATGTGGAAGCCATAGAGAAAGGAATCTGGTTCATATCCCTTTAAATGGAGGGAAGGCATGCAATGGAACAGAGAGGTTTCAGGAAAAACAGCAATTCCTGGTTGGATTTTCCTCACTTTAGAGTGTTTTCTATCCTAATCTGACAATTATATGCATATTCTAGATTCTGGGCCTGAGAAATAGGCAATGTCATTTGGGTACGTTTTTCATCCACACATCAAAATACTGCCCCCTACACTCAAGAGGTTAATCATCTTTTTGATATGCCACACCTGTCAGGTGGATGGATTATCTTGGCAAAGGAGATATGCTCACTAACGGGGAAACAAATTTGTGCTCGAAAGTTTCTGGGATCTTTTATTTCAGTTTATGAAACATGGGGCGTACTGGATAGTAATGTCGCTTCCAGATGACTGCCCTCCCTTACTCTACAAATGGAACAGGATGCGACAAACCACATGTGATACTCAGTCCCTCTGCTCCTCCTCTTGTAAAGAATGTGAAATGTGTGGGTAGCACTGGCAGACGCTGAGGTGAAAACAGCTCACTGCTAATGAGTCTCTTTGGGTTTCTGTTCTATGGCTTACAGATGGTAAGGGTAGCTCAGCAAGACAAAACAAAGATGTTTCACTTCGTTTCTTGTTTTGTTTCCCATTTTAGAGTTATTGTGTGTGTGTGTGTGTGTGTGTGTGTGTGTGTGTGTGTGTGTGTGTGTGTGTGTGTGTGTGTGTGTGTGTGTGTGTGTACACTCCATGTTCCCTATGACCTCACCTTGTGAGTTATGGGATCACATGGCTGTTTCAATGTCATTTTATGCAATGTAATGAATTCCATTCTTCCTCTCCCATGACAGAGTGATGTTTAGTACACTGAACAGGAACAGAGACATTGTTCTCAGCCTTTATCAGATAGTTAGCTACTTCAAAACAAACAGTACATATGTCATATTGACCAAAAACAGAGTACCCAAAATGTAATTTATCATTCAAAAGTATGAATGTGTCTTTCTAAAATGTTCTAAGATTTTATTTTACTTGTTTTGGCAAATTTGATGTAAAGAAGTGACATTTTATTTGAATTATGTGAATGTGTCTAAATACCATATAAAATACCATTGAATTTTAGGTAAGGGGTTCATTGTAACAAATGTTACAGTTAACCCCCAATTCAAATCTGAGTCTAATCTGAGAAATCTAAATCTAATCTGAGTCTAATCAGTAATCTGAGTTTTATGAAGAAATACAACAATAATTATTGCCATCAACTATACCGATCAAAGGACCTCTTCGTGCTGATAAAAATTATATACAGTATACTGAACAAAAATATAATCGCAACATGCAACCATTTCAAAGATTTTACTCAGGATCTCGTCACGGTATCTCTAGTACATGGGGAATGTTCTGCAGGTCAATAATAAAAAAAACAGAATATTTATTTGGCCTGAACAAAAAAAAGTGTAAATAAAACCCCAAATAATGAATGGATTCAAGATAAACTTTCTTGGCATGTAAATACATTAACTAAGCATTAACACATTGAACACTTTTCTAAGTTATTTCTAATTTGAGTTATTTAGTTGTTACTTTGGGCCCGTGTTACAATTGTCCCTTAGTCACTACTCTAGGTTTATGTTTCTGCTCACAAAAACACTAACTACTGTGGAGGACAACATTTCCATTAATAAATTCTCTGTGGAAGCTAATTTGTAAAGCTCTCATAACAAATTGCTGGGGGGTTATGTTCATATGACGTCACCATGGAAATACAGATGAAAGAGTGTAGCCTCAATCTGCTATTCTAAAGGCCATATGCAAGAGCTGGCTGTGGGAATTACTGTCCTTAGGACCTTGAAGGAGATTTTATCTCAATATTATAAAGCTCAGTTATTGTACCAGCAGTAATGTCACTGAGATGTTCTGGTTGTGTCAGAGGGAAGCTGCAAAACACCCCTGCTGACAGAAAATTAATAACCAAATAATCCATTTTACCAATCACTTTACCATTTTAGATTCTAATTTAATCTGTCATATTCAAATGATTTAATCTGAAACAATAGTACTGTGTGATGCTGTGTATCTATCTACACAATGGAGCAGGAACAGAGCTGTATAGCAAGATTGCCTCTCATTGGTTGCCTTCCCTACTGGACCAATAGGAGTAATGAGGCCTGTGACGGCTCCATCAATATGTACCGTCTTATCTATCTTTATTAGCAGTTTGGCTTCACCATGGATTCATTCTTTGTGGTCCTTGATTGATATCAAATTGTCCAGTGTGGTGCCAAGGAGACAATCTTTATGTGGCAGTTGTGGAGACAGATCTTCCTTCCTCTGGGCTCAAAGCTTCCTTTAATGGCAAGGCTAGCTTCCTGCAACATGAACCTGGCTTTAAATGTGGTGAGTCTTTTAAAGCACAAGCCTCATCTCTTAAACATTATAAATTATTTTAGGTTTCACTTTTGAAATATCAATTCTTGGGCATGTCATTTAGTAAAAGTATGAACCAAAACGCAGGCTATAATCAACAGCTGTTGATGATAAACCTACAGTAAATTCAGAAGGACTGAATACTGTATGTGCTAAACTGAATCAGTTTTGTCTGACACAGAACAGGAGTTAAAACCACAGCAGGAAACCATGTTACCAGATAACTCATTCTCTTCCTGTCTGGGTTGATACTATTTCTACCTCAGTGGCCACAGAATACAGCACAGCGTGTCAATGCTACTGTATAGTGTTTCAACATCATTTAAAAGATGACAGTGGGAATAGGTACACCTAGAACATAAGTATTTTTGATGTTTTAAAGAGCTTCTATGTTGTTGTACCTTGAAATAGTGGTATAAAGAGTTGCTTCAACACAAGTTTTTTTCTCCAAAATCCTCTCCTCACTCCATGTTTCTTACCAGTTTTTAAAACTTATTTCAATGATTTGTATTTCTCAAGGACCATGACATAATTACCTGACTCCTCCGCACAACACTTGCACCATGGCAACAATAACAAACTCCAATTGCATACCCACACTTACAGCAGGTTTATGAGGAAGTGTGGTTGACTGGAATACTCTGTCTAATTACGCTGGAGTTGGTTTTCATTGCATAGTTGTGTACTTTATACATTTTCTTCGTCAAAACGACAACTCATAGGCATATATTGACCTGACTGACCTGTACCTTGCTTGAATGTGAGGCATACATATGTTTTTATGTACTTACATGTACAGTGACAGCCCCTCTGAAATACCACTCTGTTCCTGAGACCTATAGGGCATCAGTTGGCCTGGTGACACAGAGGTTAATACAGAGGCAGAGATTTATAGAGCCTTGTCAACAGTCACCATTTGAATCATCAAACTCCAAACTCCAAACCAAACTCTGCCAGAGCAAATGTTTATACAGCTTTGTCTGGCTGGACACTTTGCCTGGAGCCAATCCAACTGAGCCACTTTGGTGTATAACAGGATTGATGGCACAGGGTTGAGTGAGAGTTCCCAAAGGACACTGACACTGTAAATGCCGTTATATTGATGGTTCTGCAGCTGATGAATATATTGGTCACTCCAAGGTGGGCTCCCGAGTGGCACAGCGGTCAAAACCACTGCATAAGGGGCGTCAGGTAGCCTAGTGGTTAAAGCGTTGGGCCAGTAACCGAAAGGTTGCTGGATTGAATCCCCGAGCTAACAAGGTAAAAATCTCTCCTACCCCTGAACAGGACAGTTAACTCACTGTTCCGCGGTAGGCCGTCATTGTAAATAAGATTTTTTCTTAACTGACTTGCCTAGTTAAATAAAATTTCAATTGAAATGCAACAAAAAAACAATCTCGGTGCTAGAGGTGTCACTACAGACCCTGGTTTGATTCCAGGCTGTATCACAACCCGGCCATGATTGGGAGTCCCATAGGGTGGTGCACAATTGGCCCAGCATCGTCCAGGTTAGGGTTTGGCCGGGGTAGGCCATCATTGTGAATAAGAATTTGTTCTTAACTGACTTTCCTAGTTAAATAAAGGTTACATTAAAATACAGTAAAAAAAAAAGGTCACACCTTGATTGTCACCTTCCTCTTGACTCTGACTCTCAGTGTACATTTGTCTTCTAGTCATCGTATGTACAGTTGAACTCGAATAAAGTCAAGACAGCCTCACTTGAACCTTGAGTGTGTTTGTTTGCTAGGCTGTTCTCAAATGTGAAATTCAGCATGACTGTGAGAGTTTCCTTCTCCGGAGATGCAATTCATTTTACACTGTGCTTTCAAATAACAAAAATCTTGCCACTGTTACATTTTTCCAAGACATTTGCACTACCTTTGGGAACATGGAGGAGTCACAACTCAATCAGCAGAATATGTCTCTTGTCGTGATGACACCTAATTTAGCCACTGTTCAGTACCATGGTGACATAGATAAACATGTTCTTTGCCTTTGTCAATTTCAGGTTAGCTATTCGTTTGAAGATATTTTGCAGACATAACATGTCCTTTTCATCTACCGTAATAGCGGCAGTATAATTTTCCAAGTTTCCCCCCACAAATGTATCCCTCTGTTGGCCAGTCCAAGAGTTACATTTCCCTTTCCTTCTAAACAGGAAACATCTGCAGTGGTGTGAAATGTGGACGTTAGGGATAAGTCGGATTTAATTGTGAACATTTCAATTCCATTATGATGTGAACTGTCTCCCCTGATACAGGAATAAAAAGGTGGGAGGTGAAATCACACCTCTGCAAACAGAGCAATGCTAACAAAAGCAATCGTCATCTTAGTCAAATGGCACGAAGCAAAAACAGGTAAAAACAGAAATGGATAGAGATGGACCAAACCAAAGTCATCTTCATTCACAATACATGTCCAACAAAATGTTGCTGAGTGATCTTGTCTTTATTTACTATGTTGTGTCTGATGGAATGATTGGTGCAAAGACTGCAATCAGATTTTCTCTGAGTAACAATAACAAACTATCTTAGTAGACAGAAAATATCCCTTTATCCTGATTTCTACACTATCCCCTGGCCCTGGTATAAGAATCCTTTGTCTTTATGCTCTGTAGGATGGTCTAGAATCTACTCAGCCATATAGTGCCCAGTCCCGTATGCCCATATAGAACGCAGGCAGCAACGTAGTGACGTAATGTAGTGACGCAATTGGGCTTATATTGCGCCAGTGGCCACAGTAGCCCTGCCTGCCTCATTGACTTGACTGCTGCACAGGACTGGACTGCACAGCTGCGCTCGTCAGGTTTAACGTGATGCTGTCAGACTGTGCATGGCCCTTCCATCTTTGCATGAGCACAGGAGCGAAAGCTACGCAAAATAGGCCACACAGACAGAGCCATATGAGCAAATGCTCTGTTCAGCCCTGTTTTTATGATCCCATACAACACAACATTCTTCTGTCTGACTGACAATTACAGCACACACTATTGCAAGAGGTTGTTGTTTTATATGCTGACAATTCCAAAGCATTTAGTCTTGAGTCAGAATCAAAATCTGTCAGTAGCAATAAAATGAGTATAAATAATGAGGCGATCACCGTTTGACCCTTCAGTTAGTGGCATGCCTATATCATGTCACAGTGAGTTTTTCTGAGATCCAAAACAAACCTATGTCTCAGTGGGTGTGGTTACAGGATGATGACATTGCCATGGCAGTATGACAATCAACATTTACATTTAGCAGACGCTCTTATCAAGAGCAACTTACAGTAGTGAGTGCATAAAATGTCATTTGTACTGGTCCCCCATGGGAATTGAACCCACAACCCTAGTGCCATGCTCTACCAACTGAGCCACACAGGACTAATCAACACCTGCTGACTCAGATCTGTTTTGGGGACAAGGAGAGAAACAGATAACATACATAGGCCTACTGTCATGAAATATTAGATAACATACAGGTAACTGACAAACTAAATGAAACACTTGAGTAAATATGGGATACAAAGTATGTTGAAAGCAGGTGCTTTTTGCTGAGTTAATTAAGCAATTAACATCCCATCATGCTTAGGGTCATGTATCAAAATGCCCAGAAGCCCATTATTTTGGCTACCGTGACTAGTAGAAAAGATCTCAGTGACTTTGAAAGAGGGGTCTTAAAAGAACATATGGGGTTTAAAGTGTAGCAACTGTAAACTCAAATGGAAGCTGGACTGGAGTCGAAATAGTTAAGCGGGGACAGGCACAAATCACTATTGTGCTCGTGCACGGCGAATTGTAAGGATGTGAACGCGCACCAAGGTAGTCCCATTTGGTTCCCGGGGAGAGAGAACGGAGTGCGATAAACGAGAGAGAGGGACGCGGAAACAGCAGGAGCGGTCCGCGAGAGAGGTGCAGCGACCGGTGACAGCTTTTCACTCGAACCGTATAGAGACCAAATAATTGCTGCATTTGTCTTTTTTTTTTTTGTGAAGTTGTCGGATCAGAGGCTTTTTGTAGGGACAAGGGGATCTTTATTCTGTATAGAGAGTATCTTTCGGGATTCAGAATGTCGGGGAGCAGGGAGGAGGAGCGGCGGAAACTAGCTGACATCATTAACCACTGGAACGCCAACCGGCTCGACCTGTTCGAGATCAGCCAACCCACCGAGGTGAGACCGTGGACCTTCCCCGAGTACAGGCCGCACCAGTCGGAAAAGAGACGATAATTCCCCAGTGCAGTGGGAACTAGCTGAGGGAAACGCGCCTGATGAATTATTAAAAACTGGCAACCAAACACGTTTGTTAACATACCTGTAGAGTACTGTTGAAATGCAAAAATGAGTCTCAACAAAGTGCCTAACCCACACCTTAGTTAATCGCAAACCAAACTCGAGAGCTAACCAACCTGTCAACCAGATAGCTAGCCTAATGTTTGTGAACGTTAGCTAGCTAGAAAGACGTCTCGAACCGGGTTTTCTTGCGTCAGTGGGTGGTGCACTAACAACAGCACGCTCTAGTTGTGGCGAGTGTATGCAATGCACGACGAGCTGCAACACAATTTATCCAACAGATCGCGTAAACTTGCTACAATCATGTCAGTCACACTTAACTGTATTATTAGATCGCTAACGTTACCTAGCTAGCTAACAGTATCTAGCTAACAGTATCTATCTAGCTAACAGTATCTAAACGCAATCCGACCGGCGTTAGTTAGCTAGCTGGAAAACAGACTCCGAAGCTAGTTACAGACAATTCAGTTTTGTATTTTGCCTATTTTAGCTACATTCATTCAAATTATAGTTATACCTACACGTGGAACACGCACTTAGATACCAACCCCGTCATATCGCTATATTTCCGTCTAAGCTTTCTGTATTTCACCACCGTGATGAGGGCTATCATTAGCCGGCATCAAACTAAAACCACAGAAACCTAGAAAGATAAAACAACGGCGATTCGCTGGATAGCTAGCTTAGATATCAGCCAACGTTATCAATGGTTGAGATGACGATCAAGCCATTTTGTATGCCACCAGGTCGTTTGGTTGGTCCAATAAACCGTTTTCTACTATATACGAAATACGTGTTTATTAAGATAATGTCTAGTGTTTAGGCAATACTAGTACTGTAGTGGGCAAAGTAAAATAATGATTATGGCTTATCCTACTCTCGATATAACCAGATGGTTAGCTAGGCTAAATCCGTTTTAAAATGGTCTAAATACTGACCATCGATTATGGTTTGCTACCAATCTCTGTTCTAATCAAACTACTAAAATTTAACTTGGGTCTCGTGCAGATATTTCTGCATCCAACTTGCACGTGGTTTTTGTCTGATGGGGTTTTAGGTCTAGCTAAGATTTGGTGGACTGTGTGTGTGCTGTTTGCCACCCGTAGTCAAGTGTTTTTACGCGCGCAGGTAGAAGCCAGCCACCCCCACCTCTGAGTTGCAAGTCAAAGCATTGGGGGTAACGGGGGACCCCTCTCATCCGATTAATTAGCTTTGGACAGCAGGACCGCTTCAGGCCTATGGCTGACGTAACTAACTTGCTGCGGTGTTCTGGGAATCCTGCAGTCCTGAGTCAGTATGCCCCCTCTTATTTCTAGGTGCATTATTTTTGCATTTGCTTGAGCAAAATGTATTTAGTGTTGGTTGGATTAACATGTCTCACATGTAACATACACACCCCTCCCCCTATAGCCATTGCTCCCCACACCCACAAGTTCAACCATAATGCATGGCCATTTTCAGACAATTTTGAATTTTGTTTATTGCTTATGAGCTTGCCAACAAAATGTCAGGGATGTTGTCAGTTTTCGTTACCATAATGGAGGCCTTCTGAAAATGTTGCCATTTTTAGCCATGTGTGACAAGAGGTCCTTAAATCAAATCAAGATTTTTTTTTTGTATTGTTAATGACATCGTTTTATAGCATGACCCCATGGCTGGTTATTTTAAAGCAGGTTGGCCAGTGTTTATTTTCTTCCTCCCTCTGACTATGTCCTGTGGAATTCACTTCCTCTCATTACATTACCACACAATCATATATAGAAATTAGCAAATTGGGTTTGTTTGTAGTTTGTATGAAACTGCTTCTTTTCGGGCTTACTGGTGGCTTGTGGATAGCAGGGGGAAAAACAATGTTTGTTCTCCTTACTCTTGATAAATAAGATATTCAATAAGCTATAAGATATTCAACTGGTTGTAACTGCTGACCAAGTCTGTCTCCTTTGGAGTATGGACAAATTAAGGGCTTGAATGTTAAAACAATCCAAGCAGCATTTTCTTCTCCAATTTAGTATTGATCCTCATTAGCTGCGGGGCTTGAGAGAGGGTGGATGGAAACTTTTGACAGGCCCAAATCAACGCCCTGTGCATCACTGCGTCGTGTCAGAATGGAAAGAGGACTGAGTCAGTGATCAGAGCAACATTACGTATAACCTAACTGACCATCTGATCCTTTGATGTTTAGTCCTAGTTTGTTTTTAACCATGCTGCTGTGAAATCCCATGTTAACATATCTACTTTCGTCATCCACCAGCAAAAGGCTGTGATGTCATGTGGCCGTGTTTGTTATTGTTCCGGGTCATCATGTATGACGGTGGAGAGCTTCTGGTCCTGCAGGTCTCCTCTCCAGCATGTGACTTGCCACTTGACTCACTATTGCCATGGCAACAACATACTAGTGATGAGCACAACACAGGACTTCTTGCTTTGTGCCCTATCAGCAAAGTGGACAAAGTCGATACCAACGGCGCATTATACATTCATCTCTACTGTGTCAATTCACTACAAGCTTTCATATTAACTGATACATTGGAGGTCGTGTGAAGGATTGTTTCATACAAAGCCCTATGATATGCTTCATTTTTGAGTGTATTGGATATCGTTATTCTCAGGGTTGTTTGTAATTGGAAAAGGAGAATGTGTCAACAAGATAAATACACACAGTCCACACACACACTCCCCAGCTGGCATATGCTGCAGTTTGTATAGAAAATAGTTTGTCCACAAAATGTTGTCTTCACGCCATGCAGAGTAGAGTAGGCTACATAAAAAATGTAGCACAGAGGAAATGGACCTCTTTGTTACATCTGCCATTAGTGTGTTTGCATTACTGAGTGGCTCCCAGTACTTTAGTAGACCATCCATTCCACATGGGCTGACTGGTATGTGGTTTTAGGGAAAATGGATCTATCAACCTAGATAAAAGAGCACAACTTCAGCAGATGGAGCCTGTCTTGCTTCATAGTCTTGAGATTAAATTGATCAAAGACGACGTGTTATTAGATTTGTCACACACCCATTTTCTTTACACTGTGTCATTTCAGGTTTACAATCTCCATGGAGATTCTTTCCCTGCATTTAAATATGTGCACACACAAGCATCCTTGTGTGGGCGTTTGCTGTGTACTGTAATTACACCGTACACAGAATAGACGAGGTGATTTACAGTTCCAACAGCTGTAATTTGTGATTTTATAATCCAGACAGTGGTAATCTGTGGGGACCTTGGAGTGGGCTGCCTGGGATTAGCACATCCTGACTGTCTATTTGGCTCAGTCATTCCCTCTGTGATTTTGTTTGTTGCTGTTCATACTGGCCAACACTTGGCTCCTCTTCATTGGGCCAAATTTATTATCCACTTAAAGTTGGCGACATGCATTGTAATATTTGATTACCACTGCCGGTGTTGTTGAACAGTTCACAAGATGACTAGGCTGGTATTTGCTGAGCTATTGGAGCTATTGGCTTTTGACTTGAGGGGATGCTGAGGTTTGGACTTGCACGTATCGTTCATCCTACAGTGTGTGTGTGTGTGTGTGTACTACTGTGTCTTGTCTCCTCCTCCATGAACAAATCTGTTCAACTCTCTGCTACTGGGAAAATGGAGCTGTAAGTGTGTTCCATGTCATGGCTCAAGGCCTAATGTGTGTGTGTGTGTGTAGCTGAGAAAGCTCTGTCAGAGTAATGCCTCCCACCCAGTTCATTAAGAAGTGGGCCAAAGATCACAACCACATCTTGTCACTTACTGGCTTCAAATGGAATTATGGCCCTTATGTCTCATCTCCACACTGGCTAGTACACATCCTAATCTATCAACTACACTGCCTGCTGCTGTATTATGTTGGGTGATCTAAATCGGCTGAATAACAAAAATGAGAACACATTTTCATGGATATAATTCTCAAATGGTGCTCTTTGACTAATGGGTCACAGGATGTGGGGATGGTGACTTTCTCCCCCCCCTTCCAGGGCACATTGAAAACACCTGGTATCATATGTGGATCTCTCTCTCACACGTACACAAGTGCCCTGATTAGTGGGCTCAGCAGAGAGGTGGTGGTGGTCTCTGCTGTAGGAGAGGCCTGGCCTTGGCTTGTCAGTCCCATTAATCCTCAGAGGCCTGACGGTCGTTCCAGTCCGCCTCTGCCCTTTCCTCACTCGATCACACAGCCCATCTAGCCCCCTGATATGGTTGTTCCTTGAGTCACTCAGAGCCAGACTCAAGCCTGTAGGCCTTTGTGACCTCACACGATCAGATCATTTTGGGCTGATGACTTGTCTGTTTTGGTATTTACAATCAATAGAGATCTGCCCCACAACCTGGTATTTTCTTCCACTCTCTCTTCTGACTGGAGGAAATTTACATTTGCAGGCCCGGTGTCTGATATCAGGCTTATTGTTGCAGGACTTTTCTCATGTGAAAAAACATAATCATCTGATCGTGTTGCGTTGAGTCTGCTTAGCTAGGGGTAATTGAAACCTACCTCAGCCGTGCCTTGTCCTTTAGTTACAGGGAATGTCTCCTTCCATTTGAACAAAATGTCTTCATGTTTCTGTCTGCCAAATAGTTTGTGGTCGTCTTTCATATTCCCGGAATGTTGTCTTTTTGTTTAGTACAGCCTGTCAGTGGCCGGGGTGGTGTTTTGGTGTGTGGAATGTCTCTCATGCATGTTTATGAACAACAGTCCGATGCTAGAATAGCATGGGAGCTGCTGCCGCTGCCAATTAAGCTTTTAGAATGACCCTGGCATGAACTTAGACCTCCTACAGTAGGTGACTCCTGCCTAGCTGCTCCCTTCAATGGTGTCTGGTGATCATCGCCTAGTTGAGTGAAAACATGCATATCCCTTGTACAGGATTCTCCTTAATACTTCTGGAGAATATTGTAACTGAAACAGATTAGCACAATCTTCAGGGCTAGGTGTAGCCTAATACTCTGGTCCAGTCCACACATTATCCAGATGATTACGTGGCTGCCCTCCCGTTTAGTTTGAGTGATGGTCACATTAGGGACCAACCTTCTAGCTTTGAAAGCACACACAAATCCCTAGAACTGTGAAAGGTGAAGACACATTAAACCTCCATTTTCTCCTATGATGAGGAACAGAAGGCAGGAGGAGAGAGCGATTTTAGAGACGGCAGGACTTCCTCTTCTCATTTTCAACCTGCTGGGAGAGCGCCTTCCTGGCAGAGCCAGCCTAATGCACGTGCTGTTCACTTCCTAATGTCCAAGTGGTGCTTCACTGATAAACTAGATATCCCAGTTGAATGGCCATGGTACTGTGCACAATGTAGCCTATACATTAACCTTGTTGTGGTACTTGTACGCATACATACATACATATATTTATTTAATTTCTTTCTCTGTATGACGAGCAATGAGTGAATGTTCAGCTGGTTGTCTTTTGTCTTCCTGATTGGCTTTGCGTTTCCTCCTGAATAATGATCTATTCTCAGGTTGTTTCCCTTGGATTAGGAATGCTGCATGCCTGTATCTCAGAGCTTCCTGGAACTATTACATCATCAAACCCCTTTTTGTATGCCTGATGGTACTGTATGTCCTGCTCAGACTCTTTGATGCTGCCTTTGGCAGTGCCGGCGACTCATCTCTGACCTTCTCTGATCAAGCCAACTCTCGTCAAAGGCATCTATTCAAGTATGTTAATGATGGTGGGTGGCATCATATCCCAGTAGAGTTTAAAAACATTTTTTTATAGCAAGATATTGTAGTTTTGATCAGTCAACAAAAGCATGTTACATTCTGTAAGCGGCAGAAACTCCAGCCGTCTTGTGGAGCCCGGCTCAGAAGATTAAGGGGGGAGTAGGCGTTAGCATGTGCAGTGTCATCACATATTATACTTACACAAGTGCTTAGCCAAGCGCCGTGCTCTTTGTCATGTCTGTCTGGCCGACCCAGGTTAGTGAGCATCTCTATTTTTGTATGTGGGAAAAACCTGAGCATGGCCTCTGTTGCTACTACCCTGGGCCTAATCGCTGACACAGGAAAGTCTTCACTCTAGCACACTGTTGGAGGGGGGTTTGAGCTGAGATGGGGGGTCTGCTAAGTTGGCCCTCTGTTTGCTTTGGACAGGGAAGAAAAGCACTGCCATCCTGTGGGAGGGGGAGGGGTTAAGGGGGTGGTCAGAGAGGGGAATGGTGGGGGAGGCTGTGTTTGTGCCTTGTGCGGACAGCAAGCTGGGTTGGAGATAAAGCTGGAATAAGGGTCTGCCCCCCCTCCTCCTATCTCCTCTCTCCCTTGTGGCCCCTGGGTGACCAAACTAGCCCTCCTGTCCCTCTGGCTGGTAAAGGCCTGTTAGATCACAGACTGAGGTTAGGGAGGAATGAGGGGGAGGTTGGGATGAATAGCACTGTAGCATCCTGCAGACAAGTCACTCAGGATTGTTTTGTAAAAATTTGGTGAACCCTAATCTAAGTCTAAATATCTTTCAGTGAGAAGTAGTTTGGATATAATAACTTACAGGCTTTAAATGTCCATTTCACAATGTTTGGCCGGTTGATAATTGTGTGTGTGTGGGAATACTCTGCCTGAAGCAGCCTCGCCCTGAAACTCCAAAAATGTAGACTGGGAGCATCTGCTGCTTCTCATATGGGTCCCTGGCGTACCCTCTCCTCATTTTTAATAATTTCAGCGCTCGGCTCGACCTGACCCCACCTTGCTGTTGTCTGTGTGGTGGGGCTGGGCTGGACAAGGAGGACGATTTGGCAGGCTGAGGGGGGCCTCTCTTGGAGTCTACTACCGGAGCACTTTCACTGTGTCCCACCTCTCCAACCCACACCCCTGTAGGCCTCAAGCAGGGGAACACCACAGACTGACCGGGCCTGGTCGACTGTAATAATAATAATACTGTTGCCAAGCAGACAATGGCTGCCTGAAGGATGACCGCTGTGGCCGAGGCTTCCCTAAACACAGCTCCACCCTCATGTTTGTTGACTTAACTGTCAGAAAAATGCCTTCAAGAGAGACTTCCTCCTTCGCACACACGTTTTCTTTCCCCCTTGTTTGAATTGCCGGGCCAATTCTGAACAGTGGGACTGGAACACCCCTAGTTAGCAGTAGTCTGGGGCTGTGTTGTGTGCCAGGATTGGAACATAGAGGCCAGGAAAAGAGGGGAGGAGAGGCCTGGTGGCGTTGAGTGACTGACCTCTCCGCCACTCCCTGACGCAGGTTGGGCCCAGATGTGTGATCTAGCTGGCCACTGTGGTGTGTGGTTATGAGGAACCTGGGGGGGGTCCAGTCTGTGTAAGGATGTGGTCAGCTCCCAGACGTCTCCCCTCAGGCCCACGTGTTTGGTGGTGGTGGTGGGTGGCTGTGGAGACTCCTGACACACACACACACACACACACACTAACACTAACACTAACATACTCATCTGACAGAAAATGTGTTCCAAATGAGGCAGGCGGTCTGGCTCGCGCTTTGAGGGAGTTGATAGTATTTGGTAGGGCTGGGAATTGGGTGGACTGGGCATGCCTTCATGGTTACACTACACCTGGCTGTGGTTGCTATGGACACAGAAGCCTGCATAGGTGCCCTAAATTGGCCTGACTCTCTAAGGACTGACTGGCCTCTGACTTCATAGTGTGAGGTTGAGGTGAATTTTGTAGAGAATTGCTTTCTCCCACTCTGATAATTGGATAATGTTCGTCAGCGCATTCTTACATTTTTTTCCATTGTACCAAAGTCACCTCTCCAAGTGGATGGTGCTCTGTTGCATAATTCAGTGTATGCCCCTGTAAAACAACACATTTCACTGCACCTATCTGGTGTATGTGACATAAAACATCTTGTTTTTCATTGTGTGTGTCACATTTCTCGTCTCCACACAGAGGAGGACCTTCAGAACACGCACACTAACGTCACACACACACACACACACACTGTGCGGAAAGCACTCTGACATGCAACCTGCGTGTGTGAGAAAATCTATACATTGTAATCATACAGTGCCGTGTTGCACAACCAGCCAATATTTCACAGCGAGGGTTTACATAAAGCCATTATCCAGCTTTAAACATCTATTGATTTTTGTGTGTGTGTGGGGGGGGGGCAACAGTAAGACATTGAGTTACACAAGTGGAAGCCTCCATCTATAATGAACCATGGGACTGCAGTGCAGAACTACAGTTTTTTTTAAATAAAAATGAAGCACCTTGTTTCACTCTGGTCAAAAGGGAGTTTGTGTACGCTAGCCCGTCAGTGTGCGAGCCATCGAAGAAGACTGAATAACGCGCCTATGAGGAACAACCTTGAGTCCTGTCCTGATACTCGCCTGCTATTCTCACTGGGCTCCGTTAGGAGAGTCAGGAACTTCTTTTGGCAGATACAACACTATTTATCAAGGGAGGAGAAACAAAAAAAAGCCTCACCTGTTTTCTTCAACCCGTGCCATCATGGTTCATGAGCAGGGCCTGTTTTGAGCTCCCAGGGATAGGATAACGCACATACCCGCTCAGCCACAACATCCAACCATGTGACCTGCCAGGCTCAGAACCCTGTCCCCATTCATCCAAACCTAATCAATGGCTTTTTGCAAGCACCCAGTGTGTGGGAGTCCCTTTCACCGCTCTTACGTCTGGGGTTTGCACCCATCCAACTCTGCTTAGTCAGTGGTGCCTTCAGAGAGGAGCCCTGTTTCTGTGTACCACAGAGGGAATGTCGTTCTGCTGTCTCCTCAGCCAGGACGGGGCCATTTTAAGAGGCAGTATCCCTCCCTAAACGGTCTGTGTTATTGAAGCGGCAGACGGGCCCATCTCCCCCTGCGATTTACTGCCGTGGACACTTTACACAAGGCCACTGGGCCTGATGATAAGACCTTACAACCAGGAAGTAAATTACCCACCTCCCTTGGGGGACTGTAAATACTGGACCCCCCCCATAACAATGCGTCCACAGTTGGGCTATCGCATAACCTTGATCTGGCTGTTTATCAATGATGTTAAGTGTTTGCCACGATTGATTTGCAGTGTTGCCTGGCGTCAGGGGATTTATGTCATGCCCCAGGTCCTCACTCCATCCCCCTCCCACAATGCTCCAAACGGAACAGACTGGGCACACCTGGGACACAGGAGATGCACTCATCTGGAGAGTCAGAGATTTGCTATAGAGCAGTGTTCTTCAGTCTGTTTCCTGGGGACCTATGTTCCTGTCCAGCACTAACAAGGATACTGCTGCTTAATAGTAATGTGGGGATAACTCTATACAGTTACATGTCGCAATATTATTTTTGGCTGATATTACAGGGTTGCGTTAATGCAGAAACAAATATCCTAAAATATTTAGCTGTGTATTGTAAACGTGGATATCTAAAATGCTTCTTAATGTAATTGCTGCTCTGCACCTGACAATTTTGACTTTGTGGATGTGCTATTTAGTGGAAGCGCGTTACAATTCCCTCATTCACAAACATGCATTATATCAGCAGACAGCGCTCCACCTGATGTGTAGACACTTCTCTCTGCTAAAATGTAAGATTTAATTTCAAGCAAAACATTAGGACATTTTTCTGTGTACTTTTCTATAATACACAGAAATATGATGGCCATACTTAGTTTTTGAAAAAAAGACCATGCCTATTCATTGTAAGCTCATTTACTTACGTGTGGCTGTTAGCCAAATAGCATTGCACTTCGGTAGTCATCTGATGAAAATGAAGCTATTTTGTGTCGAATGTGTTCTACTAATGCAATGGTCACCAACCGGTCGATCTCCAAGGCATTTCTGTAGAAAAGCCAACGTTAAAGGCTTGCGCTCCTTTAAAAAATAAAAAATAGGTTCTAGGTGCACTTGATTCAGAAGCTCTGCACACCGGGTAGGCAAAGTGTTCTCAATTTCAACCATTTTAATTTGACTGAAAAGACACTCTGCCTACCCAGCGGACCAGGATCCTGTGGCTAAATCAAGTGCGCCTTCAGTACTGGCCTATCTGATAGCTCAAATCACTGTGCCTACCGCTTCCATGACCCCGGCCACAGCGATGTTTGGCAGGCTACTAGCCTACATGAGATTTCAGAACTTTTAAAACCATGACCAGAGCGAGACTGTCAAAGAATACAGCAAATAGCATCATTTTGAATGGTCATCCAAATCTGAATTCCAAGTCGGAATTCCCGACCTGAAGATCACTCTGATCACTCACGGATCACTTCATTTTTTCCCCCTCCAGAGTTCCTAGTTGCCTTGAAAGCACCATGACCATCAGATGCAGGTACTATCAGTCCACTAAAATAAAAAGCAAATTATTTCAAGATATTTATTTTTTATTTTTGCTCAGCTGTGCCTTGCAAGTGCTCCACCAACTGATCTATTTGTTCTCAAAATTGGCGTTTTGAAATACAATATCGTCGGAGAAGACCAATATTGTCAAGATGGGCAAAATGTATTAGGTCTACTGCACTAACCTCATTCCTTCAGAACTGTTTTTATTAGGTTCAAAACTAAATCTGAGCGCTAGATCTCTGCTTGCTTTTTGACTGCGAAAGTGACCTTGACTCCGAGGTTGGTGATCACTGCACTAATGTATTGTGTGAAGGAAAGCTACAGTTGCAACGCCCCTGATCGCTCTATTGAAGCAAAACGCACTGACTTTCAATATAAAACAATATATATTTTATTGTTCTGCGTCTTGAAAATGCAGATTTCTGAACGCTAATGTGACCCCTGTGTTACTTTGACATTTGACTCCTAAGTATGGATTTGTAGCGCTATTCATCTGTACCTGCGACAAAACTCTGGTGTTTCCTTCCTTTAGCTTCTTCTCAAATAGTGAGCCGACCTGTTTTCAGCACTTGTTTCAAAACTCTTTTTCTCATGGCTCTCTCGTCGCTCTGCAGCAGGCGGTGAGCCATATGTTTAGAACATCAAATCGCAATACATATAGAATCGTGAGAATCACAATACATATAGAATCGTGAGAAACACTATACATATCGTATCAGCACTTGGGTTTAGTGGTAATATCGTGAATTCCCAGCCCTAATGCTGTATGTATAAAGGAGGGGCATAGATACACTCCATAGCGGGGAAGGAGAGCAGCAGTTTACGACACACCACATCCATAAGAGATGAGAAATTGGAAATGAAGACCATTGTCTCATGTTAAGTGGGTGTGTAGGAGGGGATTCGTTCCAGTGTAATGAAGGCTATTAAAGCTCTATGATTTAAGTGTGTATTAATAGACTGCTAGGTGTTGTCTAGGTGTGGCATTAGTTTCGACAGAGGAGAATGTGAAGAAGCCCACAAACATAAACTTCAAGTAGTGTGATGTCATTTTCCCCTCCAGTTCCTCTGAAATCCCCCTTCAGGTCTTAAGTTGAAAAATATTTACTTAGAAAGGGGAATCCTAATTTGCCCGCTCCTGGCTGAGCTGTTCCAATAAGGTGGTAATGCCTCACAGCGTGTTTAATACGGCAGGTCAGATGAATAACCCAGAGTCCTGGGGAGATGACAGAATGCTGCTGGAATCCATATTGAACAGGCACCTGTGAAAGGCCCTCTTATCAGATGGGCTGTCATCAGCCACAAAGCACTATTTAAAATACCTCCAGCTCCAAGTCTCCTATCTTAATGAACCTTTCCCTCTGACGACCGAAGGGTGACTGACATTGGTGGCACCTGCCAAGTTTGGCTGATGGGGCCAGCAGACCTCCAGACCCAGGTCTCCTTTGAATCTTGTCCCAGGACAGAGCTTCGCTCCTGACTTGACGCCTTACCTGCCAGAGAGCCATATCCTCAAGCTGCTGCAAAGCTCTGGTTTTTACTGACCACCTCAAAAGCTGCAGTGTTGTCTAATGCCCAACGGAGTCCTCTCAAAACCTCAAGAGAGCATGTGCTTTTTAGCTGTAGAATTCATACAGCAGAGCTGTCAACAACATTAACTTTGAGGTGAAAGCATTAAAGTTAATCTCACATTTAGTCTTTCCTGGTTTTGTGAGTTTAGGCTTCATACTTGTCTCCATGCTTTATGATGGGAATACTGTAGTAGTTTGAATTCCTCTTGGTAGTAAAAGTATTGGTATTTTTGCTGTTGGAACATGTCAGTCAGTCTAGCTCAGTGGGCCTCTAACTGTATAGCTAAGGGGGTAGAGTCAGTGCAGGTGTGCATATCTCAGCTAGCCCCACCCGGTACACATGGACGCTGTATTCTTAGAAATAGGCCATGGAGCTCATTTTAAAATGCATACCAGGGTTTTTTTATCAGCCAAGCTTGATTTGTATCTGGATGTTTACTCAATATGGCACCACACCCCGATCTAGAGATGGAATCCGTAATAAAGGCTGTTCTCGCAGTCGCTCTCTTTCTTCATTCACTCTCTCTCTGGAGAGGAGGATGTGGCTGTGTTCTGGCCTCTTGCCCTGCCGTGTGTTTTCTCTACGGCCCTTCAGGGGCGGTGGTCCAGCGCAGGCTGCAGCTGGGAATCTGTCTTTTATTACCGGAGAGGGAGAGATTCTTTGTTTAACTAAGCACTGCAGAGGGCCTAATGGCATTTCAGCCCGTCTTTTGAGTGATGTGCTATTCTCGCCTTAATGGTGACGACCTGCTCTTAACTCCGGCGGAAGTAGGTCCCCTTCAGACTTCACGGTGTTAAAGGAAAGTGGGAGTGAAGGTCGAAGGCTAAGGAGGCATAGAGTGTAACGTGGAGTCTTAACATGGACTGGGAGGGGGACTGACTGGCCGGGTGGTGTTACTTGTGGCTTTCAGCTCTCCCCTCTTGGCTTTCACAACCACCACCGCAGCTGCTGTGGTTACGACCAGTCCTAGTGTCTCTAACCACCACTAGCCTCCCAGAGGAGTTGTTATTTAGTAAGACACTCCTGTCTGGCTGCGTCTGAGGCTGTAAATCCACTAGGCACGTCCAAAACGAGCCTATTGGCTGTGGGAACAAGGCCGAGAGGACCTTTTCGAGAAGACCTGACAAGCCTATCAGTCCTCCATTACATCTTATCTTTGCCTGGTCCCTGTGTGAGTTGGAGGGGGAAGGTATTCAGGACACCTGGTCTGTGTTCCTAACTGGTTGTCTATAGAGCTGATAGTGGAGGGGGATGTACGGTCAGTCTAGGGAAGGTGTTGCAGGGTCTGCTGTTCTCAGACTGATAAGAGCTACTCTGAGGTCATGACCCCTGTGTTGCTACATCATCTCCATTGAGGGTTGGTTGTAGCCTACTCCCCCCCCCCCCCCCCCCCCCCCCCCCCCAGACCTGGACTGATAGCAGTGTGTTTTTGTCCCCAGTGTGTCTGTGTCCCCTGCTTGTAAGCTTTAATAGATCAGTTTCTGTTTTAGATTGTAAGGTTCCAAATGGACTTGAACTGCCTTTTTAGCAATCTAATCTTCATCTCCTGATTGGTTCTGTCAAACGGAGGCCATGGAACGGTTTCACTGTCACCAATTTGCTTCGGTTTTTCGGCAGCACCTTGTTTGTGCAAGCTGGGCTATGTGACAGAATCCGTCGAGTGACATTACCGCAACCTTTTGTCAGACTTCATAGTGGGTTGTGCGACGCTGTTCTCAGACGCACGGTGACATGTTGTCGTATGGTGTCTAGTGTGTTATCTCCTTTCGTTCCAGACTTTCCCTGACAGACCCTGCAGTTGAGTTGTTAGCTAGCATTGGGGTGCTAGTTAGCATTAAACGTATCTTTAAACATCTTAACATAATCACTAGTTAACTACACATGGTTGATATTACTAGTTTATCTAACTTGTCCTGCGTTTGATCCGGTTCCAGTCCGGGTTCTGGCTGGGTCACTCAAGGACATTGAGACTTGTCCCAAAGCCACTTCTGCGTTGTCTTGGCTGTGTGCTTAGGGTTGTTGTCCTGTTGGAAGGTGAACCTTCGCCCAAGTCTGAGGTCCTGAGCACTCTGGAGCAGGTTTTCATAAAGGATCTCTCTGTACTTTGCTTCATTCATTAATTTCCCCCTCGATCCTGACTAGTCTCCCAGATCCTGCCACTGAAAAACATCCTCACAGTATGATGCTGACACCACCATGCTTCACCGTAGGGATGTTGCCATGTTTCCTCCAGATGTGATGCTTGGCATTCAGGCCAAAGAGTTCAATCTTGGTTTCATCAGACCAGAGAATCTTGTTTCTCATGTTTTTCAGGTGCCTTCTGGCAAACTCCAAGCGGGCTGTCATGTACCTTTTTACTGAGGAGTGGATTCTGTCTGGCCAATCTACCATAAAGGCCTGATTGGTGGAGTGCAACAGAATAGTGTTCCAAACTTCTTCCATTTAAGAATGATGACCACAGTGTTATTGGGGACCTTCAATGCTACAGAAGTTTGTTGGTACAATTCTCCAGATCTGTTCCTCGACACAATCCTGTCTCGGAGCTCTACGGACAATTCCTTCGACCTCATGGCTTGGTTTTTGCACTGCCTTACACTGTCAACTGTGGGACCTTATATAGACAGGTTTGTGTGCCTTTCCAAGTCATGTCCAATCAGTTGAATTTACCACAGGTGGACTCCAATCAAGTTGGAGAAACATCTCAAGGATGATCAATGGAAACAGGATGCACCCAAGCTCAATTTCGAGTCTCATAGCAAAGGGTCTGAATACTAATGTAAATACATAAAAAAAAAAAAACTTTTTTGCTTTGTCATTATTGGGTATTGGTGTAGTTGGAGAATGGGGGGTTTAAAAAAAAATATATTCTAGAATAAGGCTGTAAAGTAACAATGGAAAAAGTAAAGGGGTCTGACTAGTTTCTGAATGCACTGTATTACACCCCTCTCTGTCTGTCTGGAGAATGTGGCTGCCAACTCGCTGGGTAGTTAAAAGCCCTGCTTTAGCTCAGCAATAATTACTGTTCTCAGATCAGTCTGACGTGGGAGGAGGGCTCTTCAAATACCGGAATAGCAGGGTTGGCCTGCCTTCTTGGATTTAAAGATGTGTGTAAAATGAGCTTTATCACTTACCTTGGTGTAAATGCACTGGACTAGAAAGACAAGCCAGTTCTATGTGCTGAACTTTGGAAATGACAACAAAAAGTTATTTTGGACCCATTAATTAAATATGGTCTATTATGCCCAACTTCTGTATTTAAGTCCTCTGTTGTTAAAGTCAAAATAAGCCTCCTGAGACTCGCTAAGTGCATGATTTTTTTATATTTTTTTATACAGGAACACTGTCATAATCCTGAGTCGGTTTCAGAGAGAGCAGAGCTGCCTCACCAGAGAGAGCGCATCAGGGTGAAAGGGGGACCAGAGAAAAGTAGGGAAGGAGAGTAGAGAGCAAGAGTAAGAGAGACTGAAAGAGTAGGAGATGGCTCCCAACCATCCAAGCTTGTCGGCTGTCCTGAACTCCTCAATCATTAACCTCTCTTTCACCTCCCCCCTATGCCCTCTAACCTGTGGCCTGGGGGAGGGCTTCACTCCCCCCCCCCCCCCTCTAACCATAGGGTTTAGTCATCCATTCCCCCCCTCTCTAACCATAGGGTTTAGTCATCCATTCCCCCCTCTCTAACCATAGGGTTTAGTCATCCATTCCCCCCCTCTCTAACCATAGGGTTTAGTCATCCATTCCCCCCTCTCTAACCATAGGGTTTAGTCATCCATTCCCCCCTCTCTAACCATAGGGTTTAGTCATCCATTCCCCCCTCTCTAACCATAGGGTTTAGTCATCCATCCCCCCCCTCTCTAACCATAGGGTTTAGTCATCCATTCCCCCCTCTCTAACCATAGGGTTTAGTCATCCATTCCCCCCCTCTCTAACCATAGGGTTTAGTCATCCATTCCCCCCCTCTCTAACCATAGGGTTTAGTCATCCATTCCCCCCCTCTCTAACCATAGGGTTTAGTCATCCATTCCCCCCCTCTCTAACCATAGGGTTTAGTCATCCATTCCCCCCCTCTCTAACCATAGGGTTTAGTCATCCATTCCACTGGCCCTGTTTCCTGGATTAAGACCGTGACTGCAAGGATATAATGAGGTATGATGTCAGAGGCCCTGTCGATCCATCTCTCCCTCCTAGCATGGTTCTGATCTCTTTTGAGGCGATTGGAGAGTTAGCCACTTGAAGTCCTCTTGAATTAAGTTTATCCTAGATGCAGATCGTTCTGCAGTCCCCCCCCCACCCCCCCCCATATGGTTAGAGGCGGTCAAGTCATAACGATTAGAAGCTTTGCTTGACATACTTACTGTGAGGCAGCTTCGGGACTAAAATGACACGGCAACAAAACGAGATGAATGACCGTAAGTCACCTGACCTGCTACTTTTCAGATCCCTTTGTAACAACCCTTAAGATGGCTCCATGTTTGAATGGACTACAACCGTAAGTTCGTTTTGGCAGCTCTTATCATAGTGGTGTAAATAGTTAAAGACTTCGTAGAGTGGGCATTAATTCAAACACTGACTAACATTGTAGTAGGAGTGTAACTGGGTCAAAGTCAGTCACAGCCACATAGCTTTGTGAAGTGTTGCAGAGTGAGAGTGCCATGTCAGTGAACAGGGCATGGCCGGGCCTTTTATGGTGCTGACTGGGGGTGGGGGCTGACTGGCTGTGAATTGGTGAAGTGGGCAACTGCTGCTGATTGTCTTTAGCCTAACCTTGGTCCCAGAGTGAGTGAGCGCTCTTATCACTGGGCCCTTCCTGGGGTAGATAATGTGTGGGGAGATGTTGACTGGACTGACTGGATGCCCTCTGAGCTGCCTTGTTGTTCTGGCTTGGGGAATGCTGTGGAGATGCTGGGCCACATTCGGTAAGTCAACGTTATGAAACACTACGGATAGAAATGGAACTGATGAAGGCGGAGTTCTACATCAAATATTTGTCTGATCGGTGCACAACATTGTGCCCTGCTGAACACCAGGCCATTCCGGCCTCAGTTTGACTCTAGCAGGCAGGTGCTAATGGAAAGGCTCATTGGGTTGATTGGGGTCATCCTGGGAGCCTGCTGTGCCACCCTGCTGGAACTCTGTTATGGTAATCACACAGCAGCAGCTTCTAATGAACCAAGACAATCTCTCACTCTGTGCTGATTGGTCACATATAGTTATTTACTCCCTCGATGTTTCCCCTTGTCAAAATGTGGTCGGCCTACCTCTTTGTTTTGAATGAGAAGGAAAAGGCACACAGACGGTTTGTCTGGTCATGGTTGTTGGTACTGCATGGTTCGAGTTCTGACTGTGACCCAAGCAAGCTCCTCAGGCTTATGTCTTACATGTTGCTGCTGTCCTCAGTTACAGACCTTCCTCCCCTCACTCCTTCCTCCCCCATTTCTGTCTCCCTAATTTTCTATAACTTTCCATGATTCATTCAAGGTTTATACAAATGTCAACTCAATAGAGAATTGTGTCTGAAAGACCATAGTCCAAACCCCATGTCTCTACCATATATGGTTCTGAAGTTAGACGATTAACTCTGAGAATTGAGCATGTTTAGTGTGACTGGAATGTCGTCACGGGCATGATCAAAAAGTGGTCACTGCTCAATAAAACCCTGGCGCTGAGAACGATGCTAACTTCCAACGTCAACTGACAAGCTAACAAGTGGCTGCAAGTTTGTGAGTGAAAACATGGGCTTTTTCTAAGTGAAATCCGCTGAATAGAAAACAAAATACTGACATGTATACTCATTTATTGCGCCACTCACGAGGCTTGACTAAACATCTTTATTTACAAAGCTAAGACTGATTTTCAATATCCATCCTCCGTGAAAACAATCTGTTCCTGTTTTTCTTTTGTGTTTCTGAGTCTTTCCCTTTAAATCTCCATAGAAACGTCCCCTGATATTGAGTACCACCTCCCGACGCCAAATATGGAAGAGATACAAGAGTTGTGCGGTCTAAACGAGCAACGGTCACAAGAGATGAAAGTATTTATTTCATCAACACTGTCAAGTACAAGTATATTAAATTAAGGTCCCCGAACAAGTTCTATTTTGGTGGCCTCTGGAACATTCTAATGCCTTGATTCTATCCGAAATACACAGCGAAATGATTGAAAACTTTGAATTTAGCCCTCAGATTGTGAAAATGTGTTTACAATTTAAATGACTGAAAATGTATGAATTCAGTGCATTGTTAGTTTTTTGGGGTTATCGCCTAGGCTTATTCAACTTTACATTTAAACTGTCTTCTCTTGAGATTAAAGTATTTTACTGCAACATATTCATTGCCATAATTATGTTTGCTCCTCAAATTATATATATATTTTTTAATTAAAACCGAAAAATGAAGTAAATAGCCCAAATGATCTTTTACAACTGATCAAAGTATTTATTCTTAAAGAATCAGTCTGCTGACTTCCACAGGCTTCAAGCTTCTGTTTAAGAGGCATTTTCTCAGCTATCTGCAATCCAGGAATGATTGAAGAATGTAGCAGGTGTTAATCATGGGCATTGCTACACAGAGAACAGCAGTCGACTACTCCGTTGTCAACACTTAAAAAAAAAAAAAAATTATATATATTTTTTTGAATTTTACCCCTTTTTCTCCCCAATTTCGTGGTATCCAATTGTTGTAGTAGCTACTATCTTGTCTCATCGCTACAACTCCCGTACGGGCTCGGGAGAGACTACGGTTGAAAGTCATGCGTCCTCCGATACACAACCCAACCGCACTGCTTCTTAACACAGCGCGCATCCAACCCGGAATCCAGCCGCACCAATGCGCCGGAGGAAACACGTGCACCTGGCCACCTTGGTTAGCGCACACTGCGCCCAGCCCGCCACTAGAGTCGCTGGTGCGCGATGAGACAAGTACAGCGCCCTACCGACCAAGCCCTCCCTAACCCGGGCGACGCTAACCGGCCGCGACCTCCCGGTCGCGGCCGGTTACGACAGAGCCTGGGCGCGAACCCAGGGACTCTGATGGCACAGCTGGCGCTGCAGTACAGCGCCCTTAACCTCTGCGCCACCCGGGAGGCCCCTCGTTGTCAACACTTTGATCAAATCAGTAGACCTGTTATTTTCAAATATATATATCAAATATATGGATCTAGATGTATCGTTAGCTTTCAAAACAATCCAATCCGCTTTCTTTTATCATATCTTGGACCAGTGAGGCTCTCTGTCCACTAGCCTGCCTGTTGTTCCTGCAGTGAGGAGGATTCACCATCTTCATCGAATGTGTTTATAATTTATCTGCAGATAATCGCCAACAAGCCCACTCTCTCTAACTGATGCGATTTGGTAGGCTGCTGACGAGTCACTCACTTTAACGTCACTGTCTGGCAAGTCCTTATGGACTTATGGACTAAATATGGAAAATGCAAACAAGATTTTTTAGTGTACTTGTCCCAATGTAATACCGTGGATATATAACTAAGTTGTATGATTTATGAATGTGAAGGATATACGAGATCGACTTTATTCAGTCAGTTCTCATGGGGCGGCAGGGTAGCCAAGTTGGTTAGAGTGTTGGACTAGTAACCGGAAGGTTGCAAGTTCAAACCCCCGAGCTGACAAGGTACAAATCTGTCGTTCTGCCCCTTAACAGGCAGTTAACCCACTGTTCCTAAGAATTTGTTCTTAACTGACTTGCCTAGTTAAATAAAGGTAAAAAAAAAACACTTTATAAACTAGTAAAGCTTGCTGTTTGTTTGTCAATCAAATCTCACTAAGTCTATGCGCCAGCATTTCGTGGCTGCATATGAAACACGCGAAAGAAAATAACTGAATGTGCCAGAAAACACTAAGTGCATTTCGACACTTCGTTACCACATTATATGGGATGTAAAAATTTGCTCACATTAAATGGGAAGGGAAAATCTATTAGCGTAGACGATGAAGGACCATCATTAAATGTGACTGCAACCACAGCGTACACAACACACACACACCCAGGTACCGAGAGGCCGGACAGACGGCAGACAGTCAAACCAGCAGTGTTTCCCTGCCATTGCTCACTTCATGACTCACAGGCGCCTTTGCGATCAATAGACTGCTAGAAGATGCGTATCGTTCATCCTAGCGTGAGAGGGCTCGACTGACTTTTTGTACAGTGGTTCCTCTCAGGGTGGTGGCAGAGAGGGTGTGTGGGGGTAACTCCTCTAATTTAAAGCGTTACTGCCGGGATGATGTTAGCACTGACGGGCAACATTATCGTCATCCTGCAGCTCACTCTGGGAGAAGGCATTACTGTCTGCCTGCCTTAGTGAATGTAATTCCTTTAGATTTGTTTTAATGTTTTAACTACTTCTGTGAGTAGTTTTGAGATCGAAGAGCCAAATTCTAACTTGAGATACGTGAACAGAATCTCCATACAAATCTTCCAATGACATCAATGCATGATTTAGGTGTCTGGCTTATGCATTGCATATGTGAAGTGATGATTCTCCCTGACTGTACTGCTAGCTAGCTGACTGGTGTACGACATCCTTTGGGTCAGACCCCAGCAGAGGCCAAGCCTTTGTCTGAGAGGTTGTCACTTTCATTCCCACACTGCAGACAGCATGTCAAGTCCCAACCCGTCCCTGTCTCTTACCCTGAGTGACCCAGTGTATGTGTTGTAAATTCCCTGGTTCCGTCTGTGCGTTGTAGTCACAGAGGTCACCCTTCCTCTCTCTACCGGCCACTCCTTCCTCTCTCCCCCAGCTGCCCCCTGGGAAAGGGAAACCGACTTCCTTTGGGCGACCAAAGGGCTGACATACCCAGCAGTATGTAGAAGTTACCCCCTAACCACAGATCTATGATCTGATTTACCATAAGCATTTAGGGTTCTGAAAAATATCTGAACCTACATCTGTGGTTAGGGCAGGGGTTGCAAACTTTTTTGGGGGCCCAGACAAGCTTTAATGCCATACAACTCTCCTTTCGTGACCTCCAACTGCTCTTAAATACAAGTAAAACTAAATGCATGCTCTTCAACCGATCGCTACCTGCCCGCCCGTCCAGCATCACTACTCTGGACGGTTCTGACTTAGAATATGTGGACAACTACAAATACCCAGGTGTCTGGTTAGACTGTAAACTCTCATTCCAGACTCGCTTAAAACATCTCCAATCCAAAGTTAAATCTAGAATTGGCTTCCTATTTCGCAGCAAGGCATCCTTCACTCATGCTGCCAAACATACCCTCGTAAAACTGACCATCTTACCGATCCTCGACTTCGGTGATGTCATTTACAAAATAGCCTCCAATACCCTACTCAATAAATTGGATGCAGTCTATCATAGTGCCATCTGTTTTGTCACCAAAGCCCCATATACTACCCACCACTGCGACCTGTACGCTCTCGTTGGCTGGCCCTCGCTTCATACTCGTCGCCAAACCCACTGGCTCCAGGTCATCCACAAGACCCTGCTAAGTAAAGTCCTATCTCTGCACGCTGGTCACCATAGCAGCACCCACCCGTAGCACGCGTTCCAGCAGGTATATCTCACTTGTCACCCCCAAAGCCAATTCCTCCTTTGGCTGCCTCTCTTTCCAGTTCTCTGCTGCCAATGACTGGAACGAACTACACAAATCTCTGAAACTGGAAACACTTATCTCCTTCACTAGCTTTAAGCACCAGCTGTCAGAGCAGCTCACAGATCACTGCACCTGTACATATCCCATTTATAAATAGCCCAAACAACTCCCTCTTCCCCTACTGTATTTATTTATTTATTTTGCTCCTTCGCACCCCAGTATTTATACTTTGCACACTCATCTACTGTCAAATCTACCATTCCAGTGTTTTAATTGCTATATTGTATTTACTTCACCACCATGGCCTAGTTATTGCCTTTACCTCCCTTATCTCACCTCATTTGCTCACATTGTATATAGACTTATTTTTCTACTGTATTATTGACTGTATGTTTGTTTTACTCCATGTGTAACTCTGTTGTTATGTGTTGATCTGCTTTGCTTTATCTTGGCCAGGTCGAAGTTGTAAATGAGAACTTGTTCTCAACTTGCCTACCTGGTTAAATAAAAAATAAAACAAATAAAAAGTGATATCTGATAAATTCTCGCGACCCCAACCATGTGAAAAAAAATTATGTAATTAAAAGGTCATGTTTACTTTTTAATGTGGGGCTATGACAGTCGATTACAAATGAGTCTGACATGATGTATCTTCTCTCACCACCACTAAGGAGATGGGTGTGCTTGATACATGTCGCGTCGGAGCTTCTCAAATTCGGGGGACGTGGTCGACAAAGTGCACCTGCTCTCTGCTGTCACATACAACCCGTATGGATATTTGGTTTTAATGCAGACGAGAGCACTGAATCCAGCTGGAAAAGGGTACCATGAGTTTTATGGTGCTTTCAAGACAACTGGGAACTCTGAAAAACACAGTCAAATCATTACGTCCGTTATCTGAGTTGGCTGACCGTTCAAAAGATTTTTTCCGGTCTCGTCTTGAACGCACTGAAGTTGGAAGTCAGAGATTTCAGAGTTCCGAGTTCCCTTTTGTTTTGAATGTGGTATTAATGCTCAGAGGGACACGGCAGGGTATTCCTTTTGAGTCAGGAACCAAAACTCCTCCTTAGTGACCCCTAAATGCATTTAGTCACATTACAGCTCAATCAGCTGTTCAATTTCACTTACCAGCATGTCAACTGAGCCAGGATCTTAGTCAAACGGATTAGGAAGTAGGTCCCAAAGTGCTCTTCCAAGCACTGGAGGTGAGCAGTTATCACTCGTGTGGGACACTTGGAGTACAGAGTCATGCCTGCCGTTCCTTCCATAGATGGAGCCCCATCTGTACAGAAGTCCACCATTCGATCCCGTGGAATCAGCTTTTCATCAATATAGCCACGCAGGCACACTGCACATCCCTTGTGACGATTCATGCTCGGGAATCGTGAGGAAGAATAATATGTCCTCGTGAATAACATCCCCCGATATTTAGAGCGAGCAAAAATCAATGCATGGGCATCTCGGCCCTCACAGCTAACGTCTATTTGGAGACCATAAGATGTAGTTTTTGAGACATTCAGTCAGTTTCCTCTTGATTGTCAGCAATAGCATAAATTCTTTATTCATCAGTGTTATCTGACAAAGGTATTGATGTGAGTTTCTGTGCCTCCCAACACATTGTTTTCACCATATCAATTGCGGGCGGTAATATCAAAGTTTCTGCAATAGTGTGTGGTTTCATAGCGTAGCGGGCTTAGCCATTCACCATGGGAATGATTCAAGTACAGGGGTCAATCACGGCCTTTTCCCATGATCTAAGGGTTGAATTTCATCTTTTAGATTTGAATAATTTTAGATTTTGAAGGTTAGCCACATTACAATGATTTTGAGATACAAAGATAATATACTTTTTTTTTCTCTCCTGCTTTTCTGTTTTTGGATTTGTAAATTCTACCGCGACCCCATTTTCATATCTGTGTGGGAAGCACTGGGTTAGGGGCTTTCGCGTTACGTGGAGGAAGATGGCGGTCAGCATTGTAGCTTATCCAGTGAGTCTCCTCTCTACCCAGTCCTCTCAGCAACAGTCACGTGAACTGATGATTTGTCCATATGTGGTCATAATTCTTCCTTTGAGCAATTATCATATTTTTCCCCTCTGCTAATCCTCAGAAATGCTGGACTGTCAAACTGGAGAGATGAAAGCACTGCTGGTGTAGAAGGGAATCTGGGGTGCTTTTAAAGCAGCGCTGTTTTGACATCTCCTCTGTCGGGAGATTTGGAGAAGGAAAGGAGAACTCTCTGATGCCAAAGATACTGTTCTCCCCCTCTCCCTATCTTTCTCTGCTTGTGCTGCTACACGCTACGCATCACAAAAGCCCTCTTCAAAGGAGCATGGGCGTAGTGCGTGTTATTATTAACAAGAGGAACGAGCAATGTCGGGTCTCTCAGAACATTGGTACAGGTCGCCAAAATGAGGCGAGATTGGGCTCCGGCAGGGCATACACACACACACACACACACACACACACACACACACACACACACACACACACACACACACACACGACCTCCCAGTCACACCCCAACTCCCCTGCAGAAATACCATGAGAGGGAGAGGCCAAGCCCACACACTGAATTTGTTTTCCACTCGATCAAAGCCCATGTCCCAACAGCCATTGTTTTTGTCTAACTGAGCCTCCCCCTCATGTAGAGATTCCATTGGGTTTGGACGGCTGGTTCCTTTTCATTAGGGACAGGGTTACCGCGTAAGTTTCAAAACTGAATGCATTCAACCGAAATGTCTTCCGCATTTAACCCAACCCATCTGATTCAGAGAGGTACAGGGGCTGCATTAATCCACGTCCACATCATTGACACCGGGGAGCAGTTGTTGTAGAGGGGTGGGAATGTGTAGACGGGGGGTGGGTTATCTGCTCCTCCAGCCCTGTATTTGCAGTTCTGTTTGATGAAGATGTAAGATCTCTCTCACTATAGTAATTAGGGTTGGGGGTTCATCAGGTCTTCAGTGGGCTGGCCTGTACATTCCTTCGGTGTTCCACTGCTGTCTCGGCCTGGAGCAGAGGGATTAACTCAGCCTTTGACACACACACACCTACCTCTCTGAAGGAGGAAAATCATTTCACTACCCTCCAGTCAGCCTTAGGCTCCGCTCAGAGAAGGATGTATATCTACCACTACGCTCTTCACTCAGCCGCTCCTCTGCCAAACTGAGCCACTGGGAATCAGCACACGAGCATTGTCACTTAATCCCAGTGTTTATCCAGCAACATTGTATACACCCAATAATCTCAATACCCGTCAACAATGACTAATCCAGATAAGTGTTACCACGGGTGAGAAATGGTTGGCTGACAGTTGACTGAAACCCGTTCCATTGGATCCCCCCCGAGCGGCATGCCAGCAACTGATCCTATGGTGTGGTACGACTCAGCTCTTAGCTCAGCCTGCTGCTGCTGTGGAGAGAGAGACTGGCTTTACTCCGAGAGAAATCATCTCCACCAGCTCTCTCTATTCTAAGGCTGCAGTCATCTAGTTAGTTACTTTGCCTGGATGTCATTACAGCCTGCCTGAGCTAAGAGCTTAACTCATTGAAACCACTGGTAGATGACCGTAACTGTGTTTCTGCCAACTCCTTTGGCTACCAGGGTAAAATGTTCCTGCAACCCTGTGAATGTGGCCTATCTACATCTAGTGTGGATCACCTCATCTGGAGTAACCAGGGCTCTCATGGTTGCTGCCGCTTGTATCAAAAGGGTGCAGTAGATGGATAGAGCTAGGGCCGTCCAGAGCCACAGCTGAGGGTCACCAGCTCTCGCGCTCTCTCTCTCTCTGGTTCACCGTGCTGCTGACTGTGTGGAGTTTATGGGAAAACCATTGTTCTCCTCTACCTATTGATTCTGCTGCAGCTGGGGTCTGGCCATCTCTCTCTTTGTCACTCTCCTGCAGTGACAGGTCAAAGGTGGGGTTTCCACTAGCTGATTTGGCAAAAAAGTAAAAAATTAGCTTAGGGTTAAAGACGTCTGCGTTGGTTGTGCAGCATCTACGTTGATCTGGCCTCTGCAGAATTCAGGCCGTTCAGCTATACGGAGCCTTGCACATTGTTACAAAATTTGAGAGGCTCACAGGGATGAGGTACGGAGCTCAATTTGTCCTCTGAGTGCCTCCAGAGGCTCCGCAATTGCGTCACACCATCCATACGACACCCCAGACCACGTTGTCAGATCAAGCATAAATTGGCTCTTAGGCGTGAAGTTAGCAGTGTGGTTAGGCTTAAAATCTGATTTTAAGAAGATAAATAGTAGAAATAGGCAAGGTTTATGACTTTGTTGCTGTGCCAGCTAGTGACGACCCAAAGGCAGAGCCCATAATGGAGCAGAGAGAGGGCGGAGGAGCTTCCTGCTGCAGGCAGACCTATAGCACTGCATTACACTCTGATTCAGCTGCTCGGTTGTCTGAACGCTGTGTCAAATAAAGATGCTTTACAGTCACTGAATACAGTCTTGACTTGTACAAAAGTGGCTTTTGGTCTCCGGAGTGCACTGCCCCAGTGTATTTATTCACTTACAACAACAACTCCACTATTTTGCAGAAGAGTTTATAACCAACGCAAGCTTGCCGTGGACAGCCTCTTCTGGTCTGTGGTGGGGAGGCTGCCAGGGATTTCCAGTGACAACCGTTGTTAGTCATTAGATATTGTGAAGGCATTGCCACATTCCTGTCATGCCATTGGTGAAGAGCTAGCGGTGGGGTCAGAGTCCATAGTCTGATGTAAGCTGACAGAGCTAACGGTCATCTGTTCGCTGTCCCTAACACACTGAAACAGGGAAAGGGTTTGTCTGTACCGTGTGTTTTCTCCTGTGTGTGTATCAAGTTAGCGCATAACCGGTTTTAATCACGCCTGACTGCTTTATTTCCTCATTAATTATTGTGATTGAGGGAAGCCAAATGATTTTATGCTTTGATGGGCTCGCTGATTACCTGAACCCTGATATGACTGGAGTCATGTGCTTAGTGCAAACCTTCACAATCTGTGCTCGCTTTATACCCGGCCTCTCTTCGCTCCCAATCTCCCCCTCTCCTCTTCCAGTCTCTAATCTTCCTCCTCTCCTCCCCTTCTCCTCTCTACATGAGCCTGATTGAAAGTGGTGTCAGTTTTACCCAAGGGGCCAGGGTTCCGGTCTAGAAGCACGGTTTCGACTGCTCCTGCAGTTTTTCTTCGGTACTGCAGAGGCCCAGCCCAGAAAGACATTTTCCATACAGGGCCACATAGAGAAGTCGGATTAGAAAATTCCTAATAAGACACTTTAGTTGTCACCTTTATGCACAAAACGTCTGAGTTATTCAGATAATTGTCACTGAGGCAGATAAAAATATTTTTTCATCGCGCTCTCAGCCAAAGATGTTTACATTTTATATTCATCCAATGTCTGCCATGTCTTCGGTTGATGTCGTCGCTTCCGAGTGATGTTGGTCTGTATAAACCAGATGCAACCCGGATATAGACGGTCCATGAATCGCCGTATGCTAATGTGAGTAGATTACCTTGAAGACAACTGTCAGACATCTAAAATTGTTATACCTCATACCTCACTACTAATTTCCCCCCGTCTTTATTAGACAGGAACAATCCGGCCCATTATCCCTGGTAATAGTGAGCTTATCCCAGATGACTTAATGCTTGGCTTGCTCTCCGGAGGTTTCTGGATGGGTCAGGTGTCTTGGGGGATTGGAAGCAGGAAAGGAAATTATTTTGTCATCCTAGCGTAGCCGCCACTGCTAGCTGTTTGAAGCGAAGTGTTTCCAGGTGCTGGCTAGCAATGGAGGATGCTGGTTAATGGTGTAGAATGGCCTGTTAGCATGGCCTGGGGGGGAGTCTGCTTGGGCATAGTGCCCTCCCCTCCCTGTGTCAG
Organism: Oncorhynchus clarkii lewisi; assembly: GCF_045791955.1. Classification (NCBI taxonomy): domain Eukaryota; kingdom Metazoa; phylum Chordata; class Actinopteri; order Salmoniformes; family Salmonidae; genus Oncorhynchus; species Oncorhynchus clarkii. The sequence goes on along the minus strand of NC_092150.1, from coordinate 65,335,066 downwards.
TACAGGGGTCAAACGGTCACTGTGGGTTTGGGACCGAAAGTATCATTCTAATCCTGAGTGAATGTTTGCTTGATGCTCTGCACTAGATTGAAGGTGAAAGGCAGGTTTACGTGTCTGGTGTTTTCAAAGTAAAAAAAACGATTTTATTCCCAAGAGAACCTCATATCGCTCTGTGAAACTAGTGAGTTGTGCGCGTGACTGGCTCTGCGTATCTCTGTGTGCGCGTGTCAGAGTGAATGAAAGAGTTCCTCGCTTTTGATTCTGTGGTTCATAACACAACGCACACCGTGGCTTCTTCTCCAGGCCCAGTAGCTCATGTAATGGAATACTGATGTGCCGTGCAGGACAGCTTCTAACGTTGCTGCTGCTGAATAGCAGCACTCAGGTCTTTAGTCCAGCGCTCTCTTTCTCTCTTGATCTCTCCCTTTCTGGCTCTTTTTCTCTCCCACTCCCTGATCAATGAGTTAGCCTGCAGCTGACTGACAGCCATCACCCATCCATCCATGCAACCTGTTAGATACACACCGTGTCTCGACCCATCTCCTCCTATTGGCTTTCGAAGTAGATGAAGAACGCTCAACTCCGTTCTCTTATATCGATGTGGAGTTGAGTTAGCAATTTGCTAGCAACAACATTGATTCTTGTAAAAATGTCAATTTGGGAAAAACTTGTCCTGTACAACAGTGCTCCTTCTGCGGGGTGTTGAAATTCATATACAACAGACCTTTTCCTCATTGCTCGTACTATGTAAGCTCCTTGGGATGTCCCTACTCCCATTGAAGTAGACATTTTAAAGGGTTGGGGTTAAAGTTAGGGCTGTTCCAAGGATCCCGGATAGCACTGACCGAGTTTCAAACACAAATTAGTAAAAAGTATTTTTTTATTAAAAGTATGAATTTCAGCACAACGCAGAAGGACCGTAGTTGTACAGGATAACCAGAGATACAGGTAAGCGTTTTCAGAGTTGACATTTTTACAAGAATCGACTGACGGTGACTCAATGTTGTTGCCAACAAATCCTGCATCCACATCAAAACTCAACTCCGCCTCGATATAAGAGAACGAGCATTCCTCAGCTACCTTTTCGGGGACTCTGCGGTTGCAGTGGTGCTGTTGCTATACTAACCGGGTCTATATTTGGCTCCCGTTTGGAACTGTAGATGGGAATAAGACAGACAGAGGCACGGAGATGGCTACAGACTTGTTTTTCCAATGTGAGAAAGTGGTTGTTGAGTTGTGCGGGGCCCTAGAGGTAGATTAATAATTAAATGGTCTGGCTGGTCTACTCATTTTATCAGGGGACAGTATCTCCCCACAGTAAGGTAAGAAACTTAAAAATGAGTTATAGGCTTGGTGGGATCTGTGACAAATGTAATACAACTGATTTGCTTATAGCAGGGCACTCTGAGCCCATTGCCCCATCTCACAGAGTTAGATTCCTCCATGTCTGTGCTGGAAGGATGCTCCTCTCTCCTCTGCGGAAGTATTGATTTCCTATTGTCGTTGACTGGGCAGCTCTGATGTAAAGGCCTGTCGACTCGTTTAGCTTAACGATCCTCCCTGTGTTACACCTTTTTGACAGGCCAACTATTTACTGCGCAGTGGTTGAGTGGTCTGTTCGTCTGCCTTTTTGCTTTGCAAGGAAATTGCACTGGATATATTTACCACATCATATGGAGACAAACATAAACCTTTTAACTTTTCATAAGTAGACGTAATTGCAAATTATTAAATCCTTCCGATAGAAAAAAATAAATATTGTTACGAATTAAGTGAGTTGACTCTTCACATGGGATGATTTCACTGAACAACAAAAGGGAATATTGAATGATCCCCAATGATCCATCGCATCTCTCAAAAACCTTTTCAAAATACATCTGTAAAATGATAGTCCAGAAACTAAAGCTTTGATTGTCTTCCTCTCAGGCTTCCATGTCTTCTCCCTGGACCTCCTCAATGTCCACCTCTTGAACATCAGACTCTGAGGCCTCATCTTCACTGTCACTTTCCAACCTAGTTGAGGATGGTTTGTTGTCAGGCTCAAAAAGCCTAAAATTCGCCCAGGTGGCCACTTTTTTTCAACCCTTGTATTGGTCAGCCTGTTGCATGCTTTGACGTGTGTGTGTGTGTTCCCAAACAAGGCCCAGTTGCGCTCTGAGGCGGCTGATGTTGGTGGGATTTGGAGGATGATGGAGTCAACAGGGGAAAGAGCCTCAGATCCACAAAGTCCCTTCCAGCAGGTGGCTGATGAGATATGTTGGCACGACTGCCATATTGCATCTCCATCCCAAAGCCCTTGCTTGGAAGTGTACTTTGCCAGGCTGCCAATAAACTTTCTCTCATCCAGGACAAGGTGGCGAAACACGGTAGTGATGACACCATAGGCCTTGTTGATCTCTGCACCAGACAGGATGCTCTTGCCAGCATACTTGGGGTCCAACATGAACGCTGCAGCATGTATGGGCTTCAGGCAGAAGTCTTCATGCTTTTTGATGTATTTCAGAACTGCAGTTTCCTCTGCTTGGAGCAACAGTGAAGTGGGCAAGGCAGTACGGATTTATTCTCTTACATCTGCAAGCAGTCTGAACATGAGACATCAGACTCTTACCCCTCCAGGTGACTGTCAAACATGATGACACCGCCCCACCAGGTGTTGCTGGGCAGCTTCAATGTGGAGCGCTTATTCTTCTCACTTTGCTTGGTGAAGTAGATTGCTACTATAACTTGAGGACCCTTCACATACCTAACCATTTCCTTGGCTCTCTTCTAGAGTGTATCCATTGTTTTCAGTGCCATAATGTCCTTGAGGAGCAGATTCCATGCGTGAGCAGCACAGCCAATGGGTGTGATGTGAGGGTCGGACTCCTCCACTTTAGACCAAGCAGCCTTCATGTTCGCAGCATTGTCTGTCACCTGTGCAAACACCTTCTGTGGTCCAAGTCATTGATGACTTCCTTCAGCTCATCTGCAATGTAGAGACCGGTGTGTCTGTTGTCCCTTGTGTCTGTGCTCTTTTAGAATACTGGTTGAGGGGTGGAGATGATGTAGTTAATTATTCCTTGCCCATGAACATTCAACCACCCATCAGAGATGATTGCAATAGTCTGCTTCCTCTATGATTTGCTTGACCTTTACTTAAGCTCTGAACTCTGCTTCCAGCAAATTAGTAGATAAAGCATGTTTGGTTGGAGGGGTGTATGTTGGGCGAAGAACATTCAGAAACCTCTTCCAATACACATTGCCTGTGAGCAACAGAGGTGAACCAGTTGCATACACTACTCGAGCAAGACATTCATCAGCGTTTCTCTGACTACGTTCCTCCATTGAGTCAAAAAAACTTCTGATCCCAGGAGGACCGTGAGCTGTTGCTATCAATAACGTGTCTGATTCATCATTTTCACCTCGAATAGCAGTAGAGGGACTTTTGTCAGAGGTTGCTTGTTGTGAGTTCTATTTGCAAATGTACACCGCTTTTCTTTTTACATTCGCTGCAGTGAAATGTCTCCACACATCAGATAGTGCCCATGGCATTTTCCTGTAAAGATTAGGAAACATTTTGTAGAAAAACAACATACAATTCCACATACAGATAAATAGTTAAGCAGTTAGATTAAAAAACTCATTTTTGTAAGATAAATGTTTTAAAATGAAACATGCATGGAAACAGGTGAATTGACACTCAATTAGCAGGCCCAAGCAAGCCAAAACCCCACATGGCAGCAGAAATGGTTAACTAGTTAGAAATGTTTTAAACACTTTTCTGTAGGCTACTACTTACGAGTTAACAAAAATCATGTCATATAAAATATATTCACCCCACCCAGTATTGTAATCAAAACCTACATGCATGTAGTCCTTGGCTCAGACAGTGTAGTAGTGTGGGCTCAATAGCATCTCATTAGTGTGGAAGATTTTGAGAATCAGCTGTACATGTGATGGAAGAGTGCACTGTGCATGCAGAGGGTTGCAATTCCATTGAATTGGGGAAAGTTTAACCAAAATATACCACAAGACCTAGAATTGCATTGTGTATCCCACATTGTGACATCCCACCCTTATTTTAAGCAAAAATCCCCATGCCTAACTTCCCATGGAAAAATTCTGGATTTACCGGACAGTTTCGGACCCTTTGCAACCCAATCAGAAACTTGTCCTCAGGAAGAAGAACCCCTTTTGTAGAGAAATATTACACTTCCCTACAAAACAGTGCCGAGACAGCTGTGTTTATCTAACTTTCTGTGTTGCTCCCTCTTCCTCTATCTCTCATCTGTTTCCTCGTTTGACTCCACATACTTTACTCCCGGAGCAACCTGTTGCTTAGTCAATAGCAGGAAGACAACTCACACACCACCCAGAACCAGCCAAACCAGAATGACACTTACCTCAAAGCACAGGTCTCGCTCTCTCGCCCTCTCTCGCTCTCTCAAACCTGGCCTTGTTTCCCTAGCCATTGGCTCTCTCTGACATCAGGGGGCTATGGGCTGGAGATGATGATGTCAGTGCTGTAGGACTATGGATGAGCTGAGTGCCATGTGTGTTTTTTGTATTACATGTCTGCTCTTCCCTCGCAATTCAACGGCTCAGACACGAGGGATGTGGCAGGGTCTACAGTCAATCACAGATTATAAAAAGAAAACCAGCCCCGTCGCGGACCAGGACGTCTTGCACCCAGACAGACTAAACAACTTCTTTGCTCGCTTTGAAGGCAATACAGTGCTACTGACATGGCCTGCTACCACAACCCGCAGACTCTCCTTCACTACAGCCGAAGTGAGTAAAACATTTGAACTTGTTAACCCTCGCAAGGCTGTAGGCCCAGACGGCATCCCCAGCCGCGTTCTCAGAGCATGCGCAGACCAGCTGGCTGGTGTGTTTACGGACATATTCATTCAATCAATCCTCATCCCAGTCTGCTGTTCCCACATGCTTCAAGAGGGCCACCATTGTTCCTGTTCCCAAGAAAGCTAAGGTAACTGAGCTAAACGACTACCGCCCAGTAGCACTCACTTCATGAAGTGCTTTGAGAGACTAGTCAAGGACCATGTCACCTCCACCCTACCTGACACCCTAGACCCACTCCAATTTGCAGCATTTAACCCCATAGTATCCTCCAAACTCGTCATCAAGCTCGAGACCCGCCTGGACTTCCTGACAGGCCGCCCCCAGGTGGTGAGGGTAGGTAACATCTCTACCCCGCTGATCCTCAACACGGGGGCCCCACAAGGGTGCATTCTAAGCCCTCTCCTGTACTCCCTGCGGCCTACAGGGAGGAGGTGAGGGCCCTCGGAGTGTGGTGTCAGGAAAATAACCTCACACTCAACGTCAACAAAACAAAGGAGATGATCGTGGACTTCAGGAAACAGCAGAGGGAACACCCCCCTATCCACATCGATGGAACAGTAGTGGAGAGGGTAGTACGTTTTAAGTTCCTCGGCGTACACATCACAGACAAACTGAATTGGTCCACCCACACAGACAGCGTTGGGAAGAAGGCGCAACAGCGCCTCCTCAACCTTAGGAGGCTGAAGAAATCCGGCTTGTCACCAAAAGCACTCATAAACTTTTACTTATGCACAATTGAGAGCATCCTGTTGGGCTGTATCACCGCCTGGTACGGCAACTGCTCCGCCCACAACCGTAAGGCTCTCCAGAGGGTAGTGAGTTCTGCACAACGCATCACCGGGGGCAAACTACCTGCCCTCCTGGACACCTACACCACCCGATGTCAAAGGAAGATCATCAAGGACAACAACCACCAGAGCCACTGCCTGTTCACCCCGCTATCATCCAGAAGGCGAGGTCAGTACTGGTGCATCAAAGCGGGGACCGAGAGACTGAAGCTGTTTTTCAATCTCAAGGCTATCAGACTGTTAAACAGCCATCACTATCATTGAGTGGCTGCTGCCAACATACTGACTAAACTCCAGCCACTTTAATGATGGAAATGTTGATGTAAAAAATGTATCACTAGCCACTTTAAACAATGCTACTTAATATAATGTTTACATACCCTACATTACTCTTCTCATATGTATATTGTACTTTATACCATCTACTGCATCTTGCCTATGCCGTTCTGTACCATCACTCATTCATATATTTTTATGTACATATTCTTCATCCCTTTACACTTGTTTGTATAAGGTAGTTGTTGTGAAATTGTTAGATTACTCGTTGGTTATTACTGCATTGTCTGAACTAGAAGCACAAGCATTTTGCTACACTCACATTAACATCTGCTAACCATGTGTATGTGACAAATATAATTTGATTTGTGTGTGCACGATGCACTCCATGAGTCCTGGTGTCTGTAGGGTCAGGAGGAAATGCACACTGCAGCTGCAAGAGGAGAGGGGCTGCGGTCAAGAGCTACAGCTCAGGTTACTGTACAGAGTTGATTCCCACTCTGAACTCACTACCTCTTCGTTTAGTTCCAGAGCCATTTTTTTGTTGTCTACGTTGGCTTGTGACTGCGAAGCCTAACCCACATCAACACTTGCCAATAGCAGTTGTGTGTCAGCGTGCTAAAGCAAGACGTGGTCCCTCTCAGATTTGTCACTTTAATCATTGCATTAGGGCCATTCCATGTGGATGTTTTCAAGTGAATGTCTGTAAGTGCTAGCTAGGATGTGATGTTACATCATCTGTGAAGCAGGGTTAACATTTCTACCCAGTGAGGTTGACTGACAGCTTCATAATGAAACGGCACAGCCACATTCCCCATGGAAGTGTTACCCCTACTTCTCACTAGGTGGGAAAATACCACAGGCCTGGCTGACTGACAACTCTGGGCCACTTAAGAGTCCCAGGCCTGGCCAGCCAGCAGCTAAATAACAATCACAATGTGCCTCCATGTTCCTTCCTGCAGTACACACGGACACCGAAACAACACCCACGGCACATTGCAACCCACCAAGCCGGGCTCCTGTTCCAATCTGTTGTTTATGCAGTGTTCGTTTTTGACTGATGAAGGCTGGGCTGTACTTTAGGAGTTTTGTTTGGCTGACGGGTGGAAACGGAACCTGACGGTGTTCCTGGCTAACCTACAGTAGCTCACGTTGCACAACGGGGTATTTGTGTTGGAAATGAGATGGTGGTATTTTAAGGGGCTGGTTTCCCTCAGGTTAGGTCTGTCTCTGTGGTCAGGGTCTTGATGGGCCTGTGTTTGTATTAGCTTTGGCTGTGTGAGGTTCTAAGTGTGGGGCTGGGTGTTGCTCTGTAGCCAGACTCCTCCGAGGTGGTGAGTTAGGTCAAGGTATTCTCAACCTCGGGAAGGTTGGCTCTCAGGGAGCCCTTGGGGTTAGGAAGGGGGGACGCTATGAGGGAGTGAGAGGGTGATGTGGGTGGTTTCTCTTTCCCGCTACTCCCATTTTTAATGAGCTGCAGAGGAAGTAGAAGTTTCCTGTCCGGTAATCATTTAGGTCAAGAAACCTTCGCTCCTGGACCTTCTACAGACCTCGACGTCGCCGTCCCTTCCTCTGTACCATACCTGTACTACTACACAACACCCTGAGGCCAGATGAAGCCCTGTGAGACGCTGGAGCATCCTACTAATAAAGCTTAGCGTCCGTTACTCCAGTCCGTACAGAACCTATTGAAACGGCTGGCAGTTGGTTTTTCTATCATGTCATGTGGAAAATGTGTTTGTGGCTAGACTTCACGTTAAGCGGTAGACTATGTATGTGCTGAGGCAAGTTGTGTGTCATCCATGTAGGCTTATGTTCTGAGCTTCTGCTCCTAGGGCAGTGTGCTTCCAGGGCCCTGATCCACTGTAAATTCCCCTCAAGTGATGCTACTGAAGGACAACGGGCCCCTGGGGCAGAGAGGGGCTTAGCAGGCCCTAAAGGTGTCCTGTAAGAATGCTGACGCCAGCAATACACACGCGCGCACGCAACCCTGAATGATGGAGAGACCCCGGGAGAGATGGCCTCACTTTTTCCTCCCTTCCTCTCCTCCGCTGTTCTTCTTATGATGGATGGAGGGTGGAGGAGAGGAAAGACCAATCGAATAACAGCAGGCCATCTGACAGTCTGGCGGATGAGGCTCGGTAGAAGCAGCAGGCCCAGCGGTCTGATCTCTGTGTCAGGGGGTTCGGGTGAGGTTGTTTGATGATTAGGGGGGAGGAGATGGGTCAAGTTGCCCCTCCCTCTAGAAAAGGGCATCATGGGATGGGTTGCGAGAGGGCACCCATCTATCAAGATGTCAGCTCGGTAGGATTGGACTGGGACAGGGTTGTAACGTTGTGACGGTGACCAGGGAGCTAGCTGCTGGCTACACTGTGTTGTCTGATCTCTCATGTGTCAGACTGAGATTTTATTTGGTCATTGTGTTGTGGTTTTGCTGCCTCTCCAGCTGTGCATTGTATGTAGGGTCCTGGGCAGGTCTGCCATTGTTTAGGTGGTGTTGAATGAGGGGAAGTGGGAGTACTACAGGAAGTGACTGTGGTCTGTGTTAACTACTTCTCTGTGTTATCTCTGCTTACTGTAGAGGACTGGAATCAGTTTAGTCATGGATTTCACTGTTCTGCTTTTCAGCTTCAAGTATGAGCGAGTGGGAGCTGCAGTTGTAAAAAGAGATGGTTTTACGTTCTCAAACCTGCAGACCATCCAATATTCAAAAGCTTTCTAAATAAAGCTCTCTCGCCCTTTCTCCGCTAGTGAACAGTAGTGTTGTCACGATAGCAGGTTTTCCTTGGCAAAAAAATAAACCACGAAGCAGACTGAACTGTCTGGTCTTTTTTTAAACCTACTTTTGGAAGATATTGTGTGCTATAGCTTGGAAAATAAACACGTGACTCTGGGTGACATCAGGCTATTTTCCTCAAGAAATTCAGTCCGCTTCATGATTGGGTTTCCTTTCCTTCATTCCTTAGTATCGCGACAACTCTAGTGAACAGTTCAGGAGCGGGAACTGGGAGGCAGGCTTTATCTGAAGAAGCACTTCTCTTTGTGTGGGAAACGCTGCTATTAGCATATTTTATCACTGGCATATGAAGCTGTAGTCTCTCTCTCTCTGTGTTAACCCTGGCCATGAATGAAAAGGAGACTTTGGCTTCTGCTTTAGGGGATTATAGCAACAATATGGAGACTGGAGAATGTAGCACTGGGGGAGAGGGGGGACAACGTGCTCTCACTCCCTGTCAGCCTGTCTCTTTGTTGCTTTTCCAAATGGATATATTACAAGAAACGCATCATAAGTCATGGAATGGACAGGAAATGGAAGAGAGCTGAGGAGGAAATGAGATCTCAGAGGGAGTGATGTCCAGTCTGCAGTGCTTACCAAGGCCCAGGTGTGTGTGTGTGTGTGTGTGTCCAGGAGAACAGGGTGGAGAGAACAGCCCCTCCAACCAGGAAACAGAGGTGGTGAGCTGTAATCTCCATTAACCTCCATGCCTCCTCTGTCACGTATGAGGAATGAGCTGCTACACAATCACTCCTCACTCACATGTTTCAATCCTGTTTTCCCTGCAGGACTGGTTTGATTTGATAAAGGTCTACAGGGCGAATTCAACACCACACTGCTGTCTTTGTCATGTCCCGTCCATGTTGGTTTGGACTTTTTGTTTGGCCATAGCTGCGCTTGTCTCCTAGGAGACGGTTGCAGCAGCGATCAGACAGATCTGACTGCTCTATGACAGCCCTTAGTGACCCACATTCCAGCAGTAAATCAGCCTGCAGTGCTGTAAATCCTCCCTTCCTACCGCTATAGTGTGAAACTTGCTGCTAATAATGCACCACTGTGCAGACTGTGAATTCAGTAGGTCCTGTTTGTTCTCCCATTCACCACCCATGTCCCCAGAGAGAACTGTTCGAAACTGCTCAACATCTCATGAGTCGGAGGGGAGGGGGGCGGCGGCGGCAAGTATTCAGTGAAAAGGGGCTTTGTTCTCTCCCCCCTCCCCAGGTCAGATCCAGTCAGCTCAGTAGACCAGCAGGGACGTCTCTATTCACAGCCACAAACTGATCCCCAGTCAGTTTGCAGGGTTCGCTCAAGGTGCTTAAAGTACTTGAAATTTGGCACTCTGAAGTTCAAGTACTGGAATATCTTGAAAATCAGACATTTTCTCAAGTTGGTACATAAAAATGACATGAATTAAAGTGAGGGGAGAGCAGAAAATGATGTGTTAAAATTAAAAAAGTATTGGTTTTGCGAATTAATTTCCAGGCATACTACAGAGTTATTTCCTTGTGTTTCGTGCTCTGGTTGCCAGACGAGCTCGCTCATTCCACACACGCTGCCACTCATCCAGGCAGTAACAGAACTGACTACTTAGGTGCCGCCAAACGTTACACAGATAGCTAAAATGCCCGGCAAATGTAGATTTTATTTGTGAAATAGCATTTACTCACCTTTTTATGATTTTGTTATTTATTATTATTGCGTTCCCAGTGTTGATCAGCGCTCCGAAGGCTTCTTGATCCGAGTTCTAATTGCGCCTACCTCTGTAAACAAGTGCAATTGTGAATGATTTGTGTATGCTCGTTATGTTCACCTGCTCCCACGGATTTGGCTTGTTAGCAGTGGATTCACTGACCACTCTGTCCAACGGGTACCTCCGCCCACGACGTAGGTGACACAAACTGACTCAGCCCAGACCTACAGTGGCAAGAGAGACGCCGCTGACGGTGGGAATTATTTTAACATCCCTCGACTCCTGCCGTGTCAACAGACATCCCCCCCCCGACTCTCAGAATGAGTGTACAACTGGTAAATAGTCACTGATATTTTTATCTAGCTCAATGGCTCTGGCTATTCGCCAGGTAGCTAGCTAGCTTCTAACAGCCTTCTAGCCAGCTAGTTATAGCTAATGTTGAACGGAGCCTGACCTCAGCTTGAGCAGTTGACTGAAATTAAGCTAGCAATTATCAAAAGATGGGCTACTCTTAAGTTCTCATAACAAAATACCCTTTCTTTAGTGAGACAGTGGTGAGTCGTGCTGCAAAGGAGATGCACAGAGAAAGCATTGAAGCAAGCAGGGAGAGCGCTTAGTAGTACAGTGGTTCCAAACCAAAAAATATAAACGCAACATGCAACAATTTCAAAGATTTGTTACAGTTCATATAAGGTCAACATCATCAGTACTGACTTACCGCTCATGTATGTAGTGAAACACGTATTATTGAGTAGAACTTGTAAGGTAATGATGAATAAATAGTAAGTTAGTTAATTTTGAGGTTGCGGCGATATACCGCCACCTGGTGGCGACTAGAAACAATTGCATAATAGGAACTATTACAAACTGATGGCCCTTGATAATAAATATTAGCGCTTGAGAATGTACTTGAAAGTTCTTGAATTTGACTTGCCACTGTTTTGTACGAACCCCGAGTCTGATAAACACAGCTGATAATAACGGGCCTGTGGGAAGTAGCCAGGGCTGTGAGAGGTACAGGTGGGCTGTACCGTGTGGTTGGGTGTATAATCCTATGGAATTGTGAGCCACTGACTTGTTTTGTGTCTCTGGTAGCTGTGTCATGCTTTGGGATGACTGAGCATGTCTTTGTGGTTTCGACTGTAACAAAGCACGTTGTTTTCCCAGTTAGCGAGCCTGTTAGGATATGTGATGTGTTGTTCCATGGAGTCTGGTAGCTCATAACTTCTGCTCCTTAGTGGGACTCCTGTCTGATGGCTCCATGAACTAGGCAGAGCGTATTAAAAACCATTTAGACTAGTGTCATGCTCTGGGAGGAAGTGCAAACATAAGGCGATCTAGAATCCTTGACTCCTGAATTCCTTGACTCAATATGTGGATTTTTAAAATTCAAACGTATGTAGACTGTGGAGTGTTGAGTTTTAAGGAAAATAAAGGGTGTGTGAGGCAGAGGAAGTCCAGCCATCCGGCCTGCTGTATCTTTCCATCCTGTCTGCTGTATCTTTCCATCCTGTCTGCTCCAGAGCATGTCCACACCCAGCGTCGCTAATGCCACACTGGTCTCTGGGCCCCAGCACTGTGTGTGTTAGCTGTGTGTGTGTGTGTGTGTGTGTGTTAGCTGTGTGTGTGTGTTAGCTGTGTGTGTGTGTGTGTGTGTGTTAGCTGTGTGTGTGTGTGTGTGTGTTAGCTGTGTGTGTGTGTGTGTTAGCTGTTTGTGTGTGTGTTCGTGGTTACCAAAGCCTAGCCTGTTGAGAACACTGGGCCTCTCTCTCTCTGGTGCCTGTCTCTCCGTAGCCCCTCAACACAGACTTTAATGGCAGGGTGATGACAACCACAGTCCACTACAGCCTTGTCATATGGAGGGGCTGCTGTGCTGTGTCTCTCCTATTCTCCCCTTTTCTGCCAGTGTCTTTCTATGTCGCCACCACTTCACCTCTACCGTCTCTTTTCCACCTTCCTGTGTGTGTGTGTGTGTGTTAGTTCTCCAGGCGTTGTTAATGAGGCCTGGGGTCAGGGCCAACGGCTCCTGTTGTGTATGTTCTGTGCTCCTGTAGCTTTAGTGCTGTGCAAGCGCTGCTCTTGTATCCAACATGAGGGCACAGGGCCATTATTGGATTCCTGTCCTCCCACCTCCCTCCCCCACCCCCCTCCAAGAATCGACTCCTCAAAGTCCATAAAGCCACCGATTGAAGATGCTGTCCTGGGGGCCTCTCGCTCTCTCTCGCTCTCTCTCTCGCTCTCTCTCTCGCTCTCTCTCTCTCGCGCTCTCTCTCTCGCTCTCTCTCTCTCTCTCTCGCTCTCTCTCTCTCTCGCTCTCTCTCTCGCTCTCTCTCTCTCGCTCTCTCTCTCTCGCTCTCTCTCTCTCGCTCTCTCTCTGTGTTCTTTTATTTGATCTATTTCTCTCGCTCTTTATTTTTCATGTTCTCTTGCTGTCTCTCTCCCTCTCTCTGACTCCTGACTGTAAAAGGCCACCTTTGCTATTTTGGGGGTGCAGTGTGCAGAGATGAGGGTGTGTGAGGGGAAAGTTGTGTCCTAACAAGCACTGAGCAGCACAGTGGAGAGAATGTACTTACTGAACACTACTCCTCGTCTGGCACCTTCCCTGAGAGAGATGGAGAAAGAGACGAGAGTGAGATGAAGGGAGAGCGAGACGCGGAAAATGAAAAACAGGGAGCGAGGTGGATGCACTCTTTCGCTCGCTCGGGTGGTGGGCCAGTAGTAACTTCGAACACCGAAGAGACACAGGCCAGCCTGACTCCAGGAACTCTAATCTGGGCGGGTACACAAACGGAACAGGCTTGCTAATTAGATTGTGATTTCCACTAGCCAGTGCCCTTCCCGCTACAGGTCACACGAGTAGGACAACAGTCGGCTCAAAGCTGCCTTGATTCCCAACTTCACAGTCCTAATACTAGCTAGTTTCTCCTCAAGAGCTTGACCCTTCATTTAAGTGGTGCTTCTGGATTGGTCCCCTTGTCTGTGGTTGTATTTGATTAGTTGCTCCCTCTGATTTAGTGACGGGGGCAAAGCTGCATGTGGGAGCTGTGGTTTTGACAGCTGGGGACCCCAGATGTGGTAGCCGTGGTAACACATTTTTACAGCTGTACACGCCTCATCTGCCCAGAGAAAATGGAGAGACAGACTACGGAGAAACACACACTCTGAGCCACATTTGGATGGATCATAGGACACCTGCTAGTGTCATATCAGGCCGAGGGGTTTCAATGGATGAGTTGCCATTGAAGGGATGATTTGATAGTTAAGAGGCTCTGAGATTAAGTCAAATGAGTTAGGCCATACACACGGCTGGAGATAACAACCCTGCTTATTACGTAGTGTGTTTGAGCTGGGGCCAGCCTGGGGTATTGAACTACAGAGAGGGAGAGCTCCCTCCCTCCCTCTCCTGCGAATTTCAGCTCAGACATAAGGATTAGCCTTCACACATCTCCTCATTCCAGTGTGGCTCTGCTGCTAGGCTAGTCCTCTCTTCAGTCCCGTCCCAGTGTGGCTCTGATGCTAGGCTAGTCCTCTCTTCAGTCCTGTCCCAGTGGGACTCTGCTGCTAGGCTAGTCCTCTCTTCAGTCCTGTCCCAGTGGGACTCTGCTGCTAGGCTAGTCCTCTCTTCAGTCCTGTCCCAGGGGGACTCTGCTGCTAGGCTAGTCCTCTCTCCAGTCCTGTCCCAGGGGGACTCTGCTGCTAGGCTAGTCCTCTCTTCAGTCCTGTCCCAGTGGGACTCTGCTGCTAGGCTAGTCCTCTCTTCAGTCCTGTCCCAGTGGGACTCTGCTGCTAGGCTAGTCCTCTCTTCAGTCCTGTCCCAGTGTGACTCTGCTGCTAGGCTAGTCCTCTCTTCAGTCCTGTCCCAGGGGGACTCTGATGCCAGGCAGACATATCTCCCTCCTGTGTGACTCCTCATCAGATACCTCTGCTCTGGCCTATTTACCACTACCACTGACAAAAGGGGAAACCCAGACAAATCACAGGGGTATAAATCTTCCACTCACCACCAAGGACAGAACATTGAACAAAATGGCTAAACCTGAAAAAGATTACTTGACCCCTTTTCTCACCTGCTAGTGCCCTCTGTGTCAAAGTGCAGTGTTTGGAGACTAGGCTGAGCCCAGGGATGTGCTACCAAGCCATGTGTGTGAGGCAGACTGACTTTGTAGAGGTCTCCAACCCTGTGCTAACAGCTGCTGACAGGCCAGGGCTACAGATGCTGGGCTCGGCTGCCATGCTATTCTGGTCTGTCTGTCAGAGGGAGACGGTCTATTCTGAATGCCTGGCTGTCACCACACCAGTCCATCATCCAGAGTGTCAGGGCTGTTTGATGTATATTTACACCCTTAGTTGTCCTATGCTCTGCCACGTACTTTTTATCCACGCCAAACTTGGCGCAAAACTACGACCGCGAGTAACCTAGCAACAGTTAAAAGCTGCGCTGATTACGTCGTCACGGACATTCCCTGTGACGAAGAAAATGTGCGAAAGAGGGTTCGTGCCTGCCATGCCAAGAACCGCAGGAGATGCGCAGTTTTGCGGACTCGTTTGAAATTAGCTAAACGAAAGACAAGCAGCATGTAGATGGCTAACATTACTACATATTTGTCAGTAATAGTGAATCAATGGAGCTAGCTTTTCCCATTTCAGCTAGAGCTAGCTATGCAGCGTCTAGTTAAGTTGCCAACGGGCACAAATGTCATGTAGCTTAGATGACCACACTAAGCTAATGCTAGATGATGCACGCTACTTCAGCTCGATCAGCGTTGTAAGCTAGCGATAACGCTTGCTAGAATTTATATTCAGTGGCGTAAAGTACCTAATTAAAATATACTTTAAAGTACTACTTAAGTAATTTTTTTTGCGGTGTCTGTACTTGACTATATTTTGGACTACTTTTACTTCACTACATTCCTAATGAAAATGATGTACTTTTTACTCCATACATTTTCCCTGACACCCAAAAGTACTAGTTACAATTTGAATGCTTAGCAGTACTGGAAAAAGGCGAAATCCATACAGTTATCAAGACAACGTCCCTGGTCATCCCTACTGCCTTTGATCTGGTGGACTCACGAAACCCACATGCTTCCTTTGTAAATGATGTCTGAGTGTTGGAGTGTGCCCCTGGCTGTCAAAAAAAAATAGGAAATTGTGCCGTCTGGTTTGCTAAATATAAGGAATTTGATGTATAGCTTTTACTTTGTACTTTTACTCAAGTATGACAATTGAGTACTTTTTCCACCATTTAAAATCGGATACTTTTAGACTTGAGTAGTATTTTACTGGGTTACTTTCACTTTTACTTGAGTAATTTTATATTAAGGTATCTTTTACTTTTACTCAAGTATGACGATTTAGTACTTTTTCCATCTCTGTTTCCAGCTTTACTTACCTCCAAAAACAATGCAACTACCTAGGATGTCAATGCTATCTGTCTGGTCGGTCATGCTGGCTGCAATCACTCACCAAAAAGCTACATAGCTTAATGCAACTTCATATCCTAATTCGGGAAAAATGCAAGTTATGGATGGCAATGTTTTGTTTTGGTGAGGATTCCGTCTCTAGCGTTTGTTCTTTCTTAAAACACAGGGATCAACTGACCAATCAGTGCGGGTTTGAATGTTGCTAGGTTTCTTGTGGTTTGCCGAGGCCAATAAAGGATGCTGCCCTGCCTCCTCAAATGTGATGACTAGTTTGTTCCTCACTGCTGTTAATATGCTGGATGAACAATACTGTAGTTCAATTCTGTCAAAATGACAGTTGGTGTTGAAGTGGGATCCGGTGTGGTCTTAACAGCTTCTGGGTCTGGATACAGCAGCAACTGTGTAGGGTGTTAAATCACTGGTCCTATAGCTCATCTTCTGGTCAAGGGGACTGACTGTCCATCCATGCCTGACCCAGTAGCCCCATGTCCACAGTCCCTCAGAGGCCTCGTCATCCTCGATCACTATCCCCTAGCCCTTCTCCCCCTCGCGGGCATGGGACTGTGTCCGAGTGTCACACTGTGAATGTGTTACTACTGCCCCAAAGTGTTACTACTGCCCCAAGCATAATGTGCTGCTCCCCTCGGTCCCAGAGGACACATGAGGGAAGAAGTGCTTTCATACCAGATTAAACTAGCTCGTAGTTATATGGATCCCAATTGAATGAAACTTTAGTGATTATCTGGCCTCTTATTAAATGACATGATGCGAGTTACATGCAACATGCTGTGATGGCTTCTGAGCGAGACCGTTTTTTTTAGGCATTGGAATAGGTGACGTTAGAAAAGTAAGTTCACTCCAACAGTGTGTTGTCAGTATTCAACGAGCACATCTGGAGCAGTTTGAACAACTCTGACTGCTATTTTACGTCAGTGGTGGGAGTTGGAGCAGAGAAAAGCCTCCACTCCTGGTGAATCGGGTTCAACCAGAGTCCCAATGGCTCAGTAACAGTGCAGAATGTGTGGGGGGTGGATTGACGGCATGCTAGCTAAGCGGTTCATACAGGGAGAGGTTCTGACTGCTCATGGACTGACGGGAGAGGCTTGTGTGTTTCTGGGGTGTGTATGTGTGTGTCCGCTCCACTACACTGTCCTTCTGCAGCCTCAGCCTGTCCTGTTATCACGTTTACTGTATGGCTGTAATAAACACAAGCTCACTCTCGTGTGAGTGCGTGTGCGTCCAGGCTGCTCCCTCCATCACACACACTTCCGTCTCCACAGCTAAAAGAGGGTTGACTGTTTATTTGAGGACCAGATGCTTTGCTCCTGCTGCAGCTGTGCTTCCTTCTCTGTGCACTTCTGGACAAGACAACGCTGTCTATACTTGATCCACTACGGGATTATGGTCAGGTACACTAGACATACAAAAGTATGTGGACACCCCTTAAAATGTGTGGATTTGGCTATTTCAGCCAACCACTGTTGCTGACAGGTGTATAAAATCGAGCACACAGCCATAGACGAGCATTGGCAGTAGAATGGCCTTACTGAAGAGCTCACTCGTCACCATCTGGCAGTCCGACAAATGAATCTGGGTTTGCCGGATACCATGAGAATGCTATCTGCCCCAATGCGTCGTGCCAACTGTAAAGTTTGGTGGAGGAGGAATAATGGTCGGGGCTGTTTATCATGGCGCAGGCTAGGCCCCTTAGTTCCAGTGAAGGGAAATCTTAACGCTACACCATACAATGGCATTCTAGACAATTCTGTGCTTCTAGCTTAGTGGAAACAGTTTGGGGAAGGCGCTTTCCTGTTACAGCATGACAATACCCTGTGCACAAAGTGAGGTCCATACAGGAAATGGTTTATCCAGATTGGTGTGTAAGAACTTGACTGGTCTGCACAGAGCCCTGAACTCACCCCCATCCAACACCTTTGACATAAATTAGAACACCGACTGCAAGCCAGGCCTAATCGCCCAACATCAGTGCCCGACCTCACTAATGCTCTTGTGGCTGAATGGAAGCAAGTCCCCGCAGCAATGTTCCAACATCTAGTGGAAAGCCTTCCCAGAAGAGTGGAGGCTGTTATAGCAGCAAAGGGGGGACCAACTCCACATTTAATGCCCATGATTTTGGAATGACATGTTCAACGAGCAGGTGTCCATATACTTTTGGTCATGTCGTGTATTAGCCTCATTTTTCCCCTTTTAGGTTTTTAAAAAGCACATGTTTTAACACCAAGGACAAGGCCAGTGGTTTAACATTAGAGACAAATATAGATTTCTCTCTGCTTTCTCTGCCTTTTTACTACATTGAAGGGAATTGAAAGTGCTCTAGTGCTGGAATTGAAAATTGTTGTACGACATTACCAAGCTTTTATGACTTTCCCCCCTAGGCTCCAGGCCTGTTTTTTTTTAAAAAAAAATACGGAATTCATTCATGATGACTACATCGTTGTTCGTTCTCTCACCTCATGAGATCATGTGTTTTGCATGTCCCTCCCATGGCCTCATCTGTGTTTCCCTGTTATGACTGGCAACTATTATGACAGATGGCCCGTATCTCTGTATAGAGACGGGAGGAGGAGCTGCATGGCTCGTAGCTAGATAACTCTTCCTTGGTGTGGAGAGGCCTGGCATATTGCAATGTTGCAAAAAACGCACTCGGGAGTGTAAAGGTTGCTTAGATCTATACACATAATTGCACATCCTATAGGTATGTTTCTGACTGGGTCACTGCCCTGTCTCTCTCCAGCCGGTGTACTGGCTTTAAGAGCTGTGTTTATACAGAGAATTTTTCTGGTACCTCTGCAATGTAAACTCTGCCCTAAATTCCATTTCACAGGGACTTCTCTACCCTCTCTCCTCCGTCACTATCTGATGGAGAACACCTGGGAAATGCCTAATCTGGCCTCGCTGCAGAGATGACACAGAGGTATCTTCCTTCTCCTTTAAACCTCAGCCAGCTCACTGACTGAGCATCGGCCCTTTCATGTGCTGGACTCAGTTAAGACCCAATCTAGCCCCTCATTGCCAGAGTGAAATATGCTGCGGCATATCGCTCTCATTCTCAACCAAGTCACAGCAGGACTATTAGCGTTAGAAGCAGCACTGTCTGTGTTGAATGTACAGTAGTATATTTCTCCATGTGGGTCCCTGGCCCTACAGTAGCTGTGACCATGTGTATATCCACCAGTCTGTCCAGTTAGAGCCTTGGGGAGCTTGATGAAATGCTTTCCGTGTCATGCAAAGCAGAGAGATTGATGTAATGCTTGATTTTCCCAGCCAATCCTCTGCCTGCTCTCCTCCCAGCTAGCCAATCCCCTGCCTGCTCTCCTCCCAGCTAGCCAATCCCCTGCCTGCTCTCCTCCCAGCTAGCCAATCCCCTGCCTGCTCTCCTCGCAGCCAGCCACTTGGCAGAAATCGTCATGTCTCTCACGAGAAATTGAGAGGAGTGGAGGAGAGAGAAAGGAGGCTAGAGGAAGAGTGACAGCCTCCATCTAGAGTTACCAGTGGTCATGATATGTGTGCAGGGAGCTGGGTGGGGCTTGCTGGATGGATGTGGCTGTGGTATGGTGGATGATGTGTCTATGTGATGATTACAGCAGTAGATGGATCAGGTTGTCTCAGCTGATTCTAGGTCTGCGGTAATGTGGCTTTCTCGAACCCCTCCATTACTCTGCTGACAAGGTCAGGCTGTTCTGTGTGTATGTTCGAGGTTTGGCTCATGCTGACACCCACACAGTCTGTGCTGTTAATCCTAGACACTGACCTGACTGCTAGAGAAGAGACTTTGATTTCTCCTGGCATGCTTCAGGCTGAGGAAGAGGATAGAGGAAGAAAGGTGCTGCTGAGAATGGATGACTGTGTATGTCTGTCTCCAGGGCCTGAATCTTGGTCTTGACAAAGGCCAACCTGACCGCAGTTACTAAGCCAAATACAGGTTTAGCAGGTGTGTTGGTTTAACCATGTTACCATGGCAACCACTCCCTCCCTCCTGTCTGTTTCTCTCTTTCTCTCCACTTTCTCCCCTGTGGCCCTCTGTGGTCTGGTCATGTGACCAGGGTCAGTGCTTCGCTTGGCAGTGGTTAGTGATCGCCTAGGCAGGCAGAGCGTGGTTTCGTTTGCCCATCAGTTAGCCAGTTAGGCAGGCTGTTGTTTGCCAATCAGTTAGCCTACTATGGCGCCTTCCTCCATCCCTCTCCCCACTGGCCCAGTGCAGTTCTGACTGGAGCCAGTCAGATTAGAATATTAATGCTGACACAGGCAGGATGCTGTCAAGCCCCTCTGTGTGTTAGTCCCATGCTGTAGTCCAGCGCGCACGCACACATGCTCAGTCTCACACAACCCTCTCCTCATCCCCTGCTTCTCTCCCCACCGCTGGGGAAAAGTGGAATGAGGATGTATATTAAATGGGGTTAATCCATATAGGTCCGTATTACCTGTCTATTTGCTGAAGGTTTCTCATGTCAGATGAATCGGGTCAATGCAAGTCGTGTTAACCTAGCATTACTTTAGATAGTAAAGCTACACTGGGCTTTATAGGGCGGTGGGTTTATCGTCTGACTAGGATTGCAATCATTCAGATCATGTAGGATTTAAAAAAGGCCACATCTGGCATCGAACAGATTCTATTGTGGTCATATACACTGAGTGTACAAAACATTAGGAACACCTGCTCTTTCCATGACAGACTGACCAGGTTGAGTCGAAGTGAAAGCTATGATCCCTTATTGATCCACTTCAATCGGTGGATTTCTAAACCTTGACAATTGAGACATGGATTGTGTATGTGTGCCATTCAGAGGGTGAATTGGCAAGACAAAAATATTTAAGTGCCTTTTGAAGAGGGTATGGCAGTAAGTGCCAGGTGCACCGGTTTGAGTGTGGGAAGAACTGCAACGCGGCTGGGTTTTTCAAGCTCAACAGTTTCCTGTGTATATCAAGAATGCCCCACCGCCCAAAGGACATCCAGCCAACGGCAGGCCAGTGGTAGAAAACGGGTCATTGATGAAAGAGGACAAAGGAGACTGACACATTGTGCAGAGCCATAGACGGGCTACAGTTAAACTGACCGTCCAGTACAACATTGCTGCCCAAAGACCCATAACCGAATGCACAACTCATCGTAACTTGACACGTGGTGTATGGTAGTCGTCGATGACCTTAGTGCCACTTCTTCCAGCAAAAATCAAGCAACTTCGGTTGCAGTGGGCTAAGGAACGAAAACACTAGACACTGGGGAATTGGAAAAACATTGCCTTGTCCGATGAATCACGGTTCCTGATGTTTAAAAAAATATATATATATATTCTTCCTTTATTCAACCAGGTAGGCCAGTTGAGAATAAGTTCTCATTTACAACTGCGACATGGCCAAGATCAAGCCAAGCAGTGTGACCAAAAACAACAGAGTTACACATAAACAAACGTACAGTCAATAACACAATAGAATGAAAAAAATTGTACAGTGTGTGCAAATGTAGAAGATTAGGGAGGTAAGGCAATAAATAGGCCATAGAGGGGAAATAATTACAATTTAGCGTTAACACTGGAGTGATAGCTATGCAGATGATGATGTGCAAGTAGAGATACTGGGGTGCAATATAGCAAGGAGATAAATAACAATATGGAATTGAGGTAGTTGGGTGTGCTATTTACAGATGGGCTGTGTACAGCTGCAGCAATCTTTATGCTGCTCAAAGTTAGAGAAGGAGATATAAAAGGAAGTGTTGGCCAAAGGAAGTGTTGGCTTTGGGGATGACCAGTGAAATATACCTGCTGGAGCGTGTGCTACGGGTGGGTGTTGCCAACGAGAGCATACAGGTCGCAGTGGTGGGTAGTATATGGGGCTTTGGTGACAAAATGAATGCCGCTGTGATGGACTACATGCAGTTTGCTGAGTAGAGTGCTGGGGGCTATTTTGAAAAAGACATCGCCAAAGTCAAGGATCGGTAAGATGGTCAGTTTTACGAGGGTATGTTTGGCAGCATGAGTGAAGGAGACTTTGTTGCGAAATAGGAAGCCGATTCTAGATTTAATATTGGATTGGAGATGCTTAATGTGAGTCTGGAAGGAGAGTACAGTCTAGCCAGACACCTAGGTATTTGTCCACCTATTCTAAGTCAGAACCGTCCAGAGTAGTGATGCTAGTCGGGCGGGCGGGTGCAGGCAGTGATAAGTTGAAGAGCATGCATTTAGTTTTACTAGCATTTAAAAGCAGTTGGAGGCCACGGAAGGAGAGTTGTATGTTTCATGCGGATGGGAGGCATGCAGGCTGGTCAACATTGCAGGCTGGTTGGTGGTGGTGTTGGGTGTGTTATTCATGGCACACATTGGGCCCCTTGATAAAAGTGCAGCAACGTTTGAACGCCACAGGATATCTGAACATCGCCAATCAGGTTCATCCCTTCATGGCAGCAGTGTATCCATCTGCAAATAGTTTTTTATCAGCAGGATAAAGTCCCATGCCACAAGGCTAGGATTGTCCAGGAATGGTTCCACGAACACGACAGGGAATTCAGCTTACTGGAGCTACTTGCTTTACTGTCCAGTCACCAGATCTCAATCCAGTTGAGATGGAACAACTTATTCAGAGTAGAGATCTACTACCAGCCAACCTGACACAACTGCGGAACTCATTGTAGTCAACATGGGCCAGCATCCCTGTGGAACGCTTTCAACACCTTGTGGAGTCCATGTCCTGACGAATTGAGACTGTTCTGAGGGCAAAAGGTGGTCCTAATGTTTTGTACACTGTATTTAAAACTGGTCTCTGTCTACGTTGTTTGTAACTTGAGATAGACGGACGGCGGGGGAGATGGGATTTAACCTTTTTAATTTTATATATATATTTTTACCTCTGACATATTCCTGTGCTGATGAAAGTGCCTTTCCTCCTCTGCTCTCGTCTTATGGGGAGCTGAACTGTACAGGCATATTGAGTCAGGGTGGGCTGAATTCCCTATGGGATTGTTAACATCCAGACCTCATCATGCAGTGGCTAACAAGCCTTCGTTGATTACAGTCCTGCTTTGTTACTGTTCAAATGACCTGCCAGTGTACATTGACTTGGCAGTGCCACCTGTTGGGCTGATGGGGAACTGCAGGGTGTATATTTAAATGGGAAAGATGACAACAGTGATGTGGTGAAAAGCAATCTAGTATTATTGAATTAGTCATGTAACTCTTTTTGCTTGTTGCAATTCTCATTCTTCATTTCAAAAGACTTGAAATTATTTCTTCAGATGCTTTACTGTGGTGTGTACGAATGGAGCTTTTCTTTCAAGCTCTAGCATATTGTTGTCTGCATTGATGTCAGTTGATTGATGTGAATCGCACTGTACGTGCAGTATACTGGCCGTCATCATAACTTCAGCACGGTCTCTCAAACCCATCAGTCTGCTCTGCAGTCCTGGACCCAAGACAAGTCTCTCTTGTTATATTCAATCACCAGCCAGGTCCATAGAGCCTCCCTGGCCTGATCAGCTATAGTTTAAGTTCCCTTCTAATATCCCCCATCCCACTCTTTAATATCTCTCCTCCACATGGTTTTCCAGAAGGCCGGGTGAGGATGAAAGCAGCCATATTTCTGCCCAGGGACAGAGGAGGAGTGTGGGGGCCATAAATCAGCAGATTAACGCTGCGCTTGAGGAGGCAGGGAGATTTTGGGAATGTGAAGCGAGTCGAGGGATGAAAGGAGCTATAATGGAGTGAAGCTGATTTATCACCTCTGCTATGAGGCTCGGGTCAGGCCACTGTCAGAGAGAGACTAGTCAGTCTGGGCCCCTCGGAGCAAAGAGTAGACTGTCGGTCTGTCTCCGTCTGTCAGTGGAGGCAGGGCTGAGGTGGGTGAGTTAGCTGGTTAAGTCCATGACTATATACAGTCAGCATGCAGAGGGCCTCACCACAGCTCTCTCGCCTTTCTGCCTTTCTGTCAAGTCCACTCCTTTAACTTCAAGGACATTGCTGCCTGTGTATGTCTTGATTTTGCATGGTCAGTGAGTGGGGATGAGACTCATGACTCAGGGCTGTGTTTCTTGTAATAGGAGGGTGTGTGTGAGCTGAGCTCTCCCAGGTGCATTCTGGGTCTGTAAATAACCCAATAGATGAACACCTAGTCACAGGTTAGGAATGAGGTCATATAGATATCTTTGTGCGACTCTTTCTGTATATTCCCCTCACTCACACACAACGCACACACACACACACACACACACACACACACACACACACACACACACACACACACACACACACACCATATTGAGCAGGGGGTTTTGGGAAGTTTTCTCAGAGGTGAGGAAACACACGGTGACTCTCCTGACATCCATTGTTCTGGTTGGCCTGACATCACTCATTCCTCCCGCTCTCATTGGCCAAGAATGAGTGTCTGTGGCCCATGAGCCTGTGGGGTGAGGCTGATGTGATGTCACATGCTGAGGGATTGGACACAGCTGACATGGAAAATCCAGATCATACTGGACCAGTGGACTGCCCAGTGGAAGACCAGATCATACTGGACCAGTGGCCTGCCCAGTGGAAGACCAGATCATACTGGACCAGTGGCCTGCCCAGTGGAAGACCAGATCATACTGGACCAGTGGCCTGCCCAGTGGAAGACCAGATCATACTGGACCTGTGGCCTGCCCAGTGGAAGACCAGATCATACTGGACCTGTGGCCTGCCCAGTGGAAGACCAGATCATACTGGACCTGTGGCCTGCCCAGTGGAAGACCAGATCATACTGGACCAGTGGACTGCCCAATGGAAGACCAGATCATACTGGACCAGTGGACTGCCCAATGGAAGACCAGATCATACTGGACCAGTGGACTGCCCAATGGAAGACCAGATCATACTGGACCAGTGGCCTGCCCAATGGAAGACCAGATCATACTGGACCAGTGGCCTGCCCAGTGGAAGACCAGATCATACTGGACCAGTGGCCTGCCCAGTGGAAGACCAGATCATACTGGACCAGTGGCCTGCCCAGTGGAAGACCAGATCATACTGGACCAGTGGCCTGCCCAGTGGAGGACCAGATCATACTGGACCAGTCGACTGCCCAGTGGAAGATGATCACATGGCTTTTTATTGTTTGGGTATAAACATCATGTGACCTGTGAGTGCTGTGTATGTTGTCCCTGGCTTCACCTGTGTGGAGTGCAGTTGTCACGACAAGGTCATATGTGATCATGTAGGGCTATTTTTCTCTTCTTAGCTGAACGGACTCTGAGAGGAGCGCTGGAGTGTAGTCTGCCTGGGAGAGGAGCAGATAGGCTGAGCTGGCTGTTTCACACACACCCACACACACTGACTGCTACCTGCACACCTCCCTTCCTTTTAGGTCATATGATGAGTATTAGTAGGCCTGTCTGTCCTCCTGCCCCTGACTCTCTCCTAAGACTCTCTCCTAAGGCCCTTTTTTATAATGATCACACGTGTTACCACCATTCTACATCCTGTCTAAACTGTCCACAAAAGGCCGGTTTAGCTAGAAATGACAGGCGCCTATAGATGTTGATCGTTGCCACTTGACCAAAGGCGGTCTCCGAGCTTGACGTGGTCAGGGGTCTAGGTGTGGTGGGAAATGAGCTCTGTATGATATTATAGTGGAAGTGTGCTCTGCTATTAGACGCGACACTTATAGCGAAGTCTAATTTTCTTGCTCCCATACACAAGCGAAATGCTTGTGTTCCTAGCCCCAGCAGTGAGGTAGTATCTAGCAATTCACAACAATACACAATCTATAAATAAAATAATGTAATTAAGAAATATATAAATAGTAGGATGAGCAATGTCAGAGTCCAGAGTATAAATATATATGTATATACTGTGTGTGTGTGATTTTTATAGACATTGTGGACAGTATGTGGATAGAATATTTGTTGTATACCTGACGAATACGTGGATATAATAGTAAATGTACAGAAATGGTTAAATAGGATGGCCTTGACTAGTGGAACAGCATGTGAACATTAAAGTGATTCCATGTCTGTGTACATTTCCTGGCTATTGCTGAGTCACTGTAGCTACGGAGCGTCTGCTTCTCTATTGTACAGACAAATAAGGAGAGCAGGTTCCTCCAGCGTCTTCCCCTCTCTCTTCCCTCCATCTCCTTCCTTCTATCCTTCTCTCTCCGTGGTGAGTTAGAAACAGGAACAGCTATCCCCCGACTACCGTCCTCTCCTCTTCCTGTTACTTCTTATCTTGTCCAAGAAATATCTCCTCGCTCAAATTTCAGCTGCAGGTTGGTTATGAGGTTACTGTTGTCAAAATAAGGCTGCGTTCAACAAAATAATATATATTTTTACTCCGGTGATAAATGTGATTTTTCAAGACGCTCAGTGTTGGTGTAGCATGAAATGTTTATTATGGAAGTGTGAGAAAGGAAGGAAAAAGCCAAACTTGGCCCTTCAGGTCTTCAGCTGTGAAGGAAACTAATGACCCCTCACCCCTCTCTCTTCTCATCTTCCCTCTCTTTCAGGACTTGGAGTTCCATGGCGTGATGCGTTTCTACTTCCAGGACCGCGTGGCAGGGAACTTTGCCACCAAGTGCATCCGCGTGTCCTCCACGGCCACCACTCAGGACGTCATCGAGACGCTGGCCGAGAAGTTCCGGCCCGACATGAGAATGCTCTCCTCGCCAAAATACTCCCTCTACGAGGTCCACGTCAGCGGGGGTGAGTGGAAGGATGGGTGTGTGTTTCGGTGGGTTGTTTTGTAAGGGTATTATGGTCGACCACACCGAGCAGTAGACTGCTAACATTCAACATCGGGTTGCTTATTTGTTTGGATATGTGGTTTGAGTGAGCCACTCTGTTTGGGTCACGAGACAAAGACTGTTAGCCTGCTCTACAGAAAAGCCAGGAGAGCAGGGTCCAGCTCCCATGGTGCCTAATGGGACCTTGAGATCAGCAGCCCTCAGTCCAGGCTTTGGTATCTCTTCATATTGAGAGAGGAGTAGCGTGTACTGTACGTGTGCCTGCATAGTACAGTTGTGCTTTTATATAGTCATATTTTAAATCTCTGCAGTCCTACCACATTTGTCTGTGTCAATCATTAATGCTATATCCTAAGCGCATCCAATACTTTATCCTAAGCTTATTCTGTTTATTTATGTTAAATGAGAGTATATAGCCCAGAGCTAGCTAAGCTGGCTGTATAGGGGTGTGGGTTAACTGGTGTGGGCTAGCAGGGTGTAAAGCAGTGTGTTAAGCGGTTGACTCCCCCCTTCTCTCTCTGGCAGAAGAACGGAAGCTGGACCTGGATGAGAAGCCACTGGTGGTGCAGCTCAACTGGAACAAAGACGACCGCGAGGGACGCTTCGTCCTCAAGAACGAGAACGACATCATCCCCAAGGTTAGTGACGACAGCAGCAACAAGGAGCAGAGTGGTCTCAGGCAAGCCTGGCTTCCAGTATGCTTCTGCTAGACATAAAGCAAGTACTGGACTATATGGTGTGATTTGGGGATTCCTGTGAATGTGCGTTGCATCATTGGAAAAGAATAATGGACCTAGTCTATTCTTAGATTTGGCATCAGTGAAATGACTCAAAACTGCTGCACAGCAGGACCCTGGCGATGACAACACTATCAGATTGCTCTGCCTCTGTAGAACTGTAACTAAATAGCCAACAGTCAAGTCCACTGCTGTGATCTTGTTAGTTCCTATGATCCTCTAATGAAATATAGACTGACTGCTCAATGTGTTGATGTGCATCCTGGCTCTGATACAATGAAGTGCCTCCTGCTCCGAGACTTCTTTAGTGCTCTTTAGCACCCTAGAGAGATGCAACTGTTTTTATTCTATACTGGGCCACTTGACCTGGAGTAGCTCGGCTCCCCGAACCTCTTTCCATTTCCTCAGCCAAATATGTTCTCCCCCCTGGCCCAGGATATAAAAGCAGTAGTGTGTGTGGGGGGGGTGTTTGTGTGTGAGATGTGAATGAGTTATGTGTGTTTCATCTCTTGGGATGAGTGGCTACACTCTGACCAGTGTGAGGATAATCAACCACCTCTGCCCAGGGGAGCAGTAAAAGAGCTATAAAACACACACACACAATTCTCCTACCCAGTCATCACTCCAGTCATCACAGGGGAAGCAGATCTTAAACTACACTTATCTCCTCTTAGTGGCAGCACCTCTCCTCGCCTCCTAAAAGCATCTGCTACTAGAGGTACATAGAGGGCTCCCCAAAAGGCTTTTAGGCTGAAATGTGTGAGCGTGTGTGAATGAGTGATAGGAGAACAGGAGTGCTTTTGGGGAGTGGAAAGAGATGGAGTCTTCTCAGAAGTGTCCCCTGCTCAGCCATTTGACAGGGCAGTTCTGGAACACTGGAAGGCTTTAACACATCTAATGCTTTATGGGGATTTAGACTCCAACTGATCCCCTCTGAAAAGGCTCTCGCTCTCTCTGCTTTCTTTGGCCAAGGAAGTTCACATTTTGGCTTTTGATTGAACTCTCACCCTGTTGTTCTGTCTGTCAGCTGATGGTTTTATTCGGCTGGCTGGTAGAGTGGTGCCCAGACCCCTAGGCCTCATGCTCTAGGTGTTAAAGTTGGCCCCGTTCCAACTCTGTGTGGAGGCCTTGGGTCACTGAGTCCTAAGACCTCAGCCCAGTCAGTCCCCCTCTCGGGCCCCCTAATACCACTGATCGCCTTAATAAAACACTTAGTAGCAAACCTCACACCCTCTCACCTATCGTAACCTTTCCCCTTGTCTGTCTCTCTCGCTTTCTCTTGTTTTCTCTCACAACAGAAGATGCAGAGCAACGGGCCGGAGAGGGAGAAGGAGGGAGTAATCCAGAACTTCAAACGGACACTGTCCAAGAAAGAGAAGAAGAAGGAGAAGAAGAGAGAGAAGGAGGCTCACATTCCGGACGGAGATGAGCAAGCACTGAACAGAGAAGATGGGTAAGGAGGGCAATGTCACGTGTGTGTGTGTGTATATAGATATAGATGGTGTATAAAGAAGTAACCTGCATGGTAAAGTAAATATATTTCTGTGAGTAGAATTGCAGTGGAGTACTTCTGAGTGTTGTGTTTCTCCTGCTTCTCCAGAGAGAACTCCAGACTGGCGGCGGAGGTGTACAAGGACATGCCGGAGAACAGCTTCACCAGGACCATCTCTAACCCTGAGGTGGTGATGAAGAGGAGGCGGCAGCAGAAACTGGAGAAGAGGATGCAGGAGTTCCGCAGCAGCGACGGCAGGCCCGACTCGGGTAGGGTCCTGGGACTCCTGGATCTACCAATTTAAAATGTGTTCCTTTGAGCGAGATATGCCTATAGGCCAGTCCAAATCCATTGTCTCTTGTCCCGGTCCAGGAGAGAACACCCTGTCTCCATACTGTAATTACATAAGGCCTGGGCCAGACAGAGCAGGGGGCCACTCTAATCTGCTTTAGCCTATGTCCTCAGTGAACACCACACACTGGCTGGCACTGCCAGGCCTCACATCTTGTTCCCAATGGCTTTACAGCCCTCTGCCAACCATGGGAGGGACACCAAAAATGTCCGCAGGAGTTTTTTATTTTGAAGCCTGAACTCTGTATCCCAAATCTGTTTTGGTCAAGTGGTGACACTATGACATAACTGTTTTAAAAATGTGTTAATCTCAAGTGTTGTTTAGAAGAAGTACAAATATTTGTTTTTAATCTAGTTTAATCTGACCCTAGATCTGAGGTTAGGGGCAACTTTCTACCTCTGGCCACTTCTTTACTTAGACTAGCTTCTTAGAGGCACATGAGGGGAGGGCTTCTTTGATTTATCGTTAATCCACGAGGTGCTCTTTGATCATGGGGTAAAATACTATGGAACAAACAGAAGTTGATGCTGGATAGTAAACTGCTGTTGAGCAAACCAACTTCCAGAAGTAGTCAAGGAGCTCTCATGTAGTGAAACCATGTAAAAGCCTTTAATGTATTACGGCTAGGCAGGGCAAAAATAAATCAACGACTCGTCGCAGCGACAACAGCCTTCATCAGGGTGACAAAGAATAGTGGTGGACAAAACAGGTTTATATCGCAACTCTCACAGGACGTGACTCAATTCATTGTAATTGATCAAGTGGAAAAAACACCTTCAAGATGCAAAGAGGAACAGAATAAACATGGGATAAGGAGAATGCAACACCACAAATGAAATGCAATATCATAAAAGGAAAAAAACAAACTGTGATACGAGCTCATGTTAGCAAACTTCTGAATAGAGAACAACAAAATGAAGAACAAAAAAATTTGACACGTCTTACAGGAAGGGAGAATACTTCATTTCCTCATATACATCTGGCAATGAAGTGGCCCTTATTCTAAAGATCCAGTTTAAAGATCCCCTGTCCTCCTATGTAAAAACACCCACACGGGCACTCCAACCACTCCACACACATGTGGTGTTGCACTTGACAGACTCTCGGTCCCTGAACGGATTTGTTTTTACAATGTGATTTGCAGATGCCACATGGGAAGTTGCCTGTGGGCTTGGGGAGCCAACTTGGCTTAGTAAAGGGGGTGAGGTCGCTGCGCACCAACGTATCCTTGAAGGTAGGGGCCCTTCTGTAAGGAAACGCTGCCGGTTCAGAGAACACATCGACTTATGATCACTTTCAATGATACTCCAATTGTGTTTAATGATATCCTGAACCCTGGCTGCCTCCTTGCTGTGGCGGTTCGGAGAGTAGATTGGTTTGGGGGGTTTGAATCCTGTGGGTGTGTGTTTTTGAGAAGTCTTTCTCGTTCCAGAGATTTAGCTTTGGTGAGAGACTTGTTTAACGCTAGGTTTGCATCCCTGTTGCTGAAACCTAGAATGCATTTCCACAGCCTTTTCCTCAATCCTCCTCCCTGTCAACGAATACGGTGCAGCTTTTGAATTGAAATAGTCTGAAGGGAATGTCCTTAATCAGATTTAGCAGGGTGAAAACTGTCCGCCCTGACCTCTCCGCCCTGACCATGGTATTGCGGTGCGTACTTTTCCTGTAGATGTTGGTGTGGAGTGAGACATCCGAGTTAAGATTTTCACATCCAGAAAGTAAATTTGTATTTGACTGTATTCTAAACTCAGTTTCACATTCTCATTGAGGGAATTACCCTAGTTATGGAATAATAACTCATTTTCGGGTTCCAGAGAACACAAAAAAATGTATTTGCCATAACCGTACCATTTTGTAAAATAAAATAGTAAGCAGAACAGAAAATAAACTTCTCTTCCCGAAGTCCCATAAATAAGGTTGCATAGTTTTGGAGCGACTCAAACCCCCATAGCAGTCCTCTTCTGTTGTCTGAAGAGCTTGTCCTGGAAAAGGGAAATGTTGTTTATCGAATTTGTTGTTAACTGACTTGCCTAGAGGTTCCAGTAAAAAAATAGAAAATAAAATAAAATGGACAATGTGTTAATTGAAGGAGAAAGTCAGCAGAGGGCGTACTTGCCTCTGGCCTCAGTTGGAGATAGTCCTTTAAAGCCTCCAGACCGTCATTGTGTACAATATTGTTGTGAAGAGATTCAACATCCATTGTTAGCAGATACGAAGGTCCATCTTTGAGCTCAGTGTGAGTGGTGTCTTGAAGGAAAGAGACGAGTTTGGACACTAGGCTTAATGTAGAAATGAACATGCATGGAGGCATGCTCTGATATGTAGGATCATTGTTGCTTGTGATTGGCCTTCCAGGAGGGTTATGAGGATCCTTGTGGATTTCTTGGTAACATGTAGTAAGCAAACTTAGGATGAGCAGGGAGAAGAAAGTAATATTAGGGTCACGTAAATTGCCTCCAGTGTGTCAGTGCGCTCTGGGTCGTTCCTAAAATCAGAGCGTTGTCAGATTGTCTGTTCATAAGTTCAGAGTTTTCGCACACTGGACGCTCTGGCTGAGGAGTAGGGTTGATCTGGGAGTTCTGACCTCTCAACGGCAGTCGAGCACCTCAAGCCAACTGGCTAAAGTTGTCTAGCTTGCTATCTCCTTCCAGACACAAATGAGAGAACCTCACTGACCATTTTACTCGCCCTAGCAGAGCTGGTTAGGCTGTTTTCATGTTATCTAGAGCGTTAGGGGCTAACTGGTGCTGCGGTTACTGGCACGGTCATATCCAACATTAAAGGCCTTTACATTTTACTCGCCCTAGCAGAGCTGGTTATCTAGAGCGTTAGGGGCTAACTGGTGCTGCGGTTACTGACACGGTCATATCCAACATTAAAGGCCTTTACATTTTACTCGCCCTAGCAGAGCTGGTTATCTAGAGCGTTAGGGGCTAACTGGTGCTGCGGTTACTGGCACGGTCATATCCAACATTAAAGGCCTTTACATTTCTTCACTACATTGAGTGCCTTGACTACTTCTGGAAGTATGTTTGAACAAAGGCTCTTTCTGCATTTACTTTTTTAAATTTATTTTTACTATCCAGCATCAACTTATCAGACTTTCTCCTATTGAGTGATATCCAGACCTCAGATGTTATGTAATCTGGAGGCCTGAACCGTAAGCCCTCTGGCCTGGTCTGCTGGTTCACTCCCAGCTAAAATGCCATCTATCTGACACGGACATAAACCCCCTTCCCAGTTCCTCCTCAGTCTCTCTCTCTCTCTCTCTCTAGTCCCAATCCAGAGGAGTAAATCCCTGTGTGAAATGGGCAAGCGTCCTAGACCTACATCCATGTCTGTTAACTCCGAGCCAGTCTGTAGTCTGATAGAGAGAGAAAAGAAAGTGTGTGTGACAGAGTGCTGATGGTGAGGTATGCTGCTATGTGGAATATTCCTGCCAAAGGAAAACAAAATATATTGAGTACAGATGTGGCATAATAAAATGTGTGTGTGTGTGTGTAACTCCAACTCCTGCTTCTGTCTCTTAGGGGGGACGTTGAGGATCTATGCAGACAGTCTGAAGCCCAACATTCCTTATAAGACCATCCTGCTGTCCACGACAGACATGGCAGACTTTGCTGTGGTGGAGGCCCTGGAGAAGTACGGCCTGGAGAAGGAGAACCCCCGGGAGTACTGCATCGCCAGGGTAAGAGTCAGCACCCCCATCCCTTACCAAGAACAACTAGACCTTACTCTCCCCCCCGTTGGAAACCAACTGTGGTCCTGGAGAGCTTTCATTCCGACCCAGCGCCAACCCTCCTGTTTCAACTCTGAGTCTCATCCAGCCATCCACACTCTTCCTAGTCGTCTGTCAGATTAAAGCAGGAAAGGGACTGTTGGCACAGTCATCTGTTTGGTTGTAATTTAATTGCATTTCTTCAAAGTGCCAGGCCAGCAGGTGTGGGTGTGGGTGTGGGTGTGGGTGTGTGTGTGTGTGTGGAGTCCCGGCAGAATGGCTGGCCTAATCTCTCCTGTCACCATGTGACCGACATCTCCACGCTAAAGCGCTGACCTTCGCCGCCACACGCCTCCTATCCCTGCCGCCTGACAGCTCCAGTCACAGACAATCCCATTCAGTTCCCCCTCTCTCCAGCCGTCCATCCGCCTCTCCGTTATACATCTGTCGTTAATATATACAACATCAAACTGCTGTGACCAGACATGGACAGCGCATGTTTCTCACCAGCGTCTTGTGTTGGACAGTCAGTCATTACTACAGCAGAGATGTGAGGGAGAGACCATTATTAGGGAGTGGAGGAGGGAGAAAGGGTTGGACGGGAATAGAGGGAGAGGTCATGTCTGGTGCGTGCAGGAGACATGGAGGGGAGACCTACCAAGGGAAAGGGAGAGCAGCCACCTATTGGCTTATGTTCTAATGGGCAATAATCAAATGGTTTGGAACACATCCTATGTACACCCCATACACGCTACACTATATTTAAGCCATGATTGTATGGTCACAAGTCGATGCATGTTGATATGTCACTCTTCCAGTTGAACGTGTGGTGGTTTTACGGTTGTGTTTTGTGGTCCTGCAGCACACAGATGACAAGTCTGGGAAGGAGATCGTCCTGGACGATACGGAGTGTCCTCTTCAGATCTTCAGAGACTGGCCCAATGACCGAGGTAGTGTTGACGCAAAAGTCTCAATGAAACGTGCAGATCTAAAGGGAGTTGACCTTACAAGAACAACCAAAAGCTAGTTTTAACCGACTTGGTTGTTGAGGTTTTTGTTCATACGTTTTTTTCCCCCCGAACTAGTTCATTGTCTTTATGCGTTGTGTTTTTATCCGACGTCCCCCGTCTGTACTGCCCTCTCCTGGTAGCTCTGGGTCATTACGCAGCTCCTTGTGTTGTTTCAGGAGCCCTCGTGTTCCAGCTGAAGAAGAGACCTCCAGACTACGTGCCTAAAAAGGTCCGGAAACCAGAGGACAAGGGCCTCCGAGGGAAGGGCATGGACGGGCCCCTGTACGGCTCTCTACCCCCAGAGAAACTGCCTTACCTGGTGGAGCTCAGCCCAGGTGCATCTCTCTCTCTCACACACACACACACACACACACACACATAGATACAGGTAGACACACACATTCCCAGCTGATGCTGAACACAAGAGAGCACAGACATTCTGTAAGAAAGGCCCAGTTCTACTCACATAGCCAACAGAATCGTGTAATGGCTGTTCTACTCACACCTGTAGCGGCAGTGTAGGAAATATACTGAATGGACCAGACTTGCTGATGCCCTGAGAACTCTCTGTAGTCTCTTCTAACAAGGTGAGTGAGTGGGCCTTAGAAGCATCTCCTGCCCAGTTTATTGTACCCCTCCACCAAGAGAATACATCAGGTCTAAGTTAGCTAGTCCTCAGATGTTGTGTCCAGTAACTTGGCCAGTCCTCACTGCTGGGCTGGCCCTAACAGCTGCTTGTTGCCCTCCATGCTCCCCTTACCAACCTATCACCCATACAGTTAACTAACCCTGTCTCTCAGAACCATCTTAACCCCGTCAGAGATTTATTTAGTAGTTACAAGTTATTCAGGTATCTAAGAGATTCGGTTTGAAGGGTTGAGATCCGTTTGAGTGCATTGCAACAAAAGAGCATGTCTCCCAGGCTAGGGTTTTCTTCTTTCCGCATGAGGGATTCAAGGTGTGTGTTGAGTGTTTGGGGGAAAGCTGTGTGTCTGTGTGTGGAAGTCTGAATTGGGTGTGTGTTTGGACTATTTCCCTGCATGTTCGCACAAGTATGTGTGTGGACTCTGGGGCCTGTGTGGACTCTGGGCCCTGTGTGGACTCTGGGCCCTGTGTGGACTCTGGGCCCTGTGTGGACTCTGGGGCCTGTGTGGACTCTGGGGCCTGTGTGTGTGTGTGGACTTTGGGGCCTGTGTGTGTGAGGTGAAGAATGGTGCTGCATTTTCTCCCTGCTGCAACATTTTCACCCTCTGCTCTGTGTGTGTGTGTGTCCTCTCTCCTGGCCTCCTCTGGCATGGTGTTTGTTCTGTCTGTCCCTACTGCGGCCGCCTCCTCTGCATGTCTGCTCACCTAGGGAGGGGAAATCACTATGGCTACTACACGTATCAGCACCTGGAAGGTAAACCTGCCTACCCACCACACATGCCTCTCCTCCACTCTCATCACCAAACCCATCTACTGCTGTGTTTCTCTGGAAACAAGCTGGCTTGTGGTAGAAGTTGCCCATAACTACAGATCTAGGATCAGATTACCCTGAAGATTGAGTATTCTATTTTTGACCGTTATAGTGATGGAAAACGATCTGATCGTATCCGTGGTTAGGTTCAACTTCTACCCACTCTCAAAAGTTGCCCTTTGACACAGATCTCTGATCAGCTTCTCCACCCCCAAAATGCTGACCATAACTATTATGGGGAAATGGGACAAAACAGACCTGAGATCAGTGTCTATGGGCAACTGAATGCTACTTTCCTGAATTTCTTTTTGTGCCATGATTCAGCCAATCAGAGGAGGGCCTCACTGTCTAGGGTGAGGTTGTGTGAAGGAAGGCTAGCCGCGCGAAGGCAGCTCCTCTGCACGAGGCCACGTTTAAGGCCCATGACCAATATTGTTTGGCTTAACAATAGCAAGTGCTTTTTTGAAAATGAGGATTTTCAAAACTAACAGAATTTTCAGAGGACGAATACATGTTAACTAAGTTCCTGCTTGCTTTTACTAAAATATGTGGTGTACTAATCAAAATGCACAACTGATCTGGTCTACTGGTAGTTGTTAGGAATACATGGTCTTGTATGTCTCTTTCCCCTCGTGTGTATGTATTGTATGTATTGTGTGTGAGGTGTACGACTCAAATCCCCGCACTGTAGTGTGTGTCTCCTGCTGTGCTCTGTAGTGCGTGTTTGTGTGTCTGTGTAGTGAGTGAGTGTGTGTGTCTTTCCATATTGTGTGTACTGACTATCTCCTGGTCTCCACCATAGACGGCTCCGACTCCAGGGACAAACCAAAGCTCTACCGTCTGCAGCACAGTGTCACTGAGGTGGGCTCAGACATGACAGACGACGGCTCCATCCAGGTAAGGACCTGCCCTTTGTGTGTGGTCACGTGCTACATTGACCTAGCTGTAAGTTACTAGCCTAGACTGGACTATAAGTTAGCTGAGGTCAAGGATGTTGTGATACCAAGTGTATTTTGTCTCCAGCTGTTTGGTCCAGGTATCCTGCCCCACCACTGCAAACTGATGCACACAGAGGGTCTGGTGACAGTGACGCCACACAGTCTGGAGGCTGAGACCTACGTGGACGGCCAGCGTGTCACCGAGACCACTGTGCTGCGAAGCGGAGCCACACTTCAGTTCGGCGCCTCCCACGTCTTCAAGTTTGTCGACCCCAGCTACGACCACAGCATGGGCAAGGGAGGTCCCGGACCGATGATGAGGGGAAGGCACAAGTCAGGGTAGGTGGAGTGACGGCTGATGACACAGGTGGGCACACACACTCACTCACTTGGAGGCTAGGTCTCTCATCCCAGTGGTGATAGCAGGAATGGCTTTGAATGAATAGGCCCAGGGACAGGAAGCAGTGACCTGCTGAAACCAGTGTCATCAGACTCAGGATCTGTATCTCAGCTGGGTGACAGAGGAGCACGAAGGTGGCTCTCATCTCAGTCCTCTGAACACACCAGCACAGCTTCCTATTTACACGTGCCAGCCACCAGAGATGATATCAGGTGCAGCCTAAACGGAAGCCTGTTCCCTATATAGTGCTTAGCATTGCAAAAGCATCACAAATCATTGTATTTGGTTCAAAGCGTTCTCTTAGACCTCAACCTGGAGTCGTGCATTAAAGGTGTGATTGTTGAGGAAGTTGAACTGCCAGGAGTAACATTGGGAAGTCAGTTATCCAAGTGATATTGATCAAGTTGTTGTGAAGATGGGGAGGGGTGTGTCTGTTATTAAAAAAATCAGTTCTGCGTTTTTGACACAGATCAACTGTACTAGTTGTTCAGGCGCTGGTCTCATCTTGATTAATGTCAGGTAATATCGTCTGGTGCAGCAAAGAACGACCTAGCAAAGCTGCAGCTGGCTCAAAGCAAAGCTGCACGCACAGAAATAACATCAAAGACGCGCGTGATCGTCTTTCCTGATTGAGGAGAAATGTGCTGTTCTTCTCCTAGTCTCTTTAAGAAACCTGCGTGTTGAAAATGCCTCACCACTTGTATCATCTGTTTGCGTACACTTCAAACAGAGTCTGACATGCATACTCCACCAGACACTGGGGGTTTCTTCACGGGACCCAAACCAACAACAGATTGAATGCTTCGCTCAGTTACGTGTAGAGCCATGTCATGGTGGTAGGCTCTGCCACCAGAGGTTACTCAGACAGAGAACTAGTTAAAACACATTATCACAGCGCCACTCCTTTTTCTAAAGATCTAATTTAACTGGCTATATGAATGTGGATATGAGTGGTAGTGCGTAAGTTGTGCTGTCTTTCGGTGTCTTTCCTATATCTCGTTTTTTTAGAGCTTTGTGCGTTTGTCGAAAGGAGTGCACTGTGAAGGGATTAGTGCCATTTGGAATGCAGACATCTTGTAACCTTGTCACCCAGCCCGTGGCCTTCATGCTAGTCATTCAGGTCCAGAACTCTGTGGCCTCAGTACACCTCGGTGCATGGGATTTCCTCTAATAGTTGAAGCTTTGATCAGAGCCTATATCCTGTCAGGTATCCTAGCCATCGCTGTATAACTTCTCTCTAGCTGTGCCTTTACTGCTGTCTCTGTCTGCATCAGAGAAGTCAGTGCTGCTGAATTCCATTTCTGGGGTTCTGACCCTTCTCAAGGTTGTGTGTGTGTGTGTGTGTGTGTGTGTGTGAGAGAGATTGCCTGGGAGTGGGATTTGACTTGAGGCCTGGAGTTGACCACACCGCTGCCGTGGAAACAGATTCCACATGGACATGAGGGGGAGGAGCCATCTGAGCGCAGCAACTCTAGTTGTAATTTAACTCTGCAGAGAGAAGGGGAAAGAGAGGGAGCTGAAGAGAGAGGAGGAGGCAGGGAGAGTGTATTAGAGGAAGGGAAGGGAGAAAAGGGTAACGGGCGGAGTTATTGCAGGCGAGGGACTGGTACATCGGGGCTGTTGTAGGGACTCTAATCTGGCTGGCTGGCTGGGGTGTGGCCTGAAGTGCCTTGTCATTGAAGAGGGAGGGATGACCAGGAGCCTGACACACACACATGCGCACACACACATATATACACCGATCACTGATGCAGCCTCCGTGCTCACTATGCACCCTACTCCACCCAGACAGCGAGACCAGCACAGAGGGTACAGGAAGGGGACAGCTCCGGTGGGTCCTTCACTTGCCAGGTGAGTGAGAGTAGAGGCTTTTATGGTAAAAATGGAAGTTAAGGGCCTGGGATCTCTGCTCCGTCCCACAGAGGAGGAGAATGTGTCGATTTAAGTGGACTTCAGCTGCGTCGGTCTCCAGCACAGAGGCTTGTACACTGTAGTAGACGACTGGAGAAGGACTTTCTAGCCCCTCATTGACAGTAGTTGTATGAGGACTCGTCAAAAATATTGACCACATTAGCATGTTGTTATCAGTCGTTAGGCTTCTAGAGTGCATTTGGCGGTTGGAGACTGGCTGTGGCGTGTTGTTGAATTAGATGTGGTTTTAGCTGTACAGTAATTCGAGGGTCATTAGGTCGGTGTATATCTGGGCTTTTAGTCGAATGACAGAATCCCCATGATGTTAATTTAACCAGCCACGTTGACTTGATGTGTAACGTTTGGACTGAACGACAGGCTGGCTGGTGAATGAATTTCCGGTTGTGGATGTAGCCAGAGGCCTTAATCCGCCGTTAATGCTGTGGCCTGATGCTGGAGAGGATTACGTCTGGGTGGGAGAGGAGACGAGGGAGTGGGAGGAATTGTGGCAACGAGAATTGAAGGACTTCAGCTTTTGTGACAGTTCTGATGGTTCTGGTTCTTGCTTGTTGTACATTGGGCCACGTGTGTTTGCAATGGGACCTCATGCTTGCATCCAATAATTCCATTGCTTTGAACACTAATGGAAATCAAATGACACCAAGGTAGTTCAAACACAGACTGTGGTTTGCATGATGTATGAACGTTTGTGATTTAAAAGGCTTTTGACTGAATAAGTGGGTACACAGTTATCCTGTATCAGTGCCCTATGGTCAATTACACAGCTTTCAGTGAGGGCTACTGTCACGTTTCCCTCAGGGCAGACAATATGGCTATGTTTCATCATGGGGCAGCATGGGAAATTCTAAGACCTTTTCTTAAGAACAGACAGCTCTCTCACACAGCCACACTGTGTGGCTCCCGGCCTGTCATTGCATGTCACCACTAATGTGGTTAGCTGGATTTAATTCAAGTGTAGTGCAAGGGTATATTTAGATAAACGTGTTCTAGTCATTCATTTGCAGTGATAAGGCCAATGAAAGGGAATTTCTGGCTTTCTGTTGATTGTCCCAGTCCTGGGATGGCAGTGTGTGTGTGTACGTACAGCATGTGACTGTGTGTGTGTGCATGTTTATATCAACTCAGGTCATTTCTTCCCAGTAATGGAAGTTCCCACCGCCTTGTGGGAGTTCTGTTCCTGATCTTATTGACACTCTCTGTCACTCTCTCTCGCTCTCCCCGTTCTTCCCTCTCCCCGTCTCTGTCCCTCTCCCCCGTCCGTCTCTGTCCGTCTCGTCGTCGTCCGTCTCGTCGTCCGTCCTTCCGCCTCTCCCGTCCGTCTCCTTCATCTGTCTCCCGTCCGTCCGTCTCCCGTCCGTCCGTCTCTGTCTCCCGTCCGTCCGTCTCTGTCTCCCGTCCGTCCGTCTCTGTCCCCTGTCCGTCCGTCTCTGTCCCCTGTCCGTCCGTCTCTGTCCCCTGTCCGTCCGTCTCTGTCCCCTGTCCGTCCGTCTCTGTCCCCTGTCCGTCCGTCTCTGTCCTCCGTCCGTCCGTCTCTGTCCTCCGTCCGTCTCTGTCGTCCGTCTGTCCCCGCCATCCGTCTCTGTCCCCCGTCCGCCCCTCGTCCGTCCGCCCCCCCGTCCGTCTCTGTCCCTCCCTCCGTCCGTCTCCCCCCCTTCCGCCTCTCCCGTCCGTCTCCCCGTCCGTCTCCCCGTCCGTCCCCCCCCCCTGTCCGTCCATCCGTCCGTCTCCCCGTCCGTCCCCCCCCCTTGCCGGCCATCCATCCGTCTCTCCCCCCTGTCCGTCCATCCGTCTCCCCGTCCGTCTCACCCCCCTGTCCGTCCATCCGTCTCCCCGTTCGTCTCACCCCCCTGTCCGTCCATCCGTCTTTCCCGTCCGTCTCCCCGTCCGTCTCTCCCCCCTGTCTGTCCATCCGTCTCCCCCTCCGTCTCTCCCCCCTGTCTGTCCGTCTCCACCGTCTCTGTCCGTCTCTCCCCCCTGTCCTTCCCTCGCTCCCGGTCTCTGTCAATTTCTCCTTCTCATTCTCTCCCTCTCTGTCCACCTTTCACGCAGGAGTGTTTCGGAGACGACCTTTGACCTGCAAGGGGACATTCACAGTGGGACGGCCCTCCCCGCCAGCAAGGTACATTAACTACCCTGGTCCTCTGTATCAATGTGTGTCCATACAGTTGAATTCAGAAGTTTACATACATCTTAGCCAAATACATTTAAACTCAGTTTTTCACAATTCTTGACATTTAATCCTAGTAAAATGTCCCTGTCTTCGGTCAGTTAGGATCACCACTTTATTTTAACAATGTGAAATGTCAGAATAATTGTGTTTTTTTTGTGTTTTTTTTCTCCCCCACAGCTTTTATTTATTTCATAATATTCCCAGTGGGTCAGAAATGTACATACCAATTGAGTGTATTTGGTAGCATTGCCTTTAAATTGTTTAACTTGGGTCAAACGTTTCGGGTAGCCTTCCACAAGCTTCCCACAATAAGTTGTGGGAATTTTGGCCCATTCCTCCTGAAAGAGCTGGTGTAACTGAGTCAGGTTTATAGGCCTCCTTTCTCACACACGCTTTTTCAGTTCTGCCCACAAATTTTCTAAAGGATTGAGGTCAGGGCTTCGTGATGGCCACTCCAATACCTTGACTTTGTTGTCCTTAAGCCATTTTGCTACAACTTTGGAAGTATGCTTGGGGTCATTGTCCATTTGGAAGACCCATTTGCTACCAAGCTTTAACTGATGTCTTGAGATGTTGCTTCAATATATCCACATAATCTCCTACCTCATGATGCCATCTATGTTGTGAAGTGCACCAGTCCCTCGTGCAGCAAAGCACCCCCACAACATGGTGCTACCACCCCCTTGCTTCACGGTTGGGATGGTGTTCTTTGACTTGCAAGCCTCCCCCTTTTTCCTCCAAACATAACGATGGTTATTATGGACAAACAGTTATATTTTTGTTTCATCAGACGAGAGGACATTTTTCCAAAAAGTATGATCTTTGTCCCCATGTGCAGTTTCAAACCGTAGTCTGGCTTTTTTATGGCGGTTTTGGAGCAGTGGCTTCTTCCTTGATGAGCGGCATTTCAGGTTATGTCGATATAGGACTCGTTTTACAGTGGATATAGGTACCTTTGTACCTGTTTCCTCCAGCATCTTCACAAGGTGCTTTGCTGTTGTTCTACTTTTTGCACCAAAGTACGTTCATCTCTAGGAGACAGAACGCGTCTCCCTCCCGAGAGGTATGACGGCTGCGTAGTCCCATGGTGTTATACTTGCGCACTATTGTTTGTACAGATGAACGTGGTACTTTCAGGCATTTGGAAATTCCTCCCAAGGATGAACCAGACTTGTGGAGGTCTACAATTTTTTCTGAGGTCTTGGCTTCTTTTGATTTTCCCATGATGTCAAGTAAAGAGGCACTGAGTTTGAAGGTAGGCCTTGAAATACAGTGGGGCAAAAAAAGTATTTAGTCAGCCACCAATTGTGCAAGTTCTCCCACTTAAAAAGATGAGAGCCCTGTAATTTTCATCATAGGTACACTTAAACTATGACAGACAAAATGAGAAAAAAAATCCAGAAAATCACATTGTAGGATTTTTTATGAATTTATTTGCAAATTATGGTGGAAAATAAATATTTGGTCACCTACAAACAAGCAAGATTTCTGGCTCTCACAGACCTGTAACTTCTTCTTTAAGAGGCTCCTCTGTCATCCACTCGTTACCTGTATTAATGGCACCTGTTTGAACTTGTTAATTAACACTCCAAACTCCACTATGGCCAAGACCAAAGATCTGTCAAAGGACACCAGAAACAAAATTGTAGACCTGCACCAGGCTGGGAAGACTCAATCTGCAATAGGTAAGCAGCTTGGTTTGAAGAAATCAACTGTGGGAGCAATTATTAGGAAATGGAAGACATACAAGACCACTGATAATCTCCCTCGATCTGGGGCTCCACGAAAGATCTCACCCCGTGGGGTCAAAATGATCACAAGAACGGTGAGCAAACCAGAACCACACGGGGGGACCTAGTGAATGACCTGCAGAGAGCTGGGACCAAAGTAACAAAGCCTACCATCAGTAAGTAACACACTACGCCGCCAGGGACTCAAATCCTGCAGTGCCAGATGTGTCCCCCTGCTTAAGCCAGTACATGTCCAGGCCCGTCTGAAGTTTGCTAGAGAGCATTTGGATGATCCAGAAGAAGATTGGGAGAATGTCATATGGTCAGATGAAACCAAAATATAGCTTTTTGTTAAACTCAACTCGTCGTGTTTGGAGGACAAAGAATGCTGAGTTGCATCCAAAGAACACCATACCTACTGTGAAGCATGGGGGTGGAAACATGCTTTGGGGCTGTTTTTCTGCAAAGGGACCAGGACGACTGATCCGTGTAAAGGAAAGAATGAATGGGGCCATGTATTGTGAGATTTTGAATGAAAACCTCCTTCCATCAGCAAGGGCATTGAAGATGAAACGTGGCTGGGTCTTTCAGCATGACAATGATCCAAACACACCGCCCGGGCAACGAAGGAGTGGCTTCGTAAGAAGCATTTCAAGGTCCTGGAGTGGCCTAGGCAGTCTCCAGATCTCAACCCCATAGAAAATCTTTGGAGGGAGTTGAAAGTCCGTGTTGCCCAGCAACAGCCCCAAAACATCACTGCTCTAGAGGAGATCTGCATGGAGGAATGGGCCAAAATACCAGCAACAGTGTGTGAAAATGTTGACCTCTGTCATTGCCAACAAAGGGTATATAACAAAGTATTGAGCAACTTTTGTTATTGACCAAATACTTATTTTCCACCATAATTTGCAAATAAATTAATTAAAAATCCTACAATGTGATTTTCTGGATTTTTTCCCCTCAT
The DNA here is from genome assembly GCF_045791955.1 of Oncorhynchus clarkii lewisi. Taxonomy (NCBI): domain Eukaryota; kingdom Metazoa; phylum Chordata; class Actinopteri; order Salmoniformes; family Salmonidae; genus Oncorhynchus; species Oncorhynchus clarkii. The sequence goes on along the minus strand of NC_092150.1, from coordinate 65,291,647 downwards.
TTTGTCCGTCATAGTTGAAGTGTACCTATGATGAAAATTACAGGCCTCATCTTTTTAAGTGGGAGAACTTGCACAATTGGTGGCTGACTAAATACTTTTTTGCCCCACTGTACATCCACAGGTACACCTCCAATTGACTCAAATGATGTCAATTAGGCTATCGGAAGCTTCTAAAGCCATGACATAATTTTCCAATCTGTTTAAAGGCACAGTCAACTTAGTGTAGGTAAACTTCTGACCCATTGGAATTGTGATACAGTGAATTATAAGTGAAATAATCTGTCTGTAAACAATTGCTGGAAAAATTACTTGTGTCATGCACAAAACTATAGTTTGTTAACAAGAAATTTGTGGAGTGGTTGAAAAACAAGTTTTAATGACTCCAACCTAAGTGTATGTAAACTTCTGACTTCAACTGTATGCACCGGGTCGGGGTCGCCATTCCACTTTAGTCTGTACGACTCATGTGTTTTTTAAAGATGTGGTTGCGGCGTGTGTGTGTGTGTGTTAGAGGGATGATTGTGCCATCAGCATCATTGTTGGGCTGCAGAACATTCCATCATACTGTGTATTGCTGTGTCATTGCAGAGCTCAGGTAAGCTGGATATGGAGCGTTCAGCCAACGGCAGCGAGAGAGGCATGGTCAAACCCATGATCCGCGGGGAGCAGCAGGACGGCAGGTGAGAGACACAAATCTGGAATCTGTGAGAGACACAAATCTGGAATCATCAATAATAGACAGACCACTGAGCTGTACAGACCACAGAGCCTGATACATACACTCACACCACGATATCTACGGAAACACACACACCCCTGGAGAGGTGGGTGTCGGTGGACAGCGGGGTGAACGGGCCCGACTTGTGCTGGTTCACTGAGAACCACCTCTGTCCTCCCCTCAGGTCCCAGGACATCCTGAGCCCAGAACTGACGCTGCCGGCCAGCATCGAGTTCAGGGACAACTGTGAGTACTGCAACCACCTTTTGTTGTGGCTTTCTCTCGCTTTGTGCCCTTCTTCCCCTTCCTCTCTTTCTGATACTTGGTGTGTAGTAAAGGTCATGATAACATAACTCTATGGGCCCATCCACACTCCATCTGAGCGATGCTTTCACTGTCTATTTTAAACTGGAGGTCGTACCATAACTGCACTTAGCTAGTGTCTGAAAGATCAATGGGTGGAAAGTATTGATTCATCGTCTGCTGCTGCTAACTGGCTTCTACTGTTTTATTGAACACGGTCATGTTAACATTGAGTGAGAAGGTATTATGTAAAACTACGCACATTGTTAGACCTTAGTACCATAGAGGTTATATCTGTATGAATGCCTACTGTGAGCTGTCAACTGATGTGGTCTCTCTAGCGCTCTTGTTGGCCTTAGCGCTATCGTAACTAGCCCTAACGGTAGCATGCTAGTGTTAGAGCGAGCTGAAAAAGGGGCCGTTGGGCCTTCGCCAATTCGTGTTTTTTTTAGTTTTTCCTCTGGGAAGGATCTGTCTCTCTCTCTCTCTCATCTGTCTCTCGCTTTCTCTGTCTCTCAATTCAATTTAAGGGCAAGTGAACTAGATAATAAACAATAAAAATGAACATTACAAAGTTCCAAAATAACACTCTCCATCTCCCCCTCTCCTCCATCTCCCCCTCTCTCCTCCCCCTCTCTCCTCCCCCTCTCTCCTCCCCCTCTCTCCTCCCCCTCTCTCCTCCCCCTCTCTCCTCCCCCTCTCTCCTCCATCTCCCCCTCTCTCCTCCCCCTCTCTCCTCCCCCTCTCTCCTCCATCTCCCCCTCTCTCCTCCCCCTCTCTCCTCCATCTCCCCCTCTCTCCTCCCCCTCTCTCCTCCATCTCCCCCTCTCTCCTCCCCCTCTCTCCTCCATCTCCCTCCATCTCTCCATCTCTCCTCCCCCTCTCTACTCCCCATCTCTCTCCTCCCCCTCTCTCTCCTCCCCCTCTCTCTCTCTCCTCCATCTCTCTCCTCCATCTCTCTCCTCCATCTCTCTCCTCCATCTCTCTTCCCCATCTCTCTTCCCCATCTCTCTTCCCCATCTCTCTTCCCCATCTCTCTTCCCCATCTCTCTTCCCCATCTCTCTTCCCCATCTCTCTTCCCCATCTCTCTTCCCCATCTCTCTTCCCCATCTCTCTTCCCCATCTCTCTTCCCCATCTCTCTTCCCCATCTCTCTTCCCCATCTCTCTCTCCCCCTCCTCTCTCTCCCCCCCTCTCTCTCCCCCCCTCTCTCTCCCCCTCCTCTCTCTCCCCCTCCTCTCTCTCCCCCTCCTCTCTCTCCCCCTCCTCTCTCTCCCCCTCCTCTCTCTCCCCCTCTCTTCCCCCTCTCTTCCTCCTCTCTTCCTCCTCTCCTCCCCCTCTCTCCTCCATCTCCCCCTCTCTCCTCCCCCTCTCTCCTCCATCTCCCCCTCTCTCCTCCCCCTCTCTCCTCCATTACATTACAAAGTTCCAAAATAATACTCTCCATCTCCCCCTCTCTCCTCCATCTCCCCCTCTCTCCTCCATCTCCCCCTCTCTCCTCCATCTCCCCCTCTCTCCTCCATCTCCCCCTCTCTCCTCCCCCTCTCTCCTCCCCCTCTCTCCTCCCCCTCTCTCCTCCCCTCCATCTCCTCCATCTCCCTCCATCTCCCCCTCTCTCCTCCATCTCCCCCTCTCTCCTCTATCTCCCCCTCTCTCTTCCCCATCTCTCTTCCCCATCTCTCTTCCCCATCTCTCTTCCCCATCTCTCTTCCCCATCTCTCTTCCCCATCTCTCTTCCCCATCTCTCTCTCCCCCTCTCTTCCCCCTCTCTTCCTCCTCTCTTCCTCCATTTCTCTCCCCCTCTCTCCTCCATCTCTCCCCCTCTCTCCTCCATCTCCCCCTCTCTCCTCCATCTCCCTCCATCTCTCCATCTCCCTCCATCTCTCCTCCCCCTCTCTACTCCCCATCTCTCTACTCCCCATCTCTCTCCTCCCCCTCTCTCTCCTCCCCCTCTCTCTCTCTCTCCTCCATCTCTCTTCCCCATCTCTCTTCCCCATCTCTCTTCCCCATCTCTCTTCCCCATCTCTCTTCCCCATCTCTCTTCCCCATCTCTCTTCCCCATCTCTCTTCCCCATCTCTCTCCCCCTCCTCTCTCTCCCCCTCTCTCTCCCCCTCTCTTCCCCCTCTCTTCCTCCTCTCTTCCTCCATTTCTCTCCCCCTCTCTCCTCCATCTCTCCCCCTCTCTCCTCCATCTATTCTCTCCCCCTCTCTCCCCCATCTATTCTCTCCCCCTCTCTCCCCCATCTATTCTCTCCCCCTCTCTCCCCCATCTATTCTCTCCCCCTCTCTCCCCCATCTATTCTCTCCCCCTCTCTCCCCCATCTATTCTCCCCCTCTCTCCCCCATCTATTATCTCCCTCTCTCTCTCCCCCTCTCTCCTCCATCTCTCTCTCCCCCTCTCTCCTCCATCTCTCTCTCCCCCTCTCTCCTCCCTCTCTCTCTCCCCCTCTCTCCTCCATCTCTCTCTCCCCCTCTCTCCTCCATCTCTCTCTCCCCCTCTCTCCTCCATCTCTCTCTCCCCCTCTCTCCTCCATCTCTCTCTCCCCCTCTCTCCTCCATCTCTCTCTCTTCCATCTCTCTCCTCCATCTCTCTTCTCCCCCTCTCTCCTCCATCTCTTTCTCCTCCATCTCTTTCTCCTCCATCTCTCTCTCCTCCATCTCCCTCTCTCCCCCATCTCTCCCCCATCTCTCTCTCCCCCATCTCTCTCTCCCCTTCTAATCAATAGGTAGCGTAACCCAAGTTTGCTCTGTGAATGACATGTAATGATTCTCCCATGTGATACAACTTCATGTTAGATGGGCTTTCTCTCCAGCCTTCGGCATATCTTTATTAATTTAAGCCATTTTTAACTGCCTTTCAAGCTCTTTCATATGCCAAACATTGTTTGTGGACTCTGCAGTCTTGGGCCCGGCTCAGCCAGTCGTATATTTGGAGTTTTATGAGCTCATGTGTTTGGCTAGGGAGCAGAGAGAGCAGAGGCCTTTGATTTCCAATAGAGGGGGTTTGCTCTCTCACATCTGTCACAATGCACTACAAACAACCCGGGAACCGGGAAGATGGGGTTTGGGGACAATGTTATCACAAAGCCCATCTGAGTCCCTACTGTAACAAGCTCACACACTGAGACTCCAGGGTGAACCTGTAGCTAGTTAGGTGATATCAGTCTGGCTTTAAAGAAACTGTGTGACCTATGTCATGTAAACTCACACCTTATCCCCTCCTGTCTGCCTGCCTGTCTGTGTGTCTGCCCGTGTGGATGTCACCTGTCTTGCCCCCTCCAGCCGAAGATGCCTTTCTGTCGGCTATCATCAACTACACCAACAGCTCCACGGTGCACTTCAAGTTGTCCCCCACCTATGTACTGTATATGACCTGTCGCTACGTCATGTCCAGCCACTACCGGCCCGACGTCAGTCCCTCGGAACGCACTCACAAGGTCATAGCCATCGTTAACAAGATGGTGAGCATGATGGAAGGAGTCATCCAGGTGAGTCCACCCTGCCGCCTCGCTCTCTCGTTCTCTTCTCCTGTTTTTAAATCAGCAGGAACTTCATGGGAAGCCAGGGCTTGGATCATATATGCTTGATTCCACTACCCTCTAAATACAGAGTACCAGGACCAAAACAAAACCCCAAAGAAAAACTCAGTATAGCTGACTAGGTAGTATTGGTATTAGTAGTCGTAGTACTGGTGGTGGTAGTAGTAGTACTGGTGGTGGTAGTAGTACTGGTGGTAGTAGTAGTACTGGTGGTAGTAGTAGTACTGGTGGTGGTAGTAGTACTGGTGGTAGTAGTAGTACTGGTGGTAGTAGTAGTCGTAGTACTGGTGGTAGTCGTAGTACTGGTGGTAGTAGTAGTACTGGTGGTAGTAGTAGTACTGGTGGTAGTAGTAGTACTGGTGGTAGTAGTAGTACTGGTGGTAGTAGTAGTACTGGTGGTAGTAGTAGTACTGGTGGTAGTAGTAGTCGTAGTACTGGTGGTGGTAGTAGTAGTACTGGTGGTAGTAGTAGTAGTACTGGTGGTAGTAGTAGTCGTAGTACTGGTGGTAGTAGTAGTACTGGTGGTAGTAGTAGTACTGGTGGTAGTCGTAGTACCGGTTGTAGTAGTAGTAGTCGTCGTAGTACCGGTACTCGTAGTAGTAGAGTTTCTCTTGCAAAGTAATCTCTCAATTTATTCATCCAGGTCCTTTCCAGAGAATATTTTGTATAGATGCAAATCCCACGTTGTGTTTGTCTGTCTGTCCAGCGTCTCTGTGTCCCCCTCCATAATGATTTAAACAAGGCATTGCCCTTTAAATGAATTCACTGGAACACACTGAAATACAGGGTCCTTGTGGTGTTCCAAAAGCCCTCTCTGCCAACACATAAAACACAAATGCGTAGCAGGAACACCCATACTCTGGGACACCAACCCTGGAGTTTTGTGAAAAACCCAAATGGCCAAAATAGTCCAAAACAATAAAACCCAGTAGGTTTTGACTGACTCCACATAACGCCGTCCATCTCCGAGGAAGCGAAGATGTGTGGTTAGTCTGGTCAGTCCTTATGGGATGCCTCATCCTATCTCGATATGCAACCCTAAAGACACAGTCTCAACTTCCATGTAGAGTGTAGTCTGTTTTATTAATAGATGATTATCTGTCTACACACTAACAGTGTCTGAGACACACGAACACACCAGGAGCATTAGGGAAATCTCCCCATGTCTGCTCTGCGTGAGTCCTACATGAATCAGGATTACGGTCGTTAAATCCTGTTTTAAAGGTGGTTTTCATCCAGATGATTTTGGAAGTCCAAGTCTTAAACCTCCGTAAGGGACATTGGATATTTAGGCTGTGTTCCTTAAATAATCACATCTGCACACTAGCCTCTGCCTCCTACAGGAATACATCATTTTGGATACATGCAAAAGTATATGCTGCCAGTTTTTAGCAGCAAACGCTCATAACTTAATCTCAGGAGTTAATTTAATCAAAAGAGCTCATCACTTTTTGTTAACGGAACATCCTAAGTTATAGAGATTTATTGTTGTGTGTGTTTTGTTGACATGCCTGTGTCAATCTCTGTCCTTGGCTGTTGTTGACAGTCTCTCTCTGTCCTGTGGGATGTGTCTGTCTGTTTCCCCTCCCCTCTCTGTGACAGGAGATTCCTGAAGGGGCCCAGGTAGGACACCTAACGCGTTGCTCGGGGGGAGAAGTCTCTCTCTTACCTCTCTCACGCCGTCTCTCCCTCTATCGGCTCAGTCCAGCTTTGCTCAGTCCTCCATGCTTCTTTTCTCCATAGCAGAAACGCCCCCAAAACCCTCAACCAAACCAAACTGCCAAATAATCCCTCCTCCGACGGCTGGACTCTAAAACGCCAACATAACAACCCTCATTCAGCAACCTGGAACATGTCGTACTAAAAACAACCCCAACAAATCTTTCTGATTGTGGCAACATTTTAATGAATTGATGTCATGTGACCTCCTGCTTTACTGCACTTCAGTGTGGATGAGCGACAAACCCCGCTGTTCTTTTGCTGAATTTTCCCCTTTACATTTTTTTTAATTTTCCGTCTGTTTAACGTTGTTCTTTTGGATGCGTTCTGTTCTGTGGCCGTTCTGAAAGGGTGTTGTCGTTTCGTTGCGGGGATAGACAAGTGTGGAATACACAGGGGCCAGTGCCGGCCGAGACACGTTGGGCGGACCTTGTGTATCCCTTTTTTCTTTGTCAAGGGGACATGGACATTAACTCATCACACAGACCAGACACTGGGCTCTGAAGCGCTTACTGCCACCTCATAGTTTTCTCTTGATCATCTCTGCTAAATGTTAGAGATGTTCAAGAACTGCTTTACAGGGTAAAATACAGTGCCTTCAGAAATTATTCATATTGCTTGACTTAGTCCACATTTTGTTCTTACAGCCTGAATTCAAAATGGATTAAAGTGATTTTTCTCACCCATCTACACACACTACTACTAATAACAAAATGAAAACATGTTTTTATAAATCTTTACAAATGTATTAAAATTTAAATAGAAAAAGATCTTATGTAAATATTAACACCCCTGAGTCAATACAAATTACAATCACCTTTGGTAGCGATTACAGCTGTGAGTCTTTCTGGGAAAGTCGGAGCTTTGCAAACCTGCAAACTCTTTTTTTTTTTTCTTCATAATTCTTTAACTTCCATGTTGGTTGTTGATCATTGCTCGACAGACATTTTCAATTCTTGCTTTTAAATTTTTAGTCGATTTTAAGTAAAACCGAACTATGCTACTCAGGAACAGTCTGTCGTGTTGGTAAGCAACATCACTGTATATTTGGCCTTGTGTTTTAGGTTATTGTCTTGCTGAAAGGTGAATGTGTCTGTTGAAAAGCAGGCCGAACCAGGTTTTCCTCTAGGATTTTACCTGTGCTTAGCTCTATTCTCTTTCTTTTATCCTAAAAAACTCTCTAGGCCTTGAAGATGATGAGCATACCCATAACATGATGCAGCAACCACCATGCTTGAAAATATGAAGTGGTACTCAGTAATGTGTTGTTGGATTTGCCCCCAAACAACGCTTTATATTCAGGACCTAGTTAATTTCTTTGCCACATTTTTCTGCAATTTTACTTTAGTGCCTTTTTGCAAACAGGATGCATGTTTTGGAATATTTTTATTTGTCACAGGCTTCTTTCTTTTCACTTCTTTTGTGGAGTAACTACAATGCTGTTGCGCCATCCTCAGTTTTCTCCTATCACAGCCATTAAACTCTAACTGTTTTAAATTCACCATTGGCCTCATGGTGAAATCCCTGAGCGATTTCCTTCCTCTGAAGTACTGCTCGACAGAGGGACCTTACTATCTGTATGTGTAGGGTACAAAGATGAGGCAGTCATTCAAAAATAACATTAAATACTATTATTGCACGCTGAGTGAGTCAATACGACTTGTTAAGCACATTTTTTACTCCTGAACTTATTTAGGCTTGCCATAACAAAGGGGTTGAATACTTATTGACTCAAGACATTTCAGCATTTCATTTTTAATTAGTTTGTAATAAAATAAAATAAAAAACATAATTAAACTTTGACATTAAGGGGTATTGTGTGTAGGCCAGTGACACACAATTTGAATCCATTTTAAATTGAGGCAGTAACACCACAAAATGTGGAAAATGTAAAGGGGTGTGAATACTTTCTGAAGGCACTGTACATGAGGACTGAGCTGAATGTCCATCCCAACAAAATTAGTTTGTATACTGGTTGATGTAGAATATTTGGGCCCGTGCAGAGATGGATGCTGCTAGAGTAAAGTAGAGTCTATTTATATCAGAGGACTGGCAAAGAACTGCTAGAAAAGACCAGTTGAATGAAATTCCCCCTAAACGATATTCTAAGGTCAGTTTACCCCAAATGGTTACGGTTAGGATTGGGGAGGGTAAACTGAACTTAGATCTGTGCTTATTCCGTGCCACTTGTACCTGGAGTGGTACAGAAACTGCCACTGTAATATGCCAAAGAGCCTGTTAATCCAGTAGCCAACTCTGCAAAGGGCCCTTCCTCCAAAACTGACCTTGAAGTCAGGGACCTGTTCCCCTCTGGGAGAGGCTGTAGCTTGGGGCCAGTGTCTGGTTCTGTGGGTCTCGGGTGGGGTGTCTGGCACAAGTCTATCCCTGGAGTGCTGCTACTGCTCATGCCTGTGAGTCTGAGAGAGTGACCCCTCTCTGTGTTCTACCCTGCCTCTGACCCCTGCTCTTTCTCTCTGTCCTGTCCTGCTCTGTGATTGGTGTATTCCAGAAGCAGAAGAACATTGCGGGGGCCCTGGCCTTCTGGATGGCCAATGCCTCAGAGCTGCTCAACTTCATCAAACAGGACAAGGACCTGTCGCGCATCACACTGGACGCCCAGGACGTGCTGGCACACCTCGTCCAGATGGCCTTCAAGTGAGTGGCCAGACTTCCTCCCTACGCTCTGGCCCCTGTCTCCTTCCTAACCCTGGGCCTCTCTAGTTTAGTTTGGTGCTCCTGTCGAACCTTATACTACCTCTGCCTTGTCTCTGCTCCTGCCCCATTATGTACTCCTTACCCTGTTAATGTCTTGCCTCTTTTCCTGTCCTAGTCCAAGCTGACCTGTCCTTATACCCTCCCTTCTTACCACTCCCTATAGCGCTATGATTCCCTCCTTGTTCCTGCCCCTCATCCGGTCCTTTCCTTGTCCTCATTATCCCGTCCGTGACCTAAACACAAGGCTTTAGGTTATCCTGCTCCCAGCTGTGTGTGTGCTGGCCAAGCGGTGCAGCAGTCCCACACCGTGCTGTGTACGCCATCAGGGCTAACGCAAACCACATGTGAGCCGCAGGAAACCTTCCCATTCATGGTAATGCGATAATTGGGAAATGATTAAGCAAATTATAGATCCAAATGTGACCTTCCCTGCCACTGCTGTCATTGATTTTCCTTCGAGAGAAATCAAAATCTAGGCGTCTGCTGCCCGTGTTGTAGATGGCGCATAGCTGTCTGTGCCAACTTCTGCCTGACCTCAACCGTGAGCTGTTGATCTAGCGTTTTATTCATGTTGCCATGTTTTATATTGCTTCATCTCAGACCATGTGAGAATCTGGAGAAAGTGGTATTTCTGGAGCCATTGTGTGGATGCAGGAAGTAGAGCGGTGAATTTGTGGAATGTCCCAGGCCTGGCTTGTATTGGCCAGGCTGGATGTGCCTGGGGAGAGGTCCCAGTAAAAACACAGTGGTTTTAGACTCTCCACGGCCCTCTGTCCTCCGTTTCCCCTGCTCGTCACTCCCTGGAATAGTCAGCTGAAAACTGCTGCTTGATGTCCCCAGAGTAGATCAGAGCGATGGCTGAGCTGGCCAGACTGCAGGTTTATGGTGGTATTCCAGGAGAAGTCCCCTTAAGGCTGCAGAGCAGGGGAAGTCCCCTTAAGGCTGCAGAGCAGGGGAAGTCCCCTTAAGGCTGCAGAGCAGGGGAAGTCCCCTTAAGGCTGCAGAGCAGGGGAAGTCCCCTTAAGGCTGCAGAGCAGGGGAAGTCCCCTTAAGGCTGCAGAGCAGGGGAAGTCCTCTTAAGGCTGCAGAGCAGGGGAAGTCCCCTTAAGGCTGCAGAGCAGGAGAAGTCCCCTTAAGGCTGCAGAGCAGGGGAAGTCCCCTTAAGGCTGCAGAGCAGGGGAAGTCCCCTTAAGGCTGCAGAGCAGGGGAAGTCCTCTTAAGGCTGCAGAGCAGGGGAAGTCCCCTTAAGGCTGCAGAGCAGGGGAAGTCCTCTTAAGGCTGCAGAGCAGAGGAAGTCCCCTTAAGGCTGCAGAGTAAGGGAAGTTTGTTTCTGCATTCGTGTCTGTCTTTTGTGTTTGTGTGTCTCTCTATGCAAGTGAACATGTGCAAAGTTTGGTTCGCGTAGTTGGCCGTATATGCATTGTGTGCGTCTTTGTTTGTCCATATCCGTGTGGACTATTCAGAACCAATGTACTGTGTGTTGTTGTCGTCTCAGGTACCTGGTCCAGTGTCTGCAGTCTGACCTGAATAATTACATGCCTGCGTTTTTGGATGACCCAGAGGAACAGAACCCTCAGAGGCCCAAAATAGGTGACTCACTTCTGTTCATACACTGATACTCTTACTGTGTACGTCAACTACTGTCAGCCAGGCCACAGTGGGTGGGGTGTTCTGTTACCAGTGCATTTACAGCCACACAGAATGTCACTCAGTTTGGTTTTGAAGACTGAGCCCTCTAGTGGAGATGTACTGTATAATGTGTTAATACTGAAACTGAAACGTTGATAGAATTTCTTCTACTTCTTCATGTTCCCTATGGACTTTATTGGTATTAGACCCAAGGGTCAATGCTGACTTCACTAGTCCTGACGACCTCCCCAATTCCTTATCCTCCTCTCACAGAGGACGTTCTGCACACCCTGACGGGCGCCATGTCGCTGCTGCGCCGTTGCCGTGTCAACGCGGCGCTGACCATCCAGCTGTTCTCCCAGCTCTTCCACTTCATCAACATGTGGCTGTTCAACAAGCTGGCGATGGAGGCCGACTCTGGGCTGTGTTCACACTACTGGGGCGCCATCCTCCGCCAGCAGCTCAGCCACATCGAGGCCTGGGCAGAGAAACAGGGCCTGGAGCTGGCCGCCGACTGCCACCTCAGTCGCATCGTACAGGTAGGATCCATCCTACCATTGTCCAGGAAGGCACATCCTGATAGGGCTGTTAGATACCCACTGTTTTCCATACCATGACTTACTGTATGCCCTTTCACCACCAAAGATTACTTGTCAAGTGGTTTCTGTTGAAAAACACTTGTCAGCAGCTCTGTATGATGCTTAAGGGGTCTTCGGGACCCTGCCTAAGGAAAGTTGTAGGGGAAACCATTCAGTGTGGACCACAGGTCACTGTAATTCAAGTCATTAATAGCACTCTGTCCTGCTGTTCCTCCCCAGGCTACGACTCTCCTCACCATGGACAAGTACTCCATGCAGGACGTGCAGAACATCCACAACACCTGCTTCAAGCTGAACTCCCTGCAGCTCAACGCCCTCATGACCAACTACCACTGTGCTCCCGACGAGCCTTACATCCCCCCCGTAAGAAATGAGGACAAGCATCTCCATTCACACACACACACACACACACACACACACACACACACACAGACACTGCTCTATTCAGACACTACAGTTACAGTACGTGACAATGAATGAATGTCTCCGAAGATGAGAAATAGGGGGTTGCGATTTGAAGCATTGCTTAACACACATCTCCTCCCGTCATTGTAATGCGTTGGAGTTTGTCCTGTACATTTTGGGGGAACATTAGCTAAGCTCTCCACTTGACTGATCTTCATAGCTTTTTCCTCCCCCCAGGTGAGGTTGCTGATTCTACACAGAGGGTTTTTGAGGAAACATTCAGAGGACTATTAGACACTTAACCGTCTGCTCGAACGAAACCCTCATTGGTCTATCTCGTGTCTCTAACTAGACCCTCAGTGGTCCGTCTGGTGTCTCTAACCAGACCCTCATTGGTCTATCTGGTGTCTCCCAATAGGAGCTGATAGACCACGTGGTTGCTGTGGCGGAGAACACGGCAGATGAGCTGGCCCGTAGCGATGGCCGAGAGGTCCAGCTGGAGGAGGACCCCGACCTGCAACTGCCCTTCCTACTGCCCGAGGACGGCTACTCCTGCGACGTCGTGCGCAACATTCCCAACGGATTCCAGGAGTTCCTGGACCCCCTTTGTCAGAGAGGTACTTGTGTCGAGGAGAGAGAAAAAAAAACACGATTGAGTTCCATTGCCGGAATGTCACACGGGTTGTGTTCTGTCGTTGGGAGCCAATCAGAGGCTGAGCTGGCCCGTGTTTGTTCTGTCGGCAGTGGAATGTAGTATGTAAGAAGAGTCTAGAAGACTGGAGAGCTGTTTGCGCCTGTCCTTTTCATTGTGTTTGCTTATGAGAGAGAGGGAGGTGTATTCCAAGAGCAGTTTGTGCAACCGTGTGACTGTAGTCTCAGATATGTCGTAAGTAGTAGAAGAAGATGACTGTGATTTTCTCTTGTCCTGTGCAGGATTCTGTCGGCTAACCCCTCACCCCCGCTCCCCTGGGACCTGGACCATCCACTTTGAAGGAGCCGACTGCGACAGCCACTTCTTTGCAGACAACTCCGACCTGGTAGGTGTCCCACAGGACGTTACAACTGTAGAACTATGCAAGGCAAAGACCATTTTCTTGCTGTATGGTCATGCGGAGTAGTGGCTAGTCGTCATGGCCATGCGGAGTAGTGGCTAGTCGTCATGGCCATGCGGAGTAGTGGCTAGTCGTCATGGCCATGCGGAGTAGTGGCTAGTCGTCATGGCCATGCGGAGTAGTGGCTAGTCGTCATGGCCATGCGGAGTAGTGGCTAGTCGTCATGGCCATGCGGAGTAGTGGCTAGTCGTCATGGCCATGCGGAGTAGTGGCTAGTCGTCATGGCCATGCGGAGTAGTGGCTAGTCGTCATGGCCATGCGGAGTAGTGGCTAGTCGTCATGGCCATGCGGAGTAGTGGCTAGACGTCATGGCCATGCGGCGTAGTGGCTAGACGTCATGGCCATGCGGCGTAGTGGCTAGTCGTCATGGCCATGCGGAGTAGTGGCTAGTCGTCATGGCCATGCGGAGTAGTGGCTAGTCGTCATGGCCATGCAGAGTAGTGGCTAGTCGTCATGGCCATGCGGAGTAGTGGCTAGTCGTCATGGCCATGCGGAGTAGTGGCTAGTCGTCATGGCCATGCGGAGTAGTGGCTAGTCGTCATGGCCATGCGGAGTAGTGGCTAGTCGTCATGGCCATGCGGAGTAGTGGCTAGTCGTCATGGCCATGCGGAGTAGTGGCTAGTCGTCATGGCCATGCGGAGTAGTGGCTAGTCGTCATGGCCATGCGGAGTAGTGGCTAGTCGTCATGGCCATGCGGAGTAGTGGCTAGTCGTCATGGCCATGCGGCGTAGTGGCTAGTCGTCATGGCCATGCGGCGTAGTGGCTAGTCGTCATGGCCATGCGGCGTAGTGGCTAGTCGTCATGGCCATGCGGAAAGTAGTGGCTAGTCGTCATGGCCATGCGGGGAGTAGTGGCTAGTCGTCATAGTGCTAAGTGCAGAGGGAATAGGCTGCTGCTTTGAACTGTTTTATGATACTTAAACATGTTTGTTACTCACCATGTATGTTTGTGATGATGTTTAGGCACGGCTCCTGCTTTATGTAACGACCGTATGGACAGCCTTAATGTCCCATACTGCAGTCATGTAATCACTGCTCTACTCTACCCTAACACTCACTCACTCCTGCTCGATTTCAGTCAACACCAATTACCCCACAGAGGCCAATTAGTGACCAGGGGGCTGTGGAACAGCAGCAAATGATACCCTTCTCCTCACACTAATCTCACAAAACCCCCTAAAATCCACCGCTTCCTACATAATTGCCCTGTTTTTTTCCCCCGCTCTCCTTTTTCATGCTTTAAACCCCAGGTCAGCTCAGGGTGGGCGTCAGCCCCCACAGTAGTGACGGGACCAGGGAGAGGGAGGGCGTCCAAACCGTTTAAACACCGCTGAGGTTCTGATTAATGGCTTCTTGGTTGTGTGCCAGGAACCACCGCCTTGCTCCAGAATCACTACTGTAGTGTTCCATGATGTTCTCCTATTAACAGCCATCACAGGGTTAATCAGACACACCAGAGACACACAGGGGATCCCTGATGAGAAGAACAATCGGGTGTATTCATTTGTTGGATTCCGTTGTCAGTTCCAAAACGTTTTCTCGTTTTGCTGCAGAAACGGTTTATTCCAAAACATTTTGCAACAGACAAAATGTTTTTCAATGTAATTCAACTATGAATACACCCCAGGTGTCTGTAGGTTTCCCTGATCACTAGTCCAGACAGGAGGTGTAACTGTTGCTAGCCTTGTGCAGTCAGACTTTTTAGAAGAGCGGCTGTGGTCCTAAAACCCAGGAAGCTCGCTCGCGCTCTCTGAAAAACTTTAATTGGCAGGTGTTTATGAGTTAGTCTCTTAACTGCAAAATTGCTATTGCCTGAATGAATGCATTGTTTTCTCATTTTGGCAGCTGACCCCTGCATCACCATTTCCCTGCCCCTCTAGCACTTGGTGAATCACTCCAATGGCATTCAGAAAGACTTGTTCTGCACCACATCACACGATGAGAAATGCAACCACAGCCCTGTTACTTAATGTGTCTTTGTGTCCACTCTCCCTTTCTCGTTGTCTCTGAACTATGTGGCAGTATAGCATAGCTCTTCAGCTGAGAGAAGAGTTTTTTGTGTCTTTGGGGCTCTTGAGTGTCAATGTGTTCAGTGCCAAAGGGAGGAGAGGCTGTCTGTCTGTGTGCCTCTTTGTGTGGGAAGCACTGCTCTCTCGCTTTCACTCTCTTTCCCTCCCTCTCCCGCCCTGCTTCCAGGCAGCCCTCCTTTTTAAATGAGCCCATTGAGAGCCTCTGGAGCCAAGCGCATATGGCTTTCATTCTTGACTCCTCTCCAGCACCCGCCGTTTCTCGCTGCGGTCACCCCAACCCGGCGCTCTCTCTGTATGACGACCCTGCTCTGCTCTCTATCCCCCTGCTTCCTCCTCCAGAGCCTCATTCCGCCAGAGGAGCGTCCCAGAGAGACAGCTCAGAGTCCTTTAGAAGCCTGACTGACCAGCTGACCGGATCCCACCGCTGACACCAACTGCACTCCAGCTACCCCAGTTGATAGATTTTTCCTGAGCTAAAATTGCTCTCTCTTCTCGTTGCAGCAAATGCGGAAGGAACCGGAAGTTGTGACGGTCACCCTGAAGAAGCACAATGGCATGGGCCTCAGCATTGTGGCTGCCAAGGTAAGACATCTCTTAATCGTGTCCTTTAGTATTTAGGCTAAACGTTTTTTGTCGGTACACACTAGTGCTCCTGGAAGAGGTTTGTGACTTCCTTACTGGAAGGGAAGTGCTATCTGAGCGATGTGAAAAACAGACTCTACAGAAACAAGCCAGAAACATTGAATTACATTTGTTGCGTCCATGCTTGAGCAGACTTACTGCCTAGTGAACACATAAATAATCCAAATTAAGCCCTTATCTCAGCCGTTGTCAAGAGGCCTGCCTGCTGTTGCCTCGAGGTTTTTTGAGTGTGTCCTCATTTTCGGGTCCACAACAATGCCAGTGGAACATGCTGTTTCTAGCCGTGTGGATGGATGTAAGAGCCTTACATTTTCCTGCTTTAACTCTGGATAATGATGGGATGACAGAAGAGAGATCGGCAGAGCAGGCAGCCTTTTGTTGATAGTGTGTGTGTGTGACTAAGCGACTGTCATGGTTCCTCTACCTGCAGAGTTAGCTCACTGTTCTCTCTAACCTCAGCACTCTGAGGGATGTTTTTTACTGAAACAGATCGCTCTTTGTTTCTGTCCGTCTGTATGGCAAACATTCAAATTGGAAGTCAAAACAGCAGTAAGCAAATTTGTCTTCTGACTGACAGTTTCAGCCGTCCCTGGTCTTAACCATCATGTCCCAGTGTTGGAGGAAGCGGAGCAGGCGGGGGCGGGGGGGAGACATTGTGGTTTTCCTCACCTTTTGGTGCGACTGCTAACGACTAACCGTAATAGGTTCTTTAACTAAAGCGTCGTCATTTGCAGTGGGGAATTAGTTAACATTTTACCCAGGCGGTGTTGGCCTGGGTACTAACCTGCAGCTGGCCCAGCTTTAGCCCAGTTCTGACCCGGTTTGGTCTGTGTGGGATATGTGAGTGTCTTACTGGGCTGCCAGAAGACTGGGCGTATGAAAGGAAGAGGAGGTTGTGAATAGAGGAGGGAAAGGGGGGACCTTCATGAACTGTTTATTTTCAAAGCAAAGTTCTGGAGTTTGAGGTGGCCACATCCCCTGTGTTTTTACTGCTATTTTCAACCTGAGGTGGTGTGTAAGACAAGGACGGATGGGGGGAGCGGCGGGAGGGAAGGAGAGAAATGGGAGGGGTAGAAGGAAGGCACAAGGCAGAATGAGAAAGAAAGACAGAGTAATGATAGATTTGCCTGGTGCAGAACACAGCTGGGAAGTTTACCCAAACTGTTGCAGAGTAGCGGGGGCTAGCGCTGGTGGATTGGTTACGTAACCGTCTGGATATGGTATTTCCTACTCCGGCTAGCTGCTGATATTTGCCATATGGGTCCAACAGTAAGATGTGGAGTAGAGATATCTTTCACTCGCTGCTCCACACCTAGTCTCTCCTTCGTTAGCTGCTTAGTTTTGTTCTCTGTGAGTACATCTGGGCTGTGATCTGCCCCTTGTTGCCTGAGCTCCAGCCGGCGCTAGCCGAGTGGGAACTACCTTCACCATGTGGTTCTCTGTGGTTGGGAGGAAGGACCAGTCCAAGTTGGTAAGTCTCGATCCTGACTTCTCTTGGAAACAAGGGTTTAAGCATGCCTTGTATGGTGTGAATGTGTAGAGGTGTGGGCAGGACCGCAGCAGGAGAGGAGGAGGTTGAGGGTGTGAAGACACAGGAAATAGAAGGGGACTCCAGTATATGCTCCTGTTCTACTCGCTGTAACCTTCCATATCTGACACCTTGGTGTTCTTTTTCTCAAGTTTACTTCTGTGGGAGTTCAATCTTTCACAGTTGCTCGTTTCAAATGTGTGAGACTGTAAATAAACGTCCAGCGCGGACCGGTTCGTCACGTTGATATGACCCACTATGTAAGGGACCTAAGACCGCTCGTCTCTACGAGCTGTTTCCCCAGTTAGGGGTGCTGCAATGCGCACACACACAGGCCAGAACTTCAACACGAAGACAAGAGCTTGGTTTTTAGTCTTTGTTTGTTTGTTTTGTAGATGCTGGTCTAATAGTGACGGAACCGTAGAAGCTGCTTTACAATGGCTAGCTGGTTGAATACAAACCCTGTGGTTTCCCAAACACGGTCCTGGGGACTCCCCCTGGGTGCATGTTTTAGTTTTAGCCTTGTTCCCGACGCTTTATAAATGACTTAATTAGAGCAGTGCTGTGTGTGTGTCCTGCAACTTAAACGCATCCTTTCTGACAAAGAGAGGTGCATGTTATTAAATGACAAAATGAAAGACTTGAATAGCATCGAAGGAATGAGCGAGAGATGGATTGTACAAAATACCCCCTTCTGACCCAGAACCATGTCTGTCAACACCCTGTTTAATAGAAAAGCACACAAAGCACCTAGCGGCTTATAACCATCACCACCACACACCCCCAGACAGAGGGGCGAAGACACGGCTCTGTGTGGTCTCCACGAACCCAAGCAAGCAGGGCAGAGCCCCCCCACCCCCACCCCCTTTCGCCGCACAGACACAGGCGTCTGACTCAACAGTGAGGGAAGCACACTGGAGTCATTTAGACCACAGCCACATGTCAAGACATTCCCCTCTGCTATTACTTGATTATCAGATTAGTGTGGTGCCGAACTGTGTACTGTGAAGTGTTTTTAATATGGGGTCACACAGTGTCTGTCACAGAGGTGGCCCAGTGTGCTGAGAGCTCATTCTGATGATGGAACTGTCTGACCCACTTGACCTCAGATCCAAGGAAACATTCTCTTTGCTCAATTCAATGTCATCACAGACGGGCCGTTCTTCTCGAGGGGAAAAATATGTCGTCTCAGTCGTGTGAGATTGTGCTGCTACTTGTTCCATGCTCCAGTCAGATTGCTTCGCCTTTAAGAATGAAGTGTATTGATGGAACTATTTCCCTCTTGGTATGGAGGTCAGATTGACCACCTCTGAGCTGTGGACAAATTGACTTGAGACAGAGATCTGTGTGTGTATATTATAAACTCCCTCAGGACTCCAGTCCAACTATTGTCTCCTCTGGTAAACCCCTGTGGCAGGAAACTGCAGACCATAGTATGGCTTTATGCAGGAATGTACACACATACACCAGGGTATCCGTTAGCCGGCAATTGACGTAAATAAAACTGTTGTCGGTCAAAATAACTGAGGGGGAAAAAATCCCATTTAGTTATTTTTTAAAAAATTCATAGATGGAAATATATTTGACGTCATCCTTATCGATCTATAGGTTAATAAGCATAATTGAGTGGAATTAAATTGTCCGTTGTGTATTTTCGTTACTCATAATGCATTTTATTTATTCAACCCAGCTATCACACAGCATACGCACACAGCATACAGAGCCTATTTTCAGCGGGGTTTCTCCCTGCAGCTCGTCAGCTGGTTTCTGTGCTCTTGTCAGCCCATTCATTGCGCAACAATTCTATATGCTTTCGCGTGTTTAACTGTTTTGGTGCACAACATTATCAGGACCGAGAAACCAGGAACATGCTCATTGCTCACATTAAGTGCTCCAAACAAAAGACAATGGGGGGAAAAAATGGACAACTCTCTTATGGTTATGAAATGAACTAAAAGTTGTTTCTCACAAGTGTAGCAGGTTGTGAACTCCATAAACTATGTTTCCACTCCGAGAATGAGAACTGTAAATGACTAATACATGCATTAACGTTTTAATGTAATCCATTTTAGAATAAGGCTGTAACGTAACAAAATGTGGAAGAAGTCGAGCGGTCTGAATACTTTCCGAAGGCACTGTATGAAATGGGCAATTGATACACATTTTTAATAAAAGGGCAAACAATTCACACAATTAAACAATGAATGTGCAATAATTTGTGGAAGACTGTTGAGCCATTCTGGATAGAGGCTCTCCTACAGTGCATCTTTGCCACACACCTCTTGTCTTCGTTTTGAAATTATACTCAAGACCTAGGCCTGTTTCCACGCGTGCTGCCCAAATGGGCATAGGCGTACGAGCTTATGATTTGAAACAATTCAGTCATTTTCTTTTAATAGCTAATGAACCTTGATTCCTTTTTGACTAAGTCATGCTTTCTGGGGAAGTATTTTATTTTTTGTGTAGACAGGAGTAATTATATCATTTTGGCAAATTTGTTTCCATTTACTTCCCTATTGGACCCGCCGCTATTGGCATTTTCCTAACGGAAACTCTGACATATCCACAAACACAGTATGATTGCCGGTTCAGTGCAAAGGACAGTTGTGTGGCAGAGTCTGATGCCTTGGCTCCAAATTCCTATAGAGCAGAACTGGGTTACAGTGCACTCATGGCAGGGCGGGACGGGAGAGCTGTTTGTGACTTACAGCCAACACATTCATCTGACTGGAGTAAAGTTTATTCACTACTGTACAAGGGTGGGTGTGTGTGTGTGTGTGTGTGTGTGTGTGTGTGTGTGTGTGTGTGCAGAAGTGATATGTCTCTGCATTGTACTAGGACTGTGTCCTTACTGGACCCTACCACCACACTAGAAATGTGATCAGCCTCAGTTCATAACACCCGGTGAACTGAGCAGCTATTACTTCGTAAGGGGGTCATTTCCCTGCCCCACCCTGTTTACCATATGGTCTGCTGTTAGTGGTGCAAGTCAACACACTTAGGACAACATTTTCTGTCTGTAAAATAGCTCTTGCAGTGTGCGAAATTGTGGAGCTCTTTCCAAGCTCAACCATAACATTGAAATAGATGGAAAGCATTTAAGGCTCTTTGGAATACTGCAGCTTGCTAGTCGTCTTCTTGCATCGTTTCTATTGGATCGTTTCTATTATGCATTTCAATTGTAAAGCGCTTGGATCTCTCCTCTGAACATGCCGTCTCCAGTCTCTGAGACGTGACTAGACGTGTTAGAGCTGTATAGCAGTCTGTAGTAGTCTCCTTTTGAGGCTCTCGCAGCCCCAGCTGTCTGGCTCCAATCCCCAGGTGTGATGTGTGCCACGCTCGGACTCCACACACAACTCCCCTCAGTTTCGGGCGAGGCGTGTAGCGTGACTTCAACTCGACACGTCCAACACCCTCCGACATCCTGACAGTTAACAGCATCGTAGCTAGCTACACGTGCTCACCATAATGCTACAGTGCGTCAGCTTCCTCTCCTTTGCTAAAAATCGATGTTAGGGTCTTTAGGTGTTTTAGGTAAGGAGGAAGGAGGTTTTAGTGAGAGCGGTGGGATACATGTTGGATGAATGGATATTATGCCACCTTTTAAGCAGGTATAAATACTACCCAGTATTCTACTACACTAGCCAGCCCTCGTACTTAAAAACGGTAGCAATTAGAGCTCTCGTTAAAGCACTGCAGAGTTTTATTCATGGACTTTATAGACCTCTGTTACATGTGTTTTGCCAGGCTGAGCCTATGAACTTGTGTCGGGCTGATAGGCCAAGGCGGGGTAGGGGAGCCCTGATGCTTCTCGCTCTCCCGCTCAATTCAATTTGCTTTATTGGCATAACGTTTATTGGCATAAGTTTTCTTTGCTCAGCTCTTGGCATTGCAGGGCTTGATAATGATATGAGTGGGGGTCACGGTATTTTAGATGTTTCCAAAACTTAATTGTTTTTTTTTTTTTGTCAATTTAAAGTTTTATTAAGTTTTCTTGTTTTTCATTCAACCAACAAAACACATTCCACATTCACAGATGTGACAGGCTTTAAAAAAAAAATAATAATAATAATAATAATACTTTTGAAAAAATAAAAATACAATTAAAATGAATGAAAAAGTCAAATAAAAGCATTTATTTTTCTTAATCTATATATTTTCCTTGGTACATATATATATATATATACATACATACATACATACATACGTACATACATACGCACATATACATACACACACACGTACACGTACTCAAAAGCTAAATTAAAAAAAAATATTAAAAAAAATAAAAACCATATAACACTTGCAGCAGCACTATCAAGGTTCTTATCAGCTATTTTAAGCATTCGCTGAGACGACGGGCCAATAATTCGTTTTTAGGTTTTACAGTACCTTACACAACATGCGTCTGCGCATTTCCCTAATCACCCCGTTCACTCTGTCCAGTTTGAAATATAGTTGAATAGTGGAGACCAGAGTCTATCAAACTTGGGCTGTCTCTTGTGGAGGTCATAAGTGAGCTTTTCAAGAGGAAGAAAGTCAACAATCTGGTCAATCCACATTTTAAATGTAGGAGGGGTATTAGAGGCCCACAATAGAAGAATACATTTCTTAGCAAAGTATGTAATAGTCATAAGCAAATTTTCTCTGTCAGGATCAAGGACAAAGTCCTGCTGGGCATTAAGAAGATAGATACACGGGGTCATATCAAACTGTACCTCTAGTATTTTCTGTGCAGCAGTATGTACAGATTGCCAGAATCTGGCAATCTCCCTACAGCTCCAAAATACATGCATATAGGTTCTGCTTTCAGAGGTACATCTTTTACAGTTAGGAGACATATCTGTTTTCATTCTATGGAGTCTCAAAGGAGTATAATAAAATTTGTACAAAAATTTGTAATTAGATTCTTTCATTTTTACACTGGTAGAGGAGCAGTATACCCTGTCGCAAACCTCCGCCCATAACTCATCACTGATAGTCAGACCAAGGTCCTTTTCCCAGATTATTTTCAAAGGAGTAAAGGAGGAGCTTCCTTTCTCAGAAAGGAGTCTATAGATGTATGATATTTTGCCTTTAATGGATTGTGCTGTGACAAGAAGGGTTTCAACTTCATTCAACTGAGTTCTAAACCTCCTATTGGAGGTAAATGAGGAAATTACATGTCTAATTTGAAGATATTTAAAAAAATGGGATCTTGGCACATCAAATTCACTGCAGAGCTCTTGAAAGGATTTCAGTGTAGTGGTTTTCTGATGAAATAGGTCTGAAAAGGTCCTGATTCCTAGAGTATGCCAAAGATTAAAGTTGGCATCCCTCAGGGCTTTTGGCAAGTCTGGGTTGCCTACTATAGGCAAGTGAGAACATATTTGGGAGGAAATGCCCAGGTATTTCTTACAGTCCCTCCACGCTAGTAGGGTGCTGTAAATCGCAAAGGTTTTGGCTATGTTGCCCACTTCACTGAAGTTATTAATGAATATAATTGAGCTTAAGGGCAATGAACCACAGGATTGGGCTTCTATCTGAATCCACGTTGACTCTTGTCTGTTTGTGATCCATGTTAGCATGTTGCGGATTTGGGCAGACCAGTATTACAGTTGAAGGGAGGGAAGGGCAAGACCCCCTTTAGATTCAGGTTTTGATAAAGTGGAAAACTTGATCCTAGGTTTTTTATTGCCCCATATAAATTTGGTGATGCTTTGGTTAGTTGTTTTGAAGAAGGAAACTGGGAGATAGCATGGGAGCATCTGAAATAAGTAGTTTAGTCTAGGGAGGACGTTCATACGGATTACATTAATTCTTCCTACTAAGCTAATTGGGAGGGAGATCCAGGTTTGGAGATCGTTCTTGATTCGATCCAGGAGTGGAAGATAATTTTCCTTAAAAAGGCTATTCAGATCTGGTGTTATGAAGATCCCGAGATATTGAAACCCCTGTGTTTTCCATTGGAAAGGACAAAGTGTCTTCATAGAGCTGGTGAGTGTAATATTGAGAGGGCAGACAGTGGATTTGTTAAAATTGATCTTATAACCTGAAAACTTGCCATACTGAGCAATTGTGTCTAAAATGAGAGGGAGGGATTTCTCAGGGTTGGATATGTAGAGCAAGACATCATCCGCGTAAAGCGAAATCTTGTGCTGCAGGCCACCTGCAGAAACACCCATAATACTTGGATTGCTCCTTATCAGCTCTGCCAGAGGCTCCGCCCCCAACAAGTAGAGCAGCGGGGACAGCGAGCACCCTTGTCTTGTGCCCCGTTCCAGAGGGAATCTGTCAGAGTTCAGTCCATTAGTAGTCACCATGGCATTTGGATGAGAGTATAGTGATTTGATCCATTTAATAAAATTTGGGCCCATATTGAACTTTTCTAAGACTGAAAACAGAAAGCTCCACTCCATTCTGTCAAACGCCTTCTCAGCATCCAGTGAAGCTAGCAGGACAGGGGTCTTTTGTGCGTTTACTTGATCAATAATATCAAAAAGACGGCGAATGTTATCAGAAGAGTATCTGTCTCTAATAAATCCAGTTTGGTCCGCTTTTATTATTTTGGGAAGAAGAGTGTTTAGTCTTTTGGCGAGCAATTTGGTAATTATTTTATAGTCGAAATCCAACAAGCTTATGGGCCGGAAGGACGAGCAGGATAGGGGGTCCTTGTCCTTTTTTAGCAACACTGTAATGCGAGCTGTGTGCATTGAGTCTGGGAGAACTCCGTTTTTGCAAAAATCCTCCAGCATTGGCATGAAGATAGGGCTGAGCTGGGGCCAAAAGCTTTGTAGAACTCTCTGGGGAATCCATCTGGGCCTGGGGACTTATTAGGTGGCATGGAGGTAATTGCCTCCAGGATCTCCTCAGGAGTGAAGGGGGAGTTGAGATCTTCCTGGTCGGTCTCTGATAGTTTAGGTAGCGAGATTCCCTCTAGGAAAGAGTGGAGTTCTGCCTCCGTGTGTTTTTTCTCAGAGGTATATAGTTTGCAGTAAAAATCATGAAAAGTTAAATTGATCTTTTTTGGGTCATATGTGACCTCGTCCTCTGCTGTTCGGATAGCCATGATTGTACGCTCTGACTGCTCCTTTTTTAATTGGTAAGCAAGCAATCTACTGGGCCTATTGCTATACTCATGGTATTTCTGTTTAGTAAAGAAAACTTTTTTTTTTATCTCCCGAGTGTAGTCCAAATTCAGTTTGGCTTTGGCTGCTTTAAGATGACTCCAGGAAGTGCTGTCTAGGGATTGTTTATGTATTTTTTCACAGCATTCCAGCTCCCTCTCAAGATCTAGCCTGTGTGCTTCCATTGCTTTTTTCTTAGAGGAAGCATATGCAATTAGATGACCTCTTAGTGTGGCTTTAGCAGCGTCCCACATTGTGGCCGGAGAAACAGGAGAGTCTTTGTTGTCTTGTGTGTAGTTGTCTATCCATGTAGTTACCAATGTATGGAACTCGTCATTTGATAGCATGGAGGTGTTGAATTTCCAGCTCTTTGACCTCGGGATGTTTTTGCAGAGGTCAAAGCGGAGGTGGACAAAGGCGTGATCTGAAAGTGCTATGGGTCCGATTGTACATGTGGCTGAATTTATGAAACTCTTTGGGATAAAAATGTAATCTATACGGGAGTAGGTGTTATGGACATTAGAGTAGTATGTATAGTCCATAGATGAGCTATTATTCTCTCTCCAGATATCTATCAGTCCCATCTCTTTAGTAAGAGAGTTCAACATCTTTGCAGATCTAGGATTTGTGGTGGGGACTTGAGATGATTTGTCTAGGGTTGGGTTAAGGGTACAATTAAAATCTCCAGCCACCACGCCAAAGGAGACACAATGCTCATTGAACAGGGTTATGATTTTTGACATGAAGGCAGGAGTATCTGTGTTAGGGGCGTATATGTTTAATATAGTAATTGGTTGACCATATAGTGACCCAGTTATAAAAATAAATCTCCCCTCCGGATCAGATATGTTTTTGTCAATTATGAATGGAACATTTTTATGGATAAGTATGGCTGTACCTCTACTGTTTGATTTGAAAGATGAGAAATACACCTGTCCCACCCAAGCTCTGCGGAGTTTGGCATGTTCAGCATCACAGAGGTGTGTCTCTTGTAATAGCGCAATGTCTGCCTTTTCCTTTTTTAGAGCACATAGTATCTTTTTTCGTTTTATTGCATGCCCTAGACCATGGCAGTTCCATGTCAATAGATTTAAGGTACTAGTCATCGTCATCGAGCAGTAATCGAACTTTAGTGCAAGTCATCGCTGGGTAAAAGTGGATAGTAATTACAGCTGCGTTCACATAAAAGGAAAATAAATGGTGTACATAAAATAATAATCTCTGAACACCCCAGCCGAGTTCCCAAACAACTCGACACATCCCGTTGGATCTATTACCCCCCCGCTCAGTCTCAATTCTGTGTTCCGAATAAAACAAAAACCGGGAACAGTTAGCAACGCACAACGTCTCCCTCTCCCCACCAAAGAAATGCCTCATCCTCACCACCCCGCATTGAGTAAATAACACAGTTGCCCTCGTCCAGACCACAGTAAAAGAGGGGAGAAAAATAAAAATCAATAGCCCAGCCTACATATACCTCCCCCAAGGGACATAGGGAACCCCAGGTAATAATAGCAACAACAACAAAAAACAGGGAAATAAAAGTAGGCTGAAACATTAGTAGGCCTAGGTTAGGCTATACAGCCCATCCCTCTCAGTTAAAGGACAATAAATATAAATTGGACGGCTATAATGACATTTAGGGGGTGGATCTCTGGATATCGGCTATATGTCGTCTTACCTCCTTTAGTAATGGCATTAATCGCATTTAGTCATTGGTCTGTTTCTCATTGGCCAGGATTGTCTTTCAAAAAACGTTTTGCCTCTTCGGGAGTTTTGAAGTGTCGCAAGGCTCCTTGGTGAAGAATCCTGAGCTCGTTTGGGTATTTGAATCCCCTGAAGATGCCTCGGTCAATTGAGTATTTCTTCACTTCGTCAAATTCTCGGCGCTTTCGGCGTATTCCAGCTGACAGGTCCTGGTGTAAAGCGAGTTTGGTGTTTCCCACTGTGATGGTGTTGTTTTTCGCCGCCAGTAGGACTCGTTCCTTGTCGGTGAGTCTCAGGAAACGTATGGTGATTGGGCGCGCTGGTTGTCCGGCTGCTGGTGGGGGCCTCAGTGCTCGGTGAGCTCTCTCGAGTTCTATGGGCCTGTCGGTGGGCAGGTGGAGCCACTCGGGAAGTTTGTCTTGCAGGTAGCGGATCAGTGGCATGTTTCCCTCTTCTTTTTCGCCCAGATTGAATAGAACACAATTATTCCTTCGCCCCCTGTTTTCCAGGTCCTCTGTTTTCTCTTCCAGATGCTCGATTTTCTTTTTAGCGTATGCTATTGTTTCCATGGCATCTGTCAATAAGTTTTCCATGGATAGGATTCGCCCCTCTGCCTCGTCCAGGCGTTTATGGTTCTTGTTGTTGATGTCAGGCAAAGCGTTTTCCAGGATTGTCACCTTGCCCCCTATCGCACTGAGCTGAGAGTTAATGGCATCTAATTTGGTGTTTAGTTCTGTACGTTGGGATCTCAACTCAGAAAGGATGTCTTCGACAGAGTGCGAGGTTGGCATTCGTTGTGCCTCGTGGGGGAGCGGGTTCTCTTGCTCCTGGCTAATGGCGCTAGTTTTTTCTGAAGCTAGCTTCTTCTTGGAGGCTTTTTCCGTCGCTAATACTCGAGTCCGGGTAAAAATGTCACATGTAGTGTCGCCTTTTGTAGCCGCCATGACTTTTTCTTACTAAAGCTAAATGAGTGTGAACTTGGAGTGGAGGTAAGATTAGGAATTGGAAACTACTTGTGCGGAGCTCTTAGTTCATGCGGCCATCTCGTTCAAGGGTCACGTGATCCCCCCTTAATTGCTCTTTTTAAAAATTATTATTCGTGGTTATTGGCCTAATTCTGCCCTACATGCATTGTTTGTAGTTTTCCTCTGGACATGTAGGATAATCTTACAGAACTCTGCATGCAGGGTTTCAATGGGGTGTTTATCCCATTGGGTGAAATCTTGTTTTGCAAGTGGACCTGTCATAAAGTGCAATTGGTTCAATGACACATTTTAATTAAATTTGAATACTTGTTTTTAATGGCATAGGTTGCCCTGCGTGAACTCTTACATTTATAATGCTACAGAAAACCTTCCCCGGGTTACTGTTCACACACATGCCTCTGTAATTGTTAAGGTCAAATGTATCTCCGTTCTTAAAGATTGGGGCTATAAATCCTTGATTCCAGATGTCAGGGAAATAACCTACACTCAGGATCAAATTAAACCGTTTGAATATAGCCATTTGAAATCCATCTGTCTCTCTCTCTGTCGGTTAGAACTCCCATTTCCCTCACATCACTCCTTTATGTAAAGGCCTTAATCGAGAACAGAGGTGGGATCCATGTTATTGGTCACATACACATGGTTAGCAGATGTTAATGCGAGTGTAGCGAAATGCTTGTGCTTCTAGTTCCGACAATGCAGTAATAACCAACGAGTAATCTAACCTAACAATTTCACAACAATTACCGTATGCACACAAGTGTGAAGGAATGAATAAGAATATGTACATAAAAAAAATATATGAATGAGTGATGGTACAGAACGGCACAGGCAAGATGCAGTGGATGGTATAGAGTACAGAATATACATATGAGATGAGTAATGTAGGGCATGTAAACATATAAAAGTGGCATTGTTTCATGGGGAAATGCAGTGGGGTCAAAAGTATTCAGACACACGCGTACACACATTCCCAGGTTTGTTTGTCCCCTGTGGCAGTAACTTCTGACTGGCACCCTGGTTCTCGCACTAAACCCAGTCTCCTGTCCCCCTCCAAATGTGAGCTGTAGTAAGATGTTCCTCTTGTAGGACAATAAACATGAAATCTGTATCAGCCTGGCAGAGGGCCAGTAGTCCTGACCTGTGTAAGGGGACCCCCTCTTGTGTTTGAGTGGGACCATTGGGTGCCCCAGGAGGACGGGTGGCCCTCTGGAATGTCCCCCTCCTGGCTCAGGTGACATCCCTCTAGGAGGAGTCCATGCCACAGCTCCAGTGTCTGCACTGTTCATAATCAAACACACACACCTACGCCAGATTAGCGACTTCCACCACAGTGCCAGACTGAACTGAAGACTGAACAGATTGACGTATTTACTCTATCTGAAGGTATCTCTTTTATTGCAGGGGTGTCGAACTCATTCCATGGAGGGCCCTCCATGGAATGAGTTCGACACCCCTGCAATAAGTGTCTGCTGGTTTTTGTTTTTTTCCTTTCAATTAAGACGTAGACAACAGTTGGGGTAATGGGTAGTGGAGGGCTGGGTGGGTGCTTCTGATGGTCTATTGTGGTGTAAATAGCCAGGCTTTCTCAGGCGGATTCTGTTTCTGCGTTTCCTCACCGCTACTGTGGCTGAATACTGTGCTAGGCTTCCTTAACCACAGATCTCGCTCCCTCTTTCTCTCTCTCTGCTCTTCAGATCCTCTGTCTTTACATTCTTTGCATTAGCATCCAAATAAGGCATCAATTTAAGGAGTGTGACAGTCAAATCCTCTCTGGTTTACATTTCAGTGGTTGTTTTGGCAGCTCTTCACAATGCCCATCAAACGCTTTGAGGAATAAACAGATGTTCAGACAGCAGGCGACTGTCCAAACCTCTCTCCTAGCTAGCTTCAGTGTCGACCGCCAGCCTTTCTCAGCTGACCACCACACATTATACTTAAAACAACAGCGTGTCGCATCCACAGCAGCCTTCGTGTGAGACGGCCAATGGGCCCACACATGGGTGGCTTTTACTGGTCCAATCCCGGTCCAATCCTGGTTCTCGTGTTTGACATGTGTATTGTTAGCACCTCCCGCTGAAGGTCATCTCTGCTCACAATCCCATGCTATTCTCTCTGATAGGAGATCACTAGGGCCCACCACACATCCTTTATGTTGACCAGCGTCGAGGTGTTACTGCGCAGACTCTAATGTCGAGGGTCTTGTTGTGAGTCACTACACTTGAATAGGGGAGGAAGTAATAAGGTAGTGTGGAACTGGTGCTGTGGAAGAGCAGGACCCCCTGGCAGGCTGTGCTGTGTGGCGGTGGCTATCTGCTGCAGCTAGAGGAATGTGTTGTTGACCATGGAGGAGAGCAGTGCTGTGATCGCCCTCCCTGGTCTGGCTGTTGTCTCTCTGGTACTGGTTCCCTTGAATTGAATGAAGGAGTTAATGTTTTACTTCAGAGACTAACATTGTTCTCAACACACACTCCCAAGTTCTCTCAGTCAAGCTCATTTGATATCTGTTGCGTAGGTTCCTTCAGACGACAAGCGTGTTGTTGAATTGTGTTACACAAAGTTCGTAAGGCGCAATTGTTTTCGGTGGGGTTCTCGGGTTAGAGCACCGCCTGTATCTATTATCTAGCCTGCTGTGTTTGTATCTATTATCTAGCCTGCTGTGTTTGTATCTATTATCTAGCCTGCTGTGTTTGTACAGGTGAAAGCTCTTTTTTTTTTACAATTGTCTGGTATTATTGGGCCGTAGATCCATGTGAACAGGGCTCTCGTGTTATTTGGAGATGATATTACATTGAACAAGACCGTACTGTTCCAGGCAGCTCAATGTGATCTCTACCGGATATACCCCCAATATTACAGCTGGCTCTGGCCCAGGATTTCCTTTAGGAAAATTTGATGCCGGACATTTGACCGACAACATTTTAATTTACTGGACATTTGATACATTTACCAGACCCGTAAGCATTGGGCCTGATTAGGGCGTCCACCCACCGTGCTCAGAATGACAGGAATCACATTTAGAATGTGGTAATTCATATTAACAGAACATGCATTTCGCTGATGCAACAATGTGCGGTCCTTTTACAAAATTCTGATGTGCACTTTGAACATGCGCTTAAATATGTTATAACTGTCCAGATGTACTTTTCCTCAGCCAACAAGACGAGTAACAAAAAGCAAAATCACTAGCTTATGTCAATCTACTATAGTAGAAAAGTTTAGGCTACCTATTCTATTGGTCAGCTTGTCGAGAACGAAATAGCCTATTCCAAACAGACTCTGGGACAGTTGTGGGACGATAGATCCCAAATGTATCCAGCCAAAAGGCCTGATGCAACCGATCACAACATTTAGCTTCAAATGTTAAGCGCAGCAATGCGCACAAGGCAGTAAGTAGGCGATGCACAAATGTTCATTCCGTAATGCAATTAGCGGGGAAACAAATCAAATCAAATTTATTTATATAGCCCTTCGTACATCAGCTGATATCTCAAAGTGCTGTACAGAAACCCAGCCTAAAACCCCAAACAGCAAGCAATGCAGGTGTAGAAGCACGGTGGCTAGGAAAAACTCCCTAGAAAGGCCAAAACCTAGGAAGAAACCTAGAGAGGAACCAGGCTATGTGGGGTGGCCATTCCTCTTCTGGCTGTGCCGGGTGGAGATTATAACAAAACATGGTCAAGATGTTCAAATGTTCATAAATGACCAGCATGGTCGAATAATAATAAGGCAGAACAGTTGAAACTGGAGCAGCAGCACAGTCAGGTGGACTGGGGACAGCAAGGAGTCATCATGTCAGGTATTCCTGGGGCATGATCCTAGGGCTCAGGTCCTCCGAGAGAGAGAAAGAAAGAGAGAATTAGAGAGAGCATATGTGGGATGGCCAGTCCTCTTCTGGCTGTGCCGGGTGGAGACAGTTAACTAAATTCATACTGCCTCCAACTCATTGCAGCTGATGAAGCCTGCCTTAATTTTGTAATTGCCGCGTTCAAAACAACTGGGAACTCGGAAATCTCAGACTTCAGTGCGTTCAAGTCAACGAGGTACTGGGGGGGGGGGGGAGAAACTAGCTTCGACTGGAGAAAAAAACTCTTGAATGTTCATCCAACTTGGAACTCTAACTCGGGCCTCTTTCTAGAGCTCAGACTTTCCGACCTGAAGATCACTGACGTCATGATTTGACCTTTCCGAGTTCCTAGTTGTCTTGAAAGCGCCACAATGCTGCAGCAGCTCTTGCCCGGTCTGGCAGATTTTCAATTCGAAGGCTCTGTATCTGTATGCTGTACGCGTGATAAATGAGATGCATAACGAATATACTGTAAACGTGCCAATTTAATTCCACAAAATTATGAAAATTAACCTATAGGCCGATAAGCTTGAATAGTCAAATGTATTTACATCGACTGGTATTTCTATCAAGGAATAGCCTAAAAAGCATTATTACGCAATGAGATTTTTTTGTTATTTACTGGACAATTGGCCGATGGCAATTTTATTTATCAGCTTTAAAAAACAAAACAATTATGGACAAAAGCTGGCTATTACCGGCTAACTGAAATCTTGCCCGTCTGGGCATGCCATATTGGGTAGTTAGTTACCTTTTTGAGAGCTCAGCCATGGGACAATACCTTTTTCATCATGGTAGATACAGTTTTAGTCCACTCTCATAAAACACTGACTCTCAGGAGTTCTTCCACACTACAGTCGTGGCCAAAAGTGTTGAGAATGACACAAATGTACATTTTCACAAAGTCTGCTGACTCAGTTTGTATGATGGAAATTTGCATATACTCCAGAATGTTATGAAGAGTGATCAGATGAATTGCAATTAATTGCAAAGTCCCTCTTTGCCATGCAAATTAACTGAATTCCCCCAAAAACATTTCCACCGCATTTTAGCCCTGCCACAAAAGGACCAGCTGACATGGCTGGAGATCACTCTGTCATGCTGATTGAGTTTGAATAACAGACTGGAAGCTTCAAGAGGAGGGTGGTGCTTCGAGTCATTGTTCTTCCTCTGTCAACCATGGTTATCTGCAAGGAAACACATGCCGTCATCATTGCTTTGCACAGAAAGGGCTTCACAGGCAAGGATATTGCTACCAGTAAGATTGCACCTAAATCAACCATTTATCGGATCATCAAGAACTTCAAGGAGAGCGGTTCAATTGTTGTGGAGAAGGCTTCAGGACGCCCAAGAAAGTCCAGCAAGCGCCAGGACCGTCTCCTAAAGTTGATTCAGCTGCGGGATCGGGGCAACCCCAGTACAGAGCTTGCTCAGGAATGGCAGCAGGCAGGTGTGAGTGCATCTGCAAGCACAGTGAGGCGAAGACTTTTGGAGGATGGCCTGGTGTCAAGAAGGGCAGCAAAGAAGCCACTTCTCTCCAGGAAAAACATTCAGGGACAGACTGATATTCTGCAAAAGGTACAGGGATTGGACTGCTGAGGACTGGGGTAAAGTTATTTTCTCTGAATCCCCTTTCCGATTGCTTGAGGACTTGGGTAAAGTAATTTTATCTGATGAATCCCCTTTTCGATTGCCTGAAGACTGGGGTAAAGTAATTTTCTCTGAATCCCCTTTCTGATTGTTTGGGGCATCCGGGAAAAAAGCTTGTCCGGAGAAGACAAGGTGAGCGCTACCATCAGTCCTGTGTCATGCCAACAGTAAAGCATCCTGAGACCATTCATGTGTGGGGTTGCTTCTCAGCCAAGGGAGTGAGTTCACTCACAATTTTGCCTAAGAACACACACAGCCATGAATAAAAAATGGTACCAACACATCCTCCGAGAGCAACTTCTCCCAACCATCCAGGAACATTTTGGTGATGAACAACGCCCTTTCCATCATGATGGAGCACCTCGCCATAAGGCAGAAGTGATAACTAAGTGGCTCGGGGAACAAAACATCAATATTTTGGGTATGGCCAGGAAACCCCACAGACCTTAATCCCATTGAATTTGTGGTCAATCCTCAAGAGGCGGGTGGGCAAACAAAAACCCACAAATTCTGACAAACTCCAAGCATTGATTATGCAAGAATGGGCTGCCATCAGTCAGGATGTGACCCAGAAGTTAATTGACAGCATGCCAGGGCGGATTGCAGAGGTCTTGAAAAAGAAGGGTCAACACTGAAAATATTGACTCTTTGCATCAACTTCATGTAATTGTCAATAAAAGCATTTGACACTTATGAAATGCTTGTAATTATACTTCAGAATTCCATATTAACATCTGACAAAAATATCTAAAGACATTGAAGCAGAAAACTTTGGAAATTAATATTTGTGTCATTCTCAAAACTTTTGGCCACGACTGTGTTCTAGGATTATTTTTCAATTGGATGCTAGTGAAATGATTTAGGTTAACCGGTTGTAACTAGTAGGAAGTAATTTATTTTAGTTTGGGCAGAGGGATTCGGGGGATCCCCTTGTAGTTTTCCTGTGTTATAAATGTGGCGACGCTGAAAGGGAACCTGAACTGGTTGAAGGGGCTAGTCAGAACAGCAGATGGTATGGATCATGTCAAGCCACCTTTGGCCTCGTCTCATGTTGCCTCATTATTAGTACCATGTTTGTTTTTGTCGATTTTAATATAAATTGTCCTGCTCAGGGTCTCTAGTCTCCAGATTAATAGTTTAATTTAGTTGGCAGTTCACTGCAGACAGATGCCTCCACAGCTACAGTAGCTGTGTGATTTATTGAGGAATTGTGCTGCTACGTTAACACTAAATGGTCTCTGTTTAGTGTAAATAATGTTCTACCAGGTCAGCTGATCAGCATCCGCTCCACAGTAACGTTCGTTACAACAGAACACTATGGGCCACGTGTTCAGACTGTCTGGCTTGTAAAGTGATGTGTTCCCTTCTGTCTGTCTTTCTCAAGGGTGCTGGACAGGACAAGCTCGGGATCTACATCAAGTCTGTTGTGAAGGGAGGTGCGGCTGAAGTGGTGAGGGTTTTAGATCATGCCGACTCCATACAGAATGACCTCATCTAGATTGACTCACAATGTTGCTATAATATGACTTCTCTCTCCTTCCCCCTCCCTACTCTGTGTGTTTCTGTGTGCGTGTTACATTTGTTTTTGTGTGTTTAGGACGGTCGTCTGGCTGCAGGGGACCAGCTGCTGAGTGTGGACGGCCGCAGCCTGGTGGGCCTCTCCCAGGAGAGGTAATGCCTCAAACTTCCCTGACCCACCTCGCCCCGGGTCACTCCCCAACACAACACCAATTGGACCTTGTGTACAGAACAACCTGGGTTTAGGAGTGAAACAGGACACGTAATGTCCTGCTGTTGTTATCCATATAAAGCTCTGAAGAGTGGAGAAACCAAGATGAAACCGATAGGGTACATCAAGGCCAATTTGATACAAAGAGCTCTTTCAGTAGCAGCAGTCACACCATAGAAGGAAATTAGCTCAATCACGTAGAACAAGCAGAGACTATCTACAGTGCACTGACTTACAATGACCTCCACTATGTTTATGTTGGGTCTAGTAGTAATGAATAGCTTATCCTTGGTTCACACCTCTCTCAGATTAGTTAGAGCGTTGGGTTAGCGCTTTGGCCCAGTAACTGAAAGGTCGCTAGTTCGAATCACCGAGCCGACAAGGGGAAAACTCTGTCTGTGCCCTTGGGCAAGGCACTTGAACCCTAATTGCTTGGTAAAGGCTGACCCTGACCGGTACCCCACTCTCTGAGGGTGTCTCGGGGAGAGTTGGGATATGAAAAAAAAAATCCAAATTCAATTTCACACATGAGTGTGACACATACTTGTACATAGGATAAATATAAGCACCCACCATAGAAACGATACCCTTTCAGACAAACACACACAAACCTTTTGGACATTTTATTTTGGTTTCCAAATGCCAAAACAGTTGAGGCTCAGTGCTCAATCTATAACATTGTTGTCTATTCTCGTAGGGGGGAAAAATGGGACTTTTAAAATTGAATTGCCACGTTGATTTAAAAGCACACTTTTATATCTGCTTGTAAACTGACAACAGAATCTGGTCCAAGTCTTGGATTTATTGATTGCTTTGAGAAGTTTGTTTGTGTGTGTGTGTCTGCCAATGATTAACCACAAGGCTTGAGCACCAAACAGACAGTCGAAAACTGTTGGGAAATGAACTTCTTCTAAATAACTATTGCGTATGGAGAATGCCATTCCTGATACAGTACTGTTAACTCCTGGTCTGCCAATGGACAATGGAAGTCTCATAAACATCAGTCCTTGGTACTGCCATGATGAAAAACTAGAACTTTGGCATATTTGCTTTGTTCTGTTGCATTCAATCATCTTCCCAGTCCAATGAATTCTGAATCCCATTAATATCTCTTCTCAGGGCTGCAGAGTTAATGACGAGGACAGGCTCTGTGGTGACACTGGAAGTGGCCAAACAGGGTGCTATTTACCACGGCCTGGCCACACTCCTCAACCAGCCTTCTCCTATGATGCCCAGAGGTAAGGGTCTGCTAGGACAACGGGGGCACTGCTGGTAACTATGGTCCATAGGGCGCAGGTAAAAAAGTAATTCACTATATAGGGAATAGGTGGCCATTTCGGGTGCAGACAATGTCCCTCCTTGTTCCCTGTAACGGTCTAGAGTCAGAGGAAAGCCGAGGTTTGACTAAGTAGATAATGAGGGTTTGTGGGCTCCAGATTCCATGAAATGTCAGAAGCAAAAGTCTACTTTGTTTTGTTTTCAACATTCAGCCTCTAGACTTCTGTGGTATTGGAGCGAGACGGTTGTAGTTTATGGGGCGTTGGCTGGCTGGCTAGTGTTTGTACTGAGACTGTGACTGATAGTTAACAATGTCCATTGTACATGTACTGTCTGCTATGGTTGGCTCATTAAGGGGCGACGGGTAGACAAATTGGGCCAGTAACCGAAAGGTTGCTGGAATCTAGATCGAATCCCGAGCTGACAAGGTAAAAATCTGTCGTTCTGCCCCTGAACAAGGCAGTTAACCCACTGTTCCTAAGCCGTCATTGTAAATAAGAATATGTTCTTAACTGTCTTGCCTAGTTAAATAAAAAATGATTTTCCTCCTTTTCCTCTCAGCGTTACAAGGAGGACGTGATAAGAACGGTAAACTGAGACCAAAGAGTGAAGGCTTTGAACTGTACAACAACTCAGTCCAGAACGGCTCTCCAGAGAGCCCCCAGGGTGACTGGCAGGCCTACCCAGAACCAAAGAAGTTGAGCGGGGAGGAGAGACTACTGAAGAACCGGGCCGACCACCGCTCCAGCCCCAACGTGGCCAGTGAGTAGATGGGCGATTCCAGCGTTATGGACATTAGATTTACATGCTAAATTAAGGGGTCCATTCTGTCTCACAAAATAGAACTGTAACTTTTGCTGTGTGAGTATAGCACCCATTGGAAGGAGTGCATACCCCAAAAACTGGACTTGTTAATATTGACCTGTTGTATGTTTTTCTTTGTGTTATTTATATTTTGTGGTTTGGAGAAGAAGAAAATATATATTATATATATATATATATATATATATATAATCACGTGTTGGAGAAATTAAGCAAATAAGAAGTATTATGGATGTTACTTGAAATGGCATTTTGGGGAGACTGAACATATTAGCTAAAGTCTTTGTTTGTTTTAGGTCAAATCATGGATTGCCATTTCGAAGGAAAGGCTTGGCTGAACACAAAAACAATAAAATGAATATTGTCATTTCTATTATTACTTTAGAGAGGAAAAGCAGCCCTTATGGATGTTACACCCTCCGTTGTGGACATTAAGAGTCTGAAATAGACATTCAAATCTACAAGATTTCTTGATCCGACTCTATCATAACGTGTTGTCATTTGGAACGTCTTTAAAATGTCCGCAAAAGGCATAGTACAGGGGTGTCCGACTCTTTTCTTTCCCCGGGGGGCAACGAGGTCCGGAGGGCCGCACTGAAAATTGGTTGTATTTCCTTGTCGTCAATATTTGCAATGCATAGTCCTCTGTCAATCATTTCTGGAATTGTGGATGCTCCCTGGCTGTTTTGTGATTATTAGCGAGCTGGACAGTCAAGAAACTGTATGTATATGTAGGTCCATTATCAATCCTAAAGAGTTTCCATTTGGTTTAGTCATTTTAAAGTATATTGAGTTTGTTTCAGTTAAATGTTTTACATTTTTACTCAAACCCCCCTCGGGCTGGATTGGACTCCCTAGCGGGCCGGATCCGTATGTTTGACACCCCTGGCATAGTACTTTAGGATTGAGTAATTACAGGTAGCCTTATACAAGGCCAGACACCACACCATAACAGGTCATTTTCTATCTTTATATACAGTACCAGTCAAAAGTGTGGACACCTACTCATTCAAGGTTTTTCTTTATTTGATTTTTTCTACATTGTAGAATAATAGTGAAGACATTACAACTAGGAAATAACACATGGAATCAGGTAGTAACCCAAAAAGTGGTAAACAAATCTAAATATATTGTAGATTTTAGATTCTTCAAAGTAGCCACCCTTTTCCTTTGACAGCTTTGTGCACTCTTAGAATTCTCTCAACCAGATTAACCTGGAATGCTTTTTCAACAGTCTTGAGGGAGTTCCCATATATGCTGAGCGCTTGTTGGCTGCTTTTCCTTCAGTCTGCAGTCCAACTCATCCCAAACAATCTCAATTGGGTTGAGGTCGGGTGATCTAATGCAGCACTCATCACTCTCCTTCTTGGTCAAATAACCCTTACACAGCCCGGAGGTGTGTTGGGTCATTGTCCTGTTGAAAAGGAAATGATATAGTCCCACTAAGCGCAAACCAGATTGGATGGTGTATCACTGTAGAATGCTCTGGTAGCCATGCTGGTTAAGTGTGCCTTGAATTCTAAATAAATCAGACTGTGTCACCAGCAAAGCACCATCACACCCACCACCACCTCCATGCTTCACGGTGGGAACTACACATGCGTTCACCTACTCTGCGTCTTACAAAGATACGGCGGTTAGAACCAAAAATCTCAAACTTGGACACATCACACCAAAGGAGAGATTTCCACTGGTCTAATGTTCATTGCTCATGTTTCTTGGCCCAAGCAAGTCTCTTTAATATTTTTACCAAATAGGGCCATCTTCTGTATACTACCCTGTCACAACACAACTGGTTGTCTCAAATGCATTAAGGACAGAAATTCTACATATTCACTTTTAACAAGGCACACCTGTTAATTGAAATGCATTCCAGGTGACTACCACATGAAGCTGGTTGAGAGAATGCCAAGTGTGCAAAGCTGTCATCAAGGCAAAGTGGCTACTTTGAAGAATCTAAAATATATTTGTATTACACTTTTTTTGGTTACTACATGATTCCATATGTGTTGTTTAATAGTTTTGATGTCTTCACTTCTATTCTACAATGTAGAAAATAGTCAAAATAAAGAAAAACCCTGGAATGAGTAGGTGTGACCCAACTTTTGACTGGTACTGTATATTGACTTTTCTGGACACTGGATTAAGTCTATGTATTTTGGGGGATTTCATTGGAAGAAGACACTATACTGCCATGTGTGAGAAATGCATTTCAGCATACATTTTCCAAAATAATCTTAGCTAGAACACATTTTCAAGATATCACCAATTGCTTCAGTAAATGTCTGATGAATTACGTCCCAGAACGAGCACACGACGTGGTGAATGCACAAGCTTCTGGAGCTTAAGATATGATACGTCGATGTCCATCACATCCATATCTGTTATGGATGTTACGGATATCATAACACTGATACTGATAAAGAAAAGCGAATCCAATTATAAACCATATAAAACCTTGATGAAAGTTAGCCTTACAGAGAATGTTTCAAAAGGATCTTTTTGGATGTTACATTGCCTGTCCCAGTCAGCCACTATCTTTACAGGACTGTAGAACACGCAAATAAAACTCAAGGCACTTAAATTTGTCTGTCTCATTAATATCTTGTCATAGCTAACACTGGGGGACAGCTGTGAGTGGAAAAACAAGCTCTGTGAGCCCTTTCTAAAAGCCATGAAATATGATTAACTGGAAAGTATTAATTGAAACTTGGCCACCTTCTCTGTAATCATAAAAATGCATGCAATTTCCTACTTACACTTTTCAAATAAACTCCAACACATGGACCTTTTGTGCTGGGTTGGAACAAAAACCTCCAAACCCCATAGCGCTCCAGGGCAAGAGATGGCGAATGTCAGGTTGGCATTTATTGTCATGTCTTTCCCTGGAGGCAGCTCTGCAGAGTGGTCACTAGCTAGCACAGCCACAAAGTCATAATCTCATTTTTAAACCTAACCTTAATAACCCTAATGCCTAACCTTATATTAAGACCAAAAAGCAAATGGCCCATCTAGCGGAAATCACTAAGTTCTGCCTCCATGGCAAGATTCATGACAATAAATGTCAACTTGCTGGTGACGGGTGATCACTGGAGTAGTGTGTGCGTGTGTGTGTCCACTGAGTTAGTGTCTGCTCAGCTCTGACTACCTGGTGTTTTTCCTCCAGACCAGAGTCAGAGTCCAGGAGGAAATACCGTCTACCCAGGAGGACCTGGGACAAAGATCACCTCCGTCTCCACGGGCAACCTGTGTGCTGATGTGAGTAACCACAGCAACACCACCAGTCAGAGGAATGTCGCCGTAACATATCTCCCTGAGGAAGGTCTACTCGGTCTCAGTTATGAGACCAGACCACACCAAGACATTACCAGTCACACAACTGGACATGTCACACAAGAGTAGGACAGGACAGTGACATTATTGCAGCGTTCCCTGTGTTCGATCTGTTCTTCTCAGCTCTCACAATCAAAACAATAACCAAGATTACTAAGAGTCATTATCGGTGGTAAAATCACAACGTTCCAGTGTAACTGAAAATAGCTTTATCTATTGTTCCCCCTGTAATAAATCCTCATCAGCTCTCCAACCACTATCACTGATGAGCTACCCAGCTGTGGTGTTCGTGTGCTGCCTCTCCAACATTCTTATCCTGTCAACAAACAATGGTCTCCCTGAGCACAGGACCCCACCGCCATATGCTACCGTTAATAACACTGATGCCGGAAATCTGCACCGTGGCCACGAGCGTTTGGTCTAGTTTATCCGACGTCTCTTAGCCAACCGTAGTGCGTGTTCTAATCGTAGTCCCCTTTTTCTATAGGACGAGCCCTCTCCACCTCGTCCCGAGGCCTACCCAATCCCCACTCAGACCTACCCCAGGGAATACTTCACCATCCCAGCCTCCAAGTCTACAGACCGGATGGGCCCGGCTGCGGGGCAGTTATACACTGACGACAGGGGCCCTCCTGGCTCCATGGAAGACCACCACAACAGCAGCATCGCCATACAGGTGGGCACACAAGCAAAGGAATCATGCAGAAATGTTTTGTCTGAATAGCATCTCTCATAATATGACATACTATACCTGCATGTTGCTAATTTATACATGTACTAGGTGTAAAAGTGCTGTGCTGCTCTTGCACTGTGTTAATGTTTGTGTATGTGATTGCTGTGTCTGTCCTCTCAGCGGATGGGCCACTCTCAGGAGGAGCTGTGTGACCTCCCAGGGGGCTACCCTCCAGCCCCCCTGCGTCCTGAGGACCTGGTCCACCTGCAGCAGCAGCAGAGAGAGGCTGACTACCAGCGGGGCAGTGGGGAACACTGGGTCAACCACCACCAGGTCTCCTCCTCCGTGGAGTCCTCCACCTCCAGCCAGGAGCACCTCAACTACTCCTCCAACAAGACCCAGAGCAACCACAAGAGTGGCCCAGGACGCTGGAAGACCCCTGGCCCCATCGCCCCGCACCCAGGCCCCGTGGCTCAGGCCACACGCACAGACCTCCCACCCCCTCCACCGCCCCCTGTACACTACCAGGACTTTGATTCCCAGCCCGACCTGCCCCTACCCCCCCCTCCCTCGGCCTCCCAGCAGCAGGCAGCAGCCGCCGACCGCAAGAAGCGAGAGGAGCAGCAGCGCTGGTACGAGAAGGAGAAGGCTCGGTTAGAGGAGGAGAGGGAGAGGAAGAGGAGGGAACAGGAGAGGAAGCTGGGACAGGTCCGTAACCCATCCATGCCTGTAGCCCACAACAACAACAACCAACATGGGGGAACACTCCCCCCTCCCACACAGCACTATCAGATGCCCCCTCCCCAGTCCCCCATGCCAATGCAGCAGGTGCCCTTGCCCTACTTCCCCCCCCAGGGCCAACAGCAGGCCCAGCAGCAGCAGCCCCCCAGGCCCGAGAAACTGTCCACTCTGCCCAGAGCGACGACCCTGCCCCCTCAGGGTAACCCAATGGACACAGTGATCAGAGAGCTGCTCCCCCAGCAGCAGCCCCGCACCATCGAGCGCCGGGACCTACAGTACATCACCATCAGCAAGGCGGCGCTGTCCTCCAGCGACAGCCTGTCCCCAGACCCCTGGAAGAGAGACGCCCGGGAGAAGCTGGAGAAGCAGCAGCAGCTGCACATCGTAGACCTGCTGGACAGGGAGATCCAGGACCTGCAGGCTAAGCCGGAGCGTACGGCCGAGGAGAGCGACCGGCTCAGGAAGCTGATGCTGGAGTGGCAGTTCCAGAAGAGACTGCAGGAGTCCAAACAGAGTGATGAGGAAGATGAGGAGGATGACGACGAGGACGTGGACTCCATGATGATCATGCAGCGGCTGGAGGCGGAGAAGAGAGCAAGGGTGAGCTGCCCTGGAGAGCAGGGGTCTAGTGTAGCACACTGGAGAACATGGAGAAGGTACGCTGTGCTATAGAGAATCATACAGAACATCAGGGAGGTAAGGTGTATGGAGGAAGACTTGTGGCCCAAGATGTTCAGTGCTGAGATCATTAGATTCACAGACTCATCATTGATTACAGTAGACCCATTTATAAATTCCTGAGCTCTCTGAACATTTTGAGCCACTTGACTCACAGGGCATGACATTTCTCATGCCAAGGAAGGGCCAGCCATGGGCCAAGCAGGGCAGTGGGAAGATAGGAAATGGAACTGGTCTTAAAGGGATACTTCAGAATTTTGGCAATGAAGTCCTTTATCTACTTCTCCACCGTCAGATGAACTCGTGGTCTCTGCGTGCAGTTTGAAGGGAGTTGCTAACAAGTGTTAGCTCAATGGATAACAATTTCTAACTGGCGTTAGCGCAATGACTGGAAGTCTATGGTAACTGTCAGCATGCTAGTAGATACCATAGACATCCAGTCATTGCGCTAACGCTAGTTAGCATAAGCCTGCGAAACTGCCTCGAACTTCCAACATACTGGATGCAGATCACAAAAACAGTATGCATGAGTTCATCCGACTCTGTAAAGTAGAGAAAGGGCTTCATTTCCATTATCCTAAAGTATCCCTTCAATGGGTACAGAGTAGGATATGGAATTCCCCTGAGGAACTCCCATTAAGTAGCTAGCTACAATGAATGTTTTGCAGTGTGCACCTGCAACATGCTTATGCTCATTGCTTTGCCACATGCTAAGCTGAGCTGCTGTTCTCAACTGGCTGCAAGAGAGGGAGGGGCAGGATGCCGGACACACAACAAACCTACATGGAAAAGTAGAAATTGTTTTTGTTTTTTTCAATATTATGGCCATTTGGAAATGATTCATCTCCTGGTCTAACAGGATGGCCATCAGAAAGTGTTACATTCGGCAAGAAAACAGTGACTTGAATCGAGTAAAACGTCATCTAACTAGGGTTAATGTCCCTGGTCTCCTCAGACAACAGCACAGATGAACATAAACC
Organism: Oncorhynchus clarkii lewisi; assembly: GCF_045791955.1. Taxonomy (NCBI): domain Eukaryota; kingdom Metazoa; phylum Chordata; class Actinopteri; order Salmoniformes; family Salmonidae; genus Oncorhynchus; species Oncorhynchus clarkii. The sequence goes on along the minus strand of NC_092150.1, from coordinate 65,249,179 downwards.
AGCGAGGCCCCTCTAGTATATTACTCCTCATTAGTAACTGTTACAACATTACTGTCTCTGTTTAGTGAGACTCCAGGAAGTTTCCTTAAGTAGTGAGCAACATTCTTCTGAGTCCCTGCCATCTAGGCTCTGGCATCTCAGGGGGGGGGGGTGGGGGGGCTCCATGCGAGGAATCGGACGGAGCGATGTGGAGCGTTATCGGTCTGAGGGGAAGTGTGCCGTACATTCACCGCTGGCTGTAATCAGCCCCATACTGGGGAGGAATGTTCCTGGCACCACATCACTGCTGCCTCTAAAACCCCTAGCAATGTTTTCACCTTCTTCTTCTATGTCCCCCTCCTCCTCTTTTTTTAATCTCTATTTACTCACTCTCTTTATCCCATTTCCTATCCTCCTCTGTTTTCTCTCTCTTTATCCCACGTTCCTATCCTCCTCTGTTTTCTCTCTCTTTATCCCACGTTCCTATCCTCCTCTGTTTTCTCTCTTTATCCCACGTTCCTATCCTCCTCTGTTTTCTCTCTCTTTATCCCACGTTCCTATCCTCCTCTGTTTTCTCTCTTTATCCCACGTTCCTATCCTCCTCTGTTTTCTCTCTTTATCCCACGTTCCTATCCTCCTCTGTTTTCTCTCTCTTTATCCCACGTTCCTATCCTCCTCTGTTTTCTCTCTTTATCCCGCGTTCCTATCCTCCTCTGTTTTCTCTCTCTTTATCCCACGTTCCTATCCTCCTCTGTTTTCTCTCTTTATCCCATTTCCTATCCTCCTCTGTTTTCTCTCTCTTTATCCCACGTTCCTATCCTCCTCTGTTTTCTCTCTCTTTATCCCACGTTCCTATCCTCCTCTGTTTTCTCTCTTTATCCCACGTTCCTATCCTCCTCTGTTTTCTCTCTTTATCCCATTTCCTATCCTCCTCTGTTTTCTCTCTCTTTATCCCACGTTCCTATCCTCCTCTGTTTTCTCTCTCTTTATCCCACGTTCCTATCCTCCTCTGTTTTCTCTCTCTTTATCCCACGTTCCTATCCTCCTCTGTTTTCTCTCTCTTTATCCCATTTCCTATCCTCCTCTGTTTTCTCTCTTTATCCCACGTTCCTATCCTCCTCTGTTTTCTCTCTCTTTATCCCACGTTCCTATCCTCCTCTGTTTTCTCTCTTTATCCCACGTTCCTATCCTCCTCTGTTTTCTCTCTTTATCCCACGTTCCTATCCTCCTCTGTTTTCTCTCTTTATCCCACGTTCCTATCCTCCTCTGTTTTCTCTCTTTATCCCACGTTCCTATCCTCCTCTGTTTTCTCTCTCTTTATCCCACGTTCCTATCCTCCTCTGTTTTCTCTCTCTTTATCCCACGTTCCTATCCTCCTCTGTTTTCTCTCTCTTTATCCCACGTTCCTATCCTCCTCTGTTTTCTCTCTCTTTATCCCACGTTCCTATCCTCCTCTGTTTTCTCTCTCTTTATCCCACGTTCCTATCCTCCTCTGTTTTCTCTCTCTTTATCCCACGTTCCTATCCTCCTCTGTTTTCTCTCTCTTTATCCCACGTTCCTATCCTCCTCTGTTTTCTCTCTCTTTATCCCACGTTCCTATCCTCCTCTGTTTTCTCTCTCTTTATCCCACGTTCCTATCCTCCTCTGTTTTCTCTCTCTTTATCCCACGTTCCTATCCTCCTCTGTTTTCTCTCTCTTTATCCCACGTTCCTATCCTCCTCTGTTTTCTCTCTCTTTATCCCACGTTCCTATCCTCCTCTGTTTTCTCTCTCTTTATCCCACGTTCCTATCCTCCTCTGTTTTCTCTCTTTATCCCACGTTCCTATCCTCCTCTGTTTTCTCTCTTTATCCCACGTTCCTATCCTCCTCTGTTTTCTCTCTCTTTGATTTCCTCTTCTTCCGCAGCAGACTGCTGTCCCAGCAATCTCTGTTCTAGACTTGGTACGTTCTATCTTTACGCATTCTCCCTCCTTTCTCCTTTCTTACTTGTCTTGGGCTCCACCTGTGTTTCCTCTCCTTCATTCTCTGCCCTCCCTCATCAGGCCTGGGGGCCGGCTGCTGTGCTCGTGGGGCGGGTTCGGGAAGTTGGAGGTGCCACTCTTGGCTCTAGAGTAGCCACGGGGAAGTCATCCTGCGATTCTCATTGGCTGTTGGGGACCCTGTCGATCTGTGGAACAGTGATCTAACTTGGTCTCTGTGAGAGCCCAAGGCCACACAGCCACACTAATTATTTTGGTCAGGGCTCATTTAAAGACGATATCAAATAATAATGCCTCGTAAGATAAATCATCATCATTGATTAAAACAATTCCCAGAAAGAAAAAGAAAGTCAGTAGGACACACTAATCTCACCTATAAAAAAAATGAATGTAAAACTAACTGGGGCATGGTTAAATAAAGTATTTGTTCCAGGGAGGCTCAGTACCATGCAGCTGTTGTTTCAGAGCAGGGAGCTGCCTGGCCTGCTGTCTGTGCATGGTGGAAGACCCTCCCCAGCAGCGGTCACCTGCATGTGGGGCATAACCATCATTGCACCGTGTTGGGTGTCAGTCCACTTCATTCCAGTCATCCAACTGTGTGTGAACAATGCTTGTGCTCAGCCTGAATGCGGTAGCATCTCTCCTCCTCTCTCATTGGGGAAGTTGCACAGTGTTTTCTTCTGTCCGTCTGTAGTCATGTTTCATCTGGTGATTGACTTCCAGTCTGTTGTTTGGCCATCATGACATCAGTGAAAACAAAGTGGACACTCCTCTGCTCCACTCTGCCATGCCGTTGTTGTTTGTTGTTGCTGCACGTTGTTGTCATTCATTCTGCATGTCCAGCTGTCGCCATGTGCCTGTCTGCAGTGCACACTGCTTCTCTCAACACAGACGACCTATCCTGTGGCAGAGTGGAAATCCCCCCCCTCCCCCCACTAGACGTTTAACTAAGCATACAGAGCATTCCCCCACAATATCTAGACCTAGACGTTTTCAACACAACGGGCCCTTGTCTGGAAACCCGATGCCCCTGACAGGGGGCCAATCTGCTGAATGAGCCTGTGTATAGACGTGTGTAGGTGCAGACATTAGAGCTTTACCGTTGAGCTGTGACGGACTGAGGAAACACGAGCTGACTGGATTAACGTGAACTCAAGGTAGGACAGTGTGACGAGCGCATCGGTAGGTTTGCTTCAGTTGGAGATCTGAGGATAGTTTTTGTTACTAAGTTGTACTTCCACCTTTTCACCTTAGAGAGCAGGGCCTCGAATAACACTTATGTATAACACATTTGGGTCTACTATATGAAACGGTTCGATTTAACACACCTTTTAGGAGATCATAGACTGTAGGACGACTCCCCGGGCCGTGCACACGGTGCTGAATGGTGTGTGTGTGTGTGTGTGTGTGTGTGTGTGTAGTTGCAGGATGAGGAGAGGCGGAGGAAGCAGCAGCTGGAGGAGATCCGTAAGCGCGAGGCGGAGGACCGGGCCAAGCAGGAGGAGGAGAGACGCTGGAGAGAGGAGGAGAGGGCCAGACGAGAGGTCGATGAGAAGGTACACCTCCCTGACGGGACCCATTGGACCGTGTACACTACACAGTCCTCTCAGCAGTTCGCTAACACACAGCTGGTTAGACGGGTTCTGACAAAATATGATACATTTCTATGAAAGTGATTTCTGTTCAGTCAGACTGTAATAAGATTATTGTTTAATATTTTATATGAATCTGATAGATCTCAATGGAATCCCAATGCAGCTGTGTTTCATTGTTTTTTGTAAAAACAATTTTGACGCTAGTTAAGTTTTTGTAAAGGATTGATGTCATTGCCAGCAGAGCAGATTAAAGCAGAAAGCCACAGCCAAATCGGAAGCAGAGGACATCAGAGTAACGGAGTGTAAACCCAGAGAGAGACTTCAGAGACTAAGCTGCACTGTAATTAAAGTATTACCCCGTGGGGATCTGCCCAGCTAATTGTAGTTTACCTCATGAAAAAGGAGTCGTGCCTAAACAGAACAGCCCACCAGCATAAGAGAACAATTATACAGTGGAAAGTAAAGACCCATCTGTGGGGACCACTTCCCTTCAGGGGGTGTAGAGGGGCAACTGAGGCGGCGGCCATTTTTATAATCTGCTAACATTACCAGCTTTTTCAAGGTTTCTACTGTTCCTGGTCACTCTCCACAGAGCTGTAAGTGATCCTGTATGAAGAATTGTGAACACTACAATGAACCAATCAGAGAACTGTGGAGGGGACTGTCTGGCTGGGTTTTTAGGACTCCAGTCGAGTAGTGATGGAGGTAGTATTCAGTGTTCTGTGTACAGGAGAAGTAGTATTGGGTCAGAGAGCCCACAGCCAGACAGAATGCTCACTTATCTTAATGATGCCTGGTGGTGTTTGGTCTGTCAGGGGCCAAGTGTGGTTTTGGAGCACTGAGTGTTTCCTGTCCTCAGTCCCAGTCAGTAATGGGGATGTTGAATCACCAGTGGTCTGAGAGCATCAGCATCCAGTCATCTGACCTTGTGTGACAATGTTACAACATCCCAGCGCCATTTTGTTTTCACTGTGTGACCATTGATTTAGTTGTTTTCCTGTGAGTCATCCTCAGACCACTGGTAATCTAAAGCTCTGTAATCATGACAACGATGTCCTAACGGCATGTTCTCAAGATGGTCCCCTTCCTCTGTGTTATGTAATGTTATGAATGGATGCATGTAACCCTCCTACCCCCAAAAAGCATGGGAGTCACTTGTTGTTGTCTATGTCCGGTTGTTTATGGAATCCTACGTTTGTTGGAAGCCATTTGTCATTTCATCAGGCACTGCTTTGGAACTGCTGTTGGAATGCCCCACCCTCGCTGTGGCCATACCAGAGTACAACACATCACCATCCTCTCATCGACGTCATATACCTACCTACCCACCATACCACACACTAACCCAGGGGATCCATGTACAGAAACCAGAGCCAACCAATCTCTGTTACTAGCTGGTCCCTTTTCCAGAGCTAAAACCATAGAACCCCTCTAAAAGTCCTTGAGTTCAAGCCTATCGAATCACTTGACTGTAGTCTAACCCAAACCGCTTCAAACTGCCCCAAGCTGTCAAAAAAGTACCTGTTATCTCGCCGATGGCGGTTCTCAACACAGCGTGTAGAGGAGATGAAAAACAGCACATGAAGTACCCAGAACACAACACACAGAGTAGCCTCCCCCGCACATTACACACACACACACACACACAGACATACACAAACACATAGTGAACAGATAAGGAAGTGGCGGACTTCTCTGGCTGTCTTGTGGCCATGGGATCCTCCCTCCAGCAGAATGTGTCAGTCCAAGACAGTCAGCCATGCCTTGGCCACACTAACAGGCTCTTCCCATTCCCTTAGAGGAGGCAGGAGGAGGAGTACTACACACGTCTGGAGGAAGGGCGGCGCCGGCAGCACGAAGAGGCCGAGCGCAAGCTGCTGACCCCTGACGAGCCTGGTCTGTACAGACCTCCCCTCCCCAGGGACTACCAGCCTCAGCCCCCCCCTCCCACTGCATCCCCCGCAACCACTGCCACTAACGCTCCACCACCCCCGCCTCAGAGAAACACTTCCTACCTCAAAACCCAGGTCGTCTCCCCTGACGCCTTGTACACTGCCAAGTTTGTCTCGTACAATGACGAGGAGGAGGAGGAGGACGCTGCAGGTCAGGTTAAGCTCTCCGCCACCAGAAAGTCCTATGGTGACCTCCCGCCCGCGCACAAGCCGCAGCCGCCTGCGCGCAAGCCCCGCCCTCTGTCTGATGGGATCTTTCTGTCCAGCTCATTCCAGCCGCCGGCTGTCAATGCCAACAGTACTGCAGGGCAGCCCCCTCCCCCTCCCATCAAACCCAGCCTCAGCTTCATCCCGACAGGCAACTCTAAAGGTAGACACGGAGAGGAGAGAGGACACGCCCTCCCATACGCCTCCCTCTCCAGATCTCTCATTCACTCATGTTTTTAAAAAAAATATTTTTGTGTTCCTGTTTTTTTCAGTAGAGTCATTCTGGCTTCCTTTTCCCTTCTCCCTTCCTCTCTGTCTCTCGACAATCCAGTAGATCTGTATTGTAGTTGCCAATCAACTTGTAATTTGTTATTTCTCCAGCCATCTCCCATCAGTTTGTTATAGGTTGTTGGAAATTCCACTCCTCCACTAGCAAATCAGATTCCGTTTTGTTTGTATTTCCTGTCCTCACCCGTTCCTCTACCTCCAATCATCCTTCTAGCAAGTAAAAGCAATCGATAAACCAACCCGTGATTCGCCGTGATCGCACTCCAGATATCCAATCATAGTACTGTTGGTGTTGCCGCCCCTCGCTCACCCATGTGTTTGGTTTTGCTGTGGTGGTGACCTGCCTGCCCAGCCCTGCCGCGGGCCCCACAGCTGCTTGGGGGTGGGATTGGCATTAAGGAACACTGAGCCACTGGCTTCTTATTTATCACATTGACTCTGTGATGGGACCTGAGAGGAGCAACTCTCCTCAGGTTCACTTGGCAAAGGGGAAAAGATCTGTTGAGTGAGCCATTGCATTTGTCTGTGGCTGTTTAAAGGTCTGTCAGGGCTCCAAACCAATCAATCACTCATTAGATTACTGAGCAGTAGTACTACTTCACTATAATCTAGTTCTATGGTTTAAATCTGTGGCACAATATATTCTGTTTTAAAGCCTTTAGTGACCCCTACTGGCAGAAGTGTCAACTTTCAGTTATTGTCTTCTATTGCTGGAACCTGGCAAAAGTTCTTTCAAGATAAACTTTGCTTGACATTTTAGGGATAGTCTGTGCATTTTTGGTCAACAAACCACAATAATTTAAGTCTCTTGGTGAGAAGGGCATTCAAAAGTCTATTAGTATTATCATACTCTAAATACAATACATTTTCAGTGTTTCATTGTGAGCCATAACATAGTCTACTGTAGTTTGAGGAACTAATAAGATATTTCTTAAGTAGAAATGCTGTTAGTAACTAATGATATCCACCATTGACAATCACAGGATTATGCCTTTCTATTTTAGAGACCATGTTTATAAGTGTTCTTAAAGAAAATGTGAACGCAAGCCCTCCGATGTGAACACTTTAAACAGCCATGGACAAAAGATGGCAGTAATGCAACACAGTCTTAGTCAAGAGGCTCAGTGAATGTCACCCTGCATGTCACAGCACCAGTGCCCCTGCCCTACCCAGTATGGATGATGTGTGGTGGGCCTGTTGTTAATGTGTTGCATTCCTCACTCAAATTGAGGGACCAATCACTAACCTTGCTATAATCTCACATCAACAAAACCTGCAACCCGCCCCCGCTGAATCCTAGCTTCATTCCAATCGGCCTGATGAGATCCATTGCTATTTACTGCCTCTGCTGCTTTGCTCTCCTCCTTTCAACACTCATGTATTCTGTTCACTCCTCTTTTTGGCTGCTATGACTGTTCCTGATTCTGCCCTGTCTCGGTCTCTCTATCTCTCTGTCTGTCTGCCATGCCTCTGACTGCCAGGCCTCCTGTCTGTCTGCCGTGTGTCTGTCTGTCTGCCGTGTGTCTGTCTGTCTGCCGTGTGTCTGTCTGTCTGCCGTCTGTCTGCCGTGTCTCTGTCTGTCTGCCGTCTGTCTGCCGTGTCTCTGTCTGCCGTCTGTCTGCCGTGTCTCTGTCTGTCTGTCGTGTCTCTGTCTGTCTGTCTGCCTGCCGTGTCTCTGTCTGTGTGTCAGTGTCTAATGCTGCTGCTTCCCTCCGAGGCCATGCCGTGGTTCAGGTAACCGGTCTCCACTTGAATCACTGGCTCCCTCTGTTTACCACAATCCACTGGCAGCATCAAGGTGAAGGGCAACCCAGCTCTCTGATAGATAAGATATCTAGATGTTTTGAGACTGCTCAGATTCCACCTCCTGCTCCACTTTATCGTAAAAGAATATCAGCAAAATCTAACTGAATTGTTGGAGTTAAGGGTATTTGTGCTCGCCTTTTTTGAATGAAAGGAACACATTATCCATGGCTCTAGAATATAGAAAGACCTTTGGTTGACTTACATTACATCTGATGCCAAAGTACTGTTCTGTATAAGCTTACATTTGGCTTACTAAAAGAATGAAATCCACAAACCATCAGAGGCCCTTTCTTTAGTGTTTGTTATTGGAGGGTTCATAAGGTGTTGTTTTAGCTCAGGGGACAGACCTTGGATAAGTACTAACTTATCAACTAGTCTGTAGACTGAGAGCCGGTTCTGCACCAGAAGAACTTGACCATGCCAGTGGAGTCCTGCCTCGGTTCACACAAGTCAATGTGTTTGTGTCTGCCCTGTTATCCCCAGTTTCATTCCATTTAAAACTAAAGAAAACATAATCAACATGCTTTTGGATTCTGGTTGTGCTTACACACACACACACCATTTGTTGGAACACAACCAGTCAGATTCTATTGGTGGGAGTTCTGGGTTAGTGTGAGACGCCAGCCCCAACCCGCCACTGGCATGGCCCTGACAGACACATGGACACGTGAGCCTACTGATTAATGCCTACTGTGGGTCAGAGGTAGAGGTCACCTGTGGGTCAGTGATGTTCGGTTAGAAGTAAGAAATCCAGTTAGGACATCAAATCGGTCCTCATTCAGGCCCCTGTGGCTTTGGTGAGCTCCTACCGATCATCCAGCGGTTTTTAAGTCGGTTTTGGCATAACAGGCTTGATGACCGTTTACCTCGGGTGCTACATGCCTTAATGGTTGACCTCCACCTTTGATCCCACACACTTGTTTCACAGACCCTGCTGCTTCAGGCGTGCCTTGGAATGCACTAACGCTATTCAGTCAGCTAATCTAGTCCCAACGGCTTGTTTTGGTCTGTGGAAAAAAGCTTGGTTTGTTGTAGAATTTGAAGTTGACTGAAAAGTTGCTGGGTACAGATAAATCAAGTTATAGCCTGGATTGTGACTTGGCAACGATTTACAGTTGACAGTGTTACGTCACAACAACTTCACATTGCCGTGCAGTACTCTTTGTGTCCTGACGCAGGTAAATGAATCCCAGTCAATAAATAGTTCATGGAAAGCGGTTCTATACACATGTTTGTACCCGGCATCTTTTTAAATCACGCTTTGGGTTTACCAGCCAACATGGTACTAAAACGAAATGAATTATTAACTAATGTGCTCTATTTCCCCAATGAATTAATTCATACAGGATTTCATTCATACACTGGAAACACAACCGGGGTTGTAGGATCAGAAGAAGGTTACAAGGACCTGCGAGAGAAGTGGACAAAAGGGTGAGGCCTGCCATGCATCTCTCTCTTCATAAACAGAACATTCAACTGGGTCAGCCTCCTAAAAAAGAAACGCCTGAATGAAGGACCATCAGAAACTTGAGACATTGTCGTGTAGGAATTCTGAGAACTCACAACGTGGTACAGTATATGTGGTAGTCATATTGTGGTGATTTTTCTCGTTGCAGTGGTCAAGAACAGGAAAACACTTTAACTGGAGAAGCGCCAGAGAGTATGACCTTCAAGGAGCGCCAGCGGCTCTTTTCCCAAGGGAAGGAGGTGTCTAACAAAGTCAAGGCCTCACGGAAACTCATGGAGCTGGAAAATGAACTCAATACAAAGTAGTAGACTGGAGCCTTGGCAAGACAGACCGCCAAGCCCCAACTCGGCAACGAGAAAGAGAGACAGGTTTTGTTTCCCAGTGACTCTCCTTTTTTGTTTTTTTTATTTAATAACTGGACCATTACGTACAATTTAAATGTATCATTGCAATAGGAGAGACATTTATTTGCTTAATTTCCCTCTTAAACTGTCGAAGATATATTAAAATAAACCACTGTAAAACGTTTTAATTATACTAGTAAGACACATTTGAAGTCATGTGAAGGGGGGGATATATTTTTGTTTGTAAAATGATTATTGGGTTAGGGATGAAAAGTTTTGCTTATTTAAAAAAAAAATGTAATAGCTTACTGTAATGTGGAATATTTTATGGTATTTTATGCTCCTTCTGCATTACATTTTTCACACTTTTAATTTCTCCTTGTTTAAATAAAGGCCCAGGCTTTCCATACCAGACTAATCATTTTAGTTAAACTTCTTATACGCAGTGGGCTGCTGAGGGGAGGACGGCTCATAAATGGCTGGAACTGAGCAAATGGAATGGCATCAAACACATGGAAAACTTGTTTGATATATTGATACTAATTCCGCTCCAGCCATTACCATGATCCCGTCCTCCCCAATTAAGGTGCCACCAACCTCCTGTGACTCAGTGATTCAAATGGAGTAATGTTGTCCATTCTTGTTTGTGATACACTGTTCTTCATTCCTTAGAATGTGGGTTTAGTTTTGCTCCAGCTATTACTGGAAGATGCTATGTCTTCACTATGACTTCCACATATATAAACTGGTTTACTGGGTCCTACTGGGGGTCCACTTGAGTGCACACACACACACACACTGTAAATATCTCTCTCGTTCCAAACAGAAGTTATACTTCGTAATAGTAGCAACTCTCTCATTTGGTGTTCATCTTCAGAAATGGACAGTTCAGACTTTATAGAAGTGTGATGAAAAAACAATTAACTCATATCTTTTGATTCTCGCTGTCAATGGGGGTGTTAACAGTTTTTTTAATGTTTTCTATTCCCCCCACTTTTTAGTATTGATTTTCTTTGAATTGAATAGTCATTTGCAGAGTTGTGAAATTTGACAAGTTGTATACATCACCAGTATGAGGGAAATTACTTCACTGTCATTTCAAATCAAAAGTAGGAACATTGTTTGAACCTTATGTAATGTACTTGCACAGATTTTGTTTATTTAAAATGTTTGAGCCTTCTGTTAAATCTATAAAACATGGAATACATTTGGATCTATAAGGCTACTGTAGGAAACTATTATTTGAAGGATTTGGGCAGTATGCTATTTACATGAAGTAAATCTCTCCAGTCTTAAACCCCTACATCTCTTCATTCACAGCTTTTTGATCCATCTTGTGTAAATATTATTTTCAGGAGAACATGTGCCAGATTTCACTTAACTTTAATTGTGCATAAAGTAACGGTGGCAATATCCTGTTTCAGCTTCGAAGACTGTATTCAACTTTGTTTCTCATTTTAGGTTACACATTTTAATAATTTAAATTGTTTTGCTTGAGCCTTTTGTAAATCATGAATAAATACAGATTTTACAAAATGCTGGAACTGTGTTCAAATCTGTATAGAAATAAATAATGTGACAGAAATGTCAAGATTTTACTGAGTTACAGGAATTAAATGTGTTAGGCCCTAATCTATGGATTTCACATGACTGGGAAGACGGATGCACATCTGTTGGTCACAAATACCTTTAAAAAAAGGAAGGCCTGTGGGTCAAAGAACCACCATTTACCTCGTGCAGTGCGACATCTTCACATAGACATGATCAGGCTGTTGAATGTGGCCTGTGGAATGTTTTCAAACTCCTCTTCAATGGCTGTGCAAAATTACTGGATATTGGTGGAAACTGGAACACGCTGTAGTACACATCGATCCAGAGCATCCCAAATATGCTCACGTGGGTGACATGTCTGGTGAGTATGCAGACAATGGAAGAACTGGGATAATTTCAGTTTCCAGGAATTGTGTACAGACCCTTGCAACATGGGGCTGTGCATTTTCATGCTGAAACGAAGTGATGGTGGGGGATGAATTGCATGACAATGGGCTTTAGGATCTCACCACACTTTGCCATTGATAAAATGAAATGGTTCGTTCTCCGTAGCTTATGCCTGCCCATACCATAACCCCAGTGGTGTAGTTTTTACTAAAGAAAATAATGTACTTTTTACTCCATACATTTTCCCTGACACCCAAAAGTACTTGTTGCATTTTGAATGCTTAGAATGACAGGAAAATGGTTAAATTCACTCACATCTAAGGTAACATCCCTGGTCACCCCTAGTGCCTCTGATATGGCAGACTCACTAAACACAATGTGTTGGAGTGTGCCATCTGTAAATTAAAAAAAATGTGCTGTCTGGTATGTTTAATATAAAGAATGTGAAATTACATAGTATCACTTTTTTGCAATTACATTTACTTTTGATACTTATGTATATTTAAAACAAATACTTTTGACTTTCACTCAAGTAGTATTTTGTTGTGTGACATTCACTTGAGTCATTTAAAATTAAGGTATCTTTACTTTTACTCAAGTATGGTACTTTTTCCACCACTGCATAACCCCACCACCACCCTGTTCACAACGATGACCTCAGTATACTGGTAGCCATCGGTGAGCATTTGCCCACAGAAGTCGGCTACGACGCTGAACTGCAGTCAGGTCAAGACCCGAGTGAGGACGACGAGTACACCCAAGACAGTTTCTGACATTTTGTGCAAACCCACAGTTTCACCAGCTGTCTGGGTGGCTGGTCTCAGATGATCTTGCAGGAGGAGCCAGATGTGGAAGTCCTGGACTGGTGTGGTTACGCATGGTTGTGAAGCCAGTTGAACTTACTGCCAAATTCTCTAAAAAGAAATTGGAGGTGGCGTATGGTAGAGAAATTAATATTAAATTATCTGGCAACAGCTCTGTTGGACATTCTTGCAGTCAGCATACCAATTGCACGCTCCCTCAGCTTGACACATAGGTGGCATTGTGTCCAATTGATAGTTAGTCTTGTCCCATTTCTGCAACTCCCCTACGGACTCGGGAGAGAGCCATGCGTCCTTCAAAACATGACCCTGGCAAGATGGACTGCTCATTGACAACACTGCTCGCTTAACCCGGAAGCCAGCTGCACCAATGTATCGGAGGAAACATCGTCCAACTGGTGACAAAGGTCAGCTTGCAGGTGCCGGGCCCGCCACAAGGAGTCGCTAAAGTACGATGGGGCAAGGAAAACCCGGCCGAGGCTAGGCCAATTGTGCACCTCATGGGTCTCCCGGTCACAGCTTGGTATCGAACCCGGGGCTGTAGTGACGCTGTGTCACTCACGAGGCCCTCATCAGCTAAATTTTGAGATGGTGCGATCGGCTAAGACACTAGAGGGCAGTCACGAATTTGTGAGGCAGAGGTCCCTAGTTCACGCCAGGTATGAGGCAAATCGGGAGGCAGTGGTACTCACTAAGCAAGCAGAATGATTTCCTTTAAACTAGCAACTACTAATGAGCCTCATGGCATTTGTTATGCTATCTTGAAAGCTTGTACTCTTCAGAAACGTTAATATTAATTAGCTAGCTAAGCTATCTGATAACAGCTTCCCAGTAATCTCTATGCATAGGAAGTGTAGTGTACTGTTTTTACAATTATACTAGGGTAGCCTAGTGGTTAGAGCGTTGGACTCATAACCGAAAGTTTGAAAGTTCAGATCCCCGAGCTGACAAGGTACAAATCTGTTGTTCTTCCCCTGAACAGGCAGTGAACCCACTGTTCCTAGGCCGTCATTGAAAATAAGAATTTGTTCTTAACTGACTTGCTTAGTTAAATAAAATAGGTGAATTACAAATCAGCCTTTAACTAGTTAAATCCTGTTTCTAGTCTATTAGTTACAATGTGGAACCATTGATGTCCCAGGACCAAGATTGGTAAACACTGTTGAAGTGTATAATTGTAATACATACATGCAGACACAGCATCATTCAAAGACTGGAATTTGATACTCCTGGTATTGAATATGACTGAAAAATAATGTCAGACATTCATACCTGAACTGCACCTTTATTTGCCAAGGTAGAGTACATGATCAGTGAATATGTTAAATGTACAGGCTACAATGTGGGGATCTCATGCATGGTAATAACTACATGTATATACGACTTGCATCCTTGGCACAAAGCTATTATATTCTACTCATTCAGCCTGTTTTTAAATTGATACAACTGGCTATGATAGCTGTGGTTCATAGCTAGGTTCTGAACTAATTTGTATACCAAACGTTTGGGTCCATACACAGATCGGCTAGATCCATAGGCATACAGGTAATTTTATCCTCCACTGCACAATAAGCAAGAACATAGCTAGCTACGTTATTTCATCTATCTGCATGGCAAATATCAGCAAGACAAGCTTACAAATGTGTACATTCAATTAGCAGTAAATGCTTTAACTAGCTAGATTCTTTACATCCACTGTTTCACAAGACGGCAGCCTAGTTTGCTAGTTATTTCAGGAGTCCCTAAAACATTAAATAACCAGAATTACAATTTCATACATGTCACAACACGCATAAAGCTAGTCAGCTAACGTTATCAGGCTAATGTTAGCTAGTCAGCTAGCTTGCTAAATCGCGATTTTCATAAATGAACTTTGATTTAAAAAATGCATAATTTGTTTGTCTCTACAGTAACTAATATAAACCTGTCAACTGTACATTTTTTGCATGATTCGTTATGACGTTATAATCCCTTACATTTGCTTCCGTCATAGTATTTTTGTCAGCCATCTTTGCTGAAGAAAGTCCAACCCTCCTGATATTTCATCAAACATCGATACAGATAGTTGACAAGGGTTGTAAAAATGTTGCAACCTATTATTACTACCTGCACTGCAGATTTCCATCATCACACATTCGTATTCAGATGGGACAGGTATATTACGATATACAAGACTTTCCCTTGTGAATGTAGCACAACCACCACCCTGTCCAGTTGAACTGGCTAATGTTACTTCACCTCTCTTTACAGCATTGGTTAATAGAATATGGTGTAGATGAGACCATGTGGTCGCATCCAACACCATTCCGCTCTGACACATCATTACTTTTGTTATTCAATACCTTCGCCCTCTTCACTAGAAGTCCCACTGCAGTCAGTAGCGCTTATAGCAGGGCCATTATTTTTCATTTTGCAACAGACCATCCAGGTCCTTGACTATCAACATTTTGTTTAAATTAAACACGTTTAACCTTTATTTACCTAGGCCCAATGACAGCCTACCCCAGCCAAACCCTAATGACGCTGGGCCTATTGTGCGCTGCCCTATCGGACTCCCGATCACGGCCAGTTGTGATACAGCACATGATCAAACCAGGGTTTATAGTGACGCCTCTAGCACAGAGCTGCAGTGCCTTAGACAGCTGTGCCATTTGGAAGCCCAACAAACCCACCCATACCATCAGAACTATCATCCATTTGGACCGCAGTCCGCCAACCATAATACAAAACTATTGATTTTGTTTCGGTTCTCCACAAACACTCAAACTCCGAGAAGCTCCCTCTACAATAGCGAGCATCAATGGGTATAACTTGATATCAAGAAACGCCCATTTACAAAACGCCCCGAATTGCGGGCTGCAATTACACCCTTCCCGGGCTAGCAGCAGTAGAGAAACAATGTAGCAGTCGAATACGTAGACGGCGCTAGCACTAGCAAACAGAATAGATGCCTTGCACGAGATGCTACGTTGCACCCACATAATGATCAATCTATGGTTGAAATGAACTGGCCACCAAATGCGCAGTTAAAATGGGCAAACTGCGCTGAAATTAGCCACATCCAGATAACACGAATTGCTGATGTCAATGTCTGCTAATGTAATGCTAACAAGGAAGTCTGCACGAGAACATCTTACGATTGCACGTAATTTTTAGACAGCAATTTATTAGCCTCTCATAAAAATGAAAAACAGCATACAAATGTCAACAAGCTATAGCGTGTGTATATTGTTATTACAATATTAGTGGTCTCAAGTCAATATTTCCTTACATGTCAGGATGGCCGAGCGGTCTAAGGCGCTGCGTTCAGGTCGCAGTCTCCCCTGGAGGCGTGGGTTCGAATCCCACTTCTGACAGCATATTTTTATGTGTTCAAGTGTAGTGTCCTGAAAACATTCACATGACGGCTTTTAAATGTGCAAAGCATTTGTTTAATGAACGATTGTTATACGTGTGGATTCTTTATTGAATTATTCACAACCAACTGTGTCATCTCTAACAAATAACTAAAATAAGATGAAATGGTATCAATTATTTAAATGAGTAAGGTTCTTTCTCAAAGACAAACATGTTACTTGCAACAATTATTTAAATTTGTAAGGTTCTTCTGTCAAAGGCATACATGTTATTTGCCACAGAAATAACATCGATTACAGTACAAACTATACTGTAAAGACAGATGTGGCATCAAAACCAAATAAAAAAAAGTAGGCCTATCAAATCACAAACTTGACTAGTCAGTAGTCATAACATTTTAGAAGATTGTTGCCTACATTTTATAATGTATAACTGCTGGAAAATGCTTGAAAAAGGTATGCAACTCAACCTTTAAAAACATTGTCAACAACTATGCAAATATCCAAACCATATTGTTTCATAAGCAAAAGGCAGGCATTCCACTTCAGTTATTTATTATCCACAAATATCAAGACTAAGGGCCAGATTCTATCAGAAGTGTCGGAGGTGGAACTGCGCTAGAGCTGTCAAATCCACAAGCAGCTCCCGCCATTATACTTAAAGCGGACATTGCCATTGGCTACACAGTCATTATGAGAAATCCCATGCAGCCTTGTCCACAACTTCAAACACTGGGATGTGAGGTGTAATCTACACCTCAATGAGGCTGATAGAAATCCTCATTTTGTTTAATGATTTTCAAATTTGAGTGATTATTTCTATATAGTCTACACTTTCTCATGTTGAACTTTAAAGCGAGTGGAACGGGTGTAGCTTCATGACAAAGATTACAAGAGCAGCAGCTCACCGATTTGACAGCTCCATTTCAATTACACCTCTGACACCACCAAAACATCAGCTGTGCAAGGTATCATCTATCACTGTTTAACATTTAATCTGGTTGAATCTAGGCCTAAACTGTATCAGTCCAAAAGCAAATCTGTTGCAACACATTTGATTTTCTTTCAGATATACTGCAAAAAGGAGATGTCATACTGAAATCTTAATTTAGATAACTTAAGCCATCCTTAAATGTGAACCACTGATATAAATACAACCATGTGTAGAAAAATAGAATATAGAGGATTATAACTGCTGCATTAATCTTGACCCAAGAGAAAATTCCAATCATCAGAAGCATGATGGCTTGTCGTGCATTTAGTCTTTCTGAACGAAAATGTCTGGAATAGTGTTGTAGTCCTTTGCTCCTCTTCACGCGCTTGTCACACAACCTTTGTGATAAAAATAGTACTATGGAATGTCAATGTTGGTATGGACCTAAACAGTCAAATGTTTTTTATTTATTTAACCTACCCCCGTAAAACCCTACCCCGGACAACGCTTTGCCAATTGTGCGCAGCCCTATGGGACTCCCAATCACGGCCGGTTGTGATACAGCCTGGAAATGAACCAGGGTCTTTATGACACCTCTAGCACTGAGATGCAGTGCCTAGACCACTGCACCACTCTGGAAATTAGTAGAACTAATCAAGCAAATACACCAGCTTAATACATGTTTTTGGTTAAGACCTGTCATAAAATACATCTTATTTATAGTGTGATTACCTGATATGGAGTAGCGTCTCACTGGTAGTCACAACTAACCAGTAGTCACATCAGGGCACCTGTGAAATGTAGAATGGAGGCGGGGGGGGGATTAATTATAATATTTAATGTATTCCCTTGCATTTAATAGTAAAACAGAGGGTTCAAAGATACAATTGTAATTAGGCCTACACCAAGTTACATTTAAAATGTCTTACCCAACATGCAGAACAAAAAAAATTAGCAGGTGAAAGTACTTACAATGTCTTGTTCCAGTCATTGTGCTACAGTGTGTCATCATCTCTGCTCCTTGGCCATCAGGGTACTCAGTAGCACGGGCTGTCTTCTCGCTTGCTTTTTCAAATCCTTGCCCATGGAAGGCAGCCTCACTTGAAGTGTGTCCATCGAGTTCTAGTTCTTCATTCAGTCTTCTCAGGAATTTGTTCGTCCTAAGTGGTGTCATTTCCGGTTCCACTTTGGATGTTCTCTCTGCACGACTCATGCCTTCTTTCTGTTCAGGGGCTCTGATGTGGCGTTGTTCTTGAAATCTCAGTCCAAGCATGATGTCGATGTATTCTGCATGGCCAGCATCAACCAGGTCTTTAGCCACGTGAACGCCATCTGCTACAATGTCCACCTCCCAGTGTGCTTCAGAAATGTACTGCCTGAAGTATATTTGAAGGTTTTTCTTACAGATGCACTCTTGAAAGAAAACAACTGCTTCATCTGTCCATTGCCCCTCGACTGATTTTACTCCTCTCAAAGTGCATGGATACGTGACCTTTGGTAGCCTGGTCAACTGGTCAGGAAGTCTTCTCAGCTCAGACCAATCTTTGTACGGCATGTCCACACAATGGCCATAGTCAACCAAATTGATCACAACCACTGTGCTATCGGAATGGACGATTTCAGCTCGGCACCATTTGTTCTTACTATCAGACCTCACAAGGCAGCATGACCCTGGAATTAGGTGTTCTTCATGCAATGGCAACAGCTCCTTTGGAAGATCCTCAAGAATCGTAGACACATTGTTCATGATGAGAAGCAAATCTTCCAGAACAATGTAGAATTCACTTGGTGTGGTGACTGCAGCTGCAAAGCCGGAGTATCCCAGATCCATGTTCACTGGGGAAAGGAAGAACCTCTGGGGACTGTTGTCCAAGTTGGAGTTTTTCTCTTTTGGGGTTACAGTTTGAGTCTTTGTGGGGATTGGTCTTTCTTCAGTAAATTCAGAAGTTGCAGTCTTCATTTGCTGAACAAGGAACAGTCCATTTATCATGATTTCGACCATCCACAAGTTATCAGCTTCAGAGTAGGACACAAACATCAGTTTTACATCCTTGCCTACCATTTGTTTCAGAGTTTTCTTCAATATCTCATAAGCGTCGCTGATAGGGTGGCCCGGGCTATTCCACTTGCACAAGACTGCTTGCACAGGAGTTTGCTTGAGGTCATTACAGAGGTCTTTGATGCAGCCCATTGGGACGTCCTCTGCAGTGCCATGATCCACAAGGAACACAACGCATTTTCCTTGGTCATTAGAAGCATGCCGTACAACTGCTCTGTGCCACTGGTCATCTTTGGTTGATTTTGCCAAACATTGAAGTCCTTCTTTGACATTCTTCTCAGACATGACTTTGCACTTAGACAAATGTTCAACTATGAGATTCTCAAGTACAGTAAACTGTTCTGTGGTGCTGTGGAGTCTTAGATATAGATCTCCATTCTCCAAGATGGACAACAATGTCCCACTCTCTGCCTGTCCGGCTCTTATATCCTGTGGTGGAATGGCCATATCCTTCACGGCCTCCATAGATGGTCCAAACGTTGTTGATTGGAGTTGATTGGAGTCCTGGTGTTTGCAAATGTCATGTTTGTGCCTAGTTGGCGAGGGCCTTAGGGACACATTCTGCAAGACCTTTTCACCTTGAGCAGTGAACATAACCCTCTCAGAATGTGTATTGGACCGGCTATTGTCCTTGATGGTTACTCTTGTTTGCTTTTTAACTGTGTCAACTAGGCTTGCACACAAAGCTTGGACCTGTTCATTTTCAGTCACATCATTGTCAAGTGTTGGGTTGTCCTGTTGGATCTCAACGTTAACCTCCCACTGTGTCCCAAAACGACTGACAATTTCAACCATGAGAGGTTTTCCCATTACTGCATCAGTGAAAGAGGCATCACTTTTATAAGAGCCACTGTTTAGCAATGAACAGGGTATGCTTAGTCTATGTTGCGACAAAAAAACACTTGTCAGAGTGTACATTTTGTCCTTAGTCACAGTGGCTGTATTTCCATAGTCAACAAACTCCACCTTGAAATGGTCATTAGACGCATTATCTGTCACAACTGCACGGTAAAGTGCACCATCCTCTTCATATTCAGCAGCAACAAGGTTATTCCTTCTGAAGTCCAATGTGCTGTTCCCCATGGTTTCTTTAAACAGCTCAGTGTTGAGGTCTTCTCTCATTTTCAGAATGGATTGTTCATCATCTTGCATTTGGATAAAAAAGCTGTCGAAGGTATTGATATGGGAAACAAACCCCAGACCTCGGAATCCAGACTTTATTTTGGGATTGGAGGGTAGTTGTGAAAGTTTTGGCAATTGGACAGAGCAAACGGTTCCTGTGAGTTTGGAGGAACGGTCTACATGTTGATCCGTTTTTCCTTCTGTGCTTTCCTCAGATTTGAACTGAGCGATTCTTTCACTTTGCCCTTTCCAATCTTGCTGGGCATCAGGACGCTTTGGTGGGTTTGCTTTTTGAGCATTTGAAGACTTCTTATTTTGATGTTGGTGATGTTGGCTGCCCTTGCGTGTGGGTTTCAGATGCTGTCCCGCTTGAGTTTTTCCAATGTTGTTCTTCGTTTGTTCTTTGTGTCCTTCATGACCAGTCACAGGTCTACTGCTTTTCTCCTCCTTTGGTTTTTGACTTGCAATGAGCTCCTTGACTTTCTCATTGATGTTTATGCCTCCATCAAACAGATCGAAAAAGACTGTCCCATCCTCATTCTTTCCTGCAACGACAGCTCTAAGTGGCTTGTTGAGAATGGATTTCTCTAGCCATTTGTTGACATCTGCAAAGTTGTCCTCTTTCGGGATTTGAGAGAGACTGCATCTTAATGCCTGCATGGGAGTGAACAGTAAATCTGCTGAATGTCTGGGAATAGATACAGCATTGTTTTTTTCAACAATATGCATGTTTCCATAGTCCACAAAAAACACATTTAGAAGCAGCGTAGTAGATTGAACAGGGCAAGCCACACCCCTGTACCATTTGCCATCACCGTAATATTTTGCCAGGCAAAGTTTTCCGATATCAGGCCCAGAGTTGGCACGCAGTATTTCTTTACTTTCTGTGGCGACTTTCTCCATCAAGTTGTCGATCATTTCAGTATTTCTGTCCAACTGGCAATACATCTCCCATGGACTGCACACATGAGTGACACAGACTTGCTCTTCACTTCCACATCTCAAGTTGAAGGAAGAATGGACAAAAGAGTCTGGGCATACTGATGGCATAAGCTGCATAGGGGTTTGCACTTCTCTTGCAAGACCTTTTTCCACAAGCTTCTTTGTTGCATTCTGTTGAGTGTTGTGGAGGTCGACAACATTGCACAGGCCCTTGTTTTTCACATACAGTTGAGCGTGTATATAGCATGTCAACTTCACTGACTGGCCTTGAGCGAAGTACTTCAGTAAATCGCATGCCTCTCTGCCCCAATCACTATCACTGCCCTTTGCAGGTTCAATCAAGTTGTAAAGGCTACATCTAAATGCTTGCCCCTCAAGATCAAGGAATTCTGGCACTATTGCTTGAAGATTGTGCACGCTCTCTTTTGATATAATCCCGTAGTCCACAAATATAATTTCAACTTCATCTCTCTGTGCTCCTATAATGCAGGCCCTATACCATCTGCCGTCATCTTTAGATTTGGTAACACAACAGGAATCATTTAACTGCACAGGAAGTGTGTGTGCTTGGTAATACCGCTGAATCGCTTCCATCATGTCCTCCAAGTTGGGGATCTTGCTTTCCAGCTGGCACCAAAAATCTGAGGGTGTGTTGACGTGAGAGCATCGCACAACTAGCTCACTTCCGGGCTTGAATGTCTGTGCTTTGAATTTCACCGCTGGTGCCTTGTCTTTTAGGGTGCTTGACTTCGGGCTTTCAGGTTTCTTTTCACAGCCAAACAATTCAGAAATTTCCCATGTCTCTTTGGGAGGTTTCCTTGTAATTCCACTTGTGCTTGATCCATTTGTATGAACTTGTCCTTTTTTACCGGTCTTCGGTTTCATCATTTTCTTCTCCATCTCGCTCTTAGGTATCACAGGCGCCGAAGGAGTGTATTTCCAAAATTCTGCATGATTTGTTGTGGTCAAGAGCTCTGTGATGCTCTTTGATGCTCTTTGTGATGAGTTGTTTTCAAGCTCATACAAATCAACCACATATAGATCTTTCCTTATGTGGACAACATGCACAAGGAGAGTTTTGCTGGAGACTGCTCGTCGGAAGTAGTCGGTTGCAGAGATCGTCCATACATCGTCGAAAGGCATGACATTCACCAGAGAACAACTCAGGGCAAATGCTGGTTCAATAGCAAACTTGTCCGGGATCTGCTTGATGCACATGCGTGGTACCTTTTCTGTATTTCCAAAATCAATGAAAAATACTTCAGCTCCATTGTCAAGAGTGTCTGTCACCATTGCTCTGTAGTAATGCATATCCAGCTCATACATTGCACAGCAAAGTGCACCAGGCTCTGGATTCTCCAGAATTTCTTCATCCAATTGGACTTGGCTGAAGTGCTTGGCCATGTTCTCCATCATCTCTTCAAAGTCTTTGTTGCGTTTCTGTGTTCTCAACCAGAACGCACCTGGATTCAGGACATGCTCCACGTATCCTTCAAACACAGAGTCCTCTTGCATTTCCTCAACAATGACTGAATTATCCATTGCTTGGATTATTGCGGTCTCATAATACAGGTAGCCATTTAGAGGGAAAGCAGGCTCACTTTCAAGAACAAAGTCACACTCCCTTTGTCCAGGGACATCTTGAATTGGCCCTGCCTCAACAGCTGCATAGTCTTCAGCACTGAGCACTGTGACCGAATAGAGATTCTGCTCTTTGTCAAAGCCATTGATTTCAACATCTAATACTCCACCCAGCAATCCTTTCTTGAAGCAAGTCAGCTGCTGGATCTTCACTGCCTTATCTTGTCCATTCAGGCAGGAAAGAGCGCACGGGAATGCCATGATTGGTGTTGAGAGAAAATCTAGTGGAAGCTGGAGGACATTCTCAATTTTCACAGACTCACAAAATCCGTAATCAACAAACAATACTCTTACTTTAGAGTTTACAGGGAGAAACTGCACAAAGCCTCTATGCCACTTCTCATCTTTTCCTTTGACTGAGCAAAGCAAGCCCATATTTTCTGCTGGCTGTAGACTGGGGTCTTTGCTCTTGGACTCACAGGACAATGCCAATTTGTCTGACATCCGTTTCAGATCTTTTGCCATACTTGTCATTTGACAGTAGAATGTAACAGGGTTCACTGCAGCGGTTACCCTAACCCTCACTTTTTTGCCAGTGGTCAACTTAGGGCCTGAAAATGACAGAATATCCTCAAAACCCTTCAAGCTGGATGATTTGAATGAGAATTCTTGTCCACCTTGCTTTTCAATCAGTAGATCTGGGACAGGTTCAATGCTCTGCTTGAGTGGTACCTCTGTCAACAATTCCACCAAGAGAAGGAATGTGTCTGTGTCCATGTGTTTCCCTAAGTTCAGCCTAAAGAGATCCTTGTTGATATCTGGGGCTTCTAGTATGAGGACTTTGTGAGGAAGAAAGGCTTGGATGTATCCTTTGACATGACTTCCAATCAAGGAAGCAAAATACGTCTCTGAAAAAGAATCCCAATTTTCTCTCAATGGTAACACATTTGCAAAGAAACCACAGATGATTTTGGGAGGAAGCATGAAGAGCTCATCCAAAGCTGTGGCCAAATGGCTGGCATCAACACTCAGAACATTCCCATGGTCTATGAGGAACACGTCAAACAATTCTTTCTGTTTGTTCTGAACCCTTCCTCTGTACCACCGGGTAGATAGGACATCCTCTACCAAACAGAACTCCCCCACTTCCACCGCCATCTGTTTTTTCTGTGCATTCTGTATTTCCACTTGCAGTATGTTATAGTCCAGTTCACATATTGTGAGATATTGGCCCTGAAAGTGCACCAGTGTATCCCCTGGGTTGCAGCTCACATGCGTTAACTGTAGGTCCACAGGCCACAGAGCACATGGTGCAGGAAGACTTGAATCATCCCGAGGTCTGGAACAAAAATAGCCTTTATTACTTACGTGTTTGGAATATTTATTGATGCTTAGGCCTAATTGTGATTTTTTTTGTAACTGGTCTTGATTCTAGTATTTTATGTAAGACCTACATCTATATCAAAACATAACCAACAGCACATACATTTTGAGTATTATAGTTCAGCTGTAAATATGTGAATTATGGTTGTAGGTAAAACTGGTGGTGAGATGAAAGGGGATCCCTGAGGAGTTAACTATAATAAATCATAATCTTACTTTTTTTGTTGTTGATGTTTGAGCTATTCATAATGAAACGAGTTAACATGAGGTAAAATATTACAATGGATTTACTAATGTATACCATGGCTTTGATGAATACTCTACTATGATGACAATGTGTGTGCAGGGCCGTTTAATGAGACACTTTGAACAATTATTACATTCTAAACCATGATTATTACATTTACTCCAGTCATAAGAAATTAGGGTTGTGCTTACAAATACACTTTATTGGATAGCGTTATAATCCAACTCGCTAATCCTTAAACACTCAAACTGCATCCCTACACCATTTACTCGACATTGTGTCTATTTACAACTCTTTTAATCTTTTTCATGTCACATCAAAGGTGTCACCAATCACCACAATAAGTTGTGGAAGACAATCTTTACACAAATGCTTAAAAATCGCAAGTTCAGGACATGTAGCCCATCTGTATTGAGAGGGTCAGAGTCAAGACTGCATATGCTTGAATTGAAAAGACGAATGCACTTTCACGACCCTCTTTATACTTCAACAAGCTTGTGACCTAAAACCCATGCGTGTGTGTATGCGCGTGCTCTTGCCCTAATGATATAAATTCAGTGCTTGGTTATATTATGTCATACCACGGTGGTTGGCATCATTAACTATATCTCAGCATTTGCATCTACATCATAATGTAGGCTAATATGGGTATTGTTCAATCACTTTCTACATACTTTCTATTTTCTGAAGTCATTCTCAACAACATTGCGACAGAGAGCGGAACCTTCCTAAAAGAAAACAAACAAAAACATTAAATTATTATACATAATATCAAATCAAGGAAGAGGCTAAAATGTGGCTGTCAGCCTTCTTTGAGGAAAAATAGCATATTGAATATGCCATTCCAGAATTTATACTAATACAACTAGGCATGCACTTCAACTCATCAAACATAGATATACCCTGAAATTATGCTACCATTTAGTTAACCAGGTTCTCAATAAAAATAGTAATCTTACCTTAAAGTCTTCAGCTAGCTAAAATTCACTTGATCACAGAGGGGGTTCATCATGAAGCGGAGCAATATCCCGAGTGACTAGGAGGAAAAACTTTATTTAGAAAATGCATAACACTTCTGTTTGGTTAATTAGTCTAGGATGATGTAGCTAATAAGTCTACAAAATGTGTGTAGCTACTAAGGGGGTGCATTGTGCTTAGAATGAACAAGTCAGACCCGAAGATGCATGCATTTACAGCAAATGATTTAGCCACTTAGATAGCTGCCATTATCTAGCTAGTTCGATACACAGTGCATTCGGAGAGTATTCAGACCCCTCGATTTTTTTCCACGTGTTATGTTACAGCCTTATTCTAAAATTGATAAAATTATGTTTTCCCCTCATCAAGCCACACACACACACACAATACCCCATAATGACCATGCAAAAACAGGTTTTCAGAAAAGCTTGCAAATTTAAAAAATGAAATATCACAAGTATTCAGACCCTTTACTCAGTACTTTGTTGAAGCACCTTTGGCAGCGATTAGCCTCGAGTCTTCTCGGGTATGACGCTACATGCTTGGCACACATGTATTTGGGGAGTTTCTCCCATTCTCCAGAGACGGTCGATCGGTTTCAAGTCCGGGCTCTGGCTGGGCCACTCAAGGACATTCGGAGACTTGTCCCGAAGCCACTCCTGCATTGTCTTGGCTGTGCACTTAGGGTCGTTGTCCTGTTGGAAGGTGAACCTTCGTCAGTCCGAGGTCCTGAGCGCTCTGGAGTAGGTTTTCATCAAGGATCTCTCTGGGTCTCAACCCCACCCTGTGCAATTAGGTTCTGGCCTTCCTTTCAGGCCGCCCCCAGGTGGTGAAGGTAGGAAACAACATTCCACGTCGCTGATCCTCAACACTGGGGCCCCACAATGGTGCTCAGGCCCCTCCTGTACTCCCTGTTCACCCATGACTGCATGGCCATGCACACCTCCAACTCAATCACCAAGTTTGCAAACAACAGTAGTAGGCTTGATTACCCACAATAACGAGACAGAATAACAGGGAGGAGGTGAGGGCTCTTGGAGTGTGGCGTCAGGAAAATTACATCTCAACGTCAACAAAACAAAAGAGATGATCGTGGCCTTCAGGAAACAGCTGAGGGAGCACACCCCCCCTATCCACAAATGGGACAACAGTGGAGAAGGTGGAAAGTTCAGTTCCTCAAGGTACACATCACTGACAAACTGAAATAGTCCACCCACACAGACAGTGGGGTGAAGACGACGCAACAACATTTGGCTTGTCACCTAAAACCCTCAAACTTTTACAGACGCACAATTGAGAGCCTTCATGGGTCGGGCTGTATCATCGCCTGCTACGGCAACTGCACCGCCCACAACCGCAGGGTTCTCCAGAGGGTGGTGCTGTCTGCACAACATCACCTGGGGTGTCCTGCCCTCCAGGACACCTACGGCACCTTGGTAAAAGTTCATTTGTGGAATTTCTTTCCTTCTTAATGCGTTTGAGCTAATCAGTTGTGTTGTGACATGGTAGGGGTGGTATACAGAAGATAGCCCTATTTGGTAAAATAACAAGTCCAAATTATGGCAAGAACAGCTCAAATAAGCAAAGAGAAACAGTCCATCATTACTTTAAGACATGAAGGTCAGTCAATCCGGAACATTTCAAGAACTTTGAAAGTTTCTTCAAGTGTAGTCGCAAAAACCATCAAGCGCTATGATGAAACTGGCTCTCATGAGGACCGCCACAGGAAAAGAAGACCCAGAGTTACCTCTGCTGCAAAGGATAAGCTCATTAGAGTTAACTGCACCTCAGATTGCAGCCCAAATAAATGCTACACAGAGTTCAAGTAACAGACATCTCAACGTCAACTGTTCAGAGGAGACTGCATGAAATCAGGCCATCATGGTCAAATTGCTGAAAAGAAACCACATCTAAAAAGACACCAATAAAAAGAGACTTGCTTGGGCCAAGAAACACGAGCAATGGACAATAGACTGGTGGAAATCTGTCCTTTGGTCTGATGATTCCAAATATGAGATTTTTGGTTCCAACCGGCGTGTCTTTATGAGATGCAGAGTAGGTGAATGGATGATCTCTGCATATGTGGTTCCCAACGTGAAGCATGGAGGAAGAGGTGTGATGGTGCCTTGCTGGTGACACTGATTTATTTAGAATTCAAGGCACCCTTAACCAGCGTGGCTACCACAGCATTCTGCAGCGATACACCATCCCATCTGGTTTGCGCTTAGTGGGACTATAATTTGTTTTTCAACAGGACAATGACCCAACACACCTCCAGGCTGTGTAAGGGCGATTTGACCAAGGAGGAGAGTGATGGAGTGCTGCATCAGATGATCTGTCCTCCACAATAACCCGATCTCAACCCAATTGAGATGGATTGGGAAGAGTTGGACCGCTGAGTGAAGGAAAAGCATCCAAAGGGTGCTCAGCATGTGGGAACTCCTTCAAGACCGTTGGAAAAGCATTCCAGGTTAAGGTGGTTGAGAGGATATAAATTGTGTGCAAAGCGGTCAAAGCAAAGGGTTGCTACTTTGAAGGATCTAAAATAAAAAAAAATTGGTTAATACAGGATTCCATGTGTTATTTCATAGTTTTGATGTCTTCACTATTATTTTACAATGTAGAAAATAGTACAAATTAAAAACCCTTGAATGAGTAGGTGTGTCCAAACTTGACTGGTACCGTACTATATATTTTTTGCTTCGTCATTATGGGGTATTGTGTGTAGATTGAGGAATTGTTTTTATTTAATCCATTTTAGAATACGGCTGTAACGTAACAAAATGTGGAAAATACTTTGAGTGCACTGTATACAAAAGTATATGGACACCTCTTCAAATGAGTGGATTCGGCTATTTCAGCCACACCCATTGCTGACAGGTGTAAACAATCAAGAACACAGCCATGCAATCTCCATAGACACGCACTGGAAGTAGAATGGTCTTACTGAAGAGCTCAGTGACTTTCAAACATGGCACCATCATAGGATGCCACATTTCCAATTAGTCAGTTCGTCAAATTTCTGCCCTGCTAGAGCTTGCCCGGTCAACTGTAAGTGCTGTTATTGTAAAGTGGAAATGTGAAGTGGAAATGTCTAATAGCAAAAATGGCTCAGCCGCGAAGTGGCAGGCCACACAAGCTCACTGAATGGGACCTCTGAGTGCGTTGCATGTAAAGATCGTCTGTCCTCGGTTGCAACACTCACTATCAAGTTCGAAACTGCTTCTGGAAACGACGTCAGCACTGTTCGTCGGGAGCTTCATGGAATGAGTTTCCATGGCCGAGCAGCCGCACACAAGCCTAAGATCACCATAAGCAATGCCAAGCGTCAGTTGGAGTGGTGTAAAGCTCGCCGCCATTGGACTGAAGCAGTGGAAATGCGTTCTTTTGGAGTGATGAATCACACTTCATCTGGCAGTCCGACAGACAAATCTGGGTTTGGCGGATGCCAGGAGACACTACCTGCCCCAATGCATAGTGCCAACTATAAAGTTTGGTGGAGGAGGAATAATGGTCTGGGGCTGTTTTTCATGGTTCGGGTTAGACCCTTAGTTCCAGTGAAGGGAAATCTTAACGCTACAGCATACAATTACATTCTAGACAATTCTGTGCTTCCAACTTTGTGGCAACAGTTTGGGGAAGGCCCTTTACTGTTTCCGCATGACAATGCCCCCGTGCACAAAGCGAGATTCATGCAGAAATGGATTGTCGAGATCGGTGTGGAAGAACTTGTTCTAGCCTGCACAGAGCCCTGGTCTCAACTCCATCAAACACCTTTGGGATGAATTGGAAAGCCGACTGCGAGCCAGGCCTAATCGCCCAACATCAGTTCCCAACCTCACTAATGCTCGTGGCTGAATCGAAGCAAATCTCTGCAGCAATGTTTCAACCAGTGGAGGCTCCTCAGAGGAGCAGGACCATCCTCAGTGAATTTCATAACTGTAAAACATTTTAAAAGTTATCCTTTTTAGGTAAAGCTATACTAAATATATTCACGTCACCAAATAATTTGAAATTAAAGTCTACAGTACTGTCGTGTCTTTGGCTATGCCGGATTAAGTGATATGACATGCTATTCTATAAAATAATTCCTCCGTAATTAATATTACCTGATTGAGCTAATCATGTAAATGTAATTAACTAGAGAGTCGGGCACCAAAAAAATAATATTTATAGAGCTGTTATCTTCCAAATAAACTCTCAAAGACCTAGTAATATTTTACATCAATAGCAATCAATATTAATCGGCATCTTAATTCAGTCTCAACCAAGAATTTACAACTTTCAGATATCTGCACGAACCCTGGCTAACAAGTTGAATCAGCAATACAAAATTGGGTTTAATTATTTATTTACTAAATACTTAACTAATCACACAGAATTACACATACTTAAATCATAACTTGATTCCAAATTACGTCATAAAGGAAAACGTCCCTAGCGGGCGGAACAGATATGACAGCTGGTTACACAAAAAAAAGGGGGCTGGGTTTGAGTGAAAGAGCTGGAAGACTGAGGTACAACGGGCGAAGCTGTGCTATCGTAAATACAACATCTTATGTATTCTAAATTACTGCCCATTTGGAAAAGGAAAATGCAATAAATATTTACTCAGCTGCGATTCGGTAAGTTGGTGGTAGATGGAAGGCCGTGTTGTCCGACCGAGTCCTTCGAAGAATGTCTCTGCTGGTAAATTGAATACGTTGTAGTAACGTCGTTGTGTGGTAGACGGGATACTCTATCTGTTCCTTCCTAACCCTCGTTTGCAGCGGCTGTTGCTAACTCAACGGCTAGGAGGTATCACTTCTGTAGTGAATAAGAGTTCAAAGTTCATACCATTCACGCTTTATATTCTGGTCAGATTACCAGAATATAGTTAATTTCCCCCCCCACCTTCTGATGTTCCCAGAATCTCTATGTTAACCATGGGTTTTGCAAATGTAACATCAGTAGGGTAGAGAGAGGAAAAAGGGGAAAAGAGGTATTTATGACTGTCATAAACCTAGCCCCAAGACCAACGTCATGACAGTAGCCTCAACAGTACTCTGTAGGGTAGCACCATGGTGTAGCCGGGGGACAGCTAGCTTCCATCTTCTTCTGGGTACATTGGTTTCAATATATAACCTAGGAGGCTCAAGGTTCTCACCCCCTTCCATACTTATACAATAATTATGACAACTTCCGGAGAACATCCTCCAACCTATCAGAGCACTTGCAGTATGAACTGACATGTTGTCCACCCAATCAAAGGATCAGAGAATTAATCTAGTACTAAAGCATAAGCTACAGAAAGCTAGCATTGCAGTGCATAAAATGTGGTGAGTAGTTGTCTCAAAGAGAGAAAGACAATAGTTTAACAGTTTTCAACAAATGTATTTACTCAAAAATGGAGAAGCAAGAGATTTAATTTTGTTTCACTTCCAGTTTAATTTACTTACCAGTAGCTAGCAAATGCAGCTAGCTAGTTTAGCCTGCTCAAACAGAGGGATGCTATGTTAGCTAGCTGGCTATGACTATCCAACACAACAGTGCAACTCTTCCAAGGTAAGCCTTTGGCTTTACTATTTTTTTGCCATCGGGGCCTGCCGGTGTAACTGTTAAAGTGCCTACTGACTATACACTAACGTTACTGCATGATTGCAGCGGGTTTACTAACACATTAGTTCTATTAGCTATGTTGACTATGACATTACTTTAGCTAATATGGTGACAACTATGTAGGGCAACTATGTGTGTAGGGGTTATGATATGGTTTGGAAAGTTTTTTTCCACCTGGTCACATACAGCTGATGTGTTGTGCATTGAGGTCCACAAACGAAGGGAAAAGGTGAGAGGAGAGTGCATAGACATGAGAAGGAATACAACATGGCAGCTATGAAAGTGAACTGTGTTAACGAGTGATCAGGGGTGTATTCATTCCGCCGATTCTGTTAAAAAATGTTTCTTAAATGGAAGCAAACAGAACGAAACGGGGATAAACATATCTGAATTTGTACAATAGTAACTCTCGTTTGCAACTGTTGGACTAATGATTACACTCAAGATCACCTAGATGCAGGCAAGAGTGTGCAAGGCGGTATTGAATGTGTCACCTCAAAGTCTTATCTCGACCTGTGCGTACCTATGTTGCCTTCTCGCCCACTCCAATTTCGCTCCAGTAGAATTCACTTCAAGAGCTTAGGGAGTGCCCACCCCCAGCATGCATTTGTAGTCTACTTGTGTGCTGCTACAGCCCCTTGCTTTTGCTACTGTAATGGAGTTCGCTATATATTTTTATTAAGAAACTAATAAAACACACAGGTGCTAAATCAAGGTAACTTACAAAGATGAGGCCAGAGAGCAAGAGATGGAGTGCCGTTATGTAGTGTCCACAACTAAAGAATCATTGTGGAATCTGAAAAGACAAGGATCCCAAAAGTATGATGGTGTACTTACTACTTGCACATGCTAAAAGAAAGGAATGAGAGATAACTAAGTGTGTCATTGTAGTAAAGTATTTATAAACTAAAAATCAGATCTCAAACATTCTTCATTTTCGATCTATTACCTATACAATTGATGTTGGCCCAATAGATCTGGCATGTTCTTTGAATGTGGGAACTTTCTGTTTTGATTAGGTAATTTTGCCTAAAAACCTTTAGGCCTACCAACAACAACAACAAAAAAACTCTGCCCAGCCTGGCTAGGGTGGACAAAAATGTGTTTAGCATTCCCAGAGGCTCTGTAAATGTGGAGAGGACATTCTCTGCTGCTGGCTGGTTCTCCAGGCACTGTCATGAGCCTGAAGCCGCAGACTGCCCAAACTCGTGTTTCTAAAAATGAATTCAAAAGGCACTAATAAGTCATTTTTATTTCATTCTAAGTCACAGCCTATATGCGCAATTTTAAGTCACAGCCTATACGCGCAATTTTAAGTCACAGTTTATACGCGCAAACAGCCTATATGCGCAATATATAAACTAGAATGATTTAATAAAACGTTTAAACGCTGTGGCTTTCTGTCTTGACCTGTTGAAATAATATAGCCTAAATAATAAATGTTTCTACTTAGGAGCCAGACAGGGAGCCTGACCTATTTAGAGTGTTTGTATGCTGTTAAACATGACATATAGCCTATTTGAAATTATGTTCACTTCTTACATTCACATTTTCATGTTTATTCAAAATACTCGTCATTCAAATCCATATGGTTTGGTTTCAATACGTAAAACAATTGTTAGGTCCAGGTAGTCACAACAAATAGATGGCTGTTGGTTAAATTGTGATTTGAATGAATGGATCGAATTTGGAGCGGGAGTTGTCGTCCCTAAGTGTGGAGTAGTTTTTAGCGGAGCTGTAGGAAAGGACATGGGGCACCAGAGCAGTGCGCACCACCGAGAGGGGATTTTAATCAACTCCGCTTATGTGCTCTGCTAGGTTATAGGAACCTCAATATGAGTATAGGGAAAATTAGAGCATCATGTAGTAAGTACCCTACACCTATCGATGTTACATTGAACTGGGTGAATGGAATATGAATGACAGGCATCCAATGTACTATAATAGAAAAAAAATGAAAATAGTCTACTGTGTCCAACATTAGTGGAAAGCCTCCCCACAAGAGTGGAGGCTGTTATAGCAGCAAACGGGGGACAAACTCCATATTAATGCCAATGATTTTGGAATGAGATGTTCGACGAGCAGGTGTCCACATACTTTTGGTAATGTAGTGTAAACGTTAGCTGGTGCTACACATCGACCTCACATGCGTGTCATGATGAGCAGTAGAACTAACCAACTAACACATCGAATGTAATTCCTAAAGTCAAACATTACTTTAGATATGGCTACGAATTTAGCTACTATTAAAAGCTTAGACTATAGTTACTGTAAAACATTTCTGTCTGTGCTTGAGACACCTTCCCATTTCATTCACTAGCTAGCTAGCGAGCAAACGTTAGCCATTCTCCGCATGGAAATGAGCGAGCTAGCTAAATTACACAACTACTACACATGGAAGGTGACAGGTAGCTAAAATAAACAAGATAATTCAGTGACAAATAACACGTGGCTGCCACGTTTTTGTTGTTAGAAATTACTGTACCTTCATTTCAATGAAGACACATCCAACTTCGGAGCAGCAGCCAACAGCCGTGACCGTAAAAAGGATGGAGAAAAATCTAACTTCCTGCCACCTGCTGCATCGAGCAATTTAGAACTTTCTCCCCTTAGAGAAATGAGATGAGATTTTGCCTTGAAAATAGTAGATACAATTCTATGGTATTTCATGACATTTCAGATTAGAAACATATTTCTTGTGTTCAGATATCATTTAAGCGCAAAAGGAAAAACGAATGGCTTGTCTACACTAGAGGGGGACATTTCTGCGTAGCAATTGCCATAATTACCCTGCCTTGGACAACTAGGCCTAATTTATGTGTTTAGGGCGGCCTGCTTGTTGCTCCGAACCTGTTGCATTTAGGTATTTCGCATATGCCTATGGGAAATCATAATTATGTGTAGACAAATACACTGCTGTACGTTCTATCATTTTCAATGAGGCCTACTAGTTATAGAAAACATATCTGCTTATGCCATGACGCCCTGGTAGGCTGGGCTGGCTGAGTGCAAACCTAGGCTACAGCAGACCAAGGAGAGATTATGTTTTTTTAGTTAATCATTGATCGTCTGAATCAGCCCCCCGTCCTCTGCAAATATGATAAATGAATACCTAGGCAATCACCAGTGTGACGTCGGTGTTAAACCACAGCACAGGTTTAATTGACTCTGGAAGGTAGTATCAGAGTAAGAGAGACTACAGAACTGCACTTTACCTTTTCTATTACAAGAAAATATTTTTTA
Organism: Oncorhynchus clarkii lewisi; assembly: GCF_045791955.1. Taxonomy (NCBI): domain Eukaryota; kingdom Metazoa; phylum Chordata; class Actinopteri; order Salmoniformes; family Salmonidae; genus Oncorhynchus; species Oncorhynchus clarkii. The sequence continues at coordinate 65,215,359 of NC_092150.1, read as the reverse complement.
TTATCTTATTCCAAGAGAAAATGGCAAAAGAAAACGTTTGACCTTGCAGTGTGGGCAGTTTCCTTGTCCTATTATGAGAGGATCAAATTGGGGGAAAAGTAATTTATTTGGGGGATTTTATTTGTGAGGATAGGATAGTTCCCATCCTGAAGATAATGTGTACATTTTCTAACACATGCATTTAAATGTTTAATTTAAACTATTTTTCATTTGTTTTCTTTTACTTTCACTTTTTATTTTGCATTTAACATGCCTATGAAACGGAATACAGGAAGCCCGATCCAGGATGGACAATTTCTTCATGTTCATTCACCATCAACCAATAATTTCTGCAGTGCATCCGAGGAGCTCACCTTATCTAACGAAAAATTACGCAGTGCTTTCCATGGACATTCAATCTCAAAGTTTGACGAGGAAGGTGATTTGGGAATTAAATCAGGTGAGGAATAAAGTCAGATTAATAGGCCTACACATAGACTGAGAGGTTCCCTCTTCACCCAAGAGTCATACAAGAATAACATCCAAAACAAGAGCCATATTTGTCGATGTCAACTAATACAGTTTGTGCTGCATTAAATTGTAGGATTTTTTTTTTTTAAATATACCTGCACTAAAATATACTTCTTTCATTTTTTTTATAGGTAGGATAGAATAAAATAATGTATTATTTACCACATAAAAACAATCTACTCAATCTGACCCAGTTGAACAAAAATACAATTTTCTCTGCTATGTTAATTTTGAAGAGTGTTGAAAATCCTGTATAGGGAGTACTTATTTCTAATTGTATGGTTAATTTAGCCACCTACCAATCTGGAAAGATGTCATGGCCCTGAACTACTCAAATATATATTTCACCTCATGACAGTTTTCTCCCCCACAACCCTGTCAGAAGCAGATGACAGCAATGAGACCCCATCTTCTGAGGAGGACCAGGACCTCCTGGAGTATTCTAAAGATTTGGCTTTCAACCAGACGACCCCGAGGAAAAGCATCACTCAGATCATCAAGGACAAGAAGAAACAGACTCATTTGACCCTTCAATGGTAGTGTTCCAAAGTCACAACCTATGGAAATCTATAATATAGCTTGTGATGTGATGCACTTGTATAATAACAATCCTTCTTACAAATGTTAATGTTTCTTTTCTTGTTGGTGATTGATTTTACATGGATTTCTGTGACTGCTTGTTCCCTAGGCTGGATGAAAACTACACTGTTTGTGAAGGGGTTTGTCTGCCGCGTTGCATCCTGTATGCTCACTACCTAGACTTCTGTAGGAAGGAGAAACTGGATCCAGCCTGTGCTGCTACATTTGGCAAGGTGAGATGAGTAATGTCTTGTAGTTGAGGTGGTGGGCTGGATAGGTCGTGGTAGATGTTATAGATACTGTAAGTACAACATAGTAATAATTGTGGTGGAATAAGCTATTATGTTTTTTTTGTATCGTTCTCTGTGCATATTAGACAATTAGGCAGAAATTTCCACTTCTTACAACAAGAAGACTTGGGACCCGAGGTCATTCAAAGTAAGATATAGTGGAAAATATTATTTTCAAAAGATTTCTTGTTGTAGTGATCTGATCGGTCTCAATATAAAATGCTTAATTTTGTTGATATTTAACAGATATCATTATTATGGGATTGGCATCAAAGAGAGCAGTGCCTATTATAACTTGGTGTACTCAGGAAAAGGCTTGACGAGGTAAGATCATTCTAGAATAAGTCAAATGTTTGGAATTGTTGTGATAGTATGGGATTTAATGTCAGTCTGATTTCATATCTGATTGTAGATTTTCAGGGAGCAAACTCAACAATGAGGTAAGATTGACATATATATTTAAAATATATATATTTTTTTTTAATGCATTTTTATGTGAGATATTACAGACATGAATCATGTTATCTAATTCATTCAAACTGTAGTCATGACTACATGACTAGTCATGACTACAAGGTCAAAATATTGATACAGTTTGATATTCCTCTATTTAATAGGGAGGGTTCACTCGGAAATACTCCCTCAGTTCCAAAACAGGAACTTTGCTTCCAGAATTCCCAAGTCCACAGCATCTAGTGCTTCAAAGTTCCATCTCTAAAGAGAAGGTTTGTTGTATTATTTTCATCAGTATTTCAACTTTCTTTTGCCATCAAGATTTGCTGATTACATACAGTACAGTATCCTCTGCAAAAACACCTGTAACCATTATGGATTATCTTCACATGTCCAATAGGTGGACACGCTCATCGTGATGTACAAAACACATTGTCAGTGCATCCTGGACAATGCCATCAATGTCAACTTCGAAGAGGTATTCTATACCAAAACAAGACATAAGATGTTGTAGCCACATCTGACGAATTGTCTCCTGATTCTATTTACAATGTTTCAGATACAGAATTTCCTGATGCATTTCTGGCAAGGAATGCCCGACCACCTCTTACCCCTGCTGGAGAACACCATTATCGTGGACATCTTCTGTGTGTGTGACTCTATACTATATAAGGTGGGTGTTTTTCCAGAATCATAGAGCAGCATCCTCATTAGTTGTTGAAGGACTCCTACCTCAACTGGACAGGTTGTACTATCCATTTGGTGTTTTTCAGGTTCTGACAGATGTCCTGATCCCTGCTACGATGCAGGAGATGCCTGAAAGGTAGAGTATTTTCATCTTTCATCATTCGTATTTTGCTCATCTAAACACCAGATTTGCTGTAAGGTTTATGGTGTATGAAATTAACGGAAATAAGATGCTGCCGTCTCTCCGGGTGATGTATTGTTGTGTATAAAGATTGTCCTGTTTGCAGTCTCCTGGCAGACATCCGTAACTTTGCCAAGCACTGGGAACACTGGATGGTGTCTTCTCTGGAAAACCTCCCAGAATGCCTCTCAGAGAAGAAGCTCCAGATCGCACGCAGATTTGTGTCCTCTCTAAAACGTCAGACCTCCTTCTTACACCTTGCCCAGGTAAAGCACTGTATTACAGCACGGGAGGAATATAAATATCATTGTGTTAACTTTACAAAGACATTTAAAAGTGTCTCAAATGTATCTATATCGCATATCTTATTATGACTCTTAAGAAATTGAAATTGTATATATAAACTGGACGTCCTAGGGCTTGATTCAGTCTGTAGCACTGAATGTCGGCGTTATGGCATGATAGAAATGTAAAGGCAATGTTGCAATGTTTCCGCGCTTGCGGAGACTGCAATTACGGTAAACGCTGCATATGTCGGCTCAATTTGAAATTACCTTTACATTTTAAGCACACTATACCGCTGAACTTCGACGAAACAGATTGATTTTGGTTATTTTGGTCATTTTCTTTTCTTACAACAGATTGCAAGACCAGCTCTTTTTGACCAGAATGTGGTGAACTCAATGGTGGTGGATATAGATAAAGTGGATTTGAACAGCATAGGGTCACAAGCCCTTCTCACCATCTCAAGTGGAGACCAAGACTCTGACCTCTACTCTGAATGTGAGTAGAACATTTGCATTGTACATGGAAAACCCTGCCAGGTTCATTCCTGTAAACAATGTTAATTTGCTTTCTCATCATGTTTGCTAGATGACTCAATAACAGTGTTCCAAGAGCTGAAAGACCTACTGAAGAAAAATGCCACAGTAGAATCCTTTATCGAGTGGCTGGACACTGTTGTGGAGCAGAAGGTCATTAAGGTACGTTGTCCCCAATTCAGATCTAAGATTGGGGTTGTCAGATTGGATGTTGACATCCAATCTGTTTGTTCCTTTCTCTCCAGCCTGGGAAGCAGAACGGACGGTTCATAAAGAAGCGAGCTCAGGACTTCCTCCTCAAGTGGAGTTTCTTTGGAGCACGTGTTATGCACAACCTCACATTGAACAACGCCACCAGTTTTGGTAAGAAATTACTACGTCCCTCTAACAGTTCCCCTGGTAACCTGTATATCCATGTAACAACTACAACATGTAGGAAATGCTGTCAAACTTCTCTATTTGTATTTTAAATTCAGACTCTCCCATTACTACTGAGTCTAAATGATACACGGTCCGTCACTACGTCAGACGCAAACACATGTATCTTTTCGGCCGGCTCTGAACAGAATGCTACAATGAGCCATAAATTATAATGGCCTGGCCCCAAGTAAAGAAAGCATTATCAATCGGTTGCGTGCACTGTGTTTGAAGACAGACCTCTCCCATGCACCTTCCTCACCCCCATTTGGCGGCTCTATCACCAAACACAAGTCAAACAGACTGGGGGAGAATCACATGACCCTACAAGTCAAACAGCATGCCTGGTGAGATGAAAGCCTACGGGAAAGCAGATCTCTGGAGCTGGTCAGGTCAAACCCTCAGCACCTGCAAATTTGTGCACAGAATAGCCTTTGGAGCCTTGTCACAGTTTGTAAGGTGAAGGCTGTTAGCGATTGGCTGAGTATCAAGTCATGATAGTGACATCAAAACCAGATTAGATTTCTGGTGGGGAACTAGGACAGTAAGAGATGTGTTTTTTATTATCCCAGGTTCGTTCCATCTCATCCGCATGCTGCTGGATGAGTATATCCTACTGGCTATTGAGACACAATTCAACAACAACAAAGAACAAGACCTTCAGAATCTCCTAGATAAGTACATGGGAAATGCAGGTAAGCAATTACATAACATACATAGACTATCTAATTATATGTATAACTCTGATTGTTCTTTTTCATTAGTAAGTTGTTATTGCGTTTCATATTAATACTATCAGTTTTTATGGAGCAGTACAGAGAAATAATGGAGGAAGTAGGATCATTGAGGTGCGTTGTTATGATTATTTTCAGATGCCAGCAAGGCGGCATTCACTGCCTCCCCCAGCTCCTGTTTCCTGGCCAACCGTAACAAGCCCAGTGCGGTGTCCAGTGATCTGTCTGTGAAGAACGAGTCCCTCTCAGAACACGCATACATGACCCTGTCAGCCAATCATCAGCAGGCTCCGGGAGCAAACATGGCCATCTACCAGGGCTCTGAAACCGATGGATTCTGCCTATCAGGTGCAAATATGTTTTTAAGGGTGACATGACTCATTTTGTCACTTGTTTCTGAATTTAATTTATCCCCGTTGTATGTTAGCTTTGTTCATACTTTCATTGGTTTAACATAAAATGTAAACTTGTGTGACAACTGCTCATTTGTAGTAAAGGATCCTACCTATTGTGTTGTCTAAAATCTTTCCTCTGTGCCCCCAGGACAAATGGACTTTTCCCAGAACAGTGGCCCTCTGATGACCCCTCCCATCTCCCCAGCCATGGTGAACAGGGGCAGTGTCATCAACCAGGGCACCATGGCCATCAGACCCCAGAGCGCCTGCACCACCATCCAGCCCCACATCTCCTGCCAAGCCTTCCCAGATACCATGTACCAGAGCCTCCCTCCCAGCAGCCCCAGCTACTACCCCACCACCTCCAACTACCAGGCTGTGTTCAGGCCCCAGACACACGCCCAGGCCACTGCCTACCTCACCCGCTCTGACAGCAGCCACTACCCGTCCTTCAGTGAACAGCACCTGGCCAAAGACTACTTCAACAGCAGCTGTGCAGTGTCCCCCTACAGCTCCAGACACACCTCCAATTACAGCACAGTCCCTGATCCTGGGATGGAGACTCAGGGGGTTGAGCTACTGGACTCTGTAGGATACAACTTTGATGGGAGTGGGTTAAACAGTAGTGGCTGTCAGGAGTCTGCCTACTCAGCAACAGGACACAATGGTATGAATGACTACACCTACGTCTTCTCCATTGAATTATCAGAAAATGGGCCCTGAGTTTTTCTAGACTTCGTGGCCTCACTAGTCAGTTCATCAAGGTTAGATCACATGGTCACGTCACCTGGTCAGAAATAATTAAGGGCCCTAACAATAAGAATTATTGTAAATAAAAAAACAAGTTGAACCATAAATGTGTATTCTACTCATAGAGGAACCTCTCTGTTTTTCAGGGTACTACGGAAACAGTAACTACCTGGATAGCCAGAGGCTGGGTTCCATGATAGACCAGCATGTGTCAGTTATCAGCAGTGTGAGCAGTATCCGCTCAGTCCCAGTGTACGGTGAAGTACACGACCCCCTCAACATCCTGGATGACACGGGCAGGAAGACGGCTGGGCCATACTACACCGAGTCTGACTCACTGGGCTCCCACACACCTGGAGGTCAGTGACAAATTATGGATTGATAGGGAACTCCAATGTTCAATCTGTAGCAATGGATGAAACAATGAATGCAAGACAAGAATGATTGTAGTAAATGACAGAAAATGTTTTTTTTTTTTAAAGATACTATTTCGTTTACTTGTTTTCTCTCTGCTGTAGCTCCTACCCTCCCCTCCTCGGTCTCTGCACCCTGCATGTACGGAGGTCCTGCCCAGTTCCACTCCCAGGATGCACTGCTTCCTCACCGGGCACCATCTGAGGTACGGGACATGATGTCATCGCTGCCCCCCATCAACACTGTGTTCATGGGGTCTAGTGGAGGAGGAACGTGAGCCGTGACTGTCCCTTCCACCACCAACACTCCTCAAGCTCCTCCCACACCACTCAGTCACTGTAAACAGTGACGCAGATCACAGACAGAAATATGCTCAGTGTATCTCTCTTGTGTAGCCTTAGCGTTGGGGAAACTACTCTGAAAATGTAGTTTACCAAGTTACCAATTACTTCATACTGGAAGAAGTGAAGATACACTAAAGCTACCCTTAAGAAAATGTTACTTTCAAAAAGTAGTTCACTACATCCAGACTACTTTGTGATCAATAGTTATATCTAATTCTGAAATATCATAGACTATAAATTGCTTGACATATCACTCTGTAGTAAGATTTTAAGATAATGTTTATTTTAGCCTATTAAACACAAAAACTGTTTCAAGTGAGAATTAGGAAGGTCTGATGGCAAAAAACTTCACCCATATGATGGCCTACTTCACCCATATGATGGCCTACTTCACCCATATGATGGCCTACTTCACCCATATGATGGCCTACTTCACCCATATGATGGCCTACCTCACCCATATGATGGCCTACTTCACCCATATGATGGCCTACCTCACCCATATGATGGCCTACTTCACCCATATGATGGCTTACTTCACCCATATGATGGCCTACTTCACCCATATGATGGCCTACTTCACCCATATGATGGCCTACCTCACCCATATGATGGCCTACTTCACCCATATGATGGCCTACCTCACCCATATGATGGCCTACTTCACCCATATGATGGCCTACCTCACCCATATGAACTATGAAAAACACCACGATTAGAATTTAGTTCAACTACCACCAAGCTACTGCAAAATGTAGTTACATTTCTAGTTGAACTACATATAGTTCACTACTCCCCCCACACTGTGTAGCCAATATATATTTTGTAAATTGATGAAGGCCTCAGCTGTTCAATGTTCAGTGAAATATTTTATTGAACTGAATTAATTAATAATTTGCAATTCAACCATTTTAATATAATTCAATCTGTTCCTGTTCATCTTAATGTGGCCAGAGGAGACTTTGTAAGTTAACATGTAAATAAATACCTGTAGAATAAAGCGAGTAATGTCAAATTTGAAATTGTTGGAGGCATAATCAGTCAAACCTGCAAGACAGGTTTGATTGATTATGACAAGTAAAAAATAAAAAAAACATGTTATTTATTTGAGTTGCCTTTATAGCCTATTACGGTGTAATATTAATGTCTGAAATGTAAACTTGTACTTATCTGTATATGGCCGAATGAGAGGTAGGAACTTAGAAATGATTGTTGTTTTCAATTCAAATGTATTGAATAACATGAACTTATTGTTTAACTAACACATCAACATGTCGAGAGAGAGGCAGAAAGAGACACTTTGTGAGGTCGCTTTCATGTGCTCCTTCAGGCAGTTTGGCTGGTCGTCAATACATCCAACAGAACAGTCTCTCTTATCTCACAATTCAAAGCCCCCAGTGTCAAAACTCTGAATAAACAGTCCTTTTAATTGGTAAACTGGGCCCACACCAGGCGAGGAAAGAAAGATTACAGTCCGGAAACACAATTGTAGAAAGCAGCGGATCAAAGTTGAGCTTTATCTGTGATTATGTGATTATGTGATTTCACCATTGTACAATGGAGGGAGATATGGTTGGATAAAGGTGTTGACCAGAAACTAGAACCAATAGACATGTATGACCCACAGCAGGATCAAGCTGTTTATACATAGTGACCCTTTAGAGAAACAGAGATTGTTTTATTCACCCGCAGGTTGTCCAAATTCAGCTTTGTTAGTCTTGGAGCAGATGGAAGCTAATAAAACCATAATCAGTAACATTAGATTGACCAGGGCATTTGTGTGGCGAAATGACATCATTTCAAAGCGATAGACTTTATTTAAATGTATGGAGTTGATACGTACACTCGCAGGCTATGGATTAATGTAGACTATTCAGCATTTGTTTCCACAACATGAATAAACAAAGCAAAATGAATGATAACATTACCCACCTATCAGCCTTATCCTTTAGCTACTCAGGGGGAAAATCCATTTCAGCCCATGGACAGGAACAGATGGCTTGAAATGTAATGATTACAAAATTCCCAACGTTAACACAGTTTAATTACAAAGTCAATAATGCCTCCCAACAGTTGCGGGGCCTTTAGTGTAAAAACAACAGAAGGTTGAACGCAAACTTTGGGACAATGTTTAACCAGAACTTTGCATTAGGCGGTGAGTCTCCATATGTAGCCCAGGTGAGCCAAAGACTGAGAGACCCAGTGATGTGTAAGGCACACCAGGCATCACTCTGTCTGGTGGATTTACTGTTGTACGTCAGAGCGTCACGTCGTCACACTCCTCTAACATGACATCATAGTGCTGCTTGCAGGCCCCATAGTCCCCCAAGTCACCTCAGATATCATTTTGTATGCAATGTGTTTTTGTGACTTTATACCTCTACAGGTTATTCATACTGTCGAATCAAATGTCTGTTTTGCTGACTTCATCCAGACAGTTGGTATTCTATCATGGTGCAACAAAAGCAAGCTTATTTCTACGGGATATTTATTTTAAAAAGGGGTCTGACTAGGATGTATTCCAAACATAATCTCCGTCCTCGTACTGTTCACCTCTACATTCTGCCTTCAATGCAGAAGAGTGATTATTATGTACTTTAATGAGCTTTTTACTCATATCTTCCCAGACACACAAGCTCAGTAAAGTGATTGTTGGAGATAAGGATATCAGTAGTAAAGGATAAACAACGGCCAAACAGGAAGCTGCCGTTTTATCACAATATCAACTGTACCGGTAGCATTAATATGTTTTAGCCACTTGAGATGTCAGTGTTGGGAAGAACAGTGAGCGGACACCTTTAGCAACATTGTAATGTAGGAGGTTAGATTGGAAAGCGCTATGGGACTCTGACTGGCATCTTGTCTTTGTGTTGTGCCTTAATGAGTGTTTCTGTAGCGAGTGCAAAGCACACAACCGCCGGCTGGAGCCTCTGTTAGAACAATATTCAGAGGTGTCCTGTACTGCCAATGATTAAGCTTTTGTTGAATGGGATCATTCACCAATCTGTATTTGCAGCTAAACACAAAACAATCATTTCTTACATTTTTACCTGCTACTCCTTTTTTTGCTATTAGTAAAAACAAAATAATCTTTCATTCAACAAGATCTCTGCCACTGTCTTATTCCCCTGTCTGTGAAAATGATGATGTGGTGTTTGTCTTGAATGATGAATCTCCTTGAGTAGTTATGTGTAGGTTCAGAAGTGTCCATATGATGGCAGTAAAGTGTCAAAAATACCCCTTTCACATCCATTTCTGTTTTCATTGTCCCCACTAAATCTGTTATTACTAAACTGTGCTGTATCTGGATAAACAGAGGTTAAATAGGCATGCCAACCAACAGCTTTGTTAACATGTTACTAAATAACGGGTGGGAAAATATCTGCTGTACTTTATGGATTTCATGTAAACAAACGAGTTAGCTGTTGAAAATGATCACATTTCAGATATTGATTTCCAAATATCTTATCAATATTTTTACTATCACTATAACCAAATAAATCAAATAGATCACACTTACTATAAATCCAAAACAGTTATGTTGTTCTATCTTGATGTGATTGTTTGATTATACACACCAGCTCTTTCCATGACAGACTGACCAGGTGAAAGCAGTGATCCCTTACTGATGTCACCAGTTAAATCCACTTCAATCAGTGTAGATGTGGAGACAGGTTAAAGCAAGATTTTAAAGCCTTGAGACAATTGAGACAGGGATTGTGGATATGTCTCATTCAGAGGGTGAATGGGCGAGACAAAATAAGTGCCTTTGAATGGGGTATGGTAGTAGATGCCAGGCGCACCAGTTTCTTTGAGTGTCTCAAGAACTGCAATGCTGCTGGGTTTTTCATGCTCAACAGTTTCCCATGTGTGTCAAGTAATGGTCCTCCACCCAAAGGACATCCAGCCAACTTGACACGACTGTGGGAAGCATTGGAGTCAACATGGACCAGCATTCCCTTTGGTACGCTTTCGACACCTTGTAGAGTCCATGTCCCGATGAACTGAGGCTGTTCTGAAGGCAAAAGGAGAGCACCTCGATATTAGGACGGTGTTCCTAATGTTTGGTACACTCAGTGTGTAATTACACTGAATGATGAACAAAGACACCATCAGTGATGTTGATCCTCAGGGAGAGAAACTGAACTTCAAAGTCATCAGTTAAAAACCTGACCGATGTAGAGATAGTCCTGGGATTTGATGTCTAAACCTCCTGTCACACTCTTAGGGCCTTCCTCCCAAAGTCCCGGCCTGCTGTTAGTTTAAGTCATTATGGAGAACAACATTACACATTTTGCCATGTGGCATAGAGAAAATGTTGCCATTTTGAAGCACGTTTTCTCCAGTATTACACATTTTGCCATGGGGTGGAGAGAAAATGTGGCAATTTTATAACAAATGTCATGCAGTTTTACTAATTTTGCCAGTTTTCAAGGGATTTTCCTGCATTCTATCAATTATGCCAAGGCTTATACCATGTTAATACTATCTGAGTGAGAGGAACTAACAAAATCAATGGGGGCCCCCTGGAGGTCAGCGCCCCTTAGGAAGTGCCCTGCGTGCCTGGTCGGTATTCCGCCATGATTACGGCAAGTTTAGATAACTGGCTAGACGAACTTACCAATCTAAAAATTGTTAGCTGACATTGAGTGACTTTCAGTGACGGACAAAACAGAAAAACTGCTGATGCACAAAATAAATTCGAACTTGCACCTTGTGTATTCTACCATTCTAACTCTCAACAGTAAGGAGACCCTGACTGAGTTCCTAAAAGTAAAAATACATTTTTTGGGGGGTTGGAGCCCCCTACCGGCCCTATGCGACCACTTATGTCGCTTATGCCTGGAGCCGGTCCTGCTTACTCTATATATTAACCATACACTGGTCTCCCAGGTCCCTGCTGGAATTTAACCTCTGGGAACGACGAGATTACAGAGCAATAACCCTAGAACCTTAAATTGGTAGTGACGGAAATGGGAAGCAATTGTTTGTTTGTTTCACCCCAACCCCTTGTGGCATTAGTACCTTTTCTGGAAACTTTGGTTGATGCATGGTTTTGTGCCATGTGTTGTCACGAGTGAGCTCCTATTCTACCATGTGTGTATACTGTATTTACCTATTTATTTTCCTATCCAGCCATCAGTATTTTGTCATGTTTTTAAGAACCTAATGATTTGTACGAAAAGGAATCCCTTTGATTTGAAAGTGCATCATAGTGAATGTGAATGGATACCGGTGTCATTTTCTCTGTTCACTGTTGCCCACAGTCCTGTGAGATGTTGTCGATCAGTTTATGGGTTTTGACTAACGCGAGGTCCAAGAATTCCACAACTGTGTGCGTCTTAACCCTGAGCGAGCAGCAGGTCAGTGTGGCTGTATCTGGAGAGCAGCATCAGATATTGTAGGAATTTCTCTCATTGGTGGTAAATATCTGGGGGAATCTCGCTGCATATTCTGGCACAGGAACTCTGAATCACTGCGGCTCATCTCCGAAGCAATAGTGAGAGTTTCCAACAACAAGAGGACAAACATTGAAGGCCTTTGAAAGCCGCGGCTGTTGTGTCAGTGTGTGCCAATTTGGCTCAATAGTGACATGATTGCAAATTATGATCATTTTTTTATTAAATGGATTGATAGATGAAGTGTATGATGAAGTTTGGCAACCAAAAAACAGATATGGTTATGTATACAGTACAGTGTTTGAGTTTGGCAGCTATGTGACTGGCAAAATGCCTAACCACAACATTTTAATTGACTGTATATGAGCGTGATGGAGAGCTCCTTTCCTATAACTAACCCAGACAATCTTAAAGGAAGCACAATCCCTCTTTGTCACTGACAGACACATATATACACACACACACACACACACACACACACACACACACACACACACACACACACACACACACGGTTTGTCTGCCTATATTCAGTCAGTCACATGAAAGGAAAGACCATTAAATACACCAGACTCCTATCCCTCATAGAAAATCCAACATAAAAGACCCTGGAGTGACGTTGCTATTGTTAGCCTGTGACTATAATTTATGCTTTCCTTGCCAAGTGCAATATAATGAACTGAGCTTTAACAGTCCATTATGATTATATGAAATAGGGCCTGATTGTCGTTGTTTTGTATGTGAGAATACAAAGCAGTGAAGAAGATAACAAGTGTATAATGACTGTGGGTTTCCATATGCCCCTTGGCATATTGTTATTGTCAGTCTTTTGTTGTCATGATGGAGGCTAGCCTTTTCATGTATTTTTCTGTGCTCATCTGCCATTAACATCCATCATTCAAGCATGCCTTTACACCTCTCTGTCACCCAGACACAATTCAAATGTTAATCAACGTTGTATGAATTATTGAGCTGTGAAATACTAAGAGTAAGCTGGTGTTCGGTTCTACCTAATTTCTATCAACATGTTAAATGTGCAACCAGAGGGAAAAGAAATCGAGATCACCTGTACTCCACACACAGAGACTCGTACAAAGCTCTCCCTCTCCCTCCATTTGGTAAATCCAACCACAACTCTATCCTCCTGATTCCTGCTTACAAGCAAAAATTAAAGCAGGAAACACCAGTGACTCGGTCTATAAAAAAGTGGTCAGATGCTAAACTACAGGACTGTTTTGCTATCACAGACTGGAACATGTTCCGGGATTCTTCCGATGGCATTGAGGAGTACACCACATCAGTCACTGGCTTTATCAATAAGTGCATCGAGGACGTTGTCCCCACAGTGACTGTACATACATACCCCAACCAGAAGCCATGGATTACAGGCAACATTCGCACTGAGCTACAGGGTAGAGTTGCCGCTTTCAAGGTGCGGGACTCTCCGGAAGCTTATAAGAAATCAGATCCACAGATAATGCAATCTCTATTGCACTCCACACTTCAATCTCTATTGCACTCTGCCCTTTCCCAAATGGACAAAAGGAACACCTATGTGAGAATGCTATTCATTGACTACAGCTCAGCGTTCAACACCACAGTGCCCTCAAAGCTCATCACTAAGCTAAGGATCCTGGGACTAAACTTCTCCCTCTGCAACTGGATCCTGGACTTCATGACGGGCCACCCCCAGGTGATGAGGGTAGGTAGCAACACATCTGCCACGCTGATCCTCAACACTGGAGCCCACCAGGGGTGCGTGCTCAGTCCCCTCCCGTTCTCCCTGTTCATCCACGACTGCATGGCCAGGTACGACTCCAACACCATCATTAAGTTTGCAGATGACACAACAGCCTGATCACCGACAACGACGAGACAGCCTATAAGGAGGAAGTCAGAGACCTGGCCGGGTGGTGCCAGAATAACAACCTATCCCTCAACGTAACCAAGTCTAAGGAGATGATTGTGGATTACAGGAAAAGGATGACCGAGCACACCCCATTCTCATCAACGGGGCTGTAGTGGAGCAGGTTGAGAGCTTCAAGTTCCTTGGTGTCCACATCACCAACAAACTAGAATGGTCCAAACACACCAAGACAGTCTTGAAGAGGGCACGACAACACACCAAGACAGTCTTGAAGAGGGCACGACAACACACCAAGACAATCTTGAAGAGGGCACGACAAAGCCTAATCCCCCTCAGGAAATGAAAAAGTTTTGGCATGGTGTCCTCAGATCCTCGGCCTCCAACCGCAAGGCACTAAGGAGGGCAGTGCGAACGGCCCAGTACATCACTGGGGCTAAGCTGCCTGCCATCCAGGACCTCTACACTAGGTGGTGTCAGAGGAAGGCCCTAAATATTGTCAAAGACCCCAGCCACCCCAATCATAGACTGTTCTCTCTATTACCGCATGGCAAGCGGTACCGGAGTGCCAAGTCTAGGACAAAAAGTATTCTCAACAGTATTTACCCTCAAGCCATAAGACTCCTGAACAGGTAATCAAATGGCTAGCCGGACTATTTGCATTGTGTGCCCCCCCCAACCCCTCTTGTAGCTGCTGCTACTCTCTGTTTATCATATATGCATAGTCACTTTAACCATATCTACATGTACATACTACCTCAATCAGCCCGACTAACCGGTGCCTGTATGTAGCCTCGCTACTGTATATAGCCTCACTACTGTATATAGCCTCACTACTGTATATAGCCTCACTACTATATATAGCCTCACTACTGTTATAGCCTCACTACTGTTACAGCCTGACAACTGTTATAGCCTCACTACTGTATATAACCTCACTACTGTTATAGCCTCACTAATGTATATAGCCTCACTACTGTTATAACCTCACTACTGTTATAGCCTCGCTACTGTAGATAGCCTCACTACTGTATATAGCCTCACTACTGTTATAGCCTCACCAATGTATATAGCCTCACTACTGTTATAACCTCACTACTGTTATAGCCTCACTACTGTATATAGCCTCACTACTGTTATAGCCTCACTAATGTATATAGCCTCACTACTGTATATAGCCTCACTACTGTATATAGCCTCACTACTGTTATAGCCTCACTAATGTATATAGCCTCACTACTGTTATAGCCTCACTACTGTTATAGCCTCAATACTGTTATAGCCTCACTACTGTATATAGTCTTACTACTGTTATAGCCTCACTACTATTATAGCCTCACTACTGTATATAGCCTCACTACTGTTATAGCCTCAATACTGTTATAGCCTCACTACTGTATATAGCCTCACTACTGTTATAGGCTCAATACTGTTATAGTCTCACTACTGTATATAGTCTTACTACTGTTATAGCCTCACTACTGTTATAGCCTCACTACTGTATATAGTCTCACTACTGTTATAGCCTCACTACTATTACAGCCTCACTACTGTATATAGCCTCACTACTGTATATAGCCTCACTACTGTTATAGCCTCACTACTGTATATAGCCTCACTACTGTATATAGCCTCACTACTGTTATAACCTCACTACTGTATATGGCCTCACTACTGTTATAGCCTCACTACTGTTAGAGCCTCACTACTGTATATAGCCTCACTACTGTTATAGCTTCACCACTGTTATAGTCTCACTACTGTTATAGCCTCACTACTGTATATAGCCTCACTACTGTTATAGCCTCACTACTGTTATAGCCTCACTAATGTATATAGCCTCACTACTGTTATAGCCTCACTACTGTATATAGCCTCACTACTGTTATAGCCTCACTACTGTTATAGGCTCAGTACTGTATATAGCCTCACTACTGTATATAGTCTCACTACTGTTATAGCCTCACTACTATTATAGCCTCACTACTGTATATAGCCTCACTACTGTTATAGCCTCACTACTGTATATGGCCTCACTACTGTATATAGCCTCACTACTGTATATAGCCTCACTACTGTTATAACCTCACTACTGTATATGGCCTCACTACTGTTATAGCCTCACTACTGTTAGAGCCTCACTACTGTATATAGCCTCACTACTGTTATAGCTTCACCACTGTTATAGTCTCACTACTGTTATAGCTTCACCACTGTTATAGTCTCACTACTGTTATAGCCTCACTACTGTTATAGCCTCACTAATGTATATAGCCTCACTACTGTTATAGCCTCACTACTGTATATAGCCTCACTACTGTTATAGCCTCACTACTGTTATAGGCTCAGTACTGTATATAGCCTCACTACTGTATATAGCCTCTCTACTGTATATAGCCTCACTACTGTATATAGCCTCACTACTGTTATAGCCTCACTACTGTTATAGCCTCACTACTGTATATAGCCTCACTACTGTATATAGCCTCACTACTGTTATAGCCTCACTACTGTTATAGGCTCAGTACTGTATATAGCCTCACTACTGTATATAGTCTCACTACTGTTATAGCCTCACTACTATTATAGCCTCACTACTGTATATAGCCTCACTACTGTTATAGCCTCACTACTGTATATGGCCTCACTACTGTATATAGCCTCACTACTGTATATAGCCTCACTACTGTTATAACCTCACTACTGTATATGGCCTCACTACTGTTATAGCCTCACTACTGTTAGAGCCTCACTACTGTATATAGCCTCACTACTGTTATAGCTTCACCACTGTTATAGTCTCACTACTGTTATAGCTTCACCACTGTTATAGTCTCACTACTGTTATAGCCTCACTACTGTTATAGCCTCACTAATGTATATAGCCTCACTACTGTTATAGCCTCACTACTGTATATAGCCTCACTACTGTTATAGCCTCACTACTGTTATAGGCTCAGTACTGTATATAGCCTCACTACTGTATATAGCCTCTCTACTGTATATAGCCTCACTACTGTATATAGCCTCACTACTGTTATAGCCTCACTACTGTTATAGCCTCACTACTGTATATAGCCTCACTACTGTTATAGCCTCACTACTGTTATAGCCTCACTACTGTTATAGCCTCACTACTGTATATAGCCTAACTACCGTTATAGCCTCACTACCGTTATAACCTCACTACTGTTATAGCCTCACTACTGTATATAGCCTCACTACTGTATATAGTTCACTACTGTATATAACCTCACTACTGTTATAGCCTCACTACTGTATATGGCCTCACTACTGTATATAGCCTCACTACTGTATATAGTTCACTACTGTATATAGCCTCACTACTGTTATAGCCTCACTACTGTATATAACCCCACTACTGTTATAGCCTCACTACTGTATATGGCCTCACTACTGTATATAGCCTCACTACTGTATATAGCCTCACTACTGTTATAGCCTCACTACTGTATATAGCCTCACTACTGTATATAACCTCACTACTGTTATAGCCTCACTACTGTATATAGTCTCACTACTGTATAAAGCCCCACTACTGTATATCGTCTCACTACTGTATATAGCCTCACTACTGTTATAGCCTCACTACTGTATATAGTCTCACTATTGTATATAGTCTCACTACTGTATATAGTCTCACTACTGTATTTAGCCTCACTACTTTTATAACCTCACTACGGTTATAGCCTCACTACTGTATATAGCCTCACTACTGTATATAGTCTCACTACTATTATAGCCTCACTACTGTATTTAGCCTCACTACTGTTATAGCCTCAATACTGTATATAGCCTCACTACTGTTATAGCCTCACTACTGTATATAGCCTCACTACTGTTATAGCCTCACTACTGTATATAGCCTCACTACTGTTATAGCCTAACTACTGTATATAGCCTCACTACTGTTATAGCCTCACTACTGTTATAGCCTCACTACTGTATATAGCCTCATTACTGTTATAGCCTCACTACTGTTATAGCCTCACTACTGTATATAGCCTCACTACTGTATATAGCCTCACTACTGTATTTAGCCTCACTACTGTATATAGCCTCACTACTGTATATAGTCTCACTACTGTATATAGTCTCACTACTGTATATAGTCTCACTACTGCATATAGCCTCACTACTGTATATAGTCTCACTACTGTTATAGCCTCACTACTATTATAGCCTCACTACTGTATATAGCCTCACTACTGTTATAGCCTCACTACTGTATATGGCCTCACTACTGTATATAGCCTCACTACTGTATATAGCCTCACTACTGTTATAACCTCACTACTGTATATGGCCTCACTACTGTTATAGCCTCACTACTGTTAGAGCCTCACTACTGTATATAGCCTCACTACTGTTATAGCTTCACCACTGTTATAGTCTCACTACTGTTATAGCTTCACCACTGTTATAGTCTCACTACTGTTATAGCCTCACTACTGTTATAGCCTCACTAATGTATATAGCCTCACTACTGTTATAGCCTCACTACTGTATATAGCCTCACTACTGTTATAGCCTCACTACTGTTATAGGCTCAGTACTGTATATAGCCTCACTACTGTATATAGCCTCTCTACTGTATATAGCCTCACTACTGTATATAGCCTCACTACTGTTATAGCCTCACTACTGTTATAGCCTCACTACTGTATATAGCCTCACTACTGTTATAGCCTCACTACTGTTATAGCCTCACTACTGTTATAGCCTCACTACTGTATATAGCCTAACTACCGTTATAGCCTCACTACCGTTATAACCTCACTACTGTTATAGCCTCACTACTGTATATAGCCTCACTACTGTATATAGTTCACTACTGTATATAACCTCACTACTGTTATAGCCTCACTACTGTATATGGCCTCACTACTGTATATAGCCTCACTACTGTATATAGTTCACTACTGTATATAGCCTCACTACTGTTATAGCCTCACTACTGTATATAACCCCACTACTGTTATAGCCTCACTACTGTATATGGCCTCACTACTGTATATAGCCTCACTACTGTATATAGCCTCACTACTGTTATAGCCTCACTACTGTATATAGCCTCACTACTGTATATAACCTCACTACTGTTATAGCCTCACTACTGTATATAGTCTCACTACTGTATAAAGCCCCACTACTGTATATCGTCTCACTACTGTATATAGCCTCACTACTGTTATAGCCTCACTACTGTATATAGTCTCACTATTGTATATAGTCTCACTACTGTATATAGTCTCACTACTGTATTTAGCCTCACTACTTTTATAACCTCACTACGGTTATAGCCTCACTACTGTATATAGCCTCACTACTGTATATAGTCTCACTACTATTATAGCCTCACTACTGTATTTAGCCTCACTACTGTTATAGCCTCAATACTGTATATAGCCTCACTACTGTTATAGCCTCACTACTGTATATAGCCTCACTACTGTTATAGCCTCACTACTGTATATAGCCTCACTACTGTTATAGCCTAACTACTGTATATAGCCTCACTACTGTTATAGCCTCACTACTGTTATAGCCTCACTACTGTATATAGCCTCATTACTGTTATAGCCTCACTACTGTTATAGCCTCACTACTGTATATAGCCTCACTACTGTATATAGCCTCACTACTGTATTTAGCCTCACTACTGTATATAGCCTCACTACTGTATATAGTCTCACTACTGTATATAGTCTCACTACTGTATATAGTCTCACTACTGCATATAGCCTCACTACTGTATATAGTCTCACTACCATATATAGCCTCACTACTGTATTTAGCCTCACTACTGTATTTAGCCTCACTACTGTTATAACCTCACTACTGTTACAGCCTCACTACTGTATATAGCCTCACTACTGTATATAGCCTCACTACTCTTATAGCCTCACTACTGTATTTAGCCTCACAACTGTTATAGCCTCAATACTGTATATAGCCTCACTACTGTTATAGCCTCACTACTGTATATAGCCTCACTACTGTTCTAGTCTCACTACTGTATATAGTCTCACTACTGTATATAGCCTCACTACTGTATATAGTTTCACTACTGTATATAGTCTCACTACTGTATATAGCCTCACTACTGTATATAGCCTCACTACTGTATTTAGCCTCACTACTGTATATAGTCTCACTACTGTATATAGCCTCACTACTGTTATAGCCTCACTACTGTATATAGCCTTACTACTGTATATAGCCTCACTACTGTATATAGTCTCACTACTGTATATAGCCTCACTACTGTATATAGTCTCACTACTGTATATAGCCTCACTACTGTATATAGTCTCACTACTGTATATAGCCTCACTACTGTATATAGCCTCACTACTGTTATTTTTCACTGTTTTATTCCTCTTGTTTTTATTTATTTACTTATCTATTGTTCACTTCATACCTTTTTTTGCACTGTTGGTTAGAGCCTGTAAGTAAGTATTTCACTGTAAGGTCTACTACACCTGTTGTATTCGGTGCACATGACAAATTTGCATCTGAATGTGATCTTGATGTTGTAATCGCAGGTTAAACAGCACAGGCACTAACTTAACATGGCTCATAGACTTACCAAAGTTAACGAACGTCTGCGGCATTGTCAATCGCTGGAGTTGTATAGCCTATAATACAAACATTTTATTGACGCACTTTGTGCCCTCTTTTTGAATAGTGTCTTTATTCGGTCATGCTCTTGTATGTTTCAAGTAGAGGGTGCTGGAATACCATCAGGGGAAAATAAGTCTCAGTCTGAACTGAATAGCGTAGGGCCTTGTCAGTCAGTCGCTCATTCTGTTCTTTTTCAAAGGCAGTGGCCAAAATGTACGGTAAACGTACACTTTAATTATAGCTTTTTGTATGGACGCTTTCGACATTGCACGCTTACATGTAGCAGAATTTCAAGGTAAATTGTCTATTAGAAACTCAAACACAGTTGTTGGTTCTTTAAAACCTTCCTCTTTACTTCTTTGCCTGACCGAGTCATATGCTCTGCTGCGCTATTGTATCGTACAACTGATCCAATTTATTCTTTCTAAGTTATTTGTTGTAACCAACATTAGTTACATTTTAGGATAGATAAACGTCTTGAGTCGTGCCATGTTATGTCTTGCGCTGGCTTGCAAACACCTGATTTGGCCGTTGCAAATGGTACTGGACCTGTGTGTGTGTGTGTGTGTGTGTGTGTGTGTGTGTGTGTGTGTGTGTGTGTGTGTGTGTGTGTGTGTGTGTGTGTGTGTGTGTGTGTGTGTGTGTGTGTGTGTGTGTGTGTGTGTGTGTGTGTGCGTGTGTGCGTGTGTGTGTGTGTGTGTGTGTGTGCGTGTGCGTGTGTGTGTGTATGTGTGAGCTTTCCTGTCTGATCAGTAAATGATCACTAGCTTGTTGGGTATTAGGAAAGTATCAGGCTCTCACTGAAGGGACATGAACACTGCTCTCCTACTCTTCAGTTGCATGGTATACAAACATACATCAATCTTTGATTTCCATTTCTACCGGCTGAGCTTGTACCATTCTGTAGATGTGCAGGGATTCTATTTCTGTTGTAACACAGTATTGCTAAATACCTTTTACCTCTTCAGTGTAAAATGTGTATTATTACTATGGTGGCAAGCGTTTTAAAGGTCTTTCTATTTTCTAAGTGTAGAATAACGTGAAACACACAGATCACATGTGTGGACCATGGGTTACAGGTTGGTGTCTACACATTGCATACTGTACATTACACATTCAGAACCGTAGAAATAGAAAGAAATCATTATATTTCTACGCTCAAAGCCCCATGGGTCAAGTGAAGGGTTTGTGAAGTACAGTGCAAAATATTCCGTCTCAGAGAGAGAGTGTTCTAAAGAAGTTGCTGGTCAAGTAGAAGTCAAAACAGGGTTGGGTGGATTACAATGGTTCTATTCCAGATGACAAAGGTGGCTTTAAAATCTTCTCACTGCGTTCTGTACTGTACATCACGGCCTTGATTATTCCCCAAAGTTATTATTCCCCATTCACTCTTCTCTTACTCTTCACTTTAAACTTTAACAACAATGATTATAGGGTGGAGTGAATTAAGACACCATTTTTCTCTTATTGTGAACGACCCGACCCGTGTTTGACCCATTTCAAACTTTTTATGACAGCGATTTAACAGAGGAGGCTTTCAATTATTGTGAGCTGCTATGCACTTCCTGTACGAAAGTGTTCTCCCGTTGATGCACTGAATTTCCAGAGGACACCTACAAACATTTTCATTTCATGCATTTCCTCCATTGTTGTGGTTGGAAGCCCACTGTTTGATGGTCTTACAATCTTACAGATTGTGGCTCTTAAGGAATTACTGGGCCGATTTAAAACGGAAATATGAGTTCAATTGAGTGTATATAAACCCCTTTCTTATGTGCCTGCTTGTCATGGCATGTGTTCATTTCCCTCGTGATCCTGAAAAGCAGAGGCTTCATGTTCATGTTGTACATGAAGTCTACGTGTGTTTGTCTATTATCAGCGAGTTGTGAAAGACACTTATTGAGACACTACATTTAATTAGACTGCAAGCGGACTTATTTATTAACGACCACTATATAAAAGCTATTTAGATCAGGGGTTTTTGACCGTTTTCTTTCCTGCTAAATTTCAACCTTGAAAGACGTTTTAGGGACAAATTATAATTGTTAATATAGCACATTTATTGTCAGCTGTTTTCCTATAAATGTACAACCGTTACTACACTGGAAATTATTACAAACAAAAGTATTACATTAATAGAGCTGCCTCTATTTGATATTAGTAAACGATTATGATGTATCCCTTCCGACCTGTGTTTTATGTTCAGTGTCTGCCTATATCCTCTTTATCCGTGTCTGTCCGAGACGTCATTGAAGTCAAATTAATAATTTGCTTCCTTTATGCTCCTCTTCCCTCACACAGGCCTAAAGCATGACTGGTCCATTTCAATGTGATGCTTTTGTGAGGACACCCCCCAGTCTCTATGGCAGCCCAGATGAGGTTCAGTGGCTTTAGGACATGTGTGTCTGGAGAAATGGCCAGGTGTGGACTGGCTTTGTTGAGGGGATGAGGGAGGAGGGCTCACTGGGCTAATTTATTCATACTTGTATCTCCACCAGAGCAGACACTCAATGTAACACTGACATCAAGGCTCATACGGAATTTAACGATGAAATTGGAGAATTCAATTTGTAACTTATTTGTTTATTTATTTGTAAAACAAATTTGGGGGGGGGGGTTGTCCTTGAGCAAACAATACACATTTCTATACAACATCCAAAA
The DNA here is from genome assembly GCF_045791955.1 of Oncorhynchus clarkii lewisi. Lineage (NCBI taxonomy): Eukaryota > Metazoa > Chordata > Actinopteri > Salmoniformes > Salmonidae > Oncorhynchus > Oncorhynchus clarkii. Next base: position 65,192,212 of record NC_092150.1, on the reverse strand, counting down.
AGAAGAAGAACCCTGTGCTTCTCTTACAGAAACACAGCCTTGTTGTTCTACCAAGAACCTCCTTTATGCAGCCCCCTTCAAATGGGTAGAGAAGTTATATGACACTCTCAGGGCCAGCCTGGAGGCTAGAGGTAAGGCATGCAGCACAATAACTATCTCTGCAGTCTTACCCTGAAGAATTATGGTTCTACTACTTCTGTGGGACAAAATACTGTAAAATCGCATAGCATATCAATGCCATTGTACATTTCATTCCTACTATGTTGAATGGGTTTGTAATATGCTGAATCTATTCTTTGTCGTTTGGTTTATACATACACACATTCAACATGGCATGAATTTAATTCAATCTAAATTGAATTATGCTCAATGTTGATGAAATTGGGATTTCTATACCCTCGGCACACTGAGGGAATTATTCTTGTCCTCGCATCTACCTATTTCCTGTGTTTGTGTTTGATTGTATTTAGAGATGTTACTTTATTGACTTCTCCCTCCACCTTTCTTGGTCTGACCTTCTATTATAAGTTGCTTAGAGACTGCCAGGAGAAAATAAGGTGCTCCATCCAACCTTTTGTGTCCCCGTGTTGTATTTCTAAGGTCTCTCTTTTGTCCACCTCCCTTTACACATACATTGGGACCTAGTCAGTGTTTCCTTCCTGCATTATATTTAATAATCCCATACGCTCTTGTCTGTCATCGTTACCCTCCCCTGATTTTCTAAGGTTCACATTGTTTGGCACCTCACCTCTCCTCCCTCATTCCCAGAAAATGAGCCAATGGCCTTGGGGACTGAGGAGTACATCGTTTTCTCCATCCATGGTGAACATTCTCCTCCCAGCTACAGGGATTTTTTTTTTTCTCCACCAATTGACAATTGAACATGACAGAAGTCCATTGAGTGCCTAGTCTGTGTACAAACAGCCGAGGGATTTGATTGTTTTCTATTTGCACCTGCCTGTGTTTCTATGTGAATAAGAGGAATATGTAACATGCTGATCTTTCTCCTCTTTAACGAGCCAATTTATGAAATGTCTCCTAGGACCTGTGTGGATCTTTTCATCACTAAGCATGCCCTCCCTCCCCGGGTCCTTGTGTCACCTCAAGGCGCTAGCATTATATGAGCATTCAATTAAGTCTTTGGTGATGGTGGAAAAATGTAGCGCTGCAAAAGAAAATAGGAAAAGAGTCCCTTTCTTTCCACCTGGACACTGAAAGAGGCTGAATGATTCTTAATTAGCAGATATGAGAGTATGTTTAATTAAGGAGATGCTGGGGCAACGATACTGAGACGCTGGCTAATAACAAAAAACTCCAGTATTTAAAAAGGAGCAAAGCTAAAAATGTGAACAATGTGTTTCAATCGCTGTATTTTGGCCTGCATAATGACATGTTTTATAGCGCCAGGATGAATGACCTGTGTGACTTCTAATAGATGAATACTTCAGACTGCCCCCAGAGCAACTGTAATATATTCTTCAACAAGTCCTGTCTGCCTTTCCCCAGGCAACTGGAATGTATTGGCCCATCTCTCTTTATCTTTTTATCTGAGGTAACCATCCTGCTAATCAAGGACAGTTTGGGCCACTGTAAATGGAATGTTGACGGTCCTTGATAATCTAAAAAAAGCTGTATGTAATTATGAGTGTATTAAGGGTTGTTCTCATTATTTTATGTAAATATTTGCAATGACATTGCACCAGAATCCCAGTAACCTATATTCTGGGCCACAGCAAATTAACTTGGTATGTTTTAATAGGGTTCTATTGGGGGGAAATGAGTCTTTAATTTTCAATTACATGTCTGGAAAAGCACAATCCTGCAAGCACTACAGAATAAGCAGTCATCAAAAAGTAATTTTTTCGCTCATGAGGACAGGCTACTCATTTGTTCCCAAAAGGTCAGCACATCCCTCGTTCTTATTTCACAATCTCCATGCGCCCCTTCAAGCCCTTTTCTGACCTCGACCTCCAAATAACCGTCCACCCACCAACACCCCCCTCCTCAAAACACATACACTGTGTCCCCCTTCAGCCTTCAGTCTGTTTCTTCATGCTCTTTGTCAGCTGTCCTAATAGGGTTACAGGGCTGTTTCTAACTTGGTAACTGTCCAGGACCACTGAGAGGAGGCCACATGACCGTTGATTCATGGGGCTGCCCCATAGAGCTGTCACTTTTAAGGCAGGTGTCGAGAAATTGGCAGACCGCCTGCACAAAGAAAAAGACTGACCTCATCCTGAAAAACTGCAAGATGATGGCCCTGCTCGTCACAGGACCCAAGGCACTGGCATAAAAGGGATTTTCTAAATATTGAAACGAAACCCGATCAAGTCCGAGGAATCATATCAAGAGTTACGACTTGTCATTGTGACATATAGGGGGGATAGTTTGTTGCCACATTTCTCTCTGATTTCCAGTCGCTTTAGCACTTAAAGGTGATGGATGATAAGCCCTGGTGGTTTGGTGATTCGTTTTCCATAAGTATGGATGTGGCTTATTTATTTACTAAGTACTGTATGAAATGAAGTGGTAACATGAGGATTCTCCAGTTGGTTACATAAACTGACATGCCTGATAATTATAGAAGTAGCAGCATAGATCCAATCACTCTTTAAAGAACAAGGTTATCTAGATCCATTCCTTAACGCAACTGAAATACATCGTCAATTTTCCCTGTCGTCCCTGAATTAAAACACACTACTTAAATTCCTTGTTTACAAGCTGTGTCCACCACAGGAGTCAGGAATGTGTGTAATTTCAGAACATCATCCTGCAAATGCAGCACTGTTTAATACTCAAGGCATAACTACTGCTAACATTTCTTAGAGGGGAGCCATACCGGACCATTATTCTTAAGCATTTCCCACAGTAAAACACAGATTTGACAATCATTACCATTTTGCTAACCCATTCCTCCAACCCATCATTTAAGGGAATCTTAAGCCACCCGTCCACCCTTCAGGACCCATATGGGGAGTGTTAAGTGGAACAGGGAGATGGGGGAGATTTGCCCCTCTACAGGGGGAGAGAGACCACACACAAGCAGCTACTGTACTGATAGAGTAAAATTCTAATTGTGAGAGTGGACTGCTAGGCGGATCTGATCCCCGTAACCCCGTAGGTCCTGCTGAAGGCTGGGAGGCATGGTGGTTTAAGCTTAAGATTCTCAAAATTCCCCAGAACATAGCAGCGATGCTTTAGAGAGTTTCTGCAGCTTGTTATGAGAGATGCCTGGGATGCTTCCTGTAGTGTATATTTTCATATCGTCTGAATGCCTGGCACACTCTCATCGTAAACAGAGACCTAGGTAGACATAGATGACATGCTTGGTTTGCACTTAATGTGATGAAAGAAACCATACATTAACATATCTAATTTACATAGCTGGGAGACGAGCTTATGAATGATGGATATTTCTTCTTAGTCTTAGAGTATAGCCTAATGCAAATAGAATGTCAGAATATTCTCAACATTAGGTCAGTGCAATATTTCTCTAACTGTTAGTATATTAAAATATGCATTTAATCTGAAATGTACATACAAAAGTATTATACATAGATCAAATTTTCCAAAATATATGAGTTCATGGTGAAAGTAAAACCTTGATTATTTAAATCCTTGGACAGTGTCCTCACTATTCATATGAAATTCATAATTCAAGTAAAGAATGAATTATCAAATTAATTGAGCAAACATTTCAGTGAACATGCAGGCCTACTAAAAGTAGGCAATAACATGTACAGTTTGATGAATGAGACCGTTACACTACATAATTACCCTTCACATTCAAATGTATAATAGTTTAATATTTGAACAAAGTTGACTTATTTTTGCTCCGTGTAGATTGTGGGCTTAGATGGTGCCATGCTGTACAAGGGGAGTAGCTGTTATGCACATGTTGTTGTGAACCCAAGTTGTGTATTCCATTCTCCCCATGTCTTTCTTGCACCTCGTTTCCAAGTATGGTCACTATGAGGGAGCTGTCACTGGGGGCCTTTGTGGGAAATGAATGACCGACAGAGAAGGGCAAGAAAGACGCGCCAGCTGCTTCTGTCACCACCCAGACCAGGGCGGCTGTGAAAAGGGCCCAGTGTGCAACGCTCTGGTGCAACGTCCCTTACACTTGCTTTTTTGTTCATCTGATTTCGCTGTCAACAGCTGTCTTTCATATTTTCCCATTTTTTCCCCTGGCTGTGTTCATTATCATCCCTGTCTGTCCCACGCAGGCCTGGGGTTTGATCTGAACCCAGTTCGGGTCAGGGCTGGAAAACAGAGTGTTATAATATAATACAGTATGTTCCATGTTTTACTTACTGTATATCCTTGTATCTTCACATAACAGTGAATAAATGTATATGGCTCTTCAGTCCTTCAGCTCTCTAGAGGGATCAGTCAGAAGTGGGCTTGCCTCATCAGTCCACGATGGCCCCTATAAATAAGTCACAAGTGTGACCGAACTGATGGAGCCCAGCCCACATTCCAGTACATGGATTACCAGTGGCCTTCTTCAATTCTATGGGCATTAAGACACCCATTTATAAATCTGTTGTCAGACCATACAGTCCCATATCATATGAACATCTACAGAATCATAACAAAGGTCAAACAACTACTCTAATTCTGAAAACGTTTTTTGGGGGATCAGTTGAATAACCTTTTATTTTTTACCATGCAAGTAAGCTCATACCAATTTGTTATTAAATTAACCACTTTTGTAGGATTTGCAGCATTATTTGAAAACCTGTCTATTTCCCAGACACATCATCATAATAATATTGTGTCCGAGGACTTTCCCTTCAACTGGTAAATAATAGTTTTATAAATGGGTTTCAACTTAAGTTAGATTCCACTTAAAGGCCTGTACAGTCAAAAACATAATTTCCTGTGTTTTATATGTACATTCCACACTATGAGAGATTGGAATAATACCGTGAAATTGTGAAAAATATGATAATGCCCTTTTAACGTAAAAGCTGTCTGAAAAGACTGCCTGAAATTTGAGCCTGTTTTGGTGGGAGGGAGTTTTGGCCTTCCATGTTGACATCACCATGCTATAAATGACTTAATATACCAACAGCAATAACAGCTAATTTTCAGTTTTCCCCTCCCCACTCAAACCACTCCCAGACAGCCCTAGCAAAATGTTTGTTTGAGAAATTGCTCTTTTTTTGTTTCTTTATGACCATTTTAATTCAAAACAATCACAGTAGGATACTTCATTGTTACCCAGAAATGATTTGATATTGAAATTGGACCTTTTAATAATAAGTGCTTTTTAAAAGTTATCCCTGAATGCTAACCTAGGGACACATTGAAGAGAGAGCGATTCTCTTCTCCTTCCATCTAGGTATGCTGTCTTCTGCTCCTAATGGCCCAGGATAAAAGAGGTGTTGAAATGAGGGCCACAATGGAGGGTTCAGAGTGCAAGGACAAGCCTGCCCGTTTGGTACGCACAACCAATCAAATCAGTCCTGTTGTATTGTGTTTAATTGTTAGTATTTCGTCTCTGAAGCCAGAGAGGAAAGATCTCTCCATCTATCCTTGTCCATGCAGATATTTTCCTCACAAAAAGATGAACATTTGCTGGTACAGGTGTAGGATGCTAATTTGACCAAAATAATCCTGCAGCAACAGGATTTGAACATTTAGTCCACAATGTTGCTTGATTGGTGGTTAGGCTATTAGCTGGCCGAAGGTACCCTGTAAAGAAATCATGTTGTTTTTCCAATGGCAGCCAGAGACCTATGAAAAAAGGATCAATTCAAAATAAATGTACTGTTAAACCACACGTAACTGGCTGCCAGTAAGTTGCTGTAAAAACAACAGGATTTGTTATTACAGTGTAGGCTAAATGAAAAGTGCAATACTGTTAATATAACCATGTTTAGTGCAACAAAATAGTGATCGAATTAAGATCCTACAACTGTAGCTGTATTGTGCTTATGAAGGCATGAACGGCATAAACGGCAGCCAAAATTCCTAATGATTTTGCAATGAATGAAATCTGTCATAGGAAAGGCAAAGCATGTAACGATTGACACACAGATAACTGTATCCACTCTGAGACACTGACACTAGCAGTCATGGTGTAATCAGTCAGTGATGTGGGGTCCACTGGTATACCGTGCCATTTGGGCCAAGTCATATCTGATTGGCCATGGCTGTGTTTCAGAGTCCAGAGAGGCCAGAGGGCCATAGCCAGACGCCTACAAAGTACCCAATGTTATCCAATTGACTCAGCAAACCACTACAAAGAGCTCCCCGACCACAAGTACTACACACAGAAAGACCCTGCTGCATCCTGCACGCACCCACATTCACTACACCGTGCTACCCTCACAACCACACTAACTACACCCCGCTACTCCTCACACCCACATGCACTACACCCCGCTACCCCTCACACCCACACTCACTACACCCCGCTACCCCACACTCACTACCCCTCACACCCACTACACCCCGCTACCCCTCACAACCTCACACCCACGCTCACTACACCCCGCTACCCCTCACACCCACACTCACTTCACCCCGCTACCCCTCACACCCACACTCACTACACCCCGCTACCCCACACCCACACTCACTACCCCTCACACCCACTACACCCCGCTATCCCTCACACCCTCACACCCACACTCACTACACCCCGCTACCCCACACCCACACTCACTACCCCTCACACCCACTACACCCCGCTACCCCTCACACCCTCACACCCACACTCACTACACCCAGCTACCCCTCACACCCACACTCACTACACCCCGCTACCCCTCACACCCACACTCACTACACCCCGCTACTCCACACACCCACACTCAATACACCCCGCTACCCCTCACACTCACACTCACTACACCCCGCTACCCCTCACACCCACACTCACTACACCCCGCTACCCCTCACACTCACACTCACTACACCCCGCTACCCCTCAGACTCAGACTCACACTCACTACATCCCACTACCCCTCACACCCACACTCACTACACCCCGCTAACCCTCACACTCACTACACCCCGCTACCCCTCACACCCACACTCACTACACCCCGCTACCCCTCACTACACCCTGCTACCCCTCACACCCACACTCACTACACCCTGTTACCCCTCACACCCTCACACCCACTACACCCTGCTACCCCTCACACCCTCACACCCACGCTCACTACACCCCGCTACCCCTCACACCCACACCCACTACACCTCGCTACCCCTCACACCCTCACACCCACACTCACTACACCCAGCTATCCCTCACACCCACACTCACTACACCCCGCTACCCCTCACAGCCACACTCACTACACCCCGCTAACCCTCACACTCACACTCACTACACCCCTCACACCCAAACTCACTACACCCCGCTACCCCTCACACCCACCCTCACTACACCCCGCTACCCCACACACCCACACTCACTACACCCCGCTACCCCTCACACCCTCACACCCACTACACCCAGCTACCCCTCACACCCACACTCACTACACCCCGCTACCCCTCACACCCACACTCACTACACCCCGCTAACCCTCACACTCACACTCACTACACCCCGCTACCCCTCACACCCACACTCACTACACCCCGCTACCCCTCACACCCACCCTCACTACACCCCGCTACCCCTCACACCCACACTCACTACACCCCGCTACCCCTCACACCCACACTCACTACACCCCGCTACCCCTCACACCCACCCTCACTACACCCCGCTACCCCTCACACCCACACTCACGGCACCCTGCTACCCCTCACACCCTCACACCCACACTCAATACACCCAGCTACCCCTCACACTCACACTCACTACACCCCGCTAACCCTCACACTCACTACACCCCGCTACCCCTCACACTCACACTCACTACACCCCGCTACCCCTCACTACACCCTGCTACCCCTCACACCCACACTCACTACACCCTGTTACCCCTCACACCCTCACTCACTACACCTCGCTACCCCTCACACCCACACTCGCTACACCCCGCTACCCCTCACACCCACACTCACTACACCCAGCTACCCCTCACACCCACACTCACTACAACCCGCTACCCCTCACACCCACACTCACTACACCCAGCTACCCCTCACACCCACACTCACTACACCCCGCTACCCCTCACACTCACACTCACTACACCCTGCTACCCCTCACACCCACACTCACTACACCCAGCTACCCCTCACACCCACACTCACTACACCCCGCTACCCCTCACACCCACACTCACTACACCCCGCTACCCCAAACACCCACACTCACTACACCCAGCTACCCCTCACACCCACACTCACTACACCACGCTACCCCTCACACTCACACTCACTACACCCCGCTACCCCTCACACCCACACTCACTACACCCCGCTACCCCACACACCCACACTCACTACACCCCGCTACCCCTCACACTCACACTCACTACACCCCGCTACCCCTCACACCCACACTCACTACACCCCGCTACCCCTCACACTCACACTCACTACACCCCGCTTACCCCAGACTCAGACTCACACTCACTACACCCCGCTACCCCTCACACCCACACTCACTACACCCCGCTACCCCTCACACTCACACTCACTACACCCCGCTACCCCTCAGACTCAGACTCACACTCACTACACCCCGCTACCCCTCACACCCACACTCACTACACCCAGCTACCCCTCACACCCACACTCACTACACCCCGCTACCCCTCACACCCACACTCACTACACCCCGCTACCCCACACACCCACACTCAATACACCCCGCTACCCCTCACACTCACACTCACTACACCCGCTACCCCTCACACCCACACTCACTACACCCCGCTACCCCTCACACTCACACTCACTACACCCCGCTACCCCTCAGACTCAGACTCACACTCACTACATCCCGCTACCCCTCACACCCACACTCACTACACCCCGCTACCCCTCACACTCACTACACCCAGCTACCCCTCACACCCACACTCACTACACCCCGCTACCCCTCACACCCACACTCACTACACCCTGCTACCCCACACACCCACACTCACTACACCCAGCTACCCCTCACACCCACACTCACTACACCCCGCTACCCCTCACACTCACACTCACTACACCCCGCTACCCCTCACACCCACACTCACTACACCCCGCTACCCCACACACCCACACTGACTACACCCCGCTACCCCTCACACTCACTACACCCCGCTACCCCTCACACCCACACTCACTACACCCCGCTACCCCTCACACTCACACTCACTACACCCCGCTACCCCTCAGACTCAGACTCACACTCACTACACCCCGCTACCCCTCACACCCACACTCACTACACCCCGCTACCCCTCACACCCACACTCACTACACCCCGCTACCCCTCACACCCACACTCACTACACCCTGCTACCCCTCACACTCACAACACCCCCCTACCCCTCACACCCACACTCACTACTCCCCGATACCACAAACTCAAACACTCACTACCCCCCCCCCCCCCCCCCCTACCCCGCACACCCATATACACACACGCACACCCTCCACCTCACACTCCCTCTGCCCCTCCCATTCCCAGCCCGGTGCCTCCAGCTGTCTCTTGAATCACAGGACTCAGTACTGATGGATGGCACATGACCATGACACTCGGCCCCAGCACTCCTCCATCCCAGCCACGTCTTTGTTAGAGGTGAGTGTGTGTTGTTACAACCAGGCCGTCCTAATTTTAACTGCTAATGGGCTCTCCCCTCTCTGTATCCAGGTCCCTGCCAGAAATAGGATGTGCAGTGACTGCCAGGGTTATGACAAGGGGCAGGGCCCGGAGCCAAAACAAAACACATTTGAGGCGAGGGGAATTTCTTGCCCTTGTGAAAATGTGGCTCTAATATCTTTCTCCTCGATTTCTTCCAGACTACTCCCCAAATGCCCCCTGGTCACCCGCACACCACCTCTTTCAACCTCATCCTCACCCTGGGTTATAAATGTACCTCACCCATAAAACTGGCAGGAAAATATACAACTTCAATATGCAACAGGAGCCGGGTGATGTGACGTGATATTTGGTTGTTGTTAGGCGAGTTTCTGTGGAAGGGGCAATTTTACACATTTGCCACGCCCCTCCCCTCCCTTCCCCACCACTAGGCTGAACCCTCGCCAACTTGGCATGGCACCACTTGGATGGCCAGGAAATATTTTTATCCTATTTACCTTTCGAGTGGCAAACAAGTTCAAGTGGCGAACTTGCAGAGGGGGCTTCCGTGAGCCATCAGACACACACACACACACAGTACAGAGGGTTAAAGGAATATTTCACTCAAAATACAAAATTACATATTGGTTTCCTTACCCTGTTTTGTATCCCAGAGACATATATATATTTTTCAAATGCTTTAGCAATTGTGGCACAAATTCAATGCAAGTCATGGTACCTATATTAGGAATTTGTCATGCATCACGTCTTCCTAAATTATCTCAAATTGATTGTGTGGCTCAACAAAGTTGAATTTTTTTTTTTTTTGTAATTTGGGTGAACTATCCCTTTAATAGTAATACGCCCTTTAGCTTTACCTTATGAAACAGTTATGGAACAAATTGTATTCTCTAAAATTGAGAATCAGTCGTATCATATGAATCTCGGATAAAATTATTTCTCTATTGCATTTTTCAATCAGTGTCTACGGTGGCGTATTGTCATCATGCCTCACATAAGAGACCCATTTTAACACTAAACCAGTAAGTAAACAGTCCCTGTATTGTCAAGGTTTTCTGCTAGATAGGCATGGACAGGGTCCTTTCAGAACCAAACATCACTGCCCAGAACAGTTATTCAAATATTAATTGAAATGGCTGGCCTTGCTTTCCCTGGTTTGATAATCATTTCTATTGAATTCTAAATGGAGTTTTTGGAAGTTTGAATAACACTGAAAGTACCTTTTGGCTTCAAGAAATGAAGTACAGGGGTTTTCTTGTTTGGACATTTTTACATAATGACCAATGTGAAATCATAGTTTCTCTATGATTAGTTGATTGTAAAAATGTAGTTGAAAATAATAATTAGCAATCTAGGGCTCGATTCAATCAGATAGAGCATTAAACCGCATTGGCTGACATCCACATAGCAGATGTTTTGGCAGTGTTGGAGGTGTGACTGAGGTATGCGCTGAAAAATCGGTGAGTGGCTCCTGTTGTGTGTCACAAACCACTCCCCTCCTCATTATCCCTACTGCATTCAAAATGGTGATAGAAAGTGTAGGCCCTGTCAATGATAGAAATAGACTAATGACTCTCAAATGTAAAACCATTAACCTAAACAAAATATAGACCATCATAGCCAGCTGGTCCTTATTTCTGCTGTCGAAAAGCATAAATGAGGAAAGATTTTCAGAATTGCCTACTTCTAACGCGGTTACATGGGATTTGTAGGATTATTAAAGCAAGTGGTCCAATGGAATAATGTCCGCGATAAGGTAATGCAAGGAGCCGCTTGTGGATTTGACAGCTCGAACTCAGTTCCACCTCAGACACCACACCACCAAAACAAATGCAATGCTAAAGCAGATCTGATTTAATCGAGTCCCTGGTGAAAGTCTAATGAAAGGCTGATCATGAAATAACAATTATTATTTGATAAATATTTATTAATTTGGACTTTCTATTTACAGTTCCTTTAACAAAACATAGTTTTTTTTAATTATTTTTGTTTACATGCAACCCACTGGGCACACATTGGTTGAATCAACATTGTTTCCATACCATTTCCTCTCATAGCTTGCATTGGCTTGGCTCAGTCACCCCTGGTAGTTTTTCAATAAATTCTATTAGACTCATGTCAGGCGTGTCCAAAGGAATGAATGGGGTGGATGAATGGAGTCAGTGTAAATGTAAGCTCCACAGCTGATGCTCCCTGCTCCCGCCATTAAAGAGTGTTTGGATATCCACATTTCCTCCCAAGGCCGAACCACGACTTCATCGCAGTAATACTAGCAACAGGTGTCTCTGCCACGAGAAGGGGCTGCTGGGGCTCTACTGTGCGTATCACGCTTATCTTATGCCATGTCGTGCTACATAGTCACAGCCCTGCCAAATCAATCAGACACACTGCAGGCCCACTGCTTCCTAATTGTCATAATATTGCCGGCCCTGATGTAGCAGGCCTCATGTTAAGAAGATGAAGTGCTGTAATTAGAAACGGCAGTGGGGTTTCTTTTCTTCTTGACCATTACATTTTAAATGATCATTAGCTCAAACAAAAGAGCCATGGTATACCACCTAGGATTTGACCTATGACCCCTGAACCTTGTGTAATTTTCGAAGCACCCCCATAATGAGTGCAGGACCTATTTCCCTTCTGGTTTTAGTGACCTCTTGGAGGAATCTGTGCCTGTTCTATGCTCATGCGCTGCTGGGCCTTGTGTGGCTGTGTGGCTGGGGACAGGTGTCACAATATCCCTCCTGAAACAGACACTCTCTGTTTCACATTTCACACTGGAACTCCCACCTCTAAAACAGTTGCTGTAGTCACATGGTGTGCAGGGGTTCACACTGAACAGAAGACCACAAACTCAATGATGATCAATGATCCTTCCTCATAGACAACATGGAAGTCATGTCATGACAGCGGTTTGTTACCAATGACCTTCCTCTTCATTCGGTTTAAGGAGTCAGTTGTCAAATATGAAAACAGCTATATTAGCAGTTTGAGGAGGCGTTAACATGTTTATTGATTTGTAAGTATGCAAATGTTTTTGTAGAGCTCCTGAAATAGCTAGGTAGTGACAATAATACTTTTAAAATTCATAATGAATGTTTAATTGCTGGGACTAAAACATTGGACACACTGGACATTAGGTTAACACTGTAAACACCTGAAAAAGCCTATCCTACCAATATATTCAGTCATCATTTTGCAGAATGCCTCCTACCCCACCCTCATTCAGCCACTACGTTAAGCACGTTTGCGTTCCTCCATCACTTCAGACTTGCTCTGGTAATGCCTTTGTGTGCCACCCCGTTCATTCCCTCACCCACACCCCTCCTGGCAGTAGCCTTGGCAGGACCCAGGCAGATTACCTCTGGCCTAAATGGAAGGCCAGGGCCAATGATTCCTCTCCATCAGGGGACCAAATAATGATTTTAGACTTGAGTCTTGGTCTAGGCAGCTCCCGTGTTGAACACAACAAGAAATAAAAGCAGTCTGTGAAGTGCACTCCACCTCCCCTCCTTTCCACCCCTTCTCTACCACCATTAGATGTGTTGAATGTGCTGTTGTCTTGGCGAGTTAGCTCCTATTAGCCTGGAGTTTACACTTACCTCCCGTTTCTTGTCTAAAAAACGATTTGTGTTGAAATACAAACCATGTCGAGTTACACTAAATAAAACCACCTCATTGTTTCTGAGCTGTTACATCCGAAATGGAGAGTTATTGCAAATGGTAATGTTATCTGACTGACAGGTGTGGTTGCGCTGAGCTCTGAGTGAGTATAATGCGCAGGAAAGGAGATACATTTATCATGGTCGAAGACCTTTATGTTCCCCTTTCACCTAAATGTTCCCTTTACAATATGCCTGTCTGTCTTTACTGACCATTTCACTACCGCCAGTGAATTCTCAAGTCAATCATTTAGCTCACTAAAAATCACATTATTAAGTAGGTGGTTCGAGCCCTGAATTCTGACTGGCTGACAGCCGTGGTATATCAGACCATATACCACGGGTATTACAAAACATTTATTTTTACTGCTCTAATTACGTTGGTAACTAGTTTATAATAGCAATAAGGCACCTCAGGGGTCTGTGGTCGGCCTTTGTCATTATACCACGGCTAAGGGATGTATCCAGGCACTCTGTGTTGCGTCGTGCATTATTGCTTAATTATAGGCCCTCTCACAAAATCCAGCGAGGACATTTGAATGTAATAAAATTGGTGAACTGTTAAAGATTTGAAATATTGATGAAGATGATGACGACTATGATACCAACAAAGATGATGAGCGTATGAATAAGTTAAATAAGTGCTGGAATAATCAGCCCTTCTAAAAATGCAGAGTACTTTGTTTGTAGACCTGAGACAATGCTAACAATGTAATACATTCTGCAATCAAACTTGTTTCATGATGTAATCCCCAAAAATGTGTGGATATGTGCGCAACAAAAGTTCAACATTCACCTTTTGCTACTATTTCGGACAAGTCTATGCATACCATTTTATGCATTGGATAAATAGGAACTAATGCACCACACAGAACGCACTGCTGCAAGGCAAACACAGAATTCCTTTGGAAATGAATGTATTTCTGGTTTACCAAAATGCAATGACGCTGCGGGTCTGAACGAAGTGTAAAGTCAGCATGTGTTGCATGCATTCATTCCACTGCTGTAACCAGAGTGTTACTTCCAACCATGCAGTGATGCTGGGAGCCAGATTTCATCTGAAATCAGAGCTGAGCTGTTAATTGTGTGTTAAAGAGGGCTGATGTGTAAGGGGCCTGGTTCTCCCTGTCACAGCACAGGGCTGAGTTTCCCCCATGGTCATATTTCTGCCACAGCCAACAAGGATAATTGGGTGCAAAGACGCTCTCTTATCCAACTAGCCATCAAAGGGCTAGAATCATCTTTACCTTGTATTTCCTTTATGGGATTTGTCCAGCATCAGACAATTTTGTAGGAATTTTTAAATAGGTTTGTGTCCCTTCAATTGTTGAAAAGGTTAAATAAATAATTAGGGTGGGGAAAACATTTGTCCACGCCCACAATGACCATGAAAGCAGAGAGAGTATTTGCATATGAATTGTCATTACCTGTCTCACAATAGACCAGAGCAGCATTTCTATAATGTTAGCGCCTTCAATCCAGTGCCATTATTGTTTGTTGTGAAATGATCTAAATGTGTGACCTCCTCCATCTCTCTGGCTAGAGCTGGTTGAAGGAACCTGAATCCACCAAGCGTTTACAGAGGACAGGAATACCAAACATTCCAGACAGATTCCTAATAAAATCAAGGATGTGCCTGGCAATAACTGTCATTGGAAATGGATAGAGTTAATTTGTACTTTAAGTTAGATAAAAATGTCTACCTCCCAATATTTGATGAGAAACAGGTGGTTGTTGATTCTTATCATTCAAACTATGTAATGCACTCCGACCCCGACACAAATTGTGACCAAACTGTTTGACCTCTGGCCTTGGAATCTGGCAGGCCACCTAGGGATTGTGGCACAGTGCGGGGTTGGAGTCCTGCATTCCTCTCCTTCATGTATTTAATCTGTTTACATAATTAATTAACACTACAAAACATAATTATGTTACATTCCTTATATTGACATTTCAGAGTCTTATTGTACTCGGGGGTGGAATTTGGGTGAATCAATTTACTGTCCCAATTGACTACAGGTGTTGTATAGGATGCATGTCCTGATATACACTGAGGGATTATCTTTAAAGTCTCCATTTGCAAAGGACATAAAATAGTGTTATTAATAGACCTATACGGCATACCACAGACCCATGAAGCTTGATGCTTCAAGGTTTCCTATCCAGGGCCCATCAAACTGTAAAAGTATTCGAAAATGTACTTTTCAAAAGGTTTAGGTTTCGAAATGATTGACATCAAGTGCATGTTATTTACCAAAATGTGGACAATGTACTTGGACTACAAATGAAACATAACATGTATGAAATGAACATATTGGTCTGTAATAAAGATTATATACAGGTAACATGCAGGTGCATATCAAAGGAATGAATTACAGGTAACAGTTGATATCAGGATGACATTAGACTACAGTCAACATTTTGGGTGTTACTAAACTCTCCAGTAAGTGACCTATCTGGCAGGGCTCCATTGTTCTTAATTTAGCATCACGCAGCTCATGGCAGTAACGAAAGGTTTATTGCAGACTTTGGATAAAATACACCTGGTTGTGAAGTGCTTTTGTTCCCTCATTGGTCGGATGCAGGCTCGTCCAGAGACACGTCAAAACGGCTGGCTGTGTAATGTCTTTACTTTTGCCGCCACGCGTTCCTGTGGCACTGACGGTGCGTAAAGACCGAAGGCAGGACGCGCAGCGCAATTGGGATAGAAACGCCGCTCTCCAACGTTCCAAGTTACTTTAACCTCTCCCCGTCTACAATCTCCAATGAAGATTTTGCTTATTCCGTCAAGTTACTATCCGTGAGAATTCGCTTTTTTAGCCATGAGCTGCTTGGATGTTATGTATCAAGTGTATGGTCCACCACCCCAGCCTTATTTTGCCGCAGCGTATAGCCCATATCATCACCAGGTACGTTATTGATGTGTTGTTTAAACTACTGGCAGATTTGGTTCAGGGAAAGTTTTGTCAGACTTTGATGAAAAACTTGAATTGCGCATTATAATAAATCATTTGATTTATCTGTATTTTGGCATTGTCCACTCACAAAATGATTCTGCATGACAGCCTTCAGTCGATTGTGGAAACAATAGTCCTCCTTACCTACAGTTACACCTATTTAAGAGGAACTTAGCCTTACTTTTGATTGACGTTTCCTTAATGAATAATGATAGCCATTCCTCCTTGCATTGTTATTCAGAAGCCTACCTAATTTGCGTGATAATATTTTTAGTTGATAACATATATATTTTTGTTTTGTTTTAGTTGCTTAGGCTATCGCTCTCCCTCCGTCTTGTCCTGCAAAATCGAATCACTCAGGCTATTGCATACTTTTCCGTTTAGGCTACTGAATTTGATTGCGTCATCTATTGCTATTTCAATTAGGATATTTTGCAATCTGTAGGTTATGGGTTAGATAGGCTTATTCAAATATGTAGATTGAAAAGGCCAAGGCCTTTATTAACTTTATTAACCAATCAATACAAAATACTTATGGGTCATTAATAGAGTTTAGGCTTAGGCTATGTTCGCAACTTTTATTAATCGTTCGTCAAGTACAATTATTATTATTTTATTGTTGTAATCTGTAGGCTGTAATTTATGACTTTTTACATTCATAATAATGATTTTGTCTGGACGTGTCCACTTTTCTACATAAAATTTAATTATTGCTCTGGTAACGATATCGTTGGCGCACGTCCTGTGATACATATCTGTAAATTAAATGAATGCTGCTTGTGCATGCACAAGAACCTGTAAGGCGTTTGGGATATTCGGTTTCCAGACGTGCATTGGTGCTAAGGCCCTCTTAAAGCTGTGCCACTTTCTTAAAACCTCTCACAGTCAATATACAAATTCAGATCTTTGTTTGCACAGAGAGCTGGTTTTCAAATGTCAAATAGTGCGAACGTCTTCTTTAAATGTAGTGTGCAGAGAGAAAAGGGAATACTGGGATTCACTTCGGCACGCTCCAAAGCTCACATATGTTGGTGCTACTCTGTTAATTATCTCTCCTGATTGCCTAAGTCACTTTTACCCCTACCTACATGTACATATTACCTCAATTACCTCAACTATACTCATTGTATATAGTCCCGTTATTGTGGTTTTATTGTGTTACTATTTCATTTAAAAAATACATCTAACTGTTCTTACTCTGCAATGTTGGGAAAGGGCTCGTAAGTAAGCATTAACGTGTTGTATGTGACAAATACAATTTGATTTGATTTGAAGGTTCATAATTAAGAAATTAATTATTTAAATTGAATAGCTTTGTTCTTGAATCCAACCACTGCCTCCTCTTTGAGTAGGCCTATGAATGAGGAGAGGATAATAAACTTATTAAGTACCTGCCATTTTGAATATAGCCTAAAAAGCGCACAGATGCCACAATATAACGCGATTGCATGACTGTTGGACAATCCCTGAGCCGACAAGTTGAAAAATATGTTGATGTGCCCTTGAGCAAGGTACTTAACCCTAATTTCTCCAGGGTAGCCTTTGGTAATGCCTGGCCGTGACCCACCAAATGATTATGTGCAGGTGAAATTCAAATTGATAATTGGTAACTTGATGCCTTGATAGGAATTCGTATCAAATGCGTGTCAAGGCTATTCAATTCTGACGTTTTTATCGGATGTTTCAGAAATTGGCATTTTATTCCAAAATGCAAGAAGCGCAAGAGAGCATCAGCGGGGGCAGCTCGTTCTCAAATCTCCCTGGGCCGACGATAAAGGAGGAAGACTGCGCGCGAGAGAAGGATCACCCTCCGGAGGCCGAGTACCTGAACTCGCGATGCGTGCTTTTCACCTACTTCCACGGGGACATCAGCTCCGTGGTGGACGAGCACTTCAGCCGGGCCCTCAGCCAGCCAACCAGCTACGTCCACGGGTCGGCTAGCAACAAGTCTGCACGAGGTAGGTCTACATCCACCTCAAGGAGAGGATCACGGAACCACTCCAAACACCTGTCCACGCGGTTTCATTTCATCACAATGACTTGTATGTATGTCTTGCATGCAAGTTCGTTTTAAAATTATTATTAAAAAAAAAATATTATTGTGTTCACATCTTACTCAAATACACTTAATTTTAAACTGGATTTTTGGAACAAATCAACGAATCCTCTGTTTTTCTCCCATATTTTCAGTTTCAGTCTGCAGTCATTCACTCTCATTTGTGTTGGATCAAAATCGCAACGGAATCACAAAGTAAAACAACATTGATGGAAAGGCAGTTGAAAATAATAACACGCTGTTCTGTGTAATGTAGGGCTCAGACTTACTCACTATATTGTAGGAGAATTTGTAGTGAGGGTTTGGTAAACTATAATTTGTTCTGTTGCATATTACTCCCTTAATGAATTAATTTAAAATGTAATTATATGACCAATATTATATAGCCAACCATTCTCCAATTTTAATCAACCTTCAGGAATAACTGACAACAACAATATTTATCCATGCATCTTTTTTTCATAATGTTTTCCTTTATTTCATCCTTTCAAATGAATTGATAATTGAATGATCCTAGTCGCTTTTTATGTAGCCATATTCTCAGAACTGGCTTATTGATCCTCACCCACAGATACATTCATTGATCTGTGATTGAGCATTTCAATGTGTCTGTGGATTCCCAGATGGATTATTCCCGATGAGCCAGAGGAGTTTCCCCCCATCCTTCTGGAACAGTGCGTACCAGCCCTCGTCCCTGAGCAGTGCCTTAGGATCCTCCTACTCAGACATACCCTTCCCTGGGGACCCCTACTCCTCTGCCTCGCTACACAGCCACCTCCACCAGGCCACCCCAGAGCCCTGGCACCACTCACACCACCACCATTCTTACTCACTCGGTGGGGCCATCGGCACCCAGGGCTCCCCCTACCCTCGACCCAGCATGCACGAAGTCTACGGCACGCACTTTGACCCCCGCTACAGTTCTCTGCTGGTGCCCTCTGTCCGGCCGCACCGGCTCCCTCCATCCACTGTCCCCGGACCCAGTGCCTCACCGTGTGACATTGGGAAGAGCGAATCAGCCAGCTCGGCCTGGACTGGGGCGTTCACAGGGGCAGGGGCAGATATCAGCCAGAGCATCGGCCTCAATGTGGATGCAGGTATTAACAATAGCGATAACAACAACAGCACACAATATGCATTGTTAAACTCTTCATAAAGGACTAGCTATTCCAAGTGCACTTCAGAGTAGCCTGCATAATTTCATTTTCCTCAAACATTCATGACTACTATTGTACGCTCTACAATTAATTCAATGCAAAAGTTCAGGAACGGTGTGACGCTTTACCCCGGGGTTATGCTTACATTCATAACATTATGCAGGGTTTTGTTCTCCCCGGGGGGAAACAGTTGTCTTGTCAAGGCCACTCTCCAACACTAAGAAAGACAACGTATTTATGGGTTTAACAGGTCGAGTTCTCTGTCTCTTCTTTCTCCTGGGAGGCAATATGCTTTTACACTTTTCTGCTTTAAGGGCTTCCTGCTTCTACATATAAGCCATTTGGTCTCCCTCTTCCTAATCCTTCTCTTGCCCTCCCTTTTCTTTTCTCTCTTTTTTCTCTCTTTCCTCTCAGGTCTGCAGGTCCAGGATAAGAGCAAGGACTTGTACTGGTTTTAAAGCTCTGCTGCCCTCCCAGGCCCGAGCTGGCCTCTGTGTTTCTCTGCACTGTATGATATTGACAGACATTTTCTGTAACAGATTCTAATCTCACTTGCAGCTCGACGCTACACCTTCAGTGGCGGAAACATCCTCAGCTGAAATTACTCGGATACTCTCTGCTGGAAATGCAGTGGACAAGGGAGAGAATCAAAACCATGCAGGACTTGCTGGACAGCTTGCCAGAAATGCTCTGTGGTGTGACTGACAAAATGTTATCTGGCCAAGACTGAACACTTTCCTCCAAAGAGGACACTTGTTGAAAAAGAAAAAAAGAGTGAAACTGGAAAGTAAAAAAATAGATTTGACGAGAGCATACTCGAAGACTGGAAAAACACTATTTGCTATTGTGTTTTTTTTATATATATATATATATGAAAGGTGAGGAGCAAGAAAGAGGAGCATTCTCTAACATGACTGAAGTGAGCAGCGGCTATTTGAAGCCATTTGACTCTGTCTTGCTCCCCAGCAGCTGTCAACGACAACTGTTTCAGTACTCAACGGACACACACAACTGTAGTGTCACTGCACAGTGTTTGACCAGGGGCTCTGGACTTCAGAAATTGAGCATTTTGTCAAATCTGGACCTCGACCCACAGGGAACAACTGGTTTGACTGGTGATTTTGAGGTGCGGGGTGGACAGGAGGTAGCAGAAGTGGACACGCACAACTGTGCTATGTATGTCTGTGTGCCATATCTGGGCAGTGCTACAGTATATGTGATCTTTATGTACTTATTCCCCATTGGTTTTCAGTCATCCCAGGTATAAAGCAAAGTCAAAATCAAACAGTCATTATCCATGGTATATTGTATTGTGAACATATTAATATATTGACCTTTTTAAAGTATTTTTTCTTGATACAGTTGTAATGTAATGTCAATGTGTTGTATGCCTCAGCCTGTAATTATAAAGCAATGGGACAATGTGATTAAAACTCAACTTTAGAGATAAAATGCGTAGTCTATAGAATACACAATTTCATAGACAGTTCATTTGAAAACTATCCTGTTTGATGATGTGAGTTCTGGTTAATCTCGTCAATGATATAATGTGTACAAAATAGATATTGTTCAGCCATCTGCAAGCACAACTTAAAGGAAAATGCCACCCCCAAACTTTTGCTATTTGTTTCATTAGTCCATTGTTGACAAAAAATGTTTTACTTGTCAGCAATCAAGTTCTCAAGATACGTAACCTTCAAAATACAGAAATCATCCCCTATGATGTAACTTGCATCATGTGATGCTGTGTTTTGCATCATATGACAACAATGGACTAATGAAACAAATTCCAAAAGATAGTTTTGGGGTGGACTTTTCCTTTAGGTGTTCCATTTTTAACTTCCACTAATGCATTGTCAGTGTACTGGGGTTTGCATTAACCTTAAATCATTCTCTTGAAGATACTGAATGCTGATGCTTCAACTTGTCAATGTAAAGACATATTTCTAAAGGGCATTCAATACCGAACACCAGCAAAAGTCTATGAAGTATTTGTACAGAATAGTATTTGACCTTGTCTGGAAGAGTACTATTCAAGAACATTCAACTAAGATGTTCATGAGAAGAGCTACTTTATTAAGGAAAAATGGACTGTGATTGTGATATGTGGTTGTCCCACCTAGCTATCTTAAGATGAATGCTCCAACTGTGCGTCACTAAATAAGAGTGTCCGCTAAATGACTGAAATATTCAAATGTAAGAGGCCAGGGATATTTCTTTCACTATATTCAACACCGTCTCTATTTTCTCCAAGGACATACTTTTCTCCTCGAAGACATACAAAAGGCTACATACAAACAGGCCACAATTAACACAGAACTTAATGATCGGAGGGAGAAAAGGCAATGGAACGGTCATAAGAATCAGGGGGCTGAAAAGGACATAGGGGAAAGAAAAGACCTTTCCAACAAATTCAAACAAAAATAATGTGTGAGGCTGCCGTCATGTGTTCCCTTTCTTGGTTGTGTTTCAGTTTAGCACTGGACAGCTGTAGATTAATATCAGCTTCTGACAAAAGTGATGAATGACAAGAGAGAGGTGGAGGGTCTCTCACTCCCCGGAGAACCTCTAACAAAGGAATATTCTCAGAGACATTTTTGTTTTTAGCAGTTAATGGGGACACCGTGCAATTGGCAGGTAAAAATAGGCCACATGCAGTGTTTGGGTCAATTCATTACTGCATCTAGGCTAAGTGGAAAATGATTGATGCATTTTAAATCTATTAGTGTGTGTGTTCTTATAACATAATTGTTATTGGTAGCCTAACATCAAAGTGTGGGCTATTCAGCGACATCATGGGTAAAAACAATTGCTTGTTTAAATGGGATATATAACCTACTATGAAAAAAGGGCATAGCATAACAGATTGGTGTGTAGGCAATAACAGACCAATGTTTTGTTTGAGTGTGCCACCCAGAACTGTTCATATGGAAAACGCGAGTCTTGTTCCCATGCCGTCGGCACCACGTGTCTGACTCGGACCTGTTGCAAAGCGTGCGAGCAGGCTGGTTCTCGGAACATGCGACGGGACACTCGATAGCCTTTCGTGTCTCTATTAGGTATATTTGTGAGGTTAACGCATAAACTGAAGGCAAGAACTCGGAAATTGTTGGTTGCTATAGAGATCGAGCGGAGCTGTCATTAACATTATCCTAAAAACACCATTTATGGAGTGTGTGATCTGGCTCCAGTTGTCACTGTGCGTGACCTTCAGCCTCTGCGGGACAATGAGCTACCACGGAGTTACCGCAAGTCAGCACAAAGACAACAGGAGCACTGCCTCCGCTATTCCAGCATCATCTCAATTTAAGCATTTAAACATCAAATCAGCAAAGCTATATATGCTTAGTTTAGTACACTGAAAACAAACTTAAAGATACCAAAAACAATTTAATCCAATCAATGTTGCTAAATATTATGTCCATGGTACTAATTTCTGTCTGTGTGCGTGTCCAAGTTTAAAAAAAGAAAAAAGAAAAGTTGACTCATACTACTTGTAGACTGGTTGAACGGTCTATGGCTCTGTCATACAGTATGCTTTTAGTTTTCATAGGCTACCTAGCTAAAATGTTTGCTAGCCTAACTTCCTCGCATAGTCAAAAATGAACCAGCTAAGTTAGCTAGCTAGTTAATGTGAGCCTACTAGACTACATATTGAACTTCAATCGTCTCAGGCCAGTGACAAAATATATTAATTTATGGTTAGATCAGAATTGCCATCATAATCATTGGCCTGTACAGAGAATTTAGTCAAAACCACCAGTCCAAATCCCCATCTCCACCCATGGCTTAGGAAAAGCGACAATTTAGCAAGCTAGCTACTGCAGGACATCAACACAAGCAGACCAGAAACAGACACGTTTTTCTGACAATGAAGATGTTTAGCTTAGGATGTGATTTGATTGGTGTGAAGCCAAATCCGAACTGGCCTCCCTTGGGGGGCATTTTGCAGTGCCAGGACAACCCACAGTTGAGCTCAGTTCAAAGCTGATTGGCTAATATATATATTTTTTAATTATCAAGGGAGGCCAACTGCTTACTGGCATCAATCAATCAAATGCTAGTGCGGCAACATGTCATACTCTTTTGTTCCAAACAGAATCAGATACATGATCTACACATACTGAGACAGAACTGCGCAGTTTCCCTCTCTCGGATGATTTCTCCGGTGAGATTCAGCCACTTGCGAATTGACCGACAATTATGAAAACACAGAGAGATTAAAATTATTATTATTTTTTTTTCTTCTAGGTCAAGTATTTGGGGAAGCCTAGCTTCCCTTGGCGTCCATGAAAACTCGCCACTGCCTACCATAAGACATTTGGATCACTGTGCATATTAATTACTTTAGGCTTCTTCAATATGCAAATAAGTACATCACTTCTACAGTGATTGATAGGCTATCATATGCATACATACTCAAGTAAGAAAATGTTCCTACACTGGCCTTCTCACTATGGTCTCATAAAATGTGCACCTACACTGTGGACAGTTTACTTGTGCTTGCCAATATAGAAGGTATACATCAACACATATCAGTTTAGCCTGTGTGCTTAAAATTACATAAACCTGTAGTGGTTTGTCACAACCATGCAAATAAACCATTGTCACTATTTACATTTGTTTGAGAATATCATTACCCTCAGAATTAAAAAGTGCATCTGGGATATTCCATCCTCCACAGTTGGAGCGAGGCTTGCCTTGTAATATAACCTCCGAGAGTTGAAATATGATTCTAAACACATGCCAGGCTAAATGGCAGAAGGCATTATGTTTTTTATTTAGTCCATGAATTAGGCATAGTGTGATCTATCGCCAATGCTTGACTTTTACTGAAATTGGTGCATGTACTCATTTTGAGTGCAGCTACTGTTTATATTTAGATGCAGGAGCTCCGCAATACTTTTGAGCTAATATTCCGTAAGGGGAACAGGAGCTCAAGCATTGGAGGTGCCGGTACTCAGCTCCGGTGAGCTCCTGCCCAAGTCAAGTACTGTCTATCACACAGCCTCAGCTTCACCATCACACGCAATGCCATGCTCGCATTGCCACAGTCAGTTCTCTCTTTGCAGCGGCAGCGTTCCAGACTAATGTTAATCAAGTCACATTCAGCCTTGGGTAGAGTTTATGGCTCGGTCTCTCCCCAAACTCAAGACAGGATCACTTACATGTACCACCTGAGATACTGGTAATGTGCTACGCGCAGTAATGTTTTATTTTCAACTCCGTTCATCTTGTTTTGCGAGGAGCCCTCATGACCACCGTTATAGCATGTCATCTCTTTAGCCTCTGTTTCTTTCTTTGTCTTTCTTCATGGCTCAGGAATCCATCAAATAAAGGTGAAATAAATAAAAAATTGATGGACGAGCTGCTGTCAACGGTTCAAATTAATTCATGGAGGCTGTTTATGAAAGAAAGGAAAAATCAATCATGGACCTCTGTAATGCACTGATGGTCAACCATATGAATTAGTGGGCCGTTGAAAAGGTCACAGGCCAAAAGACAACTATTGACAACATGAGAAACAATATATCTCAATAATTAACAAGGTTGATGATTTCTACAGTACGTCTTCATCTGTGTCTGTGAGCTCACTTTTGTATTAAAAAACGTTGATGATACAAATTGCTAGGGAGGATGATTTGCTCATGAAATTAATTAATGTCAAGGGCCAGACAAAACCTCCTGGTGGGCCAGTTATTACCCTGGGGCCTCTGTCATAGCATCACTGTTGTAATGCCTGCTACTTGGCCCTCTCACCACCATTGAACAAAGGAGTCGGATGTTGGAGTTTGTGTGATACCGCCTCTCCCTAGTTGTAGAGGAATGCCAACCACACGAATGCTGGAGCTGTAGAGCAGCTCTGGATGACATTCAGACCATCCACATGTGCCACATGGCTGGCGATTCTCACACCATGGCCATTGGCATTTTTCTCATTAGTCAACATAAGCGCTACAAATGCGAACTTGGAACCATGTCAACACAGGAGCATCATGCTGAAAAAGGACAAACCCCCTGATGGTGCTATGGAGCAAACTGTTTTTAAAACATGCTTTTAGGTGAATATTTAATTTAGGCTGCTATTGATTTGGAATGTATTTTAAAGCCAGCAATTCAGCATATCCACCTACGTACCACATAGCTAGAGTGGTTACCAAGACTCTGGATGATCTGTATTGTCTTAAGTTTGACCTCAAACTGACATTCCATGTCTCAGGGTGGATAGAGGATGTTTCTGAAATAACAGCAAATAAAAGATCATCCAAACCATTTTAGTCAACTGGTCTGTGGGGGACTACTGGACACAATTCAATGGATATCAATCAACAAAGAGGTAAGAATATGCATGCTATAAGAACATGTTGAAGGCTAGATGTATTGGGTGCAGATGACTGAACTGCTCACTTTTCTTGTTTGTGTCTGCAGGGAGAGAGACAAGGAGGTACACAAAGGTATTTCAATTAGTGTTGGTATGTTATGCAAATCACATGTACCATCCTCCTCCCTTACCTCTTCAATGAAAATCACATAGGCCTCTACATTACGGACGAGGTAGGTGTATAGTTTTAAATACCAATCTTCAAACAGTTTTTTTCATTCACATTCACCACAAAAACAAAGGTATGAATACTGTTGTGAGCATGTTAAACATCTGTATAATTTGTTAAACATCTGTATAAACATCTGTATAATTAATATTTTTGAGATTCACAGACTTCCACCTTCTTCCACCTCTGATGAAAATCATTCTGGCTGTGGATACGGAGAACATCATCACATTAACATCAACACGCCAGAGGATAAACCCATTGGACTTGGGGCTCTGCTGGGAGTTTACTTCATATTGAGATTTTTTTTAAATTCTGCTTTGCCACTAAAATCATAATAAACACTGACAACTAAAATAGTGTTATTGTTGTTATGCATATTATTAATAATAATAATAACGGGAAGGTAGGGGGTAGTTAAAAAAATGAACCACAAAAGGTTCTTCGAGGATCCATTATAGGGGAGTTACTCCACAGCTTCAATTTTAAGAAGGCCTAAAGCAAACTCCAGGAAACGTTTCTTTTCAGAGTGTAGGAGCTGATGCCATTTTGAACTCACGTAGATCTGAAGGCATGTATTTCATCATGTACAACCTACTAACTCTAGAACATCACAGTGGAATTACATTTCTAAACATTACACATGTTTTTATTATCGAAGACCCAATAAAGATTTGTTTTAGAGTGCGTACAGAAGCTTTTGCCCACTCTGTCGTGCCTACACACAACGCATATATTTCATCAATATAGAAGTTACATTTCTAGATGGACTTGAAAAAACAGACTGAAGAACTCAAAATCTGTGGGAGAGAAGTGTTTACTTTTACTTTTCAGCCAGTGAACTTCACTTCCGTCTCAGCACTGATTTATGAAGTTTGGAGTAAACCTGTGTTAAGTGAGAATATCCTATTTCACTGCAGCACTCACTGTTTGCATGTTAACTGGGCTGGAACACTCCTAACAATGGGAAGGAATCGTCATGTCTTGTTCTGGGAATTCTTCGCATATCTAATACGCTTGCTACAGTCCTCTGGGTGGGAGAAACAAAGTCTGTGGTTACAAACGACTGAAAAAAATGTCACTGGAAGGTAAGAGAAGATCTTGTACCATGAATGAGGCCTCAACGAGAAATTGTTGACATTGGAGAGAGTATTTGTTAACGCACCTTTGTGTAAGAGTTTTGATGGACACACGAGTCTAAAACAATGGACGGGGGAAAAGAGAAAACACACTTTCAAGTCCAACAGCCAATGGCAGAGTAAAAACTTCAGAGCTGTGAACTTCAGCCACAAAGTTATCCACTTTCCACCCGTCGCCAGAGGAAGAAGTCACTGGTTTTGTTCCATAGCTTTATTTAGCTTTTCCATCGTCTCCTCTCCATAACTTCCCACTTTAGCCAACAACGACTGTCACCGTCCCCCGTGGAGTGTATACCGTAAGAGAGACTAACTAAATGTGAATTTACACATAAACACAAAGAGTTTCTCTGGAACTGGAGCCCCTTGGTGAAATACATGCATCAACAAAGTAATTGACCGACCTACATTAGCAAATCACAAAATGTATGGTCATGTTGTCACACAATATGTTGTGAAATCTGTTCTGAATTTATTGTAATGTATTGTAATGTTTTTAAAATGTGTAACTACCTTCATTTTGCTGGACCTCAGGAAGAGCCAAGGCAGCAGCTAATGGGCATCCACAATAAATACAAATCTGCAATTACTGACCAGAAATGCGGGACATTAAAGGAGAGAAGAGAAAGGAGGGAGAGTTGAAAAATATCTGTGGTGATCGCTGGCCAATACTTTACAGCCAAAGCTGTCTGTTGCTTGATAAATTAAATGTTCTTGGAAAACATACAGTCAATTGGTGTTAAAGATGGAGACTCATGATCGACCAGACAAAAACACAGATAATGTATTTTAGAAAAGCAGGTACTAAGAGAAGTGTTTTTCCGTTGTGTTTTGGTGAAGACATTCTTGAATTTACTAGCAATTATAAATATTTGGGTCTCTTTATTGATGAACATATTGCCTTTCTATACGGACCATCTGCCCTGGCCGAATCAGCAAGTAGAGCTCTTATGGAAAACAAAAACACTCAAGAGATATTAGTTATGCTATGTATTCCAAACTGTATCAGACGTGTCCTGTTCTGGACTATTCAGCAGGAATGTCTGAATTGTTTAACAGTCCTAACAATGGGAAGGAATCGTCATGTCTTGTTCATTTATCCAGCAACATCTGTACGAAAACCAAATTAAGGGAGACATAACTGATCATAACTGTGGATGCAATATGAAGAAAATGGGTGGAGGAGATTATTCATAAACCCAAATTGAGAACCTTTTTTTTTTATTTTACCCCTTTTTCTCCCCAATTTCATGGTATCCAATTGTTGTATCTTGTCTCATCGCTACAACTCCCGTACGGGCTCGGGAGAGACGAAGGTTGAAAGTCATGCGTCCTCTGATACACAACCCAACCAAGCCGCACTGCTTCTTAACACAGCGCACATCCAAACCGGAAGCCAGCCGCACCAATGCGCCGGAGGAAACACCGTGCACCTGGCCACCTTGGTTAGCGTACACTGCGCCCAGCCCGCCACAGGAGTCGCTGGTGCACGATGATACCAAGACTCTGGATGATCTGTATTGTCTTAAGTTTGACCTCAAACTGACATTCCATGTCTCAGGGTGGATAGAGGATGTTTCTGAAATAACAGCATCCAAACCATTTTAGTCAACTGGTCTGTGGGGGACTACTGGACACAATTCAATGGATATCAATCAACAAAGAGGTAAGAATATGCATGCTATAAGAACATGTTGAAGGCTAGATGTATTGGGTGCAGATGACTGAACTGCTCACTTTTCTTGTTTGTGTCTGCAGGGAGAGAGACAAGGAGGTACACAAAGGTATTTCAATTAGTGTTGGTATGTTATGCAAATCACATGTACCATCCTCCTCCCTTACCTCTTCAATGAAAATCACATAGGCCTCTACATTACGGACGAGGTAGGTGTATAGTTTTAAATACCAATCTTCAAACAGTTTTTTTCATTCACATTCACCACAAAAACAAAGGTATGAATACTGTTGTGAGCATGTTAAACATCTGTATAATTTGTTAAACATCTGTATAAACATCTGTATAATTAATATTTTTGAGATTCACAGACTTCCACCTTCTTCCACCTCTGATGAAAATCATTCTGGCTGTGGATACGGAGAACATCATCACATTAACATCAACACGCCAGAGGATAAACCCATTGGACTTGGGGCTCTGCTGGGAGTTTACTTCATATTGAGATTTTTTTTAAATTCTGCTTTGCCACTAAAATCATAATAAACACTGACAACTAAAATAGTGTTATTGTTGTTATGCATATTATTAATAATAATAATAACGGGAAGGTAGGGGGTAGTTAAAAAAATGAACCACAAAAGGTTCTTCGAGGATCCATTATAGGGGAGTTACTCCACAGCTTCAATTTTAAGAAGGCCTAAAGCAAACTCCAGGAAACGTTTCTTTTCAGAGTGTAGGAGCTGATGCCATTTTGAACTCACGTAGATCTGAAGGCATGTATTTCATCATGTACAACCTACTAACTCTAGAACATCACAGTGGAATTACATTTCTAAACATTACACATGTTTTTATTATCGAAGACCCAATAAAGATTTGTTTTAGAGTGCGTACAGAAGCTTTTGCCCACTCTGTCGTGCCTACACACAACGCATATATTTCATCAATATAGAAGTTACATTTCTAGATGGACTTGAAAAAACAGACTGAAGAACTCAAAATCTGTGGGAGAGAAGTGTTTACTTTTACTTTTCAGCCAGTGAACTTCACTTCCGTCTCAGCACTGATTTATGAAGTTTGGAGTAAACCTGTGTTAAGTGAGAATATCCTATTTCACTGCAGCACTCACTGTTTGCATGTTAACTGGGCTGGAACACTCCTAACAATGGGAAGGAATCGTCATGTCTTGTTCTGGGAATTCTTCGCATATCTAATACGCTTGCTACAGTCCTCTGGGTGGGAGAAACAAAGTCTGTGGTTACAAACGACTGAAAAAAATGTCACTGGAAGGTAAGAGAAGATCTTGTACCATGAATGAGGCCTCAACGAGAAATTGTTGACATTGGAGAGAGTATTTGTTAACGCACCTTTGTGTAAGAGTTTTGATGGACACACGAGTCTAAAACAATGGACGGGGGAAAAGAGAAAACACACTTTCAAGTCCAACAGCCAATGGCAGAGTAAAAACTTCAGAGCTGTGAACTTCAGCCACAAAGTTATCCACTTTCCACCCGTCGCCAGAGGAAGAAGTCACTGGTTTTGTTCCATAGCTTTATTTAGCTTTTCCATCGTCTCCTCTCCATAACTTCCCACTTTAGCCAACAACGACTGTCACCGTCCCCCGTGGAGTGTATACCGTAAGAGAGACTAACTAAATGTGAATTTACACATAAACACAAAGAGTTTCTCTGGAACTGGAGCCCCTTGGTGAAATACATGCATCAACAAAGTAATTGACCGACCTACATTAGCAAATCACAAAATGTATGGTCATGTTGTCACACAATATGTTGTGAAATCTGTTCTGAATTTATTGTAATGTATTGTAATGTTTTTAAAATGTGTAACTACCTTCATTTTGCTGGACCTCAGGAAGAGCCAAGGCAGCAGCTAATGGGCATCCACAATAAATACAAATCTGCAATTACTGACCAGAAATGCGGGACATTAAAGGAGAGAAGAGAAAGGAGGGAGAGTTGAAAAATATCTGTGGTGATCGCTGGCCAATACTTTACAGCCAAAGCTGTCTGTTGCTTGATAAATTAAATGTTCTTGGAAAACATACAGTCAATTGGTGTTAAAGATGGAGACTCATGATCGACCAGACAAAAACACAGATAATGTATTTTAGAAAAGCAGGTACTAAGAGAAGTGTTTTTCCGTTGTGTTTTGGTGAAGACATTCTTGAATTTACTAGCAATTATAAATATTTGGGTCTCTTTATTGATGAACATATTGCCTTTCTATACGGACCATCTGCCCTGGCCGAATCAGCAAGTAGAGCTCTTATGGAAAACAAAAACACTCAAGAGATATTAGTTATGCTATGTATTCCAAACTGTATCAGACGTGTCCTGTTCTGGACTATTCAGCAGGAATGTCTGAATTGTTTAACAGTCCTAACAATGGGAAGGAATCGTCATGTCTTGTTCATTTATCCAGCAACATCTGTACGAAAACCAAATTAAGGGAGACATAACTGATCATAACTGTGGATGCAATATGAAGAAAATGGGTGGAGGAGATTATTCATAAACCCAAATTGAGAACCTTTTTTTTTTATTTTACCCCTTTTTCTCCCCAATTTCATGGTATCCAATTGTTGTATCTTGTCTCATCGCTACAACTCCCGTACGGGCTCGGGAGAGACGAAGGTTGAAAGTCATGCGTCCTCTGATACACAACCCAACCAAGCCGCACTGCTTCTTAACACAGCGCACATCCAAACCGGAAGCCAGCCGCACCAATGCGCCGGAGGAAACACCGTGCACCTGGCCACCTTGGTTAGCGTACACTGCGCCCAGCCCGCCACAGGAGTCGCTGGTGCACGATGAGACAAGGACACCCCTACCGAGCAAGCCCTCCCTAACCCCACGGACCTCCCGGTCGCGGACGGTTACGACAGAGCCTGGGCGCGAACCCAGGGACTCTGATGGCACAGCCCTTAACCACTGCGCCACCCGGGAGGCCCCCAAATTGAGAACCTTTTGTTTGAATAAGGGTGAATTTGTGTGTGAGAGACATATTATGTATAACCTACCTAAAAGCAAGAGATCGCTGTGTGCTCAGATAAGATGGCGCCGGAGAAGAAGGCAGACGTTTTACGTGTCTTCACCAGATTGTGTTTTTTGTTCGTTTATTCGCATTTTTTGTAACTTATTTTTTTACTTATTTTGTACATAATGTTGCCGCTACCGTCTCTTATGACCGAAAATAACTTCTGGACATCAGGACTGTGATCACTCACCACGGACTGGCAGAATCAATTTTTTTGCCCGACTCGAACGATATACTGCTTTCTCAGGAACAGGCCACATCACCAACAGTCCACATCACCAACAAACTAACATGGTCCAAGCACACCAAGACAGTCGTGAAGAGGGCACGACAAAATCTATTCCCTCTCGGGAGACTGAAAGGATTTGGCATGGGTCCTCAGATCCTCAAAAGGTTCTACAGCTGCACCATCGAGAGTATCCAGACTGGTTGCATCACTGCCTGGTATAGCAACTGCTCGGCCGCCGACCGCAAGGCACTACAGAGGGTAGTGTGAATGGCCCAGTACATCACTGGGGCCAAGCTTCCTGTCATCCAGGACCTCTATACCAGGTGGTGTCAGAGGAAGGCCCTAAAAATTGTCAAAGACTCCAGCCACCCTAGTCATAGACTGTTCTCTCTGCTCCTGCACGGCAAGCGGTACCGGAGCGCCAAGTCTAGGTCCAAGAGGCTTCTAAGCACATTGACTCTGTGCCGGTACCCCCCTGTATATAGTCTCGCTATTGTTATTTTACTGCTGCTATTTAATTACTTGTTACTTTTGTTTCTTATTCTTATCCATTTGTTTTAACTGTGTTGTTAGTTAGGGGCTCGTTAGAAAGCATTTCACGGTAAGAATTTCACGGTAAGGTGAAATACACCTGTTGTATTTGGCGCGTGTGACTAATGCATTTTGATTTGATTTGAGATCAGGGATATTGCCTCTGCTGTTTGAAACAGGTAAGATCAGGGATATTGCCTCTGCTGTTTGAAACAGGTAAGATCAGGGATCTTGCCTCTGCATATTGAAACAAGTCGGTATTGAGGTGAAATGCAAGAGGAAAAGCCTATGTAACTATTGTCACCTCAAAGAAATGGAGAATGAAACTCATTTTGTCCTCTGTTGCCCTTTCTACAACGACATACGCTTGCTCTTATTCCAGAAAGCACACCAGATATAACCTCCCATTACGTGGCTGAGCGATGAGGAGAAACTGATATGTTTCCATTGTGTATATCTGTTTGCAGAATATTTCGATAAAGCCTGGAATAAAAGACAAAGGGCTACCTATAATTAAATTGCACAAATATTTAGCCTCTATGTGGTAAATGGTACATGTGTATATAGATTGTGTATAATCTTCTCTTTGTGCCAGACTGGGTTCAAATGCCTCCTGTTTCTTTGTTTTTGTTCTTTTTTTTGTATTTATTTATCTGTGTATGTTATGTTTGAATGTGTGTACTGTATAAATGTATTTATGTACAGTTGAAGTCGGAAGTTTACATACACCTTAGCCAACTACATTTAAACTCAGTTTTTCACTATTCCTAGAGCTCAGATTGAATTCCCCTGCTTGGTGAGATTACTTCCCTTTTAAAATGTATGTATACAGAGGACAACTGCCCAGTGGGATAACGTTTGAGGCAGCTTTCAAAGTGATGTGCCACTCATTGAGCCCCGGGATTAAAGGGCCACTTCATTCCTGCAAATGAAGATGGCAGATTGAGATGGAAAACTCTGGTTTTCATAGAGAAGCAGCTGGTTACATAAATCATACTCATATGTGCAGAGTTGAGCTTATACTGTGCAGTGCTCCTATTTCATACACCCCCTCGGTGCATTCTGACCATCTCTACTTATACTCACCGCCTCCAAGGACAGAGAAGCACACACTACCATACTTAGCACATCAAGGGATGGAGCCCCGAAATAACACACTTGTACCTCGCTCTGTTAGTTCGGTGACATCAGGCACAAACAGGGCAGCAGTTCAGATGGCGTGAGAGGGTCCAAGATGGCCGGCACTACAGTACCCTCTTGGTCGGCCTGATTTACGAGACTCTGTGGCCCCATCCGTCCAGTGTGCCATGCTACAGGGGAGCAGCCACCACGTCCTCCGGCCCAGCTGTTCCAGAAACTCTCAGGGGCAGTGAAAGCTTGGCCTCTGGAAGGGCTCCCTCCGCCAAAATGTCTGTGTCAAGTCATATCTGTAGGATAAATTGTTCCCATCAATTTCAATCACTTTATTTTTAAGATGATGGACCCTGCGTCTGCACAGGGCACCATTTTCTTTGAACTATGCGTCTTGAGAGTAGTGGTACATCTCCCTTCTTAAAGAGGTAGACCTTGTCAGACAGACATGGTTCCATTTAGGAATAAACTGTGTGCAACAATTGACTTTGAACTGAACACATGATGGGAATGGAAGTTTGCCATGCTACTGGAGCACTCCGACATAGATATGTGAGGAACAACATGTTGATTTCTGTTTGTTGCTGTAATTAAGTCATGTTCAAGAAACAAACCATGTGTTTGTGTGCGTGTGTAAGTGTGTGCATGCATGTTGGTGTTGTTGTAGGTGTGAGAACCATAGCGGAACACAGACAGAAAAAAGGGCCTCTGCCACACCTTTAGACTTGCACTGTCTGTCCATGGTGGGTGAGGAATGTTGAGAGCCGGGGAGCTAGAGTGCTGGATCCCACACAATGCCAGGATTAGGTATCAGCTATTCCAAATGTCAACAATTCTTCACTCTCCAAAGTCACCGCACTTTTTCATGTCCCATGACCTCCGGACTTGCTGTGATAATGGTAAACAAACATGGTCTTACCTGGCCAGGTAACATGAAACCCCCCAACTTCCTGCTCTGGCACCCTTAAGAGCCTAGGTCCAAGCCCCTCTACCATTAGTGTTGTGCCCCTGGGGTGGGGGGCTTTGGGAAGGGATGGGGGGTTGGGGCGGGGAGCTCAACAGTCAGAGCGAAAAAGAGGGAGGGGGAACAAAAGAGCAGAGACGGGGCAGAAAGAGTAGGGGATGAGAAGAGATTGGTGAGGTGTGAAGGTGAGGTGTGAAGGTGAGGTGTGAAGGTGAGGTGTGAAGGTGAGATGTGAAAGTGAGGTGTGAAGGTGAGGTGTGAAAGTGAGGTGTGAAGGTGAGGTGTGAAGGTGAGGTGTGAAGGTGAGGTGTGAAGGCGAGGTGTGAAAGTGAGGTGTGACAATGAGGTGTGAAGGTGAGGTGTGAAAGTGTGGTGTGAAGGTGAGGCGTGAAAGTGAGGTATGAAGGTGAGGTGTGAAGGTGAGGTGTGCTGAGAGCAAGGATAGAGCCTGACAGGTGACTGATAGAAACAAGTAGAACAGAGAAGGTCTGGGATGTTAGACTAGAATAGAGTAGTTTAAAGTGGATTTGTCTTTGTTTGTTAGGGGTTTATTTGAGGAGAACATATCTGAATGCCAAAATTACAGATGTAGATGATTGCCCTCAATATGAGAGCAGTAATAGTCAGAAGAGCAAATTATTACATAGATTTGATATGTAGAGTAAAGAGCATAAAAACAACTGACACGTTTGTTTAGTGCAAGAAAGATTTAAGAGCTTGGGACTATAAGGTTATATCTGCAAAAAGATGATTCTGAGATAAATGTCTTCAACGTTCAGAATCCTCATTGGTTTGAATGGTGTCAGCAATTTTTATATAGTATTTTTTAGAACTTAACAACATGAATTGGGGTATTTAGAGTACTATGTAGGTAGAGAACATTGAACAGGTCAAGGCTATGTCAATAACTGGCACGCCCTGACCATAGAGAGCCCTCAGGGTTCTCTATGGTGTAATAGGTCAGAGCGTGACTAGGTTTTTTTTCTAGTGATTATAGTTCTATGTTGGTGTGTGAGTATGGTTCCCAATTGGAGGCAGCTGATTATCGTTGCCTCTAATTGGGGATCATACTTAGTGTGTTCCTTTTCCCACCTGCATTGTGGGATATTGTTTTGTTTAGTGCCTATGTGCACTACGAATGGCACGTTCGTTAAAAATGCAGATAAAAAACCTTCTAGTCCCAAGCTCTTGAACACATGTATGGTATATGATGTAAAGACAAGAGATGTAGGATGTTAATTTGAACCATTTTACTACAGAAGAAAAATAATCCTGCGGCAACATGAAATGTTAATTATTATGTGGATTACAATTAATGGACATTTTTGTTGGGGTTGATACATTTTTTCATTAGGGCAAATAAAGTATGACATTTCAAAGTGGAAACTGCAAACTTTAGAAGCCTTTTTCAAACTCCAATACACTACAAGTTTCCTGCTTTACAAGAAAATTCTCACCAACAAAAGAGTGATCAAATTAAGATCCTGCATGTGTAACTCAATATCAGTGTTGCACATACAGTACCTCCTGTGGTACATAGGAAACATATACGTGATGTTACGTCTTGTACACAGAGTTTATGGTTTATGGGCAGGGGGATCAGGGACGCTGATTCAATGTGATTTTTAATGTCAACCTAAACCATGCAGCACAGTCACTCCCCACTCTGTCAGCTGTTACTGGGCAGCTCCCTGGTATTGTATGCTACTGGATTTATAGTCTTCATTCATACTCCATAGGGATTTTAAGTCTTGCTGTTGGGCCCATTCAGGAAAACCATCTTACCATCTTAGCTACAAACATGGGACTCGATTAGCTGTGAATTTCTAGTTCAGGAACTATATCAACAGCCTGCTAAACTTTTCATTCCAAGTTAAGATTTATAAATGAACATTTTTATAAGTGACACATAACATATCAAAAACATGATCCGGTGGGGTCATATCTCATGTAAGACAAAGGATATCCTGTGTGAGCTATGTTGGCTGTTATCTGCAACAACTTCTGTGACAGAGCCGTGCAGGTTGGCACTATAGCGACGGGGCAAACGTGGTGAAGGGGGATGACAACACAGGGACCAGGGTTGACGCTGACATGCTACTGGTTGTGACACACACAGGCTCGATGCTGGCCAGGACACTGCTGGGCCGCGGTCAGCTCTGATGAACAGGTGGGCATAGCGCTTGTCAGCTTCCTGGAGATTGATGCTGTGTTTTAGTGTGGCCGGGTATTCTCTTACAGCTTGGACAGCTGTGCTGGGCTCTGCCACGATGTGTTGTCTTTTGCAACAATGGGACACTCTGGAGCCTTGGGTAATGGGGCAGTTGAACTCTGAGGGCCTTCTGAGCCAGGGACAGATTGTTGATCCCTCTCTCTCGCAGTTTATTTGATTGTCTGAAGGTTGATATACAGTGTGAAGGGGATAGTTGTCACTGTACTTACTAAAACATTTATATATGGGGTACTGAGCAAGTTTGCTTTCAGTTGTTTGTACTTACTTATAAAAATTAATTTATCAGAAGTAAGTACTATTCCACTGGGCACAAACTGGTTGAATCGACGTTGTTTCAACTTAATTTGTCAACGTATTGTGACTCGGAATTTACGAGGAAAATACATTGGCTTCAGAAAAAGTAAATAACTTCCAATCACAGGATTATATCATAATAGTAACCACAGTTCAACAGACAAACCTTGTATAAAACATGTTGAATTTCTAACTTTAAAACAACATCAGATCTTTAAAGTTATAGCCACTATCAGAAAAAGTAAATAACTTCCAATCACAGGATTATGTCATAATAGTAACCACAGTTCAACAGACAAACCTTGTATAAAACATGTTGAATTTCTAACTTTAAAACAACATCAGATCTTTAAAGTTATAGCCACTATCAGAAAAAGTAAATAACTTTCAATCACAGGATTATGTCATAATAGTAACCACATTTCAACAGACAAACCTTGTATAAAACATGTTGAATTTCTAACTTTAAAACAACATCAGATCTTTAAAGTTATAGCCACTATCAGAAAAAGTAAATAACTTCCAATCACAGGATTATGTCATAATAGTAACCACATTTCAACAGACAAACCTTGTATAAAACATGTTGAATTTCTAACTTTAAAACAACATCAGATCTTTAAAGTTATAGCCACTATCAGAAAAAAAACAATAGTTTGGGCAGCACCTCCTAGTGGAGAACTGATCTATCTACAGCTAGCCTTTGGTCTCCCGTCCAGGGTTTTAACCAATCCCAAATCTGCTGATATAGGATATTTGTCACTGACTTCGGCCAATGTGCTATAGTGAGAATGATTGTTGAGAGATCTCCACTTAAAAATGAAATAGATTCACTGTTGATATCAAAGTCATTCCAAAGGGAAGGTTTAACAGAGCAAATTAAATGACCATATTTATCACTCATTTATCATCAATGATGCTATTAATGTCTATATATTATTTGAATAGGACTAAATCAAGTCAAACTTTATTTAAAGTACATTTAAAGTTTTGACTTAGTCCTATTCTTTAACTTAGATGTGTGGTTGAGATGGAGACGTGAATTTAAAACCTCTTAAATGTAAAGTCCCCATATTTGGGGACCCTATTAGATTTTTATTAAATTCAGTCTGGTATGAGAACGGTAGCCCATATCTGCAAAAGCAGAGTGTTTGCGGAAAGCTGAGTATCTTGGCTATTGATCTGTGCCCTAAAAACTTCAGTGTGATTTACTACCATTTATGGGCATACGAATGTATAACAGCAGGCCGAGCCAATGACTTCATTTCAAGAAGGCTTTTAGCTCCATTTCTTTTAGCGTTGTGAAGCATAAATGAAATTAACACGGAAGACGTTGATTCACACCGAAAGCCGGGACTCCACAGATCATGAGGGTGTCTACCCCATAACACCACCACAATGTTTGAGTGAGGATGATATGGTAGAAATTGTTTTTATACTGAAAAAATAGCATTTAGGGATTGCAAATATGTATTAGCACTAGAATTATCTAATTTATGCCACTTTTGACAGGTTTCGGGACACTTGGAAACGTTGGGTGACCATACCTGACACCACTTACTAAAACATCTGTCCATTTCTAGTTGTTAGGTCCATCAATCCCATTTTTTTCTGATATTGTTCACATGTTGTGGAAGCGATCTGATGTGTTTCCAGCTCTGGGCATCAATAATTCAGTTATAGCTTGTCAATGAAAGAATACTTTCAAAATAAAAAAATAAAAAAACTGTGTGTGCTTGATCTTGTGTATTCTGAACTATAACCTCTATCTCCTGTTCATTTCCTCCGGTGTCTTCTTTCTAAATATACCACGTTTTGGAATGTCAGAATCATGTAATTACACATGAATAGCAGTTACTTTTGGGCTTGTCTATTTAGGCGGAAATCTACATTTTGCTATTACATCTAAGACGTTTTAAAATATAAATGATTCATTTGTAGACAAACTGGAATTAAATCCAGACTAAGTCAGTGGAACAGAAGATCGATGGAGAAGATACAGCTCATTCAAATGTTGATATTTGGTTGCGTTGACACCCCAAAATAATTCTATATACTTTTTTGACACAATAAATAGCCTATCAACTTGTCAACAAGTGAACAAATGATATGTTGGAGTCAAGTCTCCAATTCAATAACAAATAAAATAATGGGATTAAGCCAGTGGCTCAGATGGAACTATCCAAGCAGTAGATACATCTCCTTTAAATGTTAATATTTGGTTGCATTGTCAACCAAACACAATTCAAAATTACTTTTGTAATACAGTATATAGACTAAAGTTAAGGCTATCTTACAAACGAATGTAATATTCAACCTTAAAATTAGTAACACATGCATGGCCACATTTTGAGGTTACTGTAACTATACATTACTTCGTATGTAATCATATAAAGCATGCATGTTCAAGATACTGTAGCATGCATAGGTCATTGCAGGCAATGGTGGGAAAAGTACCCAATTGTCATACTTGAGTAAAAGTAAAGATACCTTAATGGAAAATGACTCAAGTAAAAATGAAAGTCACCCAGTAAAATTCTACTTGAGTAAAAGTATTTGGTTTTAAGTATACTTAAGTATCAAAAGTAAATGTAATTGCTAAAATATACTTAAGTATCAAGTAAAAGTATGAGCTAATTTCAAATTCCTTATATTAAGCAATATAGATGGCACCATCTTCTTGCTTTCTATGTTTATTTACAGATAGCCAGGGGCACACTCCAACACTCAGACATCATTTACAAACAAAGCCTCTGTTTAGTGAGTTGGCCAGATCAGAGGCAGTAGGGATGACCAGCGATGTTCTCTTGATACAGTAAGTGTGTGAATTAGACAATTTCCCTGTCCTGCTAAGCATTCAAAATGTAACGAGTACTTTTGGGTGTCAAGGAAAATGTATGAAGTAAAAAGTACATAATTTTCTTTAGGAATGTAGTAAAGTAAAAGTTGTCAAAAGTATAGATAGTAAAGTACCCAAAAAACGAGTAGTACTTAAGTATTTTTTACTTAACTACTTTACACCACTGGTTGCAGATCTGTG
This sequence comes from Oncorhynchus clarkii lewisi, assembly GCF_045791955.1. Taxonomy (NCBI): domain Eukaryota; kingdom Metazoa; phylum Chordata; class Actinopteri; order Salmoniformes; family Salmonidae; genus Oncorhynchus; species Oncorhynchus clarkii. The sequence continues at coordinate 65,151,806 of NC_092150.1, read as the reverse complement.
GAGATCTTCGCAATTGCTGTAATAATCTGTGCAGAATCTTGAACGACATTGATCACTTGAACCATGTACTTTTCATGTAATCTCAACTGAAATCCAGGTGATTTGGTTCTGATGAAGCATAGTGATAACACATGAATCTTGTCACAGGGTGGGCATTCTAGTTTCTTTATTTATACGTTTTGGCCGGGTTTGGTTCTCAATCAGGGACAGCTGTCTATCGTTGTCTCTGATTGGGAATCATACTTAGGCAGCCTTTTTCCCACCTGTGTTTTGTGGGTAGTTATTTTCTGTTTAGCTGTTTTGTTGCCTGACAGAACTGTGCGCTTTCATTTTTTCTACTTTGTTATTTTGTTGCGGTGTTCTGTTTATTAAAAATCATGAACGCCTACAACGCTGCACCTTGGTCTCCTTCTTCAACCCACGAGAGTCGTTACAAATCTGTTGTATAAATAAACAAAATATCTGACATTGTATGCCCATTTGAACTTTGCTGTACTTTTAAATGGTTGAAAGGGCAGTGATAAACATTTGGCTGACAACTAAACCAAAAACCAGACATTGTTTTTCCATTGAAATATGGATGCGCTTTTAGATGGTTGAAAGAATAGTGATAACACATTGGAAATTCAACTTTTGCCTGTCTTTCTGAGTGGGTGAATAAAGTTTCAATGTCTCATACAAATATTTATCAGGGGGAATTTCTGAAAACTTTCGGTAGTTCCAGAAGTATATTTTGATTGTATGAAGTATTGCATTGCATATACTTAAATGCAACACTGAAGATACACACACAGTCTAAGTGAATAAGAATAATTATAATGTAACAACACTAATAATAATAATAATACATTTGCTATCCCTTTGTTTACAGAGTGAGCGTGCTTGTCCCTACTCATCTACAGTTGTGACATAGACACTCGAGCAAGCATTTAAAAGGCAGGCTGCTGATGCACCCACATCAAAATCTCACTGCAGCCCTTTCATATTACATGGCAAAGGACATGATGCCATTTCAATTTGTTGAGAGGCCTGGCTGTCTGAGGCTGATGAAGGTTGCCGTGCCTCACTACAAAGTGAGTGCTGCTAATTGTATTGGTTGTTTGTTTATTTGATTTGCTTACTTAAGGTTGTGTTCATTTAAACCTGCACTGGGGAAACTTTTACCTCTCATGGCCACATGGTGCCATCTTCAAGGTTATTATTATTTTAATGTTTATTCACACAAAAAGTGCATAGTGCTGCTAATTTTATTTGTTGTTTTCAATATAAAACTTGGTGAAATGATTTCAGTGTGTCTATCAGTACTTTTTGAACATTTCCACACATTTTAACAATACCGCGATAATACTGATAACAGTGATAATTTCGGTCACTATAATCGTGATATGAAATGTTCATACCGTTTCATCTCTAGTCTGCTGTTAGAACCAGTAAAGGCCCCTTTACCACTCTTGGGTAGCGGAATGACTTTGGCTTCCCTCCAGGCCCGAGGACAAAGACTTTCCTCTAGGCTCACATTAAATATATGACAGATAGGAGTGGCTATAGAGTCAGCTACCATCCTCAGTAGATTTCCATCTAAATTGTCAATGCCAGGAGGTTTGTCATTATTGATTGATTTACAAAATCCACCTCTCCCACACTAACTTTACAAAACTCAAACTTGCAATGTTTTTCTTTCATAATTAGTTTTTTTATCCATGCGTACGATGGCTCACTGTTCGTTGTTGCCATTTCCTGCCTAGGTTTGCCCACTTTGCCAATGAAGTAATCATTAAAATAATATGCGACATCAAATGGTTTTGGGATGGATAAGTAATCTGATTCGTTGAAAGATGTAGTAGAATGTCTTTCTGCCCATAATTTCATTTAATGTACTCCAAAGTTTATATAATTGATCTTGGCTTCATAATTCAGTTGCTTCTTCTTTTTGTTGAGTTCAGTCATATCGTTTCTCAAAGTCAGCCAGTCAGACTTATTAGCCACTCCTTTTGCCCAATCTCTTTCAGCCATACGTTTTTGCAATTCCTTATCAATCCACGGAGCCTTAACAGTTCTTATCACGTTTTAGGGAAGACCCAGATGCAGACAGTGCCGAAGTAACACAAGTTTATTAATAGAACAGGGGGCAGGCAAAACGACAGGTCAAGGGCAGGCAGAGGTCAGTAATCCAGATCAGAGTCCAAAAGGTACAGAACGGCAGGCAGGCTCAGGGTCAGGGCAGGCAGAATGGTCAAAGCCAGGAAAGCTAGAAAGCAGGAACTAGAAACAGACAGGAGCAAGGGGAAAATGCTGGTAGGCTTGACAAACTAAATTAACTGGCAACAGACAAACAGAGAACACAGGTATAAATACACAGGGGATAATGGGGAAGATGTGCGACACCTGGAGGAGGTGGAGACAATCACAAATACAGGTGAAACAGATCAGGGTGTGACAGTTCTAACAGTCAATTTCTTAACAGGTGCATGTTTATCAATAATTTGAAGAAGCAACTTCATAAATGAGTCAAGTGCAGCGTGTGGACGCTCCTTATTAATCACATCAGACCAACAAATATTTTTAACATCGTCCACATCAGAGTCCCAGCAAAATCCTTTGTATGATCTCTTACACATTATTTTGGGCCCAGCCTTCGGAAGTTTGGCTTTCCTGGATCTAGCCACTATATTGCGATCACTGCATCCAATGGGAATGGTGATCAATACATGTGGATGATCTTGTTCCTGTAGTTTTTGTAAACACCCTGGTAGGGAGTGGTGGAAAAAGTACCCAACTGTCATACATGAGTAAAATATTATATCTTTACGTTAAAAACCAAATCTATCAGAATTCCAGTCATTCCAATAAATTTTATCTCCTCGATCTTCAAGAATACAACTTGGAAACATGAAAGTGTAGATTAACCAAATTGTTTTACCTGAGCCTAAAACTAAAGACTTATTAGCCAGCCCTACTCTGTTGTTTATGATTCTGTTGTCATGGAGGACTGATTGGGCTCATTGATTCCAGTTGAAAAACAAATGCTGCTCTCATGGAATGGCGTGCTTTGAGCACTACTGTAAAGTGATATTTACAGTACATGTAAGAAATGTATGCCACATGCTGTATTTGCCATAGGCCTATTGTTTACCTTTTAGTTGGTGACACTTTGATATCTTGATAATATGCAGCTGTTTAAAGGGCAAATCTACAGATGAAACAAAAAGAAAACGGTCGCCCACATCTGTGTTGGTAAAAAAGCTGAGGGATGGGACTGGAGAAATGTAACCACTCTCAGATTAATAGACAGAGCTCTCAATGGACTGACCATCCATGATATCAACATTTTAACCATGTTATGAGGCCATATAGCCATATAGTGTTTGTTTACATTTGCACTTTTTACAAACATTGGAGAAAAACAAGCTTATATTTTGGGTTCTCATGGAGTGTGACAATGGAACTAAGCTCATGAGGCATTTATAAATTATATTCTTCAAGAATCAATGGATATATACAGAAAACTTTGGAAAGTATTCAGAGCAGTGATGTTTTGTGGCTGTTGCTGGGCAACACAGACTTTCAACTCCCTCCAAAGATTTTCTATGGGGTTGAGATCTGGAGACTAGCTAGGCCACTCCAGGACCTTGAAATGCTTCTTACGAAGCCACTCCTTCGTTGCCCGGGCGGTGTGTTTGGGATCATTGTCATGCTGAAAGACCCAGCCACGTTTCATCTTCAATTACTTTGGTCCCAGCTCTCTGCAGGTCATTCACTAGGTCCCCCCGTGTGGTTCTGGGATTTTTGCTCACCGTTCTTGTGATCATTTTGACCCCACGGGGTGAGATCTTGCGTAGAGCCTCAGATCGAGGGAGATTATCAGTGGTCTTGTATGTCTTCCATTTCCTAACAATTGCTCCCACAGTTGATTTCTTCAAACCAAGCTGCTTACCTATTGCAGATTCAGTCTTCCCAGCCTGGTGCAGGTCTACAATTTTGTTTCTGGTGTCCTTTGACAGCTCTTTGGTCTTGGCCATAGTGGAGTTTGGAGTGTGACTGTTTGAGGTTGTGGACAGGTGTCTTTTATACTGATAACAAGTTCAAACAGGTGCCATTAATACAGGTAACGAGTGGAGGACAGAGGAGCCTCTTAAAGAAGAAGTTACAGGTCTGTGAGAGCCAGAAATCTTGCTTGTTTGTAGATGACCAAATACTTATTTTCCACCATAATTTGCAAATAAATTCATAAAAAATCCTACAATGTGATTTTCTGGATTTTTTTTCTTCTAATTTTGTCTGTCATAGTTGAAGTGTACCTATGATGGAAATGACAGGCCTCTCTCATATTTTTAAGTGGGAGAACTTGCACAATTGGTGGCTGACTAAATACTTTTTGCCCCACTGTATTCCAGATTTTGTTACTTTACAGCCTTATTCTAAAATGTATTACATTTGTTTTTTTCCCCTCATCAATCTACACACAATACCCCATAATGACAAAGCAAAACCATTTAAAAAAACATTTTGGCTAATTTATTACAAATAAAAAAACACATTTACATAAGTATTCAGACCCTTTTTTTGTTGAAGCACCTTTGGCAGCGATTATAGCATTGAGTCTTCTTGGGTATGACGCTACAAGCTTGGCACACCTGTATTTTCTCACATTCCTCTCTGCAGATCCTTTCAAGCACTGTCAGGCTAGATGGGGAGCATTGCTGCACCGCTATTTTCAGGTCTCTCCAGAGTTGTTCAATCAGGTTCAAGTTCGGGCTACTCAAGGACATTCAGAAACTTGTCCCGAAGCCAGTCCTGCATTGTCTTGACTGTGTCATTGTACTGTTGGAAGGTGAACATTCAACCCAAGTCTGAGGTCCTGAGCGCTCTGGAGCAGGTTTTCATCAAGGATCTCTCTGTACTTTTCTCTGTTCATCTTTGCCTCGTTCCTTATTAGTCTCCCAGCCCCTGATGCTGCCACCACCATGCTTCACCGTAGGGATGGTGCCAGGTTTCCTCCAGACGTGACACTTGGCATTCAGGCCAAAGAGTTTCTCCCACGATTGCTCAGTTTGCCTGGGCGGCCAGCTCTAGGAAGAGTCTTGGTGGTGATGGAGGCCACTGTGTTGGGGATCTTCAATGCTGCAGACATGTTTTGATACCCTTCCCTAGGTCTGTGCCTCGACAAAATCCTGTCTTGGAGCTCTACGGACAATTCCTTCGACCTCATGGCTTGTTTTTGCTCTGACATGCGCTGTCAACTGTGGGACCTTAAGCAGACAGGTGTGTGCCTTTCCAAATCATGTCCAATCAATTACATTTACCCCAGGTGGACTCCAATCAAGTTGTAGAAACATCTCAAGGATGGTCAATAGAAACAGGATGCACCTGAGCTCAATTTCGAGTCTCATAGAAAATGGTCTGAATACATATGTAAATAATGTATTTCTGTTTTTTATTTTATTTTTAAATTAGCAAAAATGTCTATAAATGTGTTTCGCTTTGTCATTATGAAGCATTATTTTAAGCCATTATAGAATAAGGCTGTAACGTAACAAAATGTGGAAAAAGTCAAGGGGTCTGAATACTTTCCCGAAGGCACTGTATATAATTTGTAAGTCCAAAAATTGATGTAGCAGCTACAGATTGCCCCTTTGTTTATCAAAAGTGTGTGAGTTTGATTGTGTCCATTGATTTTATTTTTTAGGAGAATGAATTTGCATGGTCAATTAAAGCCCCACTTTTATTCCATAGGCTGGGATCCACATTATGCAGCTGTTGGAAGAGCACATTTTTCACTGGCTGTCCACTGGTTTCAAAAACAATGATTGATAGGCAGCTTAAACTTATTGAATTCAACCATTATTGGGTTCAAATACATATTTAGATTTGTGAACAGCCATCCACAACAACCACAATCCGTAAGGCACAATTAGCTAAATGAGAGAGCAGCAGTGTGATTTGGTCACAAACGCCTGGAGTGGTGGGTGCAGAGTCAAATGCAGAGAGCAGAGGTTACTGGGGAAACCAACTTTATTAGGATACCCAAAACAAAGGGCGAAAAATCGACAGAAAATAGCCCAGCCCAGCCCAGCCCAACCCAACCCAACACAGGGCACAAACGGGCAGGAACACAGCACGCGCAACCTGACTGACAGAAAAACAATCCCGCACAAAAATAGGCAGGCCTAACAGGCTTAAATAGACATAAATCAAGAAACAAAATAAGAGACAGGTGCAACCAATAAGACCAAAAAAACAGAAAAGGAAAAGGGGATCGGTGGCGGCCAGTAGACCGGCGACGACGACCGCCGAGCGCCGCCCGAACAGGCAGGGGAGCCACCTTCGGTGGGAGTCGTGACAGACTCACATCAATGCGCTATGTAGGTATCAATAATAAGTTATATCCGTATCGCCGTAGACTACACCACTGCTGTCATCCTTACCTCCAAGAATTTATTCAAGTTGGATAATCTTTAGATGCCGACAGCAGTCACACTATTGAAAGATATATATTGGACTGTAGCCTACACAGGCCTCATCCTGCTCTTTTCCCGCGATCCATCAAACTCATTTGGTGTGTCATCATAATGGTCTCTAACTTGTGGTCAGACTCACTCACGTGGAACAAACTTAAACTTGCACCTTTTTTCAAAAGTATCTGTAATCTGATTACAATATTTTAGCTGGTAATGTAACAGATTACAGCTACCGTTTTTTTGTAATCCCTTACATTTAATCTGTTACTACTCAACCCTGGGTTTAGCTCTCTCATCTTTTCCAGGCTTTTGGGAGGGAGGGTGGATAATGAACCTGTCATAGCGGATGTAAGTAATGTCCCAATGCGCTCTGGCAGCTTTCATGGCTGGGATAAATTCTTTCCTCTTCTGGTGCACAGCTTCCAGATAGTTCTCGTTGAGGAATATATATGTTCCTCTCAAGTTATTGTCTCTTTCCAGTTAACTTGTCCTTGAACCTTAGGAACTTGATCACTATTGGCCTGGGCCTGTCACGTGGGCCCGGCTGTGGGTTTTCCAGTTCTGTGGGCGCACTCCAACTCAGTCTTCCTGTGGTCCATCTTCAGTTTCTCCGAGGTCATTTCCCTCACTATGTCCTCCAACTCCATCCAGGTCTCATGTGGAGATTTAAATCAAATGTATTTATATAGCCCTTCTTACATCAGCTGATATCACAAAGTGCTGTACAGAAACCCAGCCTAAAACCCCAAACAGCAAGCAATGCAGGTGTAGAAGCACGGTTCTGCAATTCCGTCCACAACTATGTTCTTCCGCCTTGACTGTCCCTCAGGTAATCAGATTTCTCCGTCATTGTTATCATGGATTCACATACAGAACTGAAGTCCTCTCTCAATGACTCATCTTGCCATTCTCCTGTTTAAACTCACAGAGCTGACCCTGGGAGAACTGAAGACTGTTCTTCAGGTACATTATTGTATTAGTTGACTCCACCAGTATTTGGACAAAACACATTGTTAGTTTAAAAGATCCTTCATCTGTGATGGAGCGACACCACTTGTCTTTGTCACGGTAGTAACATAGGTTACTCTGTTACTCCGCGCAGTTCCAGACAGGGCAGGTCGCAGGGAATATCCCAGCCACAATGGCTAACCTGGTCGTGGGTTGTGTTCAAGCACTCAAGAAAACCTTGCTAGCTTGATAGGCAGCTAGGCTAGCTGCTACGCCAAACAACTCCTCAGACCCGGCCTTGGTCGGCAGGATCACTGGACAGATCGTAGCAGGCCCAGCAACTGATGCCAATTGCGTCGCTGGATCCAAACTCAAAAGGTAGCTAGCTACTAAGAAACTTGTCAATAGACTTTCAAACTTTCCAAAACAACAAACCAAGTTCTACCTCATTCTGCATTCAACAGGAAGTGATGTGTACAGGTGTGCTTGGGCTAGCAGTATTTAAACTCCCATGGTCCCATCAAAAGAACAATGTCTCTGAAGGAGAATACACTTTATTGTCTCACGCAGATGACAGGTATTTAAAGTTTGATTTGATTTAGTTAATTTATTCTTTAACTTAGATTTATGTATGAGATGGAAATTTGAATTTAACAAATCAATTATTAATTTGTAGACAAACTGTAATTATGTCCAGACTAAGTCAGTGGAATAGATGATCCAAGCAGAAGATACTGTTGATATTTGGTTGCGTTGACACCCAAACATAATTCAGTATCACTTTTGACATACAATAAATAGCCTATTAAATCGTAGACAAGTTAACTAATTAAATGTTGGATTCCAACTCAACCAAAAGTATATGTTATAGAATTGGATTAAGCCAGTGGCTCAGAAGGAACTATCCAAGCAGTAGATACATCTCCTTTAAATGTTAATATTTTGTTGCATTGTCAACCAAACACAATTCAATGTTACTTTAACCTTAAAATTAGTAGCATCCTTGGCCACATTTTGAGGTTACGGTAACTATCAATTTCTTCTTATCTAATCATATATAGCGTGCATGTTCATGATAGCATTGGGAGGAATCTCGGATGGTTGAGGGGCAGCTCTCAGATAATTGTGGAAGGGATCTTTGAGGACTGGTGGCCTGGCGGTTGGGAGCTTGGGCTGGTGGCTGGTTCAGTTCCCCGTTTTTGAGCTTGTGAGAGATCTGTCCATGTGCCCTTGGGCAGGGCTTTGACCCTGGTTGCTTCTGTGGGTCGCTCTGGATGGGAGTCTGTTAGATGACTAAATGTAATGTAAATGTCTAGCGGCTTCACTGCAAGTAGATTGTATGTTTTAATATTCAATTAAAAAAATGACAGAGTGCATAGGATAGGTCGTTGCAGGTCTGTGGACATCTTCACAATTGCTGTAATAATCTGTGCAGAATCTCGAACGGCATTGATCATTTACACCGTGTACTTTTAATATAATCTCAACTGCAATCCAGGTCATTTGGTTCTAAAGCACAGTTATAACAAATCTGTTGTATTAATAAACAAAATATCTGACATTTGCATGCCCATTTGAACTTTGCTGTGGTTTTAAATGGTTGAAAGCACAATGATAGACATTTGGGTGACGACTAAACCAAAAATCAGACATTATTTTTCCATTGGAATTTGGATGTGCTTTTAGATGGTTGAAAGCACAGTGATAACACATTGGGAATTATTTTTGAGTGGGTGAATAAAGGTTCAACGTCTCAACCAAATATTACCCAACTATCCACGTTGAAATGATGTGGTGTGCCCAGTGGGATGTAATCACGTATCTGCCTTAGATTGGTCCTGAAGATATTTTGAGTGATCAGGCTTTATTGGCTCCAATCAAGGGCAATTTATGAAAACGTTCAGTAGTTCCAGAAGTATATTTTGATTGTATGAAGTATTCTATCCCAAACAGATCCACAACATCAAACAACAGGGCTGCCCTTCTACCTTCGTCTGCTATTTACATTGACATTTTAGTCATTTAGCAGACACTCTTTTCCATAGCTACTTAAAGTTAGTACATTAGTCTTAAAGCTGCAATATGTAACTTTTTGGGCGACCCAACCAAATTCACATAGAAATGTGAGTTCTAGATCTGTCATTCACTTTGAAATCAAGTCTAAGAAGCTGTAGATCTGTTCTATGTGTGCTATTTCTATGCATCCCGTTCCTAAGCTTTGTTTTTTGCGTCTTTTACTTTTGGCTTTGTACACCAGCTTAAAACAGCAGAAATATCTATTTTTGGTTATGGAAAATATACTACACAGCGGTTTAGATGACACAATAATTCTGTACACTATACCTACTTGTTTTGTTACGTAAACTGAAATTAGGCCAACTATTAGAATTTAACAACCAGGAAATGGTGGAGCGATTTCTGTATAGTGCACCTTTTAAAATAACTAGGTGGGACAAACACATATCAGTCATAGCTATTACATTTTTCATTAAAGTAGCTATCAGCAAAGTCAGAGCTAGTAGAGGGTAATTGATTTTGTCTGTTGGGAGGGCAACATTCTTAGAATGAATGGTCTCATTTGACAGTAAAGCAATTACAGTATACATGGGAACCCTCTGAAAACAGTTTTTTTTATCATTGTGAAATATAATGGCTTTTAAAGAGGAGATGGAAAAGTATTTAAACTATTTTCCGTCATGAACTGGCATCAGAAACACCATTTTGGTTAGATAATGTCAGGCCTTGGGTCAAAGAAAAAACTGCTGCTCAGTCCAACAAGTGAAAATATGTTCTCTTTTGAGTTTTTCTCTTCAATCATAGCTTTGTAATTAAGAAACCTGAACAAGTGGATCTGTGTGGCTAGACGGTAATGATCAACATGCCTTCATGTCCAGTGTGTGGGTTTGTACTCTTGGGTGAGTAAAAGTTCCATATCCCTCAAACTTCTAGTCGCTTATTGCCTCCTGTCTCGGAGTGCTACTCGGTCAATCCACGAAAAGAGTGCCTTTTGCACACCAGTATTGAATTTTAAAAGCCTGTATATTAAATAAAGTGCCTTTTGTATAGACCCCATGAAAAATTGAATGAATTTGATTTTTTTTAATATGAATAAAGACAAGTGCCATGTTTCTCTGTACACCCTCTGTGACTTCTAGTAAGATTTTAACCCACTTATCTCACATTTCTTCAAGTTTTCTCCATCATTGTAAGTACGTAGTTATTCTGAAGCTTTGACGAAGTCATATCAGAAGATCATTTATTTCATGTGATAAGTGATTCATACCTGATAGTGAACTGAACTCTGAACCAATTTTAATATGGTCAAACTATTCATTTTCCAAGTATTTTTTATCTAAAGAAACATTGAACACCTAATAGCTGAATCATAGTGTACAAGTAGGTGAGCTCGTTCTACTCTTTTTGGCCATTTCCTGGTGTTTTGTGGTGGAAAACTGAGCGTGTCGAGCATAACAAGTCAAACCTGTTACCCATAGATAGCCAGACTATTAAACACAAGCAGCTTCCATTAAGGGAAAGGGGAATACCTAGTCAGTTGGACAACTGAATGCATTACCCCGGTCACAAGGGGATTTAAGATGAAATCATCAACCCTGTTTCGGTCAACTCTGTTACTTTATTCAACACTTAATAGGCACTTACTATAGTTGTATTTGTATTTGACCTCTTGCGATGGGAAAACATGTTTTTTATTAAGTTGAACATGAAGCCCATTCTCTTATGGAATACGCCTGGAGTTGCAGATTCTGAAGGTAAATGATTACATTTGGACCTGGCGAAATGTGGAAGCTATTCATGGTTTGCATGTTTTATCACAATATTGTTTTGAACGTTAATTTTGGACTGATGCCCATCTGAGAATTCTACTTAATGCATTGTCAATAAGCGCTGATTAAGATTTATGCAAAAGTGCATTACTATTGCTGTTCAAAAGGAAGCACATAATTAGAAGGAAAACCTTGTGTCATAATTTTGATGTCGCCAGATTGATTTTTAGATGCAGTATAACATTAGTTAGTTAGCTTAGCTTGAGGGGAGGACAAGCTAACGTTAGCTAGAAATGCAATTTTTTATGAACTTTGCTAGCCAATTGCCATCTGTCTAAGTAAATTTTACAACATGGTTAAAAAATAAATACATGTACCCCTTTTTTCTCCCCAATTTCGTGGTATCCAATTGTTTAGTTGCTACTATCTTGTCTCATCGCTACAACTCCCGTACGTGCTCGGGAGAGACGAAGGTTGAAAGTCATGCATCCTCCGAAACACAACCCAACCAAGCCACACTGCTTCTTAACACAGCGCGCATCCAACCCGGAAGCCAGCCGCACCAATGTGTCGGAGGAAACACTGTGCACCTGGCAACCTTGGTTAGTGTGCACTGCGCCCGGCCCGCAACAGGAGTGCGATGAGACAAGGACATCCCTACCATTTGACTACTACTTCCAGGCACTGTGGTGTAATTTAGACTAAACAGTTGTTAGTCTCCAACAAGAATGACTGGGCTTATCATGACTTTAGGGCACTATTGCGCTGGCGGAAGTGGGCGGCTTGGAGAACATTCATAACAATGACACGATCAAATGATGGAGGTGCAACCTATAAATACTGTTCATTAGGGGCAAGTTTGCACCTATTACCATCTAGTAGGCTTGCGGCTTCGAAGGATGTTGTATATGGAGGATGGGGGATTTGCATTTAAGTTCCCCTTGTGACAATCTGAGTGTTGTGTGCTCAATCCCAGTGCTAGATACTCTTTTTTTAAAAGCTTTTCCCAAACCTTAACCCTGAACTTAACCAATTGGAATTGATGCCTAAACTTAAGTTTAACCCTAACTTCAACCATAAGTTTTAGTTTTACTTTTGCAGAGTTTGACTGACAGCTAAGATATGGCACCACATGGCGTAATTAAAACGTCAAGCCATTGCTGTAGTTACGCCATGGGTTGGCATTTTATTTTGAGATTGGGTTTGTGAACATGTGATCTTTATGACTGAATGTAAGAATTTGGTGAGATAAAATGTTTATTTGGACAAAGTTACACTACCCAAAAGGTACTCAATTGGTGGAATGCAGTGCAGGTGTGCTGGGGCTAGCAGTTTATAAACTCTCCGATGGTCCCATCTGAACAACAATGTCTCTAAAGGAGGATGCACTTTATTGTGGCACATAATACAGGCTATACACAGGTCTGGGATAAATAAAAAATCCACTTATTTTTACCAATGGAATCCATGTGAGCGACGTTAGCATCACTGTAATTAAAGAAGCAATAGCTTCTTTATGGAATGTCTTTGTTGCCAGTAGAGGCCTTTGCCCGTTTTCAGTCTGAAATTAAAACATTCAAGAAATCTGAAACCTGAGCAGTATTCGGCTGCAGTAATACCTCTCTTTGGTGGCTACTCCCAAATGGAGCCCTATTCCCTATGTGGAGCACTACTTTTGACCAGTACATTACATAGGGAATAGGATGCCATTTGGGATGGAGCATCTGGCAATCTCTACACAGATTGATGCTGGAAATGAACAGAGAATGAATTTCTGAAGAGTTTATTGATCTACAACTACATGGATTCAACATATTTCTTTAGTATATTGTCTTGATCATGCAATAATACAAGTCAGAAGTTTACTTATATCTCACATCCATATCGCACAAGCCAATATAGCATTGTTGGAACACTGATTTTAGGGGCTACAATATGCCATGAATAGCTGCTGCTAAGAATGGGACAGACTACCCTCAGTCTGTCTCTGTCAGCTCACTCGTCCTCATCTCAATCCTTTTAGTGGTTAACACAAAATCTTTCCTTCGTCTTTTCCACATTCAACCATAGAAATGGTATAAAATCTATTGCTTCAGTAAAAGGCTGAGTTCAAAGATGGAAGCGGGAGTGCATGAAAGCATACAGTAGCATTGTTCCCTGCATCCCTTTCATCCCTAGAAGACAGTGTCCTCTCCTCCTATAGGCTTTTAAAAAGCCCCCATCTGAAAGTCCAAACAGAGAGGAAAGTTGCACGACAGAACAGCACCAATAATACTGACAATCAGTACCTTCCCACTGTGCAAAAACTGGTTGAATTGTCACAGCTGGCTGAAGGACTGGACCAAGGTGCAGCATGGCTATGTGCCCTGAACAACTACAAAGTTAACTTCCCACAAAACAGGTGGGGGAAAAGGGTACCTAAGTATGGTTCTCGATCAGAGACAACGATAGACAGCTGTCCCTGATTGAGAACCATACGAGGCAAAGACAAAGAAATACAAAACATAGAAAAAAGAACATAGAATGCCCACCCTAGCCACACCCTGGCCTAACCAAAATAGAGAATAAAAAGCCTCTCTATGGCTAGGGCGTGACATGAATCAACATTGTTTCCACGTTATTTCAACCCCAAAAATCTATGTGATGATGTTGAATCAACGTGGAAAACTGATTGGATTTGCAAAAAGTCATCAATGTAAGGGCATTTCGTTTTTTTCCCCACCAAACCTTTAACCTAAATCCAATGACATGGTGACCTTTTTTGTTGATTTCACATTGAATTCACATTAGTTTAACCGACGTCTATATCCAGTGGGTTATTCCTAATCACCCATGTGATGCTGTATGTATTACATCACTTACATGTGTCTTGTACTTTGTAAAAATGTACCTTTTCTTCATTGTGTAATTTTACTATCCTGTTTGATTCCAAACCTAACAAAACACAGGACAAGCACAGTCTTGATGATAGAATAGATACTTTAACAGTATTCATTCTGTGAGTCTAAATCCAAATGAAAGATTTAGCTTACAGTTCTGACTTGAATTCCACAGTATGGTGGTTTATGTAACAAGCACTTACCAAGTGGAAATATTTTCATTTTCAGTCAAGGGGACTTAGCGGGTAGTGTGCGATTGTTCACAGATCCCTGCTATGCAGTAGCGGTGTGTGGGTAAAATCACTGGGGAAGCCAATCTAGCAAAAATAAAAGCCACATTACAACCTATGTGTTGTGATAATTGTGTTGTATGCCCTATAATCCTGTTAGTTCATATGACTGGGAATACAGATATGCATTTGTTGGCCACAGATACCTTAAAATAAGGTAGGGACGTGGATCAGAAAACCAGTCAGTATCTGGTGAGACCACCATTTGCCTCATGCAGCATGACGCATCTCCTTTGAATAGAGTTGATAAAGCTGTTGATTTTGGCCTGTGGATGTTGTCCCATTCCTCTTCAATGGCTTTGAGAAGTTGCTGGATATTGGCTGGAACTGGAACACGCTGTCATATACATTGATCCAGAGCATGCCAAACATGCTCAATGGGTGAGATTTTCAGCTTCCAGGAATTGTGTATAGATCCTTGTGACATGGGGCCCTGCATTACCATGCTGAAACATGAGGTGATGGCGGCGGATGAATGGCACGACAATGAGTCTCTGTAACGGTTCTCTTCGGGTGAAGTAGAGGCGGACCAAAAAGCAGTGTGATTATGTTGATTCATGTTTAATGACAAAAAGGATAAACACTACAAAAACAAGCAACGTGAAAACCCAAAACAGTCCTATCTGGTGCAAACACAGAGACAGGAACAATCACCCACAAACACACAGTGAAACCCAGGCTACCTAAGTATGATTCTCAATCAGAGACAACTAATGACACCTGCCTCTGATTGAGAACCATACTAGGCCGAAACATAGAAATAACCCAAAACATAGAAAAACAAACAGACTGCCCACCCAACTCACGCCCTGACCATACTAAATAAATACAAAACAAAGGAAATACAGGTCAGAACAGTCTCAGGATCTCGTCACGGTATCTTTGTGCATTCAAATTGCCATCAATAAAATGTAATTGTGTTTCGTTGTCCATAGCTTATGCCTGCCCATACCATATCCGTACCGCCACCATGGGGCACTCTGTTCACAACGTTCGTCGACTTCTTGGTACAGTTGAAACCGGGATTAATCCATAAAAAGCACAATTTTCCAGTGGTGTACTGTACTTAAGTAAAAATACTTGAAAGTACTACTTAAGTAGTTGTTTTGGGTATCTGTACTTTACTTTGCTATTTATATGTTTGACAATTTTGACTTTTACTTCACTACATTCTTAAAGAAAATAATGTTATTTTTACGCCATACATTTTCCCTGACACCCAAAAGTATTTGTTATGTTTTCATTGCTTAGCAGGACAGGAAAATGGTCCAATTCACACACTTATCAAGAGAATGTCCCTGGTCATCACTACTGGCGGACTCACTAAACACATGCTTTGTTTGTAAATTATATTTGTGTTGAAGTGTGACCCTGGCTAAATTTAAAAAAGAAAATGGTGCCGCCTGGTTTGCTTAATATAAGGAATTTGAAACGATTTATACATTTTCTTTTGATACTTAAGTATATTTAAAACCAATACTTTTAGACTTTTACTCAAGTAGTATTTTACTGGATGACTTTTATTTTAGTCATTTTCTATTAAGGTATCTTTGCTTTTACTCAAGAATGTCAATTGAGTTGTTTTTCCACCACTGCATTTCTCCAACGTGGACATCAAAAGTGAGCATTTGCCCACTGAAGTCGGTCAACACCTTGGTAAGGACGACAAGCACGTAGAATAGCTTCCCTGGGACGGTTTCTTAGTTTTTGCAGAAATTTCTCGGTTGTGCAAACCCACAGTTTCATCAGCTGTTCGGGTGGTTGGTCTCAGATGATCCCGCAGGTGAAGAAGCTGGATGTGGAGGTCCTGGGCTGGCGTGGTTACACATGGTCTGTGGTTGTGAGGCCGGTTAGACATGCTGCCAAATTCTCTAACAAGACGGAGGTGGCTTATGATAGAGAAATTAACATTCAATTATCTGGCAACAACTCTGGTGGACATTCATGCAATTAGTATGCCAATTGCACTCTCCTTCAAACCATAAGACATCTGTGGCATTGTGTTGTGTGAGAAAACTGCACATTTTAGAGTGGCCTTTTGTTGTCCCCTGCACAAGGTGAGCCTGTGTAATTATCATGCTGTTTTATCAGCTTCTTGATATGCTAGACCTGTCAGGTGGATGGATTATCTTGGCAAAGGAAAAAGCTCACTAACAATGATATGTGTTAAGAAAATTTGAGAGAAATGCGATTTTTGTGCATATGGAAAATGTCTGGTAAGTTTTATTTCAGCTTATGAAACATGGGACCATCTTTTTGTTCAGTATACATTCAGACTCTTGCGAATTGAAGGAAAATTATGAAACACAGAGGCGAAAGATAAATTGTTTTACTTTTTTTTATTTTTACAATTTTTGGTGAAGCCTGGCTTTCCTTGGCATCCATGAATACACACCACTGCTGCTATGATCTGGTCAAATAGCTGCATGGCAGTGGAGGCTGGTGGGAAGAGCTATAGGAGGACGAGCTCATTGTAATGTCTGGGATGGAATTGATAGAACGGAGACAAGCAGGGTTTCCATATTTTTTATATGTTTGATACAGTTCCATTTATTCCATTCTAGCCATTTACAATGAGCCCCTCTTCCTATAGCTACTCCCACCAGCCTCCTATGCTGCATGGGTACATTTTTCTGCAGATTTTGAAATCAAGGTGAGTGTGTGATGCTTCAATAGTATGATATGACAATTAAAAAAAAAAAAAATTTATGACAAATTGGGGACCCCAAGATGTAAAATATTTCTTCTGCCACCCAGCTTTTGCATGCCCACTCAACTCATCTGTGTCTAAAACAGAGATAATGTGGGAGTTAGGTTTATGAGAGAACTCTGTGACTACAGGAATAATGGCAAGGCTAAACCAATTACCCTATCAGAGACGTGAGCCCCGCTCAGCCAGGTCCAGCAAAGACTGGGGGAAATGACTGTAGCTCAAAACCAGCGAGTCACACCATAAATCCTCCTGTCAAGAAGCTATGTTATGTTATAGCCAGCCTTTGTGTTTCAACCACTGCCAGTCACATCTGTGGTAGAAAGAGACATAACAACCAAGGTCTCAACAGCATTCCATCTTTGTTTTCAGAGAACTGATATATTGCAGCTATGTCTGCAATCTTCTTGTTAATTAAGGGGAAAATGTGCTCAATGTAACAATGTACCAAGTACATGGAAAAATACGAATTCAGAGGCACTGGACAGTTCTCTTCTTGACGGGCAAGTGGTTTGTGATATGACGTAGTATTCTGGTCTTTATTCATGGTTTGTTTGTCAATGCATGTTTCTGCCTTGCATGTTTTGTGCCATAATATTTTTCCATGGCATACCATTTATAGGGCAAATAGCCTTTCGCTATTCCCAAGTGGAATGTGAGATAAACCGTTTGCTATCAAATAGTTTGGATTTGGGATTTATAGGTAGCTAAAGTTAGTTTAGCAGTATGAATACAATTATACTGTAATTAGATTTGACGATATTTCTTCTAAGATTTCAAAAGATGGGGATTTCTTTATGTAACAAAAATATATTTCACCTACCAAGCACTGGGTGTGGACTGTACCCAAGGGTAAGAAAAAGCTCAGCCTAGTGTAAAATCTTAGACACAAAGGTACCCACAAGTCAAGAACATTCAGTATGCTGTATCTCATCATGGTTCTCATCATTCCTATAGGAATGACCAACACATTCTCACACAATTTGTGCAAATATGTACAAAAAGTATTTTAGCAGATTTTGTGAGTTTTTGTGTGGCTTAATTTGTGTAAAAATACACACATTTCTGTGCGACTTAATTCCTACGAAAATACATTTTTGGGGGCAAACTTCGGAACAATCTTATGAAAGTTATTTGAACAATGCATTTTGGGCAAAGGTGTTCTACATTGTCTTTTTTTGTGTCCCACAAAAGTTTGGGGTCACTTGTTCTTGTTTTCCATGAAAACTTCCATGAAATTAGTTGCAAAATGAATAGGAAATATAGTCAAGACGTTGACAAGATTATAAATAATGATTTATAATTGAAATAATCATTTTGTCCTTCAAACTTTGCTTTCGTCAAAGAA
Source organism: Oncorhynchus clarkii lewisi (assembly GCF_045791955.1). Lineage (NCBI taxonomy): Eukaryota > Metazoa > Chordata > Actinopteri > Salmoniformes > Salmonidae > Oncorhynchus > Oncorhynchus clarkii. The sequence goes on along the minus strand of NC_092150.1, from coordinate 65,133,388 downwards.
TCATCCACTTGCAGCAATTACAGCCTTGCAGACCTTTGGCATTCTAGTTGTTAATTTGTTGAGGTAATCTGAAGAGATTTCCCCCCATGCTTCCTGAAATACCTCCGACCAGTTGGATTGGTACGTACCACACGGTCAAACTGCTCCCACAACAGCTCAATAGGGTTGAGATCCGGTGACTGTGCTGGCCATTCCATTATCGACAGAATACCAGCTGATTGCTTCTTCCTTAAACAGTTCTTGAATAGTTTGGAGCTGTGCTTCTGGTCATTGTCGCATTGTAGGGGGAAACTGGCTCCAATTAAGCGCCGTCCACAGGGTATGGCATGGTGTTGCAAAATGGAGTGTTAGCCTTCTTTCTTCAAGACCCCTTTTACCCTGTACAAATATCACACTTTACCACCACCAAAGCACCCCCAGACCATCACATCGCCTCCACCAGGCTTGACAGATGACATGAAACACTCCTCAGGCATCTTCATTTTTTCTGCATCTCACAAATGTTCTTCTTTGTGATCCGAACACCTCAAACTTGGATTTGTCTGTCCATAACACTTTTTTCCAATCTTCCTCTGTCCAGTGTCTGTGTTCTTTTGCCCATCTTAATCCTTTATTTGTATTGGCCAGTCTGAGATATGGCTTTTTCTTTGCAACTCTGCCTAGAAGGCCAGCATCCCAAAGTCACCTCTTAACTGTTGACGTTGAGACTGGTGTTTTGCGGGTACCATTTAATGAAGCTTCCAGTTAAGGACTTGTGAGGAGTCTGTTTCTCAAACTAGACACTCTAATGTACTTGTTCTCTTGCTCAGTTGTGCATTGGGGCCTCCCACTCCTCTTTCTATTCTGGTTAGAGCCAGTTTGTGCTGTTCTGTGAAGGGAGTAATACACAGCGCTGTACGAGATCTTCAGTTTTTGGCAATTTCTTGCATGGAATAGCCTTCATTTCTCGGAACAAGAATAGACTGACGAGTTTCAGAAGAAAGTTCTTTGTTTCTGGCCATTTTGAGCCTGTAATCAAATCCACAAATGCTGATGCTCCAGATACTCAACTAGTCTAAAGAAGGCCAGTTTTATTGCTTCTTTAATCAGGACAACAGTTTTTAGCTGTGCTAACATAATTGCAAGAGGGTTTTCTAATGATCAATTAGCCTTTTAAAATTAGAAACTTGGATTAGGTAATACAACGTGTGTCACGTTCTGACCTTAGTTCTGTTGTTATGTCTTTGTTTTAGTATGGTCAGGGTGTGAGTTGAGGGTTGTCTATGTTCCTTTTTCTATGTTTTGGAATTTCTGTGTTTGGCCTGGTATGGTTCTCAATCAGAGACAGCTGTCAATCATTGTCCCTGATTGAGAACCACACTTAGGTAGCCTGATTTCACTTTCGAGTTGTGGGTGATTGTTTTCCGTGTTAGTGTTTGTGCCACACGGGACTGTTTCGTTTGTTTCGGAATTTCACGTTGTTATTTTGTAGTTTAGTGTTCTTGTAAATAAAGTAACGTTATGGACACTTACCACGCTGCGTATTGGTCCGATCCTTGCTACTCCTCTTTAGAAGAGGAAAGCCGGTACAGAATCACCCACCACCAAAGGACCAAGCAGCGTGGTAACGGGCAGCAGCAGCGATCTCAGGACTCCTGGACATGGGAGGAGATTCTGTACGGAAAGGGACCCTGGGCACAGGCTGGAGAGTATCGCCGCCCCAGAGGCGGTGCTATGAGGAGGCAGTACGGCAGCGTGGTTGGAAGCCCGAGAGGCAGCCCAAAAATGTCCGGGGGGGGGAGGCAAACGGGGAGTGCTTACCATGGAGAGAGAGGGACTGGGCAAGCACCGTGATGCTGTGAGGCGTACAGTGTCCCCGGTGCGCAGGCATAGCCCGGTGCGGTACATAGCAGCGCCTCGTATCGGCCGGGCTAGAGTGGGCATCGAGCCAGGTGCCATGAAGCCGGCTCAGCGCATCTGGTCTCCAGTGCGTCTCCTCGGGCCAGGGTACATGGCACCAGCCCTACGCATGGTGTCCCCAGGTTCGCCAGCACAGCCCAGTACGGGCTATTCCACCTCACCGCACTGGCCTGGCTACGGGGAGCATTCAGCCAGGTAGGGTTGGGCAGGCTCGGTGCTCGAGACCTCCAGTGCGCCTTCACGGTCCGGTCTTTCCGGTGCCACCTCCACGCACCAGCCCTCCAGTGGTAGCCCCCCGCACCAGGCTGTCTCTCCGTCTCCTCCCTACAGATTCTCCCGTCTGTCCTGAGCTTCCAGAGTCTCCCGTCAGTCCTGAGCTGCCAGAGTCTCCCGTCTGTCCTGAGCTGCCAGAGTCTCCCGTCTGTCCTGAGCTGCCAGAGTCTCCCGTCTGTCCTGAGCTGCCAGAGTCTCCCGTCTGTCCTGAGCTGCCAGAGTCTCCCGTCTGTCCTGAGCTGCCAGAGTCTCCCGTCTGTCCTGAGCTGCCAGAGTCTCCCGTCTGTCCTGAGCTGCCAGAGTCGCCCGTCTGTCCTGTGCTGCCAGAGTCGCCCGTCTGTCCTGTGCTGCCAGAGTCGCCCGTCTGTCCTGTGCTGCCAGAGTCGCCCGTCTGTCCTGTGCTGCCAGAGTCGCCCGTCTGTCCTGTGCTGCCAGAGTCGCCCGTCTGTCCTGTGCTGCCAGAGTCGCCCGTCTGTCCTGTGCTGCCAGAGTCGCCCGTCTGTCCTGAGCTGCCAGAGTCACCCGCCCGTCCGGTGCTGCCGGAATCTCCCGTCCGTCCGGTGCTGCCGGAATCTCCCGTCCGTCCGGTGCTGCCGGACTCTCCCGTCCATTCGGGACCCGTGGCTTGGGTCTCCAGTCCGAGGTCGGCAGCGAGCGTCACCGCTCTAAAGAGACCACGGAGGCGGTTAAAGAGGCAGAGAAAGACTATGGTGGAGTGGGGTCCACGTCCCGCGCCAGAGCCGCCACCACGGACAGACACCCACCCAGACCCTCCCCTATAGGTTCAGGTTTTGCGGCCGGAATCCGCACCTTTGGGGGGGGGGGGGGGGGGGGGTACTGTCACATTCTGACCTTAGTTCTGTTGTTATGTCTTTGTTTTAGTATGGTCAGGGCGTGAGTTGGGTGGGTTGTCTATGTTCCTTTTTCTATGTTTTCTGTGTTTGGCCTGGTATGTTACTCAATCAGAGGCAGCTGTCAATCATTGTCCCTGATTGAGAACCACACTTAGGTAGCCTGGTTTCACTTTCGAGTTGTGGGTGATTGTTTTCCGTGTTAGTGTTTGTGCCACACGGGACTGTTTAGTTTGTTTCGGTATTTCACGTTGTTATTTTGTAGTTTAGTGTTCTTGTAAATAAAGTAACGTTATGGACACTTACCACGCTGCGTATTGGTCCGATATCTCTTACTCCTCGTCAGAAGAAGAGGACGAGCGTTACAACGTGCCTTTGGAACACAGGAGTGATGGTTTCTGATAATGGGCTAATGCTGTTTTTTTATGCTTTTTTTCACTTAATACTTTGGGATACTGGTCCTATGTCAGATTTTATGAGGGTTGCCAGATTGGAATAAAATGCTGTATTTGTATGTTTTTTTTGTGGTATCGATGAAGGTATTTGATTGGGGAATGGGGATACATTTTCATGATGGGAAATTAATTCATCAATACATGTGGGGAAACAGAAGATCTGTTTGGTTTCATTTCCCCCGGTGCAACTGAATGGTATTTGCAACTATCACGAGTCTGAACTATGATCAATTAAGCCATATCAATCCAGTTAAACAGGCTCATGTAAAATAACTTATGTTGGCTTCCACCTACAGTATGGCACTTCCAAGGCCGTTTCATGATGATTATTATGTTGTGTCAATCATACTTAGTCTATACTTAGGCTATTGTAACAACTAACAAGGCATAGCCAGCATTTTAGGCCTACTGCCTCTGCCCATAGGCCTACTAGGTTTTCACGGCAACGGCCATTAGAGTTTACTTTGCCACGTATGAGCCCTGGTTAGAGTCCCTGTTGCAGCATTCACTTTCTTTTGCTACATTGGTGGCAGCATTGGGATCACATCCAGCCCAAGTCTAGTTCTGTGATCTAGTGGTGGGAAGCATTCTGTTTTTCAACATTGTGTTGGGTGTAATTACATGGAGATATCTAGTGAACAATGGATAAGCAACAATGGGCGTAATGGTTAGAAGTTGTCACTACAGGTGTGATCAAGCCTTACATCAAAGTTGCCTGAAGGTGAATGGAAAGTGCTATGCTCTGACCAGTTATTCCGAAGAAAATCCCCTGTGACTGTCTAATTTACACAAGTTAATTTACCAATGTGGACCCAAAGGAAACACATTCTACACATTTACAAACTACCTGTTTAAAGTGTTATTATAACCATGGTGTTATTTTGTTACAGAAGCTTAAATATCTAATAAACTGACTGATCCACATCATATGAGTAGACAAATAATGTAAGTGTTATGCAGCAAAACACAACTATCCCTTTTTTTAGGATGCAAACCAGTAATATGAATCACTGTTGAACCAACCTGTTCTGATCTAATGAGATGGATGTAGGATTTTCCCAGTCAGGACCCCTCTTGGTTCTCATTGGCGAAGACTGTACTCACGTTAGGGGTTATAGGGCTGTGAAACACACAGCCGAATGGCTTCAGACTGAGCATTTCTCACTGAAAATTGCTGCTGATATTGAAAATAGTTTAGTATTACGGTATTGAATTAATTTCAGACTCTCCTATCCCACTATTCCCAACATGTTATACCCCATAGGTTGTAAATAAACAATTTTTAAGCTGATATAACTTTGTTATTATTAACATTATTATAGGGCTGTGAAACCCATGGCTGAATGGCTTCAGACTGAGTAATTCTCACCATTTATTTATGGAGAGCAAATCCCATTTTATAACAGGTAGTGTCCATTTATTTACAGTAGTGTGTTGATTAAGTAATTATTTCTTCAGTGGAAATACAGAATATGTATAAAAATGCCAAATATATCCAAAAGCTAAATCTATTTAATCATTACTGAGACATGCAAACTACAAACATTTAGTGAGTTAATGAATATATGACAACATGAGTACAAACAAAGTGAGTGTGTGTAAGTGTTTGTGTCTGTGTGTGTGTATTATAATTTCCCATCATAAAAATGTATCCCCATTCGCCAATCAAATACCTTCATCGATACCACAAAAAAAACAGACAAATAAAGCTTTTTTCTCCAATCTGGCAACCCTCATAAAATCTGACATAGCCTTGTTTTAAATGCATTATGAAAGAAATGGTGTAATGCACACGAAAAAGTGGAGCCTTGTATTAAATGCATTATGAAGAAAATTGTGTAGGCCTACTGTTGCCTACACTAAAAAATACCTGTATCCCAAAGTGTTAAGTGAAAACAAGCATAGAAAACATTATAAGCATTAATAACACCCAACCCATTAATTTGGGGCGGCAGGTAGCCTAGTGGTTAGAGAGTTGGGCCAGTAACCGAAAGGTTGCTGGATGGAATTCTCGAGCTGACAAAGTAAAAATCTGTCGTTCTGCCCCTGAACAAGGCAGTTAACCCACTGTTCCCTAGTAGGCCGTCATTGTAAATAAGAATTTGTTCTTAACTGACTTGCCTAGTTAAATAAAGGTTAAATGTAAAAAATAAAAACATTTAAAAAACATATTAAATAAGAAAAATATATAACTATGTGTAATTATTTTGGTGACAACCTGGTTGATGAACAATATTGGGTTGTTAACACATTTTCTAAAATCTATATATAAATCAATGTGGGACACATTGTGGGACACACAAAAAAGTGTGTCTGAAATGAATGAAATACCTTAATCCTAGAACAGCTCTAATAACTTTAAAGAGATAGTTCCAAAGTTTGCCCCCCAAAAATGTATTTTCACATGACTGAAGTTGCACAAAAATGTTTGTCTTTTCACACGAATTAAGCCACACAAAAACAGGTCAAAATGTCGGGGAAGAGATTTGTAAACAACTTTACAAGTGAACAAGTCAATCAGTTTCTCCTGGGTCAACATCTTAATATATAAACAAATTCTAACAATCTGTCCAAACAAATAAAACAACAGACCGTTGCATACAATTCATTTTGTGTTGTGGAATTGTATTATCAAAATTAAATGGAACCTTTAGCGAGACCTTTGCAAAGAAAGCATCAACCTTTATTTTTTATTAAAAGAGATATTTTAAATTGTGGTCTGAAAATTGGATATTGATTTAGCACAAGTCTTGAATGGTGAAGTGCACTCTCCTCTCTACTGAAACCTTGGAAAAAAGTACTATTGTACATTTGTCCTTATGAGATAGACATTGGTGACCTTGAACTTTACAAACTACAACAATACAGACTTGTGTATTCTCTAAAATTGTATGGAGTTTAAACAAGGCCTATGAAGATCTAGTGTTAGAATAGTGAAATAAAATAATAATTGTACGTTCTTCATTTCACCCACCATTTCTGCTCTGAGTCATAACATTAAGAATAGATTAGAGTGCACAAGACATGTAAAACAAAATCTCACACATGAAAAGATAACCAACCTTGATTTAATCTAATGTAAAGGAAAAGTCACAGTATTTATATTTATTTGTGAATTTGCATGCAGCTGGCAATAGTTTTAGGACAATGGTGAATATGCAGTAAGCTATTGCTTGTGGCTTGGTGTAAATTGGAGTGGAGTGAGGACCATTCATCTGTAATTGCAGGGATATAATCTAAAGAATATTTGAGTCCCTCTTTCCTTTTGTATGTGGAAATACACTATTTAGATCATCAGTGATAGAAAATCACAATTTTTAAGTTGAACGAAAGCCTTATTGGCAATGGCTCTACAACACACTGCCTGATAGGCAGTAAGTGTAACATGAGCTGGTATGTAAATAAGTTAAGTTGCGGGAAGGGTGTGACATTTTAATGCAAACCCACTGGGCAAAAACTGGTTGAATCAATGTTGTTTACACGTCATTTCAACAAAGAAAATCAATGTGATGACGTTGAATGAACGTGAAAAACTGAACGGATTTGAAAAAAGTAATCAACGTAAGGGAATTTCGTCATTTTTTCCCACCCAACTTTTCACCTAAATCCAATGACGTGGTGAAATTATTTTTGTATTTCTCATTAAATTCACGGCAGTTGACAACTCAACCAAATGTGAATCAAAATGAAACCTTGATCTGACGTCTGTGCCCGGTGGGAAGCATCTCCAAGCTGTTCTCTGTGTCCCTGCCCTTTTATATGTTTGCTATGTACCAAGCGCAGGGAGCTTGTCCACAACGATCAAGTCATGGAAATACCTGCTGCTTGTTAGAGGACAATGTTTGTGGAAAAATGTCAACATTGAAGCTTCACTTAGGTGCATGCGGAATGGTCAAGATCTCGCCTGTGCCCTGTGAACACATTCACTGTATATTGTAGGTCCGTGTCATTTGGAAATAAAATGAAAACTTTGAGGCCAAAGGAAAGGAACCATAAGCCTGATGGCCTTTCTTTCATAAGATGTGCTGTACATTATAGCCAGATCTATTATCTCTGTCCTTGAGTCTGTTCTAGTGCACCAATGATTACTTGCTATTTTTCCAGGTTTCTCCCTTTTATAAAAACTTGTTTCTAACCTTGGATTAATATATCATTGAGGTTCAATATAAGCTATTGTCAATGTCAGCAGCAATTTCCGGTGGTCCTAATGTTTTGTACACTCAGTGTAGTCGCCAATGGGTCTTAGTCCCTGTATAAAAAAAGAGCATGCGATCCCTTCCTAATCAACAGTGCCATCTGCAGGCTGCTATATTCTATCCATATTTTTGTTCAGCTTAGAAGGCCATTTGATTATTTTATCCAAAGGGATTCAATCAATTGCAGATAGTGAATTTCCAGATACCGCTTTCAGAAGTCTGTTTGATTTACACAGCAATTGTAATGGGTGACACTTGAAATGGTTCTGTAAAGAAAAAGGGAAAGTCTATGCCTTTCAATACGGAAAGTCACATAGGCCTACTCCAGAGTGACCTCAAAATAAACACAAACTATTTTCAGGCCCAGTGCTGTAATAGGGACATTAAAAAAATGACCGATTTGCTGTCGATCACTCTGCATCTCCACCAAATATTATGACACGACCCCTTTTCATCTGTGTCTCTACTGTGCCTACTGTGCAATGTGACTAACCTGCAGTGCACAGAAATTCCACTCGGATGAGCTATAGTTCCACTATTCAATTTATGGACCAAAGATCAACATTAAAGACACAATATGTAAGATCGCCTGCTGTTTAAGCAAAAGGAAAAAAAAGTGAAAAAAAGAAAAGGAAGATACAGCAAGGTGATAAACTACATGACTAATAAACAATAGACCACAGCATTAAGGCAGTCGGACCAGAGCCTTATGAGTCTGCCTATCTTGATGCTTCCTCCCTTTTTAACTCATTATTGCATAATCTGGTAACTGTACCACATTATGTGCCTGTGGTCTCAGCACTTAGTTCCAGCCTAGCTAGTGATTAACTCTGCTCGATTTGATCTATGCTGGTAGTAAGCCTAAGCTCCAGCTGCATTTGCCATTATCAAACCCATAAAAGTTTATGGTTCAGGACATGTGTGATATGAGCCCATGTGATTGTGGAAGTGTTTAATGGGGACGTGTTAACATGTGTTTGTTGCAGCTAGCAGCAGGCCCAGGCCTAGGGGAGTCCCACAGCCTCTCCTCACCATCTCCCCTGAGAGGCCAGTACTGTGACTGTGTGGTAGTGTGACAGCGTATAACTTCTCTGTCTTTGGCAAGAGAGCAGCAGGGGGACAATTTGGAGATGGCCCTTACAGTAAAGTAGTCCTACTTTACAGTAAAGACATTGATCAAGTAGATCTTGTTGATCAACCAATAGCATTGGTTCTATTCACATTTTTCAAAAAAACAAGGAATACATTTTTTTTCCCCCCTAAAGCGAAATAACACCAGTCAATCAAAAGTGGATTTGAATGTTTAGGATAAAGATGCATAGAGACAGAGCAAAAGAGAAGCAGGTATACTATTTGATTAGATTTAACTTGATCTAATTAACACATTAACAGGGTCATTCATACCTCACTGCCCTATGGTCATCACTTTATGTTAAACAAAAAAAAACACCTTACCTAAGTGATAGTGTTGCTGTCATCAAATAGGCTCGAATATGTAGGTTGGCAAACTGGCAAATGATTACAGAATAGTGTATGTAAGAAGTAAACCTAGTATTAACGATCATAGGCCTATACCTTTCAGCCGGGTTGGGCAGTTGAACTCAACAATTATTTTTTATTAATTGTGTTGCGCGTCTACTTTTCTCGGCTGCTCAGCAATTATCCCCTCTCCCCCCCAACGACACGGCCAGACTGGTTGGTCGACCCGACCACTGGGTGACGCCTGTGGATGAAACACGGAAGAGTTCATTCAAGGAATGACTATACTGTGGAGAAGCAGGCAGGATAGAAACAGACGGAGCGCGTCGGGATCCTTTCTATTACGACAAAACTTCCTAAAGGAAATTATCCCATGAAAACGAAACAAATGTGTCTCCATATGCGCCTTCGTTGCGTTACTGTGGATAAAAGCTGAGATGTCTGTAAAGAAGAAAGTTAATGGATTCTTTGTCGTTTGGTCTATACTTTCCGCGGTCGGTGAAAAACTCGGTAAGCAAACTAACCGTTGTTAAAGCAACAGTGATTTACACGATTACCCAATACTTTTTGTACTACAACCGATGAGATTTAACATAGATATAGTTACCTTACATTCGATTGGAGAAAAAAAAGATGTAATTCACCATGGTTCTGATCGTTTTACTTTGTACTAGACTTCATTCACTTTTGGTGTGCCTGAGCCACATGGCAGATCAAGGGTTAATAACACTGTGTGGCATGTTCAACAAGCCTCGAATGTTAAGTAGCCTACGTGTGTGATAACTGGGTTGCCAACAGTCAAATGTAACAATAGTGTGTGGCATAACTACAATCAATGTATCTTATGCATCATACATTTGTTACATATCATTGTTAGGCCACGTTAAGTTGCGATCAATCATGCAAAACGTTGAGAACTCTGACTCAAATGTAACCAGTCATGTTTTAACAGTTGTCTTTCAAACATTACACCTTGAGCTGTACTTACTATATTAGATGATGAATGTGCAATGATGAACCATTAAGACCTGTTGACTTTAGTTTAAAAATGCACTCCTATAGATTCATTGATCTCCATCCACACTCTGCTTAAATATTTCAACCTTTCTACTGAGCAGAGACGGTTTGTTTCAAAGTGTCCACAGCAAATCCCCTACTCGTATGGGATTGTCAGCAGGCTTCCATGATATTAAATATTCAAATGTGTTGTCAGTTAGGATGTCTTTGAACTATCATGTTGTTGACATGTAGGGCAACACACTATACCCGTCAATTGTAATCTAACAATCCTCGAGAAGATACAGTAGGTGACTTTCACCAGTGACAAACCTGCCAAAAGGAAGGAACTGACTGGAGCTGTGTTTATACTAGCTATGATTGTCCTCTCACACCACAGTGACAGCATGGCTCGATTTCGTACTCATGTAACCTTCTAGGCTCATAGTAGGCTACGTGCCATTGGACGCATCTCAATTGCGTACTCCTCGCATCCTCTCACCTCCTTCTCAAAACCCATTGGAGGAAAAGGACCTCTGGCTCTCTCATCCAATGGGTTTTGAGGAGGCGAGGGTATGCAATTGAGATTCTCCCTTAGAAGCTGGGTCATCTTTTTGTGCCTGTGCTCCTGTGGTATTGTCTCTCATTACCAAGGAGGCGCTGCTGGCTCTTGAACAATGAACTGTGGTGCCACGCATGCCTTAGCACTCACAAGCAGTCAGTTTAGGAGACAGCTAAATCTCTCTGGCTGCCCTTGGGGTTCTAATGTTGATCCATGCAGTGAGCAGTTTTAGTCCGATGCATATTATAGTTCAACATAGAGTTGGGGAAGAATTGATTCCAGTCATTCCTTGATGGTGCTTTCACCCCACCGACTCTACCTGGCATTAGGTTGAGCCTCCCTGTTTGTCACATTGTCTACTTCCACGGCTCCCCCTCTGAGTGTTTGAGGTGAATATTTCATGTTTGTCCCGAGTGCAGTAGTCAGCCAGGTGATCAGGAGAGACGATGAGAGATGCGCTGGCATTTTAAATTGAAATTGCATCATTATATTGTCTGCTACTACTTTATTTTTCACGAGTTTGTTGGTGTTTATCAGTATGCCTGGAGTGAAATAAGGATACACACCGTTTAGGGGGAATTAGCATAGGCGGCGCATCTATAAGGCTAAGCTTCCCCTAAAGTAAATTGAAATGCACAAGTTAGTTAGCCTAATTGGCCTATTCCTGTCTATACAGAAATTAATAAAATGAAGGGCCTCCCGAGTGGCGCGGGTGGTCTAAGGTACTGCATTGCAGTGCTAGCTGTGCCACAGAGAACCTGGTTCGAGTCCAGGCTCTGTCGCAGCTGGCTGTGACCGGGAGACCCATGGGGGGGGGTGCAAAATTTGGCTCAGGGTCGTCCGGGTTATGGGAGGGTTTGGCCTGCAGGGATGTTCCTGTCCCATCGCGCACTAGCGACTGCTGTGGCAGGCCAGGCGCAATGCACGCTGACACGGTAGTCAGGTGTACGTATGGTGCTTCCTCAGACACATTGGTGCGGCTGGCTTCCGGGTTAAGCGGGCATTGTGTCAAGAAGCAGGGCGGCTTGGCTGGGTTGTGTTTCGGGGGACGCACGGATCTCGACCTTCGCCCCTCCCGAGTCCGTACGGGAGTTGCAACGATGGAACAGGACTGTAACTACCAATTTGGATATCACGAAATTGGGGAGAAAAAGGGGTAAAATAATCAATAAAATAATTTAATCCAAAAAAGAAAAATAATATTCTAAATGCTACACCAGAAAGCATGATTTGGATGATCATTAGCTTCTCGAAAAAATTAAAATAAAAGCTTGTTTTAAATTGCATAGCCTGTCGGAAGGGCCAGCAATTTGGGCAGCGCTGCGTGGCAAATAGTAAAGAGATGATTAGCGCCAAGTCTAGGTCCAAAAGGCTCCTTAACAGCTTCTACCCCCAAGCCATAAGACTGCTGAACAATGAATCAAATGGCTCCCTGGACTATTATTTAGTTAGTTTATTTGCAAATTTGATTTGAAATGGCTATTGCTGTGAAGAGAAGACAAAGAAAATACTCTAATCTGCTCAACTTAATTGTAAAAACACCAGGAAATCAGCTCTGTGATTTTTAATTTGGGAAATCTTTTCCAAGTATTCCCACGCATAATAGAGAAACGTGATCATATACAAATGTAAGCAAGGTTTGAAATGATTATGTTTTAGTCAAATATCTGTTTGGGTTTCCAAACGAGAGCGACTTTTAACAGTGTTACATCATACTGGCTGGATATCTGCCTGTTTGAACGCCAATAACTCAGATAAACATGAAATGACCCAGGGAATCGATAGAACACCACTCAGAGATGCACAAAAACAATGTACCATTCAAAATGGGTGAACCTTTCTTTTTTTTAATGTTTCCGAATTTTTCGGATTACTAAGCACCTATTGATTTGGAACCATGGAGAGTTACCTGGAAGTTGCAAGGAAAACAGGACCTGCCTGCACTATTCCAACACCATTTCAATGTTTCAACATCATCAAATCACATATGCTTAGTCTAATACCGCGACAACTACACTGAACAAAAATGTAAACGCAACCTGCAACAATTTCAAAGATTTTACTGATTTACAGTTCATAAGGAAATCAGTCAATTGAAATAAATTCATTAGGCCCTTATCTATGGATTTCACATGACTGGGAATACAGATGTGCATCTACTGGTCACAGATACCGTTTTAAAAAGGATAGGGGCGTGGATCAGAACCAGTCAGTATCTGGTGTGACCATTTGCCTCGTGCAGCGTGACACATCTCTTTCACGTAGAGTTGATCAGGCTGTTGATTGTGGCCTGTGGAATGTTGTCCCACTCCTCCTCGATGGCTGTGCGAAGTTGCTGGATTGTGGCGGGAACTGGAACACGCTGTCGTACACGTTGATCCAGAGCATCCCAAACATGCTCAATGGGTGAGTATACAGGCTATGGAATATCTGGGACATTTTCAGCTTCCAGGAATTGTGCACAGATCCTTGCGACATGATGCCGTGTATTATCATGTTGAAACATGAGGTGATGGCTGCGGATGAATGGCACAATAATGGGTCTCAGGATCTCGTCATGGTATCTCTGTGCATGGGCATTGCCATCGATAAAATGCAATTGTGTTTGTTTGTCTGTAGTTTATGCCTGCCCATACCATAACCCCACTGCCACCATGGGGCACTCTGTTCAAAACGCTAACATCAGCAAACTGCTCGCCCCCACACGACGCCACACACAGTCTGCTGTCTGCCCGATACAGTTGAACCGGGATTCATCCGTGAAGAGCACACTCTCCAGCGTGCCGGTGGCCATCGAAGGTGAGCATTTGCCCAAGTTGGTTACGACACCAAACTGCATTCAGGTCAAGACCCTGGTGAGGACGATGAGCACGCAGAGCTTTCTTGAGACTGTTTTTGACAGTTTGTGCAGAAACTATTTGGTTGTGCAAACTCAGTTTCATCAGCTATCCGGGTGGCTGGTCTCAGACGATCCCGCAGGTGAAGAAGCCGGATATTGACGTCTTAAGCTGATGTGGTTATACGTGGTCTGCAGTTGAGGCTGGTTGGACGTACTACCAAATTCTCTAAAAAGACGTTGGAAATTAAAATTAAATGATCTGGCAACAGCTCTGGTGGGCATTCCTGCAGTCAGCATGCCAACTGCACACTCCCCCAAACCTTAACATCAGTGGCATTGTGTTGTGTGACAACTGCAGTGTGTTTCCCAGAGTCTGTTCTGGACTTTTTGTACAACGCCACTCGTCACTACAAAACAACTTCAATGAGTTTTGGGCTAAAGTATGTAGCGAACGACAGAGCAGCTGAAGAATTGAGTCGGTGTGAATCGTCAAGCTAGCTATAGGCACTGCATAGACAAATGTTGCCTTGCTATGAATGAGATCTCAGGAGCATAAAAAAAAAAGACAGACTGAAACCACCAACACAGGCACCCCATATGAGCGGATCGGAAAATGTCTAGGTCGCGTTTGCTGGGGATGCTGTCAAGTGTTTAAAAAAAGTACATCTGGACTAACTATATATATTTTTTTTAAACGACGAAAAGGTTCAAACTTAAACATACAGTAGACAGAGGTTGATTGTTATTGTCCCAAACAAACCACTACATGAAAATATTCTTGAGCTGATGTTACAGGGCCCACTCTGCCCTTCTCTGTTTACACACCTATGGTCAGTAATGCTCTGTGGCATAGGTGTAGTCTATTTCCTCCTTTACCATTGTGGTAATGATGTCACCGCTCCTGCACCTTCTCCCAGGTGGGTAGCTGCATCCTGTTTTTAAAATGTTCTGTCCCGCTGTGCTGTTCGCCCAGCCTCACATCTGGACCTAGTTCAGCCTCGGACCACAAAGGCCACTGTGTGTGCCTGCCGCTCCATGGCTTGGGACTGGCCAGACAAGCCAAAGCTCCCATCTTGTTTTTTTAAGAGCCTCATTTGTCCACGGGCCTGCTAATTTTGCTTAAATGTTTTTCCGCTAAATTTGATTTACCTTCCTTAGAAAGAATCTAACTTTAAGGATTCTTATCTACAAGTCAAGTGTTTTTTAATACATGTCTATTCCTATACAAAATGCTCCACCATCACACAGAACCTACCATTGATGTCTGGACAGTGTTTATGTGCCACATATATCTGAGTTTAAGGGTCCAGTCCACATAAACAAACCCCTAGCCCCTACCTCCTGGCCACTGGTGTGGTTGTGAGGCTGGTTGGACGTACTGCCAAGTTCTCTAAAACGACGTTGGAGTCGTCTTTTGGTAGAGAAATTAACATTAAATTATTTGGCAACAGCTCTGGTGGACATTCCTGTAGTCAGCATGCCAATTGCACGCAACCTCAACATTTGAGACATCTGTGGCATTGTGTTGTGTGACAAAGCTGCGCATTTTAGAGTGGCCTCTTATTGTCCCCAGCACAAGGTGCACCTGTGTAATGGTCATGCTGTTTAATCAACTTCTTGATATGCCACACCTGTCAGGTGGATGGATTATCTTGGCAAAGGAGAAATGCTCACTAACAGGGATGTACAAAACATTTGAGACAAATAAGCTTTTTGTGCGCATGGACAATTTCTGGGATCTTTTATGTCAGCTCATGAAACATGGGACCAACACTTAACATGTTGCATTTTTATATTTCAGTATAAATCTGAATGACAGATTGGTATGATTGAAGAATTTAGTAGCTCAACCTAGCCTTTGATAAGAGGTTTAATTTTCACCATATTGCTAAGCAATAATGTCCTATCCACAATAAGTCGCAAGTGATTAGAGACTATGACTGGGTCAAGGTCTGTGGGAAGCAGTCTGGTGACTGGTCTCTGTGGGACACAGCTGCCATGAGGCCCGTGCAGGCCTGTTAGTGCTGTCACAGGTGTTAATGCCACACCCTGGGGGACAGTGGATTAACCACCCTGTAAACAGGGGCCACTGTGTCACCAGGGCTCCAAGGCGTGGGATCCACTGACACACACATGGCCATAGGGCAGCCCCACACCTGCAGGAGCCTGGATCTGGTCTGGCCCCAGCAGCTGAGCGTCTCAGACAGTCAAACACCCCACCTCTTCTTTCACCCAATGGGGATCTCCTGGGAGAAAGCATTGCCTTTCTTGGAGGTTGTGTGTCAGTGTTATGCTGTGCGTTCCTAAGCAGAGATGCAGCAGGTATTTCTGTGAAGTAACTCCTGTTTGTTTTGACTTGTCTGTCTAAGGAGAAGATATTGGCTCATGAGACATTGGTTCATTATGACTCACTGTGATTGATGTAATTATGACTTCAAATAGCTCTCATTAGGCGTTGTATTTGACTGACACAATGCAACATTTTACAGTATGTTTGGCATGTCTTGACTTGTCTCCCTCACACAATGTTTACTTACCATGAGTGATTGTTTTTATATGTACTGGCATGTTCTCTTTGTAGACCTGCTGCCGACATTAGTAATGTTGTCAAGCAGACTGATAAATGTCGTCTTTACTGGTTGTGAAGTGAAAGTTGAGCCCTGAATGTACAATGTTGATTGTCTTACAAAAAAAAATCTTATTTGCCTTCCAGATGACAGAGCACTTTGCACCTTATTGGTTTCTCTCCACCTAGCTCCACCATCACACATTCCTCATATCATGGTCTAACAGGTCTTCAGCGATGTAGCTGAAATACAACAACAAAGTAGAGACTGAGCTTCATCCTAATCTAACTCGACTTCTCTCCTATGGTTTTGTCCAGATGACGGTTGTGGCCACTCAGTGCTGGGCCCAGAGAGCGGTGTCCTCTCCTCTAAGAGCTACCCGGGCACCTACCCCAACAATACCTGGTGTGAGTGGAAGATCCAGGTGCCAGAGGGCAACAGCCTAGTCATCATGTTCGGTGACCTCGACGTGGAGGCACGGGACTGCCAGTCGGACTACGTCAAGGTCCTCAAGGGGGGCTACGGGGGAGAACATGGTGAGTCTGAGTCAACCTTCTTGGCCTTGGCTATTGTCACTGGGTCTATGAGTTGATGTATGACCTAGCTAGCTAGCTGTGGTAGTGGTGGTTTTACACAGAACAGTCTTCACAACGTTCCTCCCCCACAGATGAAAAGCACATGTCAGACTGCGGATCCCTAATAACGTAGCCAAGGACAGAGTTCTTGTGGGAGATTTGACTATTTATATAGAGAGCTGGAGGAGGGCGCGGATGTCTCTGAGGCTGTTCGCAACTACAACAAAGAGGGCGGTGGGGATGATCCTGCTGGTCCGAGAATTCAAGCCCACCGACTATTCTATTAAAGTCTCTATAAACTTGATCTCTGTGCTTTGATAGGGTTTGAATATACACTACCAGTCAAAAGTTTGGACACCTACTCGTTCAAGGGTTTTTCTTTATTTGGACTATTTTCTACATTATAGAAGAATAGTGAAGATATCAAAACTATGAAATAACACACATGGTACCATGTACTAACCAAAAAAGTGATCAACAAAATCAAAATATATTTGAGATTCTTCAAAGTAGCCACCCATTGCCTCGATGACAGCTTTGCACACTCTTGACATTCTTTCAACCAGCTTCATGAGGTAGTCACCTGGAAAGCTTTTCCAACAGTCTTGAAGGAGTTCTCACATGCTGAGCACTGGTCTGCTTTTCCTCCACTCTGTGGTCCAACTTGTCCCAAACCATTTAAATTGGGTTGAGGTCTGGTGATTGTGGAGTCCAGGTCATCTGATGCAGCACTCATCACTCTCCTTCTTCGTTAAATAGCCCCTACACAGCCTGGAGTTGTGTTTTGGGTCATTGTCCTGTTGAAAATCCCACTAAGCGCAACCAGATGGGATGGCGTATCGCTGCAGAATGCTGTGGTAGCCACGCTGGTTAAGTGTGCCTTGAATTCTAAATAAATCACAGACAGTGTCACCAGCAAAACACCCCCACCTCCATGCTTCATGGTGGGAACCACGCATGCGGAGATCATCCGTTCACCTACTCTGCGTCTCACAAAGACACAGCGGTTGGAACCAAGAATGATTTGCGGAGTCGCTGTCTGTTAATGTGGAGATGTCTGTTACTTGAACTTTGAAGCATTTATTTGGGCTGCAATCTGAGGTGCAGTTAAATCCCAATTGTCTGAGGCTGTTAACACTAATGAACTTATCCTCTGCTGCAGAGGTAACTCTGGGTCTTCCATTCCTGTGGCGGTCCTCATGAGAGCCAGTTTCATCATAGTGCTTGAGGGTTTTTGCGACTGCACTTGAAGAAACTTTCAAAGTTCTTGACATTTTCCGGATTGACTGAACTTCAAGTAATGGACTCTCGTTTCGCTTCAGTTTTATTGCTGTTCTTTCCATTATATGGACTAACGAGAATAAATGCTCAGGGCTTTGCAGCAGATATGTAGAATGTTTGAGTTGAATAGACAGACCTTACAGACGGTGTGCTCTTAACTGACTTGTACAGTAAGACATTGTGAACCTTGACCCTCCATGTAATCTTCATTCCAATTTCTTTACTTTGATTGTCCTACATTTTGTTAGAAGTCGATCAATTTTGTATTGAACACATCTAAGGAAATAGTGACGCAAGTGTCTACAACATGTGAGACGCAACCGCCACCTCACCTGACAATTAGTCACGGTATATCTGACGAGCAATGAAACGTCTGCCGGCTGTTAGCGGAGCCCCACACAGAAGCATTTGTCATGCAGCACTGTGCCAGGAAGTTTCTCCTTCAGCCTGCTACTGCGAGTAAGAATGAGCAGGAAGTCTCTCCTTCAGCCTGCCACTGCGAGTAAGAATGAGCAGGCTGGGGAGAAGAGCAGGGTATGGGCTGAGGGTAATGTTGAGCTGCCAGATCCATCTTAATGCAGTGAATGATTATCATGCCCATGTTGCAACTCGCCCACGGCTGAGTTTACCAGTACAGAGGCCAGGGTGTCAAGGGCCCTTGGGAATCTCAGTGGTGAAACACTGCATGCCTTGGCTTCTCCCCTCAACAGCTTCCTGGTGGAAGCATTCCATTACCGACCAGGTTTCACAACGTGTGTTGCGCATAAATATCCATAGGAATTAGTGTTGTTTACAGTATCCCATTCCCGGGTCATACTTTTCTAACAGGAAATCGTGTCCTGACCTTGAAAGTGGTATTTTCACAGTTCTTTTGACACTTTTTCTTATATGACCCTTCTAATGTTCCGTAGGACAATAGGGTTGAGGAATGTATTTGTTCATCGTGAAATCCCTTGGTGTTGTTGACGTGTAGTACCGTGAGTCGGTGGATATAGTGATTTCCACCCCAGAGGCTGTGGCTTCCATGGCGCTGACTGGTGGAGGCATCGTGTCTCATGGCCGTCAGGTGAAAGAAAAGCCACAAAGGCCATGGAGACCAAGAACAACCAGCACTGGCTGAGTTCCCTCTCATTGGAAAGGGCCCTGGGCACTAGGTTGGCCTGGGCATCTCTCTCTCACATCTCTTTGTCTGCCCTGCAAATTATGTACAGTGAGATTCCTGTCGTTGACAAAAGGGAAGCTTTTTTTCCCTCCTGTGTGAAAGGGAGAGGAAGAGCGGTTTAGATGACATGATGTGGCTTGGCTTGTTGGGGCTGAAAATAGAGCGCCCGTTAGTGAGGTCTGGAGGGACAAACAGTCCCAGTGGGAGGGGGGACCCTGTAGATAGCAGGTCAGACCTTGTCTGTGACCTCATATGGTGTCGGGGTTTTCCGATAATATGCAATTATTTGCTCTATTTTGGTGGCCTGTTACATTCTAATGCCTTGATTCCTTCTGAAATACACAACTCAACTATTTTACCTCCAACATTGGTAGAAGAGTTGAGTAGAAAGACAATTAAAATGACTGAAAATGTACTGTATGAATTCAGTGTTTTTGTTAATAGTTTTGGATATTGTCTAGTCCTATATGATCAGGACTATTTTCTAAGAAAGAGAACATTAAACCTGTTCTCTTGAGTAGTTTCACGGTATACTGAAATGTGTACTTTTTTAAATATATATTTTTTTAAAACACAGTTCGGTACGAGAATTTTTGTTACTTCTGTCAAATGTGTCTCACATGAGTGAGAGGATCAAGTCTGTCAGTGCAGCCCCCTTTTATAGTGCTAAGATCAAAGTGCCTGCTCCGCTTATTCATTCCTTGCAAGAGCTGTCTGGGCTGCTGTTAGCTCCCCAGTCCACAACAGGAGATTGGTGGCACCTTAAATGGGGAGGACAGGCTCATGATGATGGCTGGAGCGGAATAAGTGGAATGGTCTCACATGCATCAAACACATGGTTTGTAAGTAGCCTGTGCACCGCGTCTCTGTGGCTGGCTATATGAAACATGTGAAAGAAAACACATGAAGGTGCCACAAAACAATAATTAGGCTAAGATACCACTTACATAGGACGTGTAAATTCACGCACAGGAGACGATAAAGAAGCATCCTGAAAATACATTTTACTGCAACCAACCACGGCGCACAAAATGTACACCGGTGCGGAGGAGGAAAGACAGCCAGGAGACTGACGAACCAGCAGTTTCTCTGTCATCGCTCACTTATCAAAATGTACACCGGTGCGGAGGAGGAAAGACAGCCAGGAGACTGACAAACCAGCAGTTTCTCTGTCATCGCTCACTTATCAAAATGTACACCGGTGCGGAGGAGGAAAGACAGCCAGGAGACTGACAAACCAGCAGTTTCTCTGTCATCGCTCACTTATCAAAATGTACACCGGTGCGGAGGAGGAAAGACAGCCAGGAGACTGACGAACCAGCAGTTTCTCTGTCATCGCTCACTTATCAAAATGTACACCGGTGCGGAGGAGGAAAGACAGCCAGGAGACTGACGAACCAGCAGTTTCTCTGTCATCGCTCACTTATCAAAATGTACACCGGTGCGGAGGAGGAAAGACAGCCAGGAGACTGACGAACCAGCAGTTTCTCTGTCATCGCTCACTTATCAAAATGTACACCGGTGCGGAGGAGGAAAGACAGCCAGGAGACTGACGAACCAGCAGTTTCTCTGTCATCGCTCACTTATCAAAATGTACACCGGTGCGGAGGAGGAAAGACAGCCAGGAGACTGACGAACCAGCAGTTTCTCTGTCATCGCTCACTTATCAAAATGTACACCGGTGCGGAGGAGGAAAGACAGCCAGGAGACTGACAAACCAGCAGTTTCTCTGTCATCGCTCACTTATCAAAATATGACAAGGCATATCGTTCATTCTAGCGGGAGAGGGCTATACAGACTTTTCTGACAAGCGTACTAGCGTACTTTTAAATGAAAAGTATCCTAGTTAATTTATGAAGTGGGAAAAGTAGCAGGCCGAAAATTGAGTCTGTTACCGGCTGTTTGGCCGGCACTTAGGGAGAACACTGGTGGCACCGTCTTGTGTTGGTAATTTGGAATATGAAATAAGGTCACATTGCTGTCAAAATTCAGATTAATGCAGGTCATTGGTTGTTTTGATAAACCTGCCATTCTCTCCGGTTGCAGTGTATGGGACATTCTGTGGCAGCCTGAAGTCCTACCCCAGAGAGATGCACACAGACTCCAATGAGGTCATCGTACAGTTCCGCAGCGGGCGTCACAACTCCGGCCGAGGGTTTCTTCTCTCCTACTCCACCGGGGACAACAGAGGTTTGAAGCTCTTCTTCCTAAACTAACGGTTATGCTGTTTTAGTATTGAACACCAGAGTCTGAATGTTGCACCTGTGTCCTGTTCCGTCCCTCTTGGTTTACCGGACAGACAGTGCTCCCGGTAAACCAATCAGCTTTGCCACATGCCACGGCTTGCCTTTCCTCTTCGTTTCTCTGCGCAGGGTGAACTTGGGGTTGTTTCTACAGGCATCGTTTCCAAACACAGCGTAGACCGCTGTCAGTCAGGCCAAGTTGAATGAGGCACACATTTCACACAGTGTGCTGATCCAGGAGATTATAGGTGTCAGTTTGCAAACTGGTTTTGATGGATATCCCTGTTTCCACCGTTGTTATCCGAAGCATAATGTAGATGACCGTTGGTGGATAACATGCTGACCAAACCGTCTCTGTGCGTGTGTCCGCCATCATGCGCATGTTGATTTTGTCTATCCCCACCAGACGTGTTTATGACGCTGGTTAACCTCTCTGATCTCCCAAACCCGGATCCGGTATCGTGACTACAGCCTCAAGCTCATTACCATAACGCAACGTTAACTATTCATGAAAATCGCAAATGAAATGAAATAAATATGCCATCTCGCAAGCTTAGCCTTTTGTAAACAAAACTGTCATCTCAGATTTTCAAAATATGCTTCTCAACCATAGGAAAACAATAATTTGTGTAACAGTAGCTAGCAAACAAAGGATTTAGCGTTAGCATTAGCGTTAGCATCCAGCACGCAACATTTCAACAAAAACATAAAAGCCTTCAAATAAAATCATTTACCTTTGAAGAACTTCTGATGTTTTCAATGAGGATACTCTCAGTTGGATAGCAGATGCTCAGTTTTTCCAAAAAGATTCTTTGTGTATTAGAAATAGCTCCGTTTTATACATCACATTTGGCTACCAAAAAAACCCAGAAAATTCAGTCCTCAAAACGCGAACTTTTTTCCAAATTAACTCCATAATATCGACTGAAAACATGGCAAACGTTGTTTAGAATCAATCATCAAGGTGTTTTTCACATATCTCTTCATTGATACATCGTTCTTGGACACATGCTTTCTCCCCTGAATCAAATGGTAAAGTAGAAGCAGCTGGCAATTGCGCACCGAATTCGACGCAGGACACCAGGCGGACACTTGGAAAATGTAGTCTCTTATGGTCAATCTTCCAATGATATGCCTACAAATACGTCACAATGCTGCTAAGACCTTGGGCGAACGACAGAAAGTGTAGGCTCATTCCTTGCGCAATCACAGCCATATAAGGAGACAATGGAAAACAGAGCTTCAGAAATTCTGCTAATTCCTGGTTGATGCATCATCTTGGTTTCGCCTGTAGAATGAGTTCTGGGGCACTTACAGACAAAATCTTTGCAGATTCTGAAACTTCAGAGTGTTTTCTTTCCAAAACTGTAAAAAATGCATAGTCGAGCATCTTTTCGTGACAAAATATCGCGCTTAAAACGGGAACGTTTTTTATCCAAAAATGAAATAGCGCCCCTAGAGATCTAAGAGGTTAAAATACAAATACCAATACCAACCGTGGGGGCAGGTCGAAACACACATGAAACATTCAGCTAGCTTGCTGTTGCTAGCTCATTTGTCCTGGAAGATAAACATCGGGTTGTTTATTTTACCTGAAATCTATATGGTCCATTTTTTTGTTGCTGTATCTTTGTAGACTTTTGACCCATTTTGAGTTATACACAATTGTGTGTTCTCTACTCCGACAATTAATCCACATATAAAACAGGGAAACCTAGTCTCTCCTCGTTGATCCTTCGTCTGTGGATTTTATATGGCAGTTGGCCTGCCAACTTTAAGGTGTGTTACCGCCACCAACTGGACATGAGTGTGGACTTTTTTCATCTTTCAATCACCTACGTGGGCATATGCTCTTCAAAACCAATGAGGAGATGCGAGAAGTGGGACTTCTCGCATCAAGTGTCTAAAATAGAAGTTATATTTTTGGGCCTGGCTAGGCAGACGCGTGCGAGCAGTTTGGATGAAATTATTGAATAATATGTAGGTGTACATTTATTTTGCAACGCTTGCAACATGGCCGGTTTGGTCAGCATGTAAGAGGTGTGTGTACATGAATCTTTATCCCAGAGGGAGGGAAGGAACCAGGGTCTTCACCCTGTTGTTCTAATCGTGTCCTGTTATGGTCCCTTCTGCTCCACAGGGCTGGTTTCCTCTGTCTGCTCTACTCTGAAGCCTCTGGTCAGATTTATATTTTTAGCTCTCATTGTATCTCTTCCCTCTCCTGTCCCCCCCCCCCCTCAGATCTGCTGACATGTTTAGACAAAGGCAGCCATTTCTCCGACTTAAAGTACAGGTAAGGGTGTTTCGTACGTAGGGGTGTGTGTCGACGACCAGTCAGATGTCTTCCTTTGTGTCCTTGATGAACTGTAATGGCAATAGATGACTAGATTGATCATGAACCTTAATGGAAAATATTACACCTTGTTACCCATCAGCTAGTCAAAGATGGGCTTCTCATTTCCTCAATATTCTGAAATATTTATACAATTTAGATTCCAGTATCTTATACGTCTCCATTTAAGTCAATTTTTGTCCACTTACTCACTTGTAATGTTGGTGTCTCTGGTGTGTCTGTTGTTGTCTACCCCCACAGGAAGTACTGTCCGGCAGGATGCAAAGCAGTGGCGGGCGACATATCCGGGGATATTTCCCAGGGTTACAGACATGTCAGTATAATTCTACTACTGTCCTCAAGGGTAGCCTACTGCATGCTTTTTTTACTGTATGTTCCCAGGTTTCTAAATGCAGACAAATGCTGTTTGCTCTCTGCCTCCTCCCTGGGGAAAGTGTAACCACAGACATTGGATTCGTTATTCGAAGCCTTGGCAGCAGTGTGGCCCTGACAGGTTCTAGTCCCCTGAAGCAGCCAGTCAGCCATGCACTTGTTTGTTTACTCTTCATTACATTAGCCTGTCCTGTCTTGTGTCAGAGGAACTAAACTGTTCAGAGGCGCCACTTAGACCACCACCGTCCTCTGCCCACAGGTGCTTCGAGTAGTAGTAGGTTTACTGAATGGGCCCTTGTTAGCCAGAGAAACAGACACACCAAAAGCTGGATATGAGGAGTTGGCCCCAGGCTAACCAGTTGTTGCTGGTGCTTTTGTCTGGCTCCTGCTGTGCAAGTGGTTATGATTTGTTGGGACACTGCTGTGTTGCCCGAGGGTGCTTGTTGTGTCATTTCTACCTCAGGGTTCATACGGGGGGGGGGGGGCCCTTTGTTCCCGTGATAAACCCCCACCACCCTCCCCCAACACACACACACACACACACACACACAGAGGTTGTGGAGGTATACTGGATGGGTATTCTGTTTATGTAACTGCCGTGCATTTTTCCTCAGCAGCAGCGCTGGGTTTTGCTGTTTAGTAGGTTGCATCACAGGTCAGTCAAACCACAGAAGCAAGGCAACTGTAAAACCAAACAAAAAGTATTTGTGTCTAACTGGCTTAGAGGTCTTGTACTGTAGAACGCTTTGGGCTCCTTACACATATTTAGAGCTAGAGATTTGCCACCTTTCAGTGTAATACCTGGAAATAGTAGCTATATAGTAATACCATAAGATGTGTAATACTAAGGTAAACAGCCAAACACACACAGACTTAAGAACTAAGCACTGTGAGAAAGTTCTGGTCACTGATGTCCAGAGTCACTTCAGAACCGTAGTTTTACCAGCCCTCCCACCTATGGGCTCAGGACATATAAAATCAATTATATGATCTCTATGGGGCTCTGGGAAACCTTTCATGTGGGCCCCCTGGAGGGGATCAACCCCAGTTGTGGTCCTCCTGCCCTGTCCACCCCTGCCTTGGCTGGTGTATCTAAAAAGAGAGGGGCTTTCTCGGGCTCCTGAGGGTCAGCTCTCTCTTGGGCGTGATCAGGGCTACTGAGTGGCCAGAGGTCAGTGTGACAATGTGACAGACAGCTTCAGGCTTAGGAAGCCCAGCAGGGAGCTCAAGCCCCACAACAATAGGCTGCTGGAGCACAACAACAACGTTCCACCGTCTGCTGCTGGGAAGAAGCATGAGGGGTCGAGGGCCGAGGGACTGAACCATAGAGCTCGTCTCCAGAGCGATCGATTAGTCCACGTTGGCTATTGTATAGGGAGGGTTTGGTGGAGGGCCTAGATTACGAGATAAAGCCTGTGGAACAGAAGTTGTTTTCTCTGTCCACTGCACCCATTCAATAGACACGCTCATTAGCATTTAGACTAACGCAACCGTTTGTACCTGTTCTGGGCGGTCTGTTGCATTAATGGCTCCTCAGAGTATATTTGGTGTAACCATTCACATTGTTTTGATACACTGCATATAGGTAATTAACGTGGTTATCACACCATATGTCGCCATTCCGTGTGAAGAAGCACTGTAGTAAATGAATCATTTCGCAATATGTTCTGTTTGTTGAAAGGTCATTTGTCTCTTTAGTTAGTGAATATGACCCTTGGGTATTGACAGTGGGGAAGTAAGTAACTGTTGATGGTTCCTCTTCTACTGTGTGTTATTAACCCCCCCGCGCTGCTAAAATGGTAAATGCTTCTCTGAAATAGAGTAGTCAGCAGAGGTATAGACGAGAAGGTTAACTGAGGCAGGACACATAGCCAGTCTCAGTTAGAACCAGACAGTCCTTGGCTGAAGTGTTAAAGCCATTATCTAGTCTATGCCTCTCCTAGTAACAGCAGCAACCTTGAACCCAGCCTTGCTCTAGCACCAGTCCATGATTAGTCTCTAGACATAACTGACTGGGGCCATGATCTAATATACAAACTACCAGAGCCTATCCATCTGCTCTATCTATCGGCAGCCAGACGGACGGGCAGCAGGACAGGGTTATCTGTATTTACGCTGTCTTGCCCTGCAGTATATAAAAGATCAGGGTAATACTCACGAGGCAGTTAAATCTGTCCCCAGAGCAGCTGTTATTCCAGATAAGAGACTCTGTAAAGCAGGTCCTCAGGGTCCCAGCCACTGGTCCTGTTATGGGAGCAGCAGCCCTCCCTCCCATCCCTCCCACCCAGCATGGAATATGTGCTCAGTGAACACCTAGTTGCCAGACCAGCCTGTCTGGAATCTAGCCTGTCTGTAATGGCTTTTTACATGGAAAGGGAGGAAATTGCTGCAGGCTGAAATGAGCCGAAACTGATTTTAGCACAGAGCTTTCACCTTGTCCCCATGTTAAAGTTAGTTATTATATATATTTATTTTTTACATTTGAATACAAATATGTTTTCAGTAACTCATTTTTTGGGGGTCTGTATTAATGTGTTTGAGTGCTTGTTTCAATTGATCCTTGATGGACCCTAATGGAGAATGTTATCAGCAGAGCTCGGATACATTTTTAAAGCGCTCCAGTGATTGCCATGTTAATTGTAAGTCGTCAATTGTAAATCATCAATCCTGTCTGTTTGGAGAAAATGCACGTTTTATACTCTTATCTCTGAGGTCATTCCTACCTGTCCCAGTCTTTCATTTCAGCAGCAGGGTGGGTCATTCACTGAGCGGTAGGCAGCTAGCTATTCCAGAGCTATGTTCTGTGACAAGGTACTGCTTTTCTAAGTAACTCATCACCGAGAAATATGTTTGACATTCCTCCTATAGCTACAATTACCGTCATTGTCGCCCCTAGAACGCAATCACAATGTGCCTTTTTTCCCATGCTTAAGTTAAGTATGGCGTAATTGAGAATGCATGGACCTTAAATAAGATTAGAGTCGACTGTGGCTCCATGTCATGAGATTGCCTCTTTCATTTGTGTTGAGATGCCTGTGCTCCCATTGCTGACACAGATGAATGATGGGGTGCGGCATTGCGTACACGCCGTCTATCATGGGGCGGGGCCAGTCCCCGTAAAGGGGAACCTCGGATGGAGGGATGGTGCATTGTAATGAACAGAGATGTGCTGATAGAAGCCGTGGTGCAAGCCTTTTCACTTAGGCTGTCCATGTTTAAATGTGTATGTTCCGTGACCTACACTGTCTTGATGAAATGGTTTTTGCCATGCGTAGTATTTCTGTGTGGTAGTGGTTTTTGGCTAGCTCACGGTCAGACTTTCGTTACCAGTGTGCGAAGTTTCACTCTTCTCACTGCGTTTCGTCGTGGTTATCTGTGCTGACTGTCTGTGTCATCTCATATCTCTCTGCTTTCAGACGTCTGTGCTGTGTAAGGCTGCGGTCCATGCCGGGGTTATCCTGGATGAGTTAGGAGGCTGGGTATCCGTGGAGACCCAAAAAGGCCTGAGTCACTACCCCGCCACCCGAGCCAATGGGATCCAGTCCAAAGAGTGAGTACTGCGGAATGACATGCCATGATTAAGAGGGCGGGCAGTACAACAGCAGTAGATGTGAATGTCAGGCATCATATGTTGCCCTTAACAGCACTGAAGGCTACTACTAAGGCTGCTCTTTAGATAGGCAGCCCAATTCTGATCTGTGAAAAAGATCTGATGTGAAATGATCTGATGTGATTGGTCAAACATGATCAGAATTGGGCTGCCTGTGTAAATTCAGCCTAAGCAGAGGTACCAATTGGTATCCAAAAACATTATCTACTGGCTTAGGATAGCTCGTTGTAAGATTCTGAAAGAAGTGGTTGCATGATGGGACACCTCATGTTCTGTGTCATCTCTGCTATGAGAGTTAAATAAATGGCACTTGCTCACTGCCCCTGACCTTGGATAGTTTACCTCAGTCAAAACAGGATTCATCAGGCAGGGCTAGCGGGCTTGCATTCCTGCACTGTTTCAGCGATAAGATTAGCCAGCTCCTCGCTAACGTCAGAGACACTCAGTATGGCCTATGGCAATCACCGAGATGTGTGATGGAGGTCTGAGGTGGCCGAGGAGAGAATAATATTGGCCATCACTTAAGCTGTCGGTAATATATTCAGTTGGGCACAGGTTTCTGTCATTTAGAAGTAATACATGCAAAGATGACCTGAAAAGTCATGGATATCACAAATTGACTTCAGAGCCCTAAGGCCTATAGCTATGTGAATGCATTAAAGCTATGTTGGCAATTCAAATGGAGACATTTTGAAATGTGTGTGTTAGGTTTACACGTATCGTTGAACGCTGCTCATCAAGCAATCACTTTCTTAATGCTTCGTTGGATTCACTGGCTATACATGCACTGCTGAATTGAATACACACCTCCTTATAGACCTTGAGTATTTGGATTTCCCTTAAAAAGTGCTATGTCATCAGATCTACATAAAGCATAGTGCTGCTCCTTTGTAAATGTACAAGGCTAATTCTCCAAATGCTTGGCCTTTGCTAAAAGGGGTGAGTACTTGGGTTGTCAGAACCCACTGTTAACTGCAACACTCCAACTTAAGGTGGTATGAATGAAATGCAGAAAGTATTGGACGCTGTTAAGGCAAGTTTGACATTTTCCCGTTGGATTCTGCTGGATTTGGACATGAAATTCTGGAAGGAAAAACATCGCTTTCACTCGAGCCCCATCCCACCTCCAGAAGATGTAAGTCTTTGTCTCTGGAAGAAAAGATCAATATCTTGTTTGTAATATGAATTTGGATGATGTCAAATCACGATGGATACCTGTGTTGTTCGTACTGTATCCACGTTGTAGCAGGATCAGTTACGTTTTGACTGAGATACTTTGATTATTTTGACACTCAGGTGAAATGTATTACCTACATTAAAGGGTTTTATCTTTTTGTAGTTTGACACACCTCTGTAATCGTCCCAAAATATAATTGAACCACCAGATCTGCTTTTTTGAACTGTTCAGAAAGATTCAGGAAGCTGGTGAAAATGACAGGATATTGAGTGATGGCTGAGAAAGATAATTCTTCCGACAAGCTCCCTTTAATTCACACCACCCCCGGTGTCTTAATGTGTTCATGTTAATCCCCTAGTTACAGGCAGCGAGGAGAGAAGAGACTCCACAGAGAGTGTAGAAGGGTAGGGGAAACGAGGCACTGGGTCCTGGGGGAAGGCTGATTTGGGAAGAGAACAGGGTGGGGATGCTCCTTTGTGGCCACAATGGATGTTCCTCCACAATGGCAGGCCCTCAGTGCATCATTGTAATAAAGTCCGCCATTGATGGAAATCTTATTTTTCTTCTTCCAGCGGTTCTTTGTCCGATGCTCTCTTCACGTTCGTCACTAATGGTAAGATTTGTTTTGTTCTCATTCGCTACTGATTTTATGCTTTTAAATATTTGTATTTCAAACAAAATGTGCTGAATTTATCAGGCAGAAATTTGTCAAAGCCTACAAACAACTTACTAAATGAAAAATAGTACGCTGGCATTTCTGACAATTTGCTGATAGGTGTTGAAAAAGGAAATAGTTAACAGTCAACAGGTGCAAAATGGGCAAAATACCTACTTGATTTGGAAAAAATGAAAGCTAACGTAGTCGCATCTTATCTTGGGAAGCATGGGAACCCCTTATCTCCTGTCTGTTTATTTTAATACGGCTGTTTGCAATCTGGCACAGTTTCATCCAGTCAGTCAACTCTACCTGTGGAGAGAGATGGATAGATAGGCTCTGGCTATCTCACAGCAGGCAGGCAGGCCTCCAGGGAACACCCACAAATAATCACATTCACATCATCCCAGAGACCCTGGAACCACTCCAATTTGCATACCGCCCCAACAGATCCACAGATGATGCAATCTATATTGCACTCCACATTTCCCTCTCCCACCTGGACAAGAGGAACACCTATGTGAAAATGCTCTTCATTGACTACAGCTCAGCGTTCAACATCATAGTGCCCTCTAAGCTAAATCTAAATCTTGTGCAATACACCGACGCATGTCTTGTATTCAAGATCCTTAATGGCCTGGCTCCCCCTCCACTCAATATTTTTGTTAAACAGAAAACCCAGACATATGGCAGCAGATCCACAAGGTCTGCCATGAGAGGTGACTGTATAGTTCCCCTAAGGAAAAGCACCTTTAGTAAATCTGCATTCTCTGTGAGAGCTTCCCATGTCTGGAATACACTGCCATCAGACACACATAACTGCACCACATATCACACTTTCACAAAATGCTTGAAGACATGGCTAAAGGTCAATCAGATTTGTGAACATGGTCCCTAGCTGTGTGTTGCCGCTTTCCATGTTGTCTGTAGCTTGTGAGGTGTGGAAACACTTTGTTGCTTTTATGAATTTTGTCTTGCTGCTTTTTGTTTTATGTTGCTCTGTCTGTATGCTACGTCTTGCTTGTCCTATGTTGCTCTGTCTGTATGCTATGTCTTGCTTGTCCTATGTTGCTATGTCTTGCTTGTTCTATACTGCTATTGTCTATATTGTAATTGTTTTTAATAACCTGCCCAGGGACTGCGGTTGAAAATTAGCCGGCTGGCTAAAACCGGCACTTTTACTGAAACGTTGATTAATGTGCACTGTCCCTGTAAAAATAAACTCAAACTCAACTCAACTCAAGCTCATCACTAAGCTAAGGACCCTGGGACTGAACACCTCCCTCTTCAGCTGGATCCTGGACTTCCTGACGGGCCTCCCCCGAGTGGTGAGGATAGGCAACAACTCATCCGCCACGCTAACCCTCAACACTGGGGCCCCTCAGGGGTGCGTGCTTAGTCCCCTCCTGTACTCTCTGTTCACCCACGACTAAGTGGCTATGCATGACTCCAACACCATCATTAAATTTGCTGACGACACGACAGTGGTAGGCCGAATCACTGACGACGATGAGACCAGCCTATAGGGAGGGGACCTGGCCGTGTGGTGCCAGGACAACAACCTCTCCCCTCAACATCAGCACGACAAAGGAGCTGATCGTGGACTACAGGAAACCGAGGGCTGAGCACGTCCCCATAGGCTGCGTCATCTTCAAGTTCCTCTGTGTCTACATCAATAAGTATCTATCATGGTCCACACACACCAACACAGTCGTGAAGAGGGCATGACAATGCTTCTTCCCCCTTAGATGGCTAAAAAGATTTGGCACGGGCCCTCAGATCTTCAAAGTTCTACAGCTGCAACATTGAGAGCATCTTGACTGGCTGCATCGCTGCTTGGTATGGCAACTGCTTGGCATCTGGCTGCAAGGCGCTACAGAGGGTAGTGTGTACGACCCAGTACTTCACTGGGGCCGAGCACACTGTCATCCAGGATCTCTATACCAGGCGGAGTCAGACGACCCTAAACAGCTTCTACCCCCAAGCCATTAGACTGCTAAATAGTTAGTCCGGGTAGCTATTTGGTTAACTATTTAACTAACTGCATCGATCCTTTTTGCACAAACCCCTTTGACTCCTCACGTATGCTGCTTCTACTATTATCTATTTGCTCCTAGTTATATGTACATATCTACCGCAATTACTCGTACCTCTGCACATCGACTCGGTACTGGTACCCAGTGTATATAGCCAAGTTATTACCCCATATCTCTGCACATTGACTCGGTACTGGTACCCAGTGTATATAGCCAAGTTGTTACCTCGTACCTCTGCACATCGACTCGTTACTCATTGTCTATTTATTTGCATTATTACTACTTTTCTATTTCTCTCTTCTTTCTCTCTGCATTGTTGGAAAGGGCCCGTCAGCATTTGACTGTTAGTCTACACCTGTTGTTTACGAAGCCCGTGACGAATAAGATTTGAAATGAACCGTTGGTGTTAAGTATAGAGAGCAGAAGTATTAATTCAGTTTTACCCTACTGATGATGTGTTGTTGCCATAGTAATGGCTGCATGTATTAGTCATATTTGCGCTCAGTAACTGGACAACGGTACCGGTTTCTAAGAACTTGTGATGTGAAACATTTCCAATTCAGTTATGTTTCTCGTGGACTATTGGCCTTTAATATGTGATCGTTAGTTTATTGCCTCGAGGACTACTCCCTTTAACAAATCTATCTTTTGAGTGGAGAGATCTCTCCGATGGACTTAGACAGCATCAATGTTCACGTGACACATTGACAAATGTCCTGACACTGACAAATGCTGCCATGACATACTTTCCCTAGTCTGGAAGCGTCATGACCTCATCAAGAACGTCGATGTCCTGCACTTTAATCAAGACTAGCTCCTTATTGACTGTCCTCTGTCCACACACTCATTATGTTGGAATGGTGATGAGTACAGGAGTCATAGCTGCCTTCGGGTCCTAGTGCATAAGGGTTTAGCTTGTTGACAGGGCTTTAGTCATAGTTGTTACATAGGGTTTTAGTTAGTTGTGGAGTCGACAGGGCTTTAGTCATAGTTGTTACATAGGGTTTTAGTTAGTTGTGGAGTCGACAGGGCTTTAGTCAGACTAGGTGCTCCTGTGACTGTTCTGACAGAATGTCTCCCATCAGAAAGAAGTGGGGTTTAGAAAAGCTGGGCTCAGATTCCCCTAATGCTTCTCCACTGCCTTTGTGCTCTTTTAAAACATTTACAACATGTGACTCCAGTTAGGAGTACAGAGGCAGATTTTTAAGACGTGTACATTTTTCTGTTGAGTCAATGCTCGCCACGAGTGGCTGTGTTATTGGTTCCACATGCGTTTTATGTTAATTAAACGCTGGTGCAAAGTTGAGGAACAATATACAGTCCCCCTCCTTTGAATTTGGTTTTAAACTTCATCACTTATAATACATAATAAACCAGAAAAACAAAAACAAGCAGTCATGTTGGAGGGAGACAGTGGAAATATTTCCGTTAACTTATAATTCTCCTGAATTAAACTTATTTACTTTTTCCTCTTCCTTTGTTGTTTTCTAGACTGTAAGAACCAGTCAGTGCTGCGGACAGTGTCTGTGAGTGCCAGTTCATGGTGGAAGAGGGCAGGGGAGATGGGTCATCAGTCTGACTGGGCGCCCAACAGCTCCCAGGCTGACCCAGGATCAGGGAGCCGCTCCTGGGCTGCAGACCAGAACGACAGCCTGCAGTGGCTCCTGCTGGACCTGGGGGAGAAGAAGAGGATCACAGGTGAGATAAGATTTATTTGGATTCCCATATTGGCTCCACACCCTACAGAGCATGTCTTGCTTGCCCAGCATGCCTTTGGGTTACCAGGCGACGCTTAAGTTTTTTTGTTGTTGGAATTTTGAGATTTGGTTGTAGCCTACTGGTACATATTTCCACCGTTGCCACGCTCTCTGTCCTGATGAATGGCAATCCCTTCTTACTGGGCCTGCTCCGTGCTCAGCATACTGTAACCGTTAACCGTAATTAAGTAGGAGCCCTGGTGTTCTTGGCCAAGTCATAAAGGATCAATGGCAGAGCTTTGCTGTAGAGTTCCTCCCTCCGTGGCATCAATATAAAAACAGGCCTTCAGTTTTAACTCTCTCCTGCCTGGCTGCCCCCCCCCCCCCCCCCCCCCCCCCCCTCATTCGTAGCCCTCTAGAGGATGGTAAAAGGGCTAAGGCGCAACATGAACACATCTGTCGGAAAAAGCAGAGGATGGATAGAAATGGGATCAAGGGATTAAGGTTGTTTTAGAGGGGGTAGTTATCCTTATAAAGGGGTCTGTCTCGTGATTTAACTCTGGAGGACGGTTCACCACTGCCAAACCGTGGCACATGTGCACCACACACACACACACACACACACACAGAGCGTTAGAGAATGCCCCTCTGTATTGCTCCTCTACAAATAAGAGAGAGACTTACAAAGGCTGGTTTAAATATAGGACCATGCCGGACACAATTTATTTTGAGCGTGGTGTGTGTGTAATCAGCAAGTCACAAGTTAATGTCATGCTGCTTTACAACACATTGGGTTCCAGTCAATGAAGAATGTCTGCTGTTTCCGAAATTCAGAGTTAAGGGGAACATTGTATTGATTGGAATGCGAGCTATTGAAAATGGAAGCACTTTTATAGTAGAATTGTTGTTGTGCAACAATCATAAGATTCTATAGTCTGAGGAATACAACCCTTTCTTTCCTAGACGGTCATGCTTTTCTGATAATCACATTATGGTAGATTGGATTTCTGTTGTCAGAATATGTTCTGGGATTCTTCAGATGGCGTTGAGGAGTACACCACATCAGTAACTGGCTTCATCAATAAGTGCATCGATGACGTCGTCCCCACAGTGACTGTACGTACATACCCCAACCAGAAGCCATGGATTACAGGCAACGTCCGCACTGAGCTGCCGCTTTCAAGGTTCTAACCCGCAAGCCTGTAAGAATCCAGCTATGCCCTCCGACGAACCATCAAACAGGCAAAGCTTCAATACAGGACTAAGATCGAATCGTACCTCACCGGCTCCGACGCTCGTCAGATGTGGCAGGGCTTGCAAACTATTACAGACAACAAAGTGAAGCACAGCCACGAGCTGCCCAGTTACACGAACATACCAGACGAGCTAAATTACTTCTATGCTCGTTTCGAGGCAAGTAACACTGAAACATGCATGAGAGCACCAGCTGTTCCGAACGACTGTGTGATCACGCTCTCCGTAGCCAATGTTAGTAAGACCTTTCAACAGGTCACAAGGCCGCAGGGCCAGACGGATTACCAGGACGTGTATTCCAAGTATGCACTGACCAACAGGCAAGTGTCTTCATTGACATTTTCATCCTGTCTCTGTTTCAAGCAGACCACCATAGTCCAGGTGCCCAAGAACACGAAGGTAACCTGCCTAAATGATTACCGATCTGTAGCACTCATTTTTCTGTAGCCATGAAGTGCTTTGAAAGGCTGGTCATGGCTCACATCAACACCATTGTCCCAGAAATCCTAGACCCACTCCAATTTGCATACCACTCCAACAGATCCACAGATGATGCAATCTCTATTGCACTCCACACTGCCCTTCCCCACCTATGTGAGAATGCTATTATTTGACTACAGCTCAGCGTTCAACCCCATAGTGCCCTCAAAGCTCATCACTAAGCTAAGGACCCTGCTACTAAAACCTCCCTCTGCAACTGGATTGTGGACTTCCTGACGGGCTGCCCCCAGGTGGTAAAGATAGGGAACAACCCATCCACCACGCTGCTCCTCAACATGCAGGTCCCTCAGGGATGCGTGCCCAGTCCGCTCCTGTACTCCCTGTTCACTCATGACTGCATGGCCAGGCAAGAATCCAACCCCATCATCAAGTTTGATGACACAACAGTGGTAGGCCTGATCACGGACAACAATGAGACAGCCTATAGGGAGGTCAGAGACCTGACCGTGTGGTGCCAGGACAACAACCTCTCCCTCAACGTGATTAAGACAAAGAAGATGATTGTGGACTACAGGAAAAGGAGGACCTAGCATGCCCCCATTCTCATCGACGGGGCTGTCCGGGGAGCACCTGCTCGGCCTCCGACCGCAAGGCACTACAGAGGGTAGTGCCTACGACACAGTACATCACTGGGGCCAAGCTTCCTGCCATCCAAGACCTCTATATTAGGCGGTGTCAGAGGAAGGACCTAAAAAATTGTCAGACTTCAGCCACCCTAGTCATAGACTGTTCTCTCTGCTACCGCACAGTAAGCGGTACCGGAGCGCCAAGTCGAGGTCCAAAAGGCTTCTTAACAGCTTCTACCCCCCCAAACCGTAAGACTCCTGAATAGCTAATCAAAGGGCTACCCAGACCCCTCTTTTACACTTCTGCTACTCTCTGTTTATAATCTATGCATAGTCACTTTAATGAACTCTACCTACATGTACATATTACCTCAATTAACCGGTGGCCCCGCACATTGACTCTGTACTGGTATCCCCTGTATATTGCCTCACTTGTTATTTAACTGCTGCTGTTTAATTATTTGTAACTTTTGTATTTTCTACTTATCTATTTTTTTTTTACTTAACACTTAATTGTATTTATTTTCTTAACTTCTTAAAACATTGTTGGTTAAGGGCTTGTAAGTAAGCATTTCACTGTAAGGAATACCTGTTGTATTCTGCGCGTGGCAAATTAAAATTAGATTTAACAAATATGAATTGG
The DNA here is from genome assembly GCF_045791955.1 of Oncorhynchus clarkii lewisi. Classification (NCBI taxonomy): domain Eukaryota; kingdom Metazoa; phylum Chordata; class Actinopteri; order Salmoniformes; family Salmonidae; genus Oncorhynchus; species Oncorhynchus clarkii. Next base: position 65,097,146 of record NC_092150.1, on the reverse strand, counting down.
AAACTCTTACACTCAAAGTTCACCAAAAGTACAATTTCAACCATGAGCCAACAATCCAATAGTTACTTTCAATACCTTGAGGGTCTGAGATCCTGTATTGGAATTATGACAGTCATTTCCTATAATGATAGGTGTGCTGCGTCTCCATATATGCCCCACAATGCCGTGTGTAATGTGGAGTAATGACATGTTGCGGGTCGCCCGTCTGCCGCCATATTGTTCTGGCCCAGTGTCAGGTGCTCATCTGCCACAAAAATGCTCAATCATACTGTCTGGGAGCTGCAAATGACTGTGACGGTTTCCACGTGGTGGTTCAGTGATTGTTCTGCTCTCTGAGGTGATGTCTCCTGTCCCAGTTCCAGTACATTCCAGGACTGACCAATGGGTGACATCACTGCCTCGGACACCGAGATAAAACATTTAAAGGGAAGGGGGGGGGGGGGGGGGACACATGTTAAGCAATAGAAAGAAAATGCGCTCTGTTTTTGTTCTACAGGAATTATCACGACTGGCTCCACAATGTTGGACTATAACTACTATGTGATGAGCTTTGTGATCGATCACAAGGAGAGTCGTCGGTGGAGGACCTACACACAGAACAATAGAACACAGAACATGGTGAGTATTCCAAATCCAGTTGTCTGATATCTGACTTCCATATTCAATTGCCTGTTATGTCTATTGTTCCATAATTAACTGTCTTTATACATTATTGTACAACAACAGACCTTCCTATATGCATAATCAATGTCTTCTGTTACTCATGAGTCACAAGAATGCTTGCCAGTCCCTCTGACCCTCTCCTCTCTCTCTCTTGGTCTCTCCCTTTCTCCCGGTCAGGTATTTGAGGGGAACCAGGACAGTCTGCATCAGACCAGGAACACCTTCCACCCTCCAATCATAGCCCGCTATTTACGCATCATACCTCACACCTGGCACCAGAGGATTGCCATGACAGTAGAGTTGCTGGGCTGCAACTATGTCAGAGGTACAAATCCTAACCACATCTAACCTGACTACAGCAGAAATATACAGTGGGGAGAAGAAGTATTTTATACACTGATGATTTTGCAGGTTTTCCTACGTACAAAGCATGTAGAGGTCTGTAATTTTTGTCATAGGTACACTTCAACTGTGAGAGACGGAATCTAAAACAAAAATCCACATTGTATGATTTTTTAAGTAATCAATTTGCATTTTATTGCATGACATAAGTACTTGATCACCTACCAACCAGCAAGAATTCCGGCTCTCACAGACCTGTTAGTTTTTCTTTAAGAAGCCCTCCTGTTCTCCACTCATTACCTGTATTAACTGCACCTGTTTGAACTCGTTACCTGTATAAAAGACACCTGTCCACACACTCAATCAAACGGACTCCAACCTCTCCACAATGGCCAAGACCAGAGAGCTGTGTAAGGATATCAGGGATAAAATTGTAGACCTGCAGAAGGCTGGGATGGGCTACAGAACAATAGACAAGTGGCTTGGTGAGAAGGCAACAACTGTTGGCGCAATTATTAGAAAATGGAAGTTCAAGATGACGGCCAATCACCCTCGGTCTGGGGCTCCATGCAAGATCTCACCTCGTGGGGCATCAATGATCATGAGGAAGGTGAGGGATCAGTCCAGAACTACACGTCAGGACCTGGTCAATGACCTGAAGAGAGCTGGGACCACAGTCTCAAAGAAAACCATTAGTAACACACTACGCCGTCATGGATTAAAATCCTACAGCGCACGCAAGGTCCCCCTGCTCAAGCCAGCGCATGTCCAGGCCCGTCTGAAGTTTGCCAATGACCATCTGGATGATCCAGAGGAGGAATGGGAGAAGGTCATGTGGTCTGATGAGACAAAAAGAGAGCTTTTTGGTCTAAACTCCACTCGCTGTGTTTGGAGGAAGAAGAAGGATGAGTACAGCCCCAATAACACCATCCCAACCGTGAAGCATGGTGGTGGAAACATCCTTCTTTGGGGATGCTTTTCTGCAAAGGGGACAGGACGACTGCACCGTATTGAGGGGAGGATGGATGGGGCCATGTATCGCGAGATCTTGGCCAACAACCTCCTTCCCTCAGTAAGAGCATTGAAGATGGGTCATGGCTGGGTCTTCCAGCATGACAACCACCCGAAACACACAGCCAGGGCAACTAAGGAGTGGCTCCGTAAGAAGCATCTCAAGGTCCTGGAGTGGCCTAACCAGTCTCCAGACCTGAACCCAATAGAAAATCTTTGGAGGGAGCTGAAAGTCTGTATTGCCCAGCGACAGCACCGAAACCTGAAGGATCTGGAGAAGGTCTATATGGAGGAGTGGGCCAAAATCCCTGCTGCAGTGTGTGCAAACCTGGTCAAGAACTACAGGAAACGTATGATCTCTGTAATTGCAAACAAAGGTTTCTGTACCAAATATTAAGTTCTGCTTTTCTGATGTATCAAATACTTATGTCATGCAATAAAATGCAAATAAATGACTTAAAAATCATACAATGTGATTTTCTGGATTTTTGTTTTAGATTATGTCTCTCACAGTTCAAGTGTACCGATGATAAAAAAAATACAGACCTCTACATGCTTTGTAAGTAGGAAAACCTGCAAAATCGGCAGTGTATCAAATACTTGTTCTCCCCACTGTAACAGTCTGGTTGAGTGGGTTTGGCTGCAGGACAAGATGGTGTTATCAGTGAGTCAGTATTTGCGATTGATGACTGCCTTTTAGAGAAGCTTTGGTGAGGAAGATCAGCTCCTGTAGGGAACTGACCTATTGTTTTACAGTACGTTTACTATAAAGTGGGGAAGTAGGATAGATCTGTAATTTTGCTGAATGTTATTGGCACATCTGTTGATCGTTCAACGCTCACTCGCTACCACTTTTTTTTCTCTACTCTTCTCCCTTTCCCTCTTTACCCTCAGTGAACATGTCATCCCAGGTCACCCTGGAGACGGTACCCACCAAACCCAAGCCTCCGGTGGGGGACGAGGAGATCACTGAGCCGTTGCCCTCCCAGGCAGACCTAGGTACCCATCTCATTAAAACATTGCTTCCAGCAGATGTTTGTTTGTGTCATAGCTGGCTAACATGCTCTCTCCTCTCTATTCTCAGTAAAGCTGGCCATCATCATCGTACCCACAGTCTTATCTGTGGTGCTCATTGGGATTTGTCTATTCAAGATGCTGCAGAAGTAAGTGGGTCGTTCATGTCATTTGAATAGATAATGTAATGCTTTTAGAGACGGTAGTGTAAGGTCGTGTAAGAAGAGCTTGCACCTTAATGACTCATGGGGTTCCTGTCCCCATGACAACGTGACTGACTAGCTCAGATTGGCCTGACCTTATATGGCCCCGTAGCAGCGGGTTCTCTCTACCGTGTGCCTACTCTCTAGACGATGTCTGTTAATTATGTGTGGGAGATGTCGTCTGTCTGCCTGTGTGTCTGTCAGTATGGATGTGCCTGAGGAGGAGATATTTTCAGGAAAAGAGAGAGGTGAGGACAAGGAATAGATTGGAGCAAGGGAGAGATGTAAGGGACAATGAGGGTCAGGAAGATTCCTAGAACGGTCCTTTGAAATAGCTGCCTGTCTGTTGCTCAGCTCACATAACAAGCCTGACCACCAACACAACCAGTCATTCGTGTCAGTGAGAGAACACTGGAGGAGGATGCACAACATACAGTGGGGCAAAAAAGTATTTAGTCAGCCACCAATTGTGCAAGTTCTCCCACTTAAAGAGATGAGAGGCCTGTAATTTTCATCATAGGTACACTTCAACTATGATAGACGAAACGAGAAAAAAAAATAGTATTGTAGGATTTTTAATGAATTTATTTGCAAATTATGGTGGAAAATAAGTATTTGGTCAATAACAAACAAGCAAGATTTCTGGCTCTCACAGACCTGTAACTTCTTCTTTAAGAGGCTCCTCTGTCATCCACTCGTTACCTGTATTAATGGCACCTATTTGAACTTGTTATCAGTATAAAAGACACCTGTCCACAACCTCAAACAGTCACACTCCAAACTCCACTTTGGCCAAGACCAAAGAGCTGTCAAAGGACACCAGAAACAAAATTGTAGACCTGCACCAGGATGGGAAGACTGAATCTGCAATAGGTAAGCAGCTTGGTTTGAAGAAATCAACTGTGGGAGCAAATATTAGGAAATGGAAGACATACAAGACCACTGATAAGCTCCCTCGATCTGGGGCTCCACTCAAGATCTCACCCCGTGGGGTCAAAATGATCACAAGAACTGTGAGCAAAAATCCCAGAACCACACGGGGGGACCTAGTGAATGACCTGCAGAGAGCTGGGACCAAAGAAACAAAGCCTACCATCAGTAACACACTACGCCGCCAGGGACTCAAATCCTGCAGTGCCAGACGTGTCCCCCTGCTTAAGGGTAGCCTAGTGGTTAGAGCGTTGGACTAGTAACCGGAAGGTTGCGAGTTCAAACCCCCGAGCTGACAAGGTACAAATCTGTCGTTCTGCCCCTGAACAGGCAGTTAACCCACTGTTCCCAGGCCGTCATTGAAAATAAGAATTTGTTCTTAATTGACTTGCCTGGCTAAATAAAGGTAAAATAAAAATAAAAAAAAAGTACATGTCCAGGCCCGTCTGAAGTTTGCTTGAGAGTATTTGGATGATCCAGAAGAAGATTGGGAGAATGTCATATGGTCAGATGAGACCAAAATAGAACGTTTTGGTAAAAACTCAACTCGTCGTGTTTGGAGGACTAATAATGCTGAGTTGCATCCAAAGAACACCATACCTACTGTGAAGCATGGGGGTGGAAACGTCATGCTATGGGGCTGTTTTTCTGCAAAGGGACCAGGATGACTGATCTGTGTAAAGGAAATAATGAATGGGGCCATGTATCGTGAGATTTTGAGTGAAAACCTCCTTCCATCAGCAAGGGCTTTGAATATGAAACGTGGCTGGGTCTTTCAGCATGACAATGATCCCAAACACACCGCCCGGGCAACGAAGGAGTGGCTTTGTAAGAAGCATTTCAAGGTCTTGGAGTGGCCTAGCCAGTCTCCAGATCTCAACCCCATAGAAAATCTTTGGAGGGAGTTGAAAGTCCGTGTTGCCCAGCAACAGCCCCAAAACATCATTGCTCTAGAGGAGATCTGCATGGAGGAATGGGCCAAAATACCAGCAACAGTGTGTGAAAACCTTGTGAAGACTAACAGAAAACGTTTGACCTCTGTCATTGCCAACAAAGGGTATATAACAAAGTATTGAAACTTTTGTTAATGACCAAATACTTATTTTCCACCATAATTTGCAAATAAATTCATTAAAAATCCTACAATGTGATTTTCTGGATTTTTTTGGTCATTTTGTCTGTCATAGTTGAAGTGTACCTATGATGAAAATGACAGGCCTCATCTTTTTAAGTGGGAGAACATGCACAATTGGTGGCTGACTAAATACTTTTTTGTCCCACTGTATGTGGTTGTATACCATTCATCTTTTTATTATCAGCCTTTGTTGTCTTTAGTTATGTGGAGGTGGAAGGTAGAGGGGCTTAAAAGCTTCCTCAAGGTTCCCAGCCAAAACAGTTCGGAAGAGTTTGCGCTTATATTATGACGATATTTTGTGAAATGTTTGTTTGGTCGGCTGTTCCGGCACATTTTATTTCTGGAGGCAAACCGAAGTCGGTAGCTGAAGTTTGCGCTTCTTTGTCTGTGATTGGTCAACAGTGGGGATTATAGGGCCTCCTGAGTGGCGCAGCGGTCTAAGGTACTGCATCGCAGTGCTAGAGGCATCACTACTGATCCGGGTTCGATCCCGGGCTGTGTCGCAGCCGGCCTTAACCGGGAGACCCATGAGGCGGCGCACAATTGACCAAGCATTGTCCGGGTTAGTGGAGGGTTTGGCCTTGTGTCCTTGTCCAATACCGCTCTAGCGACTCCTTGTGGAGGCCAGGCGCATGCACGCTGACTTCAGTCCCCAGCTGTATGGTGTTTCTCCTGACACATTGGTGCAGCTGGCTTCCGGGTAAAGCGAGCATTGTGTCAAGAAGCAGTGCGGCTTGGCAGGAACGTGTTTCGGAGGACGCATAGCTCTCAACCTTCGCCTCTCCCAAGTGCGTCCGTCCGGGAGTTGCAGTGTTGGGACAAGACTAAGTACCAATTTGGATATCACAAAATTGGGGAGAAAAAAGGGGTAAAAAGTGCAAAAAAAACAGTAGGGATTATTCAATAAAGTCTTTGTTGCCATTCAATGAGAGACGACTTGTTTTCATGTAGTTTTTTTCATTAAGAAATAATAAACCAAACAACTTGGTTAGATAAATTGCGCTTCTAAGATCTCGGCAAAAACTTCAAAATGAATTACAGATTTCTTGAGTCTTCGTTAGGGGAATATTCAGAGGTGGAAACTTTCCTTGGGAATAAATGGAAATATATACAAATGTAATATTAATCCATTTAAATGTAGCTGTTTTTTTTGCATTGGATATATTTACCATACTTATCATAAGTAGATCCTTCCAATAGAAAAAAAAAAAATAGTTACAAGTTGAACTTTAATTAAATGAGTTGACTCTTCACATGGGATGATTTCACTGAACAACAAAAGAAAGGGAATATTGAATGATCCCCAATGATCCATCACATCTCCCCAAAAAACTTTTTCAACATACATCTGTAAAATGATAGTGTAGAAACTAAAGCATTGGTTGTCTTCCTCTCAGACTTCCATGTCTTCTCCTTGGACCTCCTCAATGTCCACCTCTTAAACATCAGACTCTGAGGCCTCATCTTCACTGTCACTGTCCAACCTTGTTGAGGATGGTTCGTTGTCTGGATCAAAAAGCCTCAAATTTGCCCAGATGGCCACCAATTTTTCAACCCTTGTATTGGTCAGCCTGTTGTGTGTTTTGGTGTGTGTGTGTCCAAACAAGGACCAGTTGCGCTCTGAGGCGGCTGATGTTGGTTGGATTTGGAGGATGATGGAGTCAACAGGGGAAAGAGCCTCAGATCCACAAAGTCCCTTCCACCAGGTGGCTGATGAGATATGTTGGCACGACTGCCATATTGCATCTCCATCCCAAAGCCCTTGCTTGGAAGTGTACTTTGCCAGGCTGCCAATAAACTTTCTCTCATCCAGGACAAGGTGGCGAAACACGGTAGTGATGACACCATAAGCCTTGTTGATCTCTGCATCAGACAGGATGCTCTTGCCAGCATACTTGGGGTCCAACATGAACGCTGCAGCGTGTATGGGCTTCAGGCAGAAGTCTTCATGCTTTTTGATGTATTTCAGAACTGCAGTTTCCTCTGCTTGGAGCAACAGACAGGATGGCATTGTCTCCCTCAATCCGCTACTGCTATAGGTTTCAGGCTGCTTACCACTCTCTCCCAAAATACATCATCCAGGAGGATCCTCTTGATGGGGCTGTCCATATCAGCAGACTGTGATATGGCCATTTCTTGGAGAGACTTCTTCCTCTCCAGGAGATTGTCAAACATGATGACAACACCACCCCAACTGGTGCTGCTGGGCAGCTTCAATGTGGTGCTCTTATTCTTCTTACTTTGCTGGATGAAGTAGATTGCTGCTATAACTTGATGACCCTTCACATACCTAACCATTTTCCTTGGCTCTCTTCTAGAGTGTATCCATTGTTTTCAGTGCCTGATGTCCTTGAGGAGCAGATTCAATGCATGAGCAGCACAGCCAATGGGTGTGATGTGAGGGTCGGACTCCTCCACTTTAGACCAAGCAGCCTTCATGTTCGCAGCATTGTCTGTCACCTGTGCAAACACCTTCTGTGGTCCAAGGTCATTGATGACTGCCTTCAGCTCATCTGCAATGTAGAGACCGGTGTGTCTGTTGTCCCTTGTGTCTGTGCTCTTTTAGAATACTGGTTGAGAGGTGGAGATGATTCCTTGCCCACAAACATTTGACCACCCATCAGAGATGATTGCAATACAGTCTGCTTTCTCTATGATTTGCTTGACCTTCACTTGAACTCTGAAATCGGCATCCAGCAAATTAGTAGATAAAGCATGTCTGGTTGGAGGGGTGTATGTTGGGCGAAGAACATTCAGAAATGTCTTCCAATACACATTGCTTGTGAGCATAAGAGGTGAATCAGTTGCATACACAGCTCAAGCAAGACATTCATCAGCATTTCTCTGACTACGTTCCTCCATTGAGGTAAAAAAAAAACTTCTGATTCCAGGAGGACCGTGAGCTGTTGCTATTGATAAGGTGTCTGATTTGTCATTTTCACCTCGAAGAGAGGCAGAGGGACTTTTGTCAGAGGTTGCTTGTTGTGAGCACTGAGGCAACTTTATGCACTTCAGATTATTCTGCATCTTTGTTGCATTCTTCTCATATGGTTTGACACATTATTTGCAAATTGCTTTTACTACTACATTAGAAGCAGTGAAATGTCTCCACACATCAGATAGTGCCCATGGCATTTTCCTGTAAAGATTAGAAAACAATAGTAAAAAAACAAACAAATACAATTCCACAGATAAATTGTTAAGCAGTTAGATTAAACAACTCCTGTGTAAGATATATTTTTTTAAATGAAACATGTATGGAAACAGGTGAATTAACACTCCTCAGTTAGCAGGCAAGCTAAAACCCACATGGTAGCAAAAACTAACTAGTTAGAAATGATTTAAACACACTTTGCTGTAGGCTACTATTTACTTGTTAACTAAAAAACATGTATGTCATATAAAATATTTACTCCACCCAGTATTGTAATCAAAGCATGTAGTCCTTGGCTCAGACAGTGTAGTAGTGTGGGCTCAATAGCATCACATTAGTGTGAAAGATCTTGAAAATCAGCTGTACATGTAATGGAAGAGTGCACTGTGCATACAGACGGTTGCAATTCCATTGAATTGGGGATAGGTTAACCAAAATATGCCACAAGACCTAGAATTGCCTTGTATATCCCACAAAAAAAGGTTCACTGTCATAAGCTAACTTCTTTGATGAATTTTAAGCAAAATTCCTGGGCTTAACTTCACATGGAAAATGCGCAACCCTAATTCAGACTAGGAACTGGCTATTGCGTCTCAAAATGGACAAACAGTACTATTGACTATTCTCGTTTTTCAAGCGAAGGTCTTTCTAACGGAGTATGCGAGCACTCTCATTCGGTTCGGCTGAAGCATGCTAATGCCTTACGGGGTCATCTGTCAGTGTCAGAAGATGTGGCCAGCTGTTTGACTCCACTGGGGAGGAGAGGGAGCAAAAGGGAGAGGGGGAAGAGAAACGAGAGAAGGGGTGCTCAGCAGAGCCAGGCAGTGGTGCCTCATCTCCCCCCAGGAGGTTATCAGAGGAATGGGGTGAGGGAGCACCACTGTCCTCCCTGTAACTGGAGTTCACAAAGGCATTTGTCTTTCTGTCACAGGAAGAAGACAAAGGAGAACTCGTACGGATCTTCAGATGCCCAGAAACCAGGTCGGTGAACAATTGACATTGTAAAAGATGTCATTCATATTACTGCACATCAAAATTGAATCATTTTTTTTGTGAGAAACAACATGTATGGTGAAGATGAGCCCTAGAATCCTTTGTTTACAAACTGTAGGCAGGATAATCCATGTTATAGTGATACCCAGGCAGTGGACAGGTTACATATCATTCCTTATCATTATGGCTGCTTTAATGAAACTACCAGAGCCCATTTGTTGTTCTGTGACAACATGTCTGTGCTGTGTAATGGGGGGTTGTGGTTAGTGAAAATTCAGTCAGGCCTGGGCTTGCATCTGGGGCTTATATATGTGCTATCTCTCCATGCTAGAGTCCTGTCATTATGTCTGTCTGTGGAGTTGTCTTTTTACTGCCTGCCGGCCCTCAGGTTGCTGGAAGCAGATCAAGCAGCCGTTTGCCAGGCACCAGTCCACAGAGTTCACCATCAGCTACAGTTCAGAGAAAGACCCAATACAGAAACTAGACCTGGTCACCAGCACCATGGCAGGTGAGGACACATGCACTCACTGAGACGTGAGAGTATGGACGTACATGTCCAATCATCACAACTCAAGAGGCTGAGGCACCCATGGAAGTGAAATAGAAGCATTCTGTGGCGGCACCACTAGGGCTGTGGCGGCACCACTAGGGCTGTGGCGGCACCACTAGGGCTGTGGCGGCACCACTAGGGCTGTGGCGGCACCACTAGGGCTGTGGCGGCACCACTAGGGCTGTGGCGGTCACGAAATTTCGTCAGCCGGTGATTGTCAAACAAATAACTGCCTGTCCCATGGTAATTGACCGTTAATTAGCATGAACACTTTTAGCATCTCCTGGCTTCCACACACAACCTACAAGCCACTGATGCAGACCTTTGGAACAACTACATTTGAATAAATCCATGTAATATAGCCTACACCTTCACAATAAGTTCTAAAGAAACATGAAATTAAGAAAATGTAGTCTATTTCAGAAGAACAGAATAGCATACTGAGTTGTCTTTATGTTAGGTCCTGATCTGACTATGCCATATGGCTGTGGGCTACACTAGTTCATTTAGTGGACAAGATTAGCTTAGAATTCCGTGGCATTATTTTATATTATTTTACAAAGCTGAATAAAATAGAAGGGATATTTTCTCCAAATAATTTGCTGGAGTGTGCACATGCGGCAATTCTGTGTTGAGCGTTTAACAAAGAAATAATTAATTTAGATTAATTAATGTAACTTTCATGTCAGGATAAGCTTGCAGGAAGGGTACCACATGAGGGAGGAGGATGTCTTCCCTGTAATGCACAGCGTTGAGATTGCCTGCAATGACAACAAGCTCAGTCCGATGATGCTGTGACACACTGCCCTAGACTATGACGGACCCTCCACCTCCAAATCGATCTCACTCAAGAGTACAGGCCTCGGTGTAACGATCATTCTTTCGACGATAAACCCGAATCCGACCATCACCCCTGGTGAGACAAAACCGTGACTCGTCAGTGAAGAGCACTTTTTGCCAATCCTGTCTGGTCCAGCGACGGTGGGTTTGTGCCCATAGGCACCGTTGTTGCCGGTGATGTCTAGTGAGGACCTGCCTTACAACAGGCCTACAAGCCCTCAATCAAGCCTATTGCGGACAGTCTGAGCACTGATGCAGGGATTGTGCGTTCCTGGTGTAACTCGGGCAGCTTGCCCGCTTTGCATGTTATTTTCGCATTTAATACATGTCACAAATCAATTTGCATTTGGTACCTTGGGCAGAGTGTTAGCACCAACTCACAAAACCCCCGTTTCTCTACCGTGTAAATTGGGACCATGTCTTTGCAGATGTAAGTTGTAACGGCAGCTGTTATCTCCTTCCATCTTTGATTCTTTTTCATATGGTTTGCCGCGGGCAAAAGCCTCAGCAAGTTGGGGGTTTGTTTTGAGCACTCTACACATTTTTTGGGGTCTCATCCATACTCTCACCGTACTGTTTGACATGATTCTTGCGTAGGTGGTAAAATAGGTTAGTGGTATTTGAGGCCTGCGGCATATTTAGCAGAGGACTGTTTTCTGGTCCGTGTCAGACTTTTCATACCCAAACCACGTCCATGTGACCGAAGTAGCCCCTCTTTTAGGGCCGAGCTCCGTGCCTCCATGCTCTGTGTCACGTTCACTCTCCTTCCTCCATGTTTGTTTGTGTTGCAAATTTCCTTTCACACGTGCCGTGTGGAAGAACGCAAAGCGCCGCCCAACTGACTAAAAATATTGCCGTATAGTGTGATTTGCGACACAATGAAATAAACGAGAGCTTAATATGAAACGATATACTTTATTTATCGTCACACGGTATACATCGTCATATCGCCCAGCCCTACTTAATATTAGAAAGCTGATGGGATCCTCCTCTTTTTAGTGGAGGCCATCACTCTGTTTTCTCACCTAATTGCATAGCCTATAGAAATGTTTTAGAACATGAGCTCATGGGCTCTCATGAAGTGTTTGATTTAGATTTTCGATTACATTTGCATTGATGTCAGAGTGATTAGAGGGACAATCGAGTGCTGAGTACCAGTTAGCAAGTTTGGTAGGTTACTAATGACCATCAGCAGTATCAGAGCCTGGAGAAGCCTAATCACCGTGACTAAATGATCACATTGAATTTGACTCCCTTCATGACTTGTGACTGCCGGTGTGGCGGTAATACAGTCACCGTAACAGCCCTAGGCCCTAAGCACCACCACCTGCTATTGAACTTCCATCTTCCTTCACGAGAGGCTGGGTTACTTGTATTGATCCATAATTACTCCATCACCCAGGCAGTGTGTTGTGGTGAACTCTGAAAGTCAAGCTCTCCACTCTTTACAGACAACTCCATTCACAGTAACTGTGACCCTTCTCGCACACACAATTCTCTGCTTTACAGTTCTCTGCTCACTCCATGGCCAAGGTAATCTAGAACTCATTGTAAGCTCCTGGCTCAGTGTGTGAACCGACCATACAAAGTAAGAAGACATCACACAATGGCCTGTAAAGCCAGTTGACGATCCTCTCTTCTCTGGCTCTTATCAGTAATTACATGTAATTCTGGGTAAGCTGGAGAGGGTTTGATCATTAAAGCTGGAGTCAGCAGGAGGCTAGCCGGTGTAATCCTTGACTTTGGAAAGTCCTCTACTAGTCTGCTGAATAGTTCCTGACAGGCTGAGAGGCAGCCAGATGAATAATGGTCTACTGCTACTGTTAATAATCCACAGCTTCCCTTCAGGGCACCAATTATTAATGATTCACATACTTTGCCAGGGTTGAATATTCTATATTTAGATAGATCACAGGCTCCCTGTGCACTGTTAACCTGCTACCTGTATATGCAGAGAAATCAAAGAGATAATGTCCGTGTTGAAAAATTGGCGTCCTTTTGATCTATAACAGAGTCATGTTATTCATTATAACTGAGTGAAAACAATTTTTTGATTTGGTGTTTTAATATGCTCATTCTAAAACAGATTGTCACGTTTGATCACCAGTAATAAAGTTGGTAGTATTCTGTTCTTAAGTGGCCTGTGTCCTTGTCCTCCAGAGTACCAGCAGCCTCTGATGATTGGGGTTGGCACAGTGGCCAGGAAGGGCTCTACGTTCCGGCCTATGGACACGGAGACCAAAGAGGATCCTAGCAACCCCTCCACCCACTACGACTACCTGCACACAGCCAACCAGTATGCCCTGCCTCTCACCAACCAGGAGCCAGAGTACGCCACGCCCATCATCGAGCATCACACCTTCCACAAGGACGGGTTCCTGCCCGACCCGGCTAGTTACAGCGTCCCAGGTGTGGTCCTCAGCAAGACCCCATCCTTTAAAACCCTGGACAGGAAGGCAGGGGTGGGCTCCTCCGGGGGCTACCAGATACCCCAGCTCAAAATAGACCGGGGACACAGTAACTCTGAGGGGGTCTACGACAGCCCCAAGGTGAACAAGCCTGTGGGCCAGAGCAGTGGCCTCTCAGACTACCAGAGGCCCCAGGCCAAGCCAGGCGTGCTGGAATCCTACTCCACCCCCAGGGACTGTGTGAGGGTGGCTCCCACCATGGGCCACAGGCCGGACCATAGACCAGACCCTGAGGGCAGTTCTGGAGGAACCTGAAGATGGAACATGTCTGGGACTACAGGAATAAACTGTCAAACTGTGATTTTGATCAGTTCACGGCCATTTTGGACTGAGCTTACTGTAGCAAACACAACCGCTAAATTATTTCTCAACTGACTTTCAGGAATGTGGGAGACGAGAGTGCTTGTATCTGAGGCTGTGCTGGCAGACATTTTGTGAATAAGAAAATACGGATGGTTACTTCAACTGTCCTATTTCTTTTAAGGGGTGGGGTGATTTTATTAAAAAGCAAATGGTGATGGAGACAGGAAATATCCTGAAAATGGGAAAATACCTCTCCTCATTCTCAACTGTGACTGATGCTTGTGACTGTAACATACATTACGAAATAATGTGACTTCGTTCCTTAACTGTACAGTATATTTTGAGGTCACGATAAAGCTTTCAGAATCTCTCGGTCTGAGGTTAAGCTGCTTTCAGCAGGGAAGCATAGAGGAAGCAGAGTGCTTTATTAAATAAAGCAGCACCCCAGTTAAAAGTGGTAGATTTGTCCCCAGCGGGTCCTACTATAGGATGTTTAACAAAGTCAGTCCGTGCTCTTAACAAAGAATTGTAAGTACACACTGAATGAAGTGACTGAAAGGACTGGTGTCACCGCATGGGGTCCCCCACAATGGGGGCTTTGTCACTATGTTGCAGGGGGCTCTGAAGCCGACGGCTGCATCGCTGCTCTGTGTCAGTCTGAAGGCAGATCTGGTCAGTGGGATCAGCGAGCCAATGAAAAGGCAACAGGAGAGTGTTTACAGTTAGTCTGGCGTATTGAGGAACGCCCGGCAGGGGATTTAGGGGAGTAAACTGGACTGAAACACATCACAGAGCTGTGTTTTTCAGATGCTCTGTTTAGCTGGACATGGTGAACTACTATACAGGCCAGTTCCATTTAAATGGATGTTGAATACAAAGCCATGTTGAATGGTACCAATACTACAGTCTAGTCGATTGTGTATAGGTGTGTACATACAAGGGCATAGTTTGAAAATGTATATTGCCAAGAGGAAAGAAAAAAAGAAATGGAATAAATGCTGTCGACTGTATTTAAAGCACCTGTGCGTGTGGTGTTGCTGCTGTGTACTGAAGACAGAACTTGGGATCGAGCTAAGAACTCTTTCATTTCTGTGAAATATTTTTGGGAGATCTTTTCAGCTGGGTTGTATGTACATGTACTGCGAGAAGTTATTCTCTTCAGACTCTCTCTGTGATGTCACTCTTTCAAAATGTTCTGTGTGTCTACTGCATGTTGGCTGTAAGCTGAGCCCTGAATAAAAACACCAGCAGTTGACTTCTTCATGTCAAGGTCTCTTTACTATGTGAAAATGTGTTTCTCAGCAGCCGTAGCCTCGGCCCTAGGATGCCCGGCATTCCAGTCCCAGCGCCCAAAGAAGCAGGAAGTTTGCAGGATCCCCCCCACCTCCACTCAGCCTGTGTCTGTCTGTGGAGGAATGTGGCAGTTTGGTGTCGGTCGTGGGGAAGCAGCTGATGATCAGCCACACTGCTGCTGCCCAGTCCTCCCAGCTATGGGCCCACCCGAGGGGAGAGAGCTGGGTTGTGGGGGGTATGACGGCCTATCTGAGGACCCTGATAACACGTCACTGGTCTCTTCAGAAGCAGGGGGTAGGGTGATGGTCTGATGGAGATAGACTAGGCTTGAGTAGAGCCTGTTTTGTGTGTGTGTGAAGTGGTGTCTGCCAGTGGCCTCGGCTTGGTCGTTCACACAGGGGTGTGGAACACTGTTTACACCTCCAGCCTCCAACCCAAAACTACATGAAAGCTCAGACTCAGAGCAGCTCTCTGTTAACATACTGCTCCTAGCTATTCAGCTTATCCCCTCAAATTCCAGTCATGTCTCTTCTTGCAGACTGCTGACTTTGTTCATATGAGCTTGAAGAGTATGGCTTTTTCTCAATTGCATACTACTCGAGACCTCTGTATCCTCAAAACCAAGCCTGATGTCCCTCCCCTCTGACCTTCTCCAATGGGTTTTGAGGAGATGAAAGGACGTGAGGAGTATGCAATTGATTGAAGGCCCATCTGTTTTGTACTGTGCCTCCCATCGAAACGGCTTAAACGGTTCAAATCTAAAATTGCAGCCTATTTAAAGTATTTGGCAATTTTTTTTACCATAACTAAGATCAGCAGTTTGAATCATAACTTTTAATTAGCAACATTTCATGTATGTATAAACTCAGACTACCGACTGGTTCTACAGTTTACATCGCCCCCTGGTGTTCATTGTGGTTCACTGAACAAAAGCAATATTATAGTAACAAACAGATCAGAAAAAATTAACTTCCACTTAATAATTCTGTTCCTCATTCAAACATTTGGATCTTCACATTTCAACCTAGTGAAGATTGAATCCTTCAAGAGATCTGAGCCCTGACGGCAGGGCTATCCACAGACCACATTGGGCAAATACATTTGTTTATTTAATGTTATACATTACGTACAGATACTTCAGAGACCCCTTTTAAAATAACATTAAGAAAACAAGGTCGGGTTAAAAAAAACTGTGTACAAAAAGGTTGCCTTTGTTCCTTCAGGCGAAATCCCTGGCAACAAGCGGAAAGAAGAACATTCTCTATGGCATGACATGCAGCGCCAGTGTTGGGATGACGCCTCGGTCTCATTTCACTAACGTTAAGCAGGGTGTGGACACATCCTTCATGCAGAGCATTTGCGTTAGATCAAAGCGCAATTTACATCCAAAACCGGACCTGCAGTTTAGCCTCACTGATAAGAAATGGCCATGAATGAAATCAACACAAGGCTGCAGATTGTCATGACCCCACCCATGGGGGTACATTTGTAATAAGTAGAGATGCTACTACAGTAGCTAAATTCCAATAT
Source organism: Oncorhynchus clarkii lewisi (assembly GCF_045791955.1). Taxonomy (NCBI): domain Eukaryota; kingdom Metazoa; phylum Chordata; class Actinopteri; order Salmoniformes; family Salmonidae; genus Oncorhynchus; species Oncorhynchus clarkii. The sequence goes on along the minus strand of NC_092150.1, from coordinate 65,080,717 downwards.
GATGTACAAAAATTATTATTTTAAAATAGCTAATACATTAATATAGCATATACAGATTTATTACTATAGTCTAAGATGATAGTTTGTGAATTTGAATAAATGGATCGTGCATAAAAATATTCTATTGCTATTATCCTTTGCATATACAGAAACCTTTTGGTTGTGTAAAATGAATTGAATAAAGCTAGAAAACAAACCCCCATCACTCAGATAAGGTTACCAACCTATGACGGCGTGTACATATTTTTTTTCTATTGACGAAGTTTGTTTGTAAGTGTTGTTTGTGTCGCACTGCTTTGCTTTATCGCCAGGTCGCAGTTGTAAATGAGAACTTGTTCTCAACTGGCCTACCTGGTTAAATAAAGGTGACATAAATACATTTAAAGAAGATATCAGAACACAGTGCAGCAGACACACTGTTGTCAGTCATCTTTGGGTCCTAACGAGTCTGAAGACAGTTTGACTGCCACTGACAGTAGAGAAGGGTGGGGAAAACCAACCAACGATGGACTTTTGGGAGATGCATCCAAAAGGCAAGATATGTACTTTGTTAAAAGGGAATAGAACAAAGGAGAAATCCTAGTTGAGTTTAAGAGGGGAAAAATAAAGACATTGCACTTCTGATTTCGGTCAACGTGACAACAACTGAAAAGACAAGATTTGGCCCTCCAATCCGGTGTCTCCCTATTCTGTCCTTTTGAGTTGTCCCCCTGACCGCTCACTTCCTCTTACAGACGACTCAATTTGCAGTGCTTTATACACAGGCGAATCATATCATTGTCCGTGTAATGTTGAAGATATAGCCCAACTTTGCAAAAACACTGGTCAGTTAAACACCATTAACTATGATAATGCCCTTTTAGTATAAGAGCTGTTTGAAAAGATCACCTGACATTTCAGCCAGTTTTGGTGGGATGGAGTTTTTGCCTGCCTGGTGACATCACCAGGTGGTACATTTGTTAGACCAATAAGAAAGAGAGAGTTCCAAACCTCTCTGCCAATAACAGCTAGTTTTTACCTCCTCACTCAAACCACTCAGACAGTTCTACCACAATTCTTGCTTGAGAAACTGCTCTTGCTAAGGAGCAATTTGCTTCTATTTAACCATTTTAATTGATTGCTACCCAGAAATGATTTTATATTGAGTTTTTTTATATATATATTTTTTAACTGAGCCATTAAAGAAAAACATTGTGTAATGAGTGCTCAGAGGACTGAAAAACAGATGTATCCAGCATTTAAACACTGAACTATGGTGACATTATGTGATACCATTGATCAAACACAGATGGAACACCCTCATAGCTGATATAGTTAGAATTCTTTCACTGTACATTCTGTTTTGACATACAGTAGGTGAATGTAGCTCTCTCATATTCTGAACACTAAGGACTAGGCCTACTGGTAGGTGGATCTAAGAGCGGTGCAGGTTTGACGTGGGATTCAACATCGATACCATAATCAGTGGTAGAAGATGAACATTCAAGTTGAGAGAAAAACCCTCATCTACAGTAGCTACATGTGGAAGAGAGAAATAAAAGCCAACATTTATGAAGGGAGAAAATCTTTCTCGGCCTTATAAAATAGTTTTCATTACCAGCAGGGCAGTCCCAGTAAGGTAGTGTCGTCAGTGTGGGGGAAAAAAGGATCAGTAACTATACGCAAACAGAGAAAAATACCACTCAGTTGAGAGATCTACCATCTTCTCCAAACTAGACCCACATCCTCTCCTCAATATCGGGTCTCATCTAATTGGCTCCTCACCACTGCACGAAGATAGTAACGTGAATTCAACAGAGCTCCGAGTGTGTTTCCATAACAACTTAATGATGAGTCAACTCTATCCCCACATATATCCTCCGGGGGAATCTGGTGCAGGCCAGTCTCTCAAATCTCATACAGTATAGTACACAAACACACATGCACTTCAGTCTTTCAGCCCCCCCCCCCCCCCCTCCCTCGCTCTATGACGAGCTCTCTCCGGACTCAGCAGCCTTAGACATGGTCTCCTCCGATGTCGTCTCACTGGAGATCCCGGTGTCTCCGTTCTCCGGGCTGTCACTCACGGACATCTTCTCCAGAGCTGCAGCAGTAGGCACAGAGACAGAGAGAGACAGACATGAATACTCTCTTTACTGGAGGATCTACCATCACATTCTGTGGGCCTTTCAGGTGGATGAAACGCTACATTTTCGGTTCATTCCCATATGCTCATATGGCATTTTGGCACTCTTTAAAGTCCATTAACACAAAGACTCCCATTTGTATAAAGCAAGCGAAATGTGAAGTAAGACAACATTGTTTAAAATGCACGCACATTAAAATAAAGCCATACTATTATGAAAACAATGTGTTTGTTTTCTATGAATAATGAGGTACAGTAGACATAACATACCTTGTAGCGATGCGGAGTCTGCGGTGCCGTTGTTCCTGCTGGAGGCTGACCCCTCCTCCAGCTCATCTAGGTAGAGCCGGTAGCGATGGCCGTCGTCATCCTCATACTCCACGTTCTCATCGTCAGAGTCCACCTCCGGGGCTACGTACACAACCTCAAACTCTATCTCTCCCCTCTGGAGGAGACACACACACACACACACACCACAGAGGGTGAGACAAAACTTAACAAGAGCTTACTTAGTTCATTTGTTGGTTTGCTGAGGCATGATTAACTGTTTTCCCCCCCAATGCAGAGCAGCAGTCCCGCAGGCTGAATTGACTAACCCCAGCATGAACCTCCGGTTGTAGACTGACCGAGGTCACCACTGATGTTTAGAGAGAGGAGAGATGACTGACTCTCAGTAAAAGCTTTAACTCCCAGGCTAACCACTAAATGGTCACACAGACTCACACAAAAAGGTGTCCCCAACTCAATAAATGCTTTTGAAATCACAAAAAGAATGTCTTAGCTTTTTACTATTGTTTTACTTAGAATGGTCCCTTAGTGTACATGTACCAACGCTTCAATGCAGTCATTATGTCATACATGTATAGCATGACAACAAACATAACAAAGCAAACATATCTGGACCAGCAGGCTAAGTTTGCCTGAATTCAAGATGCGAGCACTCAGCCCTTCTCTCTCCCAGGACCCGAGTCTGACCTGTTGTGAGAGGATGGTGACGGCTTCCTTGTGTTTGGCGTCCCTCAGGTTGATGCTGTTGACAGCCAGGATGGCATCACCCACATGGAGCCCCCCACAGCGCTCCGCAGGCTGGGTAGGATGGATCTCTGAGATCAGGATGGGCACCCCGTGTTCCTTACCACCCTTTCCATCCGGAAATAAGACATACAAACACATATTAAGGTATGGACCATGACAGATGAGCAACACACTACGGGTTAAGACATAGCATTTAACACTTTCTGGTTTGGGCTAAATTGGTGGAGGTTACCGTGATTGAAATTCCAAGTCCCTCGTGATCTTCTTTGGCCAGCACTACTTTACGAATAGGACCAACTCCTTGGGTCTTCTTCAGTACATCTGTTTCCTGAGGGAGAGATCAAACAGGCAAATAAATAGTGAAAAGCAAACAGTACAAATACCTTAACTACAATTAAGATCAATCCCCTAGCGATGGCTCTGATGTCTACTCACATGCCCTACTGGAGAAGGTAGGGGTTTCTTGGGATCGTTGCGCCCCCTGCAGGCTCGGATGACTGTCTTGTGGCGGTGGAGGTGGATCTCAGCCTCCAGCTGGTTCCATAGTTTGTCATGAGCGGGCCCCTTCATGTCCCGACCCAGTAACTGGATCTGCTGAACTCTGGAGACAATGGACACAAAAACAACCAGTTACCAATGCCAGCATTATTGGTTTCAGGTAGTCCCTCCCTATTTCAAATCTGCTTGCTTCTGTTTGTGGAAAAATGGATATGGCCCTGATCAGGGGTTAAATTGGGAATTTGGAGGGGAAGATCCTATTTGCGTTATGTCAAGATTAGGGTTGGAGCTGGAGCTAGGGTTGGAGCTGGAGCTAGGGTTGGAGCTGGAGCTAGGGTTGGAGCTGGAGCTAGGGTTACCTTCCAGCCAGCTCTTTGTCCAGGTACTTGGCTGCCAGTCTAGCCCCGTAGACCTCAGCCTGCAGTACGGCGATGTGCCTGCGGAGGGCCTCATTCTCCTTCTTATGCAGCTTGACCTCTGCCTCCAACTTCACTTCCTTCACCTTCTCCTTCTTGTTGTCCTGCAGCTCCCTCTCCTGTCACACACACACACACAAAGAGAAATGGTTGAGTTAAACTCTACAGAGAAAGTGCTTTACTCCGGTCAGCTGGCACTTTGCTGTACAGAGACCCCTCCCTGCTCCACTGAGGAGTCAGAGAGAATGGGCCATGACTGGAGGTTGGAGCAATCTCCTCTGATCAACATTAGAGGAAGCGCAGTCGACAGGCACTGCAGCCGGCCCGCAGGGCAGGGAGCAGGAAAAGAGCAGTCCACTGCTGCATCCTCACAGGCTGGGCTGCAGCCACAAAGACCATGTCACAGACAAACATGGATACAATACACAGTATCGGTGAAGCAGAAATTAAATATCTACTTGGTAACAAAATACACGCAAACAAGATAGGTGACTGTGGGTTTGGCTGTCATAAGTTCAAAGCATTGACACTTCTGCTGATTAAGAACGAACAACACACAAACTGGGTTACTCACACACACACACATCCTGGAAATCATTGACTTCCCTTTGCACTTTTTTGACAATTGAAACAAAACATGTTCCAAGTATCAAAACATGCACGTTCCAATCAAATGGGGCAACACGGACATACATGAATAGGCAATTATAGACAATGTAACAAAGCTACAATAATTCCAGATCAGTTGTCACTGTCAGTCATTGCCAGCATGAGCCCCATAGGCAGCCTGTTGGACTTGTTGATGAACTGTTGTTAGCAAGAGCAGGAAAAGACAGAACTTGAGGGTGGGATGAGTACAGACACAGACGCACAGCTATCCCCAACCAAAAGAAACAAACACACAGAGGACATGCACACACTTACCATCTCCTCCACTGAGGGAACAGGCTTAAGGTGAGAAGAACAGAGAAGGGGTCAGAGGTTAGAAAATCACAGCCAAGCAGTGGGGAAGAATGCGACCATTTACCACTTTACAGGCCCACTGGAACCTTAGCAGGTATACCATAAATGTGTTTAGCAGTCCGAAGATTCAGGTACAGTAACGCATCAACAACGGTAAAAAAAATAAAAAAGGTCTTTGTATTTCTTCCCAAGAATGTCCAAGACGCATACAGGTAGTTTTATTATCGGACGGAATAGCGACATAAGAAACCACAGTAGGACGTACGTAGTAGAAACTAGAGCGAGAGTCGTGTGGGTGTAAGGGTGTGTGGTCGGTGCCCTACCATCCTGTCTTTGATGGAGTCCGAGTCCACGGTCTGCCCAGCCTTGGCGTGAAGCTGCAGCTGCATGGCATGGAGCTGGAGGAGCTGGTCGTGAACCTCCCTCTCCACCACCACCCTCTCTGCCTGCACGTCAGTCAGCTCCGATCGCAGGCCAACCAGCTGAGCCTGGAGGAGAGAGGGAGAGAGTCAGACAGACAGAGTTACATAATTGTACGCTTCTTCAGACTTCCTAGATTCTTAGGAACCCTCATCATCATGTATGTTTAGTCAAGTCAAGTGTACCAGGCCCAAATCATTATCCCAGCACGGATCAAATTCCATTTTTGATTTTTCCCGTTTTACATTTCCACTCTGTTCTCCATCAGATTTTACAATGCTATTTTTCTTAGAAAGCAGGCTCCTTGTTATTCAAGCCTGAAGGAATTGTGCCAAAATGAATTGGCCTACAGATCTTGCGCTGAAGGTTGTCTATTGTACACAACAAAACCCTGGGAAAAAAATAGATATATTTGTGCTCGTCTCTGGAGCTTATTCAGCTTGGCAACACGGGAAGCAGAGTGGAGTGCAGAGAACAATTCATCTATTTATTTATGGCATTGAAATGGGGCCACCTGCATGTCACAGCTGTAGGAATGAATTGATCCACAGTATGCTTTGAATAAGGTTAGGATTCACTCCACCTATGATGATGAAAGAGGAGTGTGATTATATCATGTGAATCTACCTGAATACTAAACTACCCGTCTCCTAAATGATTTATCAATCATCATCCTCAGACAGAGACTCATCTATCATTGCAGTAATCAGGCAGGCCTTCATTATAATAGAGACCCAGTCTAAATCAAACAGGCCTAGAATATTCTACAGTACAACCCACCATTTAAGACAGTTTAGCCTGTATTTACTCCTCAAATGTAGGGTAGTAGGGGGAAAAAAAGTTTAAATAATTCAGGACATTAGGAGTGTGTGTGTCTGTTTGCTGACCACTTTTGCCTATTCAGACTGAGACAGCCCACATGTCTGGACACACAGGTGGCAGTATGCTACATCAGGAGAAACATTAGCCTACACAGTGCAGCTGCTGGCATCGCACGCCAAACCAACAAAATACAAAGACACATACAGACACACGCATGCAAGCAGACAAATGCACACACACACACACACACGTCAAAAAGGGGCAGGACTTCCTGATTTGACACAGAGTGTTGGGCAAGTGTGGAATGTGTGTCTCGTGGTTGGAGTCTCTATATCCTTGCTCCTAAACACTGTGCTCTCTAAGCATGAAGGAAGGAAAAAACAGGCGTCCGTCCGGCTGACCTCTTCCTGATAAACAATACCCGAGTAACAGTCCGGAGACGAGACTGAGGAAGTCTTAATAGCTGAGCAATCACTTTTTTATGTTTGGTAATCAATAACAGTCTAGTAGGGCAGGCCTAAATAGGGCTGTTGCGGTGACCGTATTACCGCCGCATCGGCAGTCACGAGTCATGAGGGCAGTCAAATTCCAAGTGACCGTATAGTCACGGTGATTAGGCTTCTCCAAGCTCTGATGCTGCTGGTCATTAGTAGCCTACCAAACTTGCTAACTGCCTGGTACTCAGCACTCTATTGTCCCTCTAATCACTGACGACAATGCAAATGTGTTTGAAAATCTAATCAAACACTTCATGAGAACCCTTGAGCTCATGCTGCGCAACATTTCCATAGGCTATGCAATTGCGTGAGCAAACAGAGTGATGGTCTTTACTAAAAAGAGGAGAATCGCACCAGCTTTCTATATTTATTTCTCAACTTCCCTAATATTAAGCACTTTGCTTATATTTACAACAGGAGTATAGCCTACCTGCCTGGCATGAAAATAAACCACGGATAAAAGTGTCTTCCATTCGCTATTTAAGTGCATAGATGACATGTATTTTTCCCGATGCCCCTGTTTTGATACAGGTGCATGATAATGCTCCATTCTAAAACAAAACAAAATGCATACATACAGTACCAGTCAAAAGTTGACAACTACTCATTCCAGGGTTTTTCTTTATTATTTTCTATATTGTAGAATAATAGGGAAGACATCAAAACTATGAAATAACACATATGGAATCATGTAGTAAACAAATATTTATTTCTCGCACAGAATAGGTTGACTTTTGTACTATGGGGGATAGTAGATTGACATAGGCTAGTGCTTTTGCTGTCCATTATGCCTACTCATCTTGTTGGCTGAAGAAAAGTAAATGTGGACGTTCTTCCAATATCTTCAATATGCACCTCGGAATTTGATCCGATGTGTCTGTCTTCACTTGTAGCCTGTGAGAAAGACCCAATCACGTGATGGAGCACGCAGCACTCAGGGAGAAGGGCACAATGGGCACTGGCCGCACAAGGCATGGATTTTTTAGGGCCTTTGATGTATATTTAGCATGGGCTTCTGACTTACCCTTCCTGCTATAAACCCGATACCTGACATGGGGACAACCACCATCTAATATGACCATTGTATCAACCTACCATTAGCTCATAAAACTACTGTAGGCCGGTAGAAAACATGTAGGCCTAGGTAAGGATGTAACAATGCAGATCTAACCTATTTTCTCTAAATATATCTTAGAATCATTTTAAATGGTCACACACTCTGCCAATGGACAGAAAACTGAGGCACTTCGCAAATTGCATGATAGCGGATTTTCCACAAATGTTGTTTACTTTAGCCACGTCAAATAGCCTAATAGGCAATGACGTTCTGGTGTTGTTGGGGGCCTCAGCAATATATTGAGCTGAAGCTGAAGGCTGAAATGCAGTATTGATTTACATGCAGTAATAAGAGCTCTATGGTAGTCAGGAATTGCTGGGAAAGTCTTGTTGACAGAGTCAACTACACTCCTGATCAAACATTCATTAATGTGAGCATGGTGAGGTCATACGTGAAGTAAGGGATAGCATGATCCTTCATTTTGTTTCTCTCATCAATAGATTTGTCAACGTGGAGGGGCACTCAAATCGTGTGTGTGTGATGCCTGATTAGCTATGTCAATTAGCTATTTCAATTGACAGTCAGCTGGATGGGCAGAGACGCACTGTCATGGAAAGTGACATTCTGACAGCTATTTAATAATTCATACATAACCAGCATACCCTTACATACCAGATGATCATACACATACTTTTTAACATTGATACAAGAAAAGCTTGTGCTCACCTCGACTTTGTGATTAAGTTGAAAAATCGTCTGGGCTTTGTGGCAAAGCTGAGCAAAACAGGAGCTGAGACTTGTCATCTTTTGACGACCCTCGTAGGTGATGTCAGCTTGATCTGGATCGATTTCTCCCAGTAGTAAATCGACGTCAACAAACGCCTTGTCAAACTCCTTCTCCAGAACCTCAAGCCACCGAAACATGGACATCCCCGTGCCTGGACTGACCAGGGCAGTGCCCTGGGCTGACGGAGAGACACCGGCCGAGGCAGACATTTCAACAGTGCAGGCTAAAGGCTTTAGCTAAATCTAGCTGGCTAACCTAGCCGCTTCTTTTCACAAATAAAAACAGCGCTTTGCCTTTGTACGTTTACTGAATCGTAATACTTGAGTTACATCGTACTCTAAATGCCCAAATCATACGAAACAGTTACGTTTCAGAAAAGACTAGCTAAATTGAATGAACTTCGTTCTTTCCCAACCCCTAATCATATCAGGAAATCCGAAATCGGATATGGATCATAGCAATCAGAGATAAAACAGGAAGCGAGACATCTCACTCGCTCCTTTTTTCTGGTTCATATACAAATCAATGAACTAAGCGGACCAGACCCAGCTGCTAATGCATTGGTGCCTATGGGAGAAACACCCCTTAAGCAGACCGGAACTGTGACCATTTTTTTCAATTGTAAACGGCCTGAGTGGGACATCTTTATTTATCCGCCACATTTTAAAGCTATGAATCGACTACACAGTCTGCCACACAGCAGAGAAAAATATATCGATAGCAGAGATAGTCGATCCCTGTTGAACTTTGGGACAGTTTACAGCGAAGAGGCGAAGCGGAGTAAAAGCAGAGTTGGAATTCCAGTGTTGGTAGAAGAAAACGTCACAGCTGTATCAAGTACAGAAAAGACAAATGCAGCGGTTCATAGATGTGAGCACCTGTGTTATGAGAGTAAGAAGAGACGTATTGAAAAGTTAAAGAAGCATGGATATGTCTTAAAGAGAAAGGGGGAGTCAGGAGAAGCTATGGATGAGTTCTCTACCCTTACAAAAACTATTACAGCTTTGAAAGTGCAGTAATTGCAGTTGACTGTGGTATTTTGGACACAGTAATTGCAGAATAACTGCAGTGTACTGCACTCGTATTGTCGTTACACTGCAAAATTACTGCATAAAAGTATTTTGGGTGCAGTATTTGCAGCATACTGTTGTGCACTGGAGTTATACTGCACTCTGACTGCAATCTTTTTTCGTAAGGGCATGTTTGAGATGACAAGGGTGTTTGAGATGACAAGGGTGTTGGAGGGCTGCAGGCGGACTGCTCCTCGAGGGTGTGTTATGTGATATTTAAGCACGCACCGGACAGTGTGTTGGAAGCTGTGTTAGGGTTGTTTAATATGCTGTGGATGACTGGGGTGGTACCTGCTGGGTGGAAATGTGCTGTGGTGTTGCCGTTTGTAAAACTAGGTAAAGATGCTGCTAGGGCGTGCAGTTTTCGGCCGATCGCGCAGATGGATACATGTGTGACTTGACAGAAAAGATGATAGTGAGTAGGATGATGTACTGTATCTCTGGGAAGTTAAGGATTTGATGAGCATAGCACAGAGTTGGTTCAGGAGAGGGAGGTCTGCCATGGATGCCCTGATGACAGTTAGCACAGAGATAGCCAAGGCCCTGACAATAAAAGAGGTGATGAGTGTTGTGTATTTTGTCATTGAGAAAGCTTTCAATACCATGTGGAGGGAAGGGTTGTTGATCAAGTTCGATTGAGTCATATGGGTGAAGGTGGGGTCAGAATTGTCAGTGTGGTTTTAAGTGGGCAATGTTTCTTCTCAGGGAAGTGTAGTTAGTCCGGTGTTGTTAACCCTGATGATAGATTACATATTTAAAATATGTAACGTTTTGGGCGATCTGTCCAAATTAACATAGAAATGTGAGTTATAGATCTGTCAGTCTCATAGAAAGCAAGTCTAAAATGCAGTAGATCTGTTCCATGTGTACGATTTCTATGCTGCCTGTTTGTAAGTTTCATTTTTGCATATTTTACCTTCACTTTTATACACCAGCTTCAAACAGCTGAAAATACAATATTTTTGGTTATGGAAAATATATATTCACAGTGGTTTAGATGGTAAAATTATTATTTACATTGACTGCTTTTTTGTCACAAACTGAAATTAGGCTGACTATTCGAATTTTGGCAACCAGGAAATGGCAGTGATTTCTCTGCAAATTGCATCTTTAAGGAGGTGGGACAGGGAGTGGGCGTGGCTTTGTATGCCGATGAGTATGAAAGAGAGGTGGGAATGTCAAATGTGTGATGAGGAAGATGCAAGAAGCTGAGAGAGTTGTGGAAGATTGGTCTCTAACATGGGGGTTTAGGATGTCTCTGGCCAAGTCCTGCTTGATGGTGTATTCTAGGAGGAAGGTTAAATATTTTAGGCTGCAAATACAGCGGGGAGAACAAGAATTTGATACACTGCCGATCTTGCAGGTTTTCCTACTTACAAAGCATGTAGATGTCTGTAATTTTTATCATAGGTACATTTCAACTGTGAGAGATGGAATCTAAAACAAAAATACAAAAATCACATTGTATGATTTTTAAGTAATTAATTTGCATTTTATAATGCATGACATAAGTATTTGATCACCTACCAACCAGTAAGAATTCCGGCTCTCACATACCTATTCGTTTTTCTTTAAGAAGCCCTCCTGTTCTCCACTCATTACCTATATTAACTGCACCTGTTTGAACTCGTTACCTGTATAAAAGACACCTGTCCACACACTCAATCAAACAGACTCCAACCTCTCCACAATGGCCAAGACCAGAGAGCTGTGTAAGGACATCAGGGATAAAATTGTAGACCTGCACAAAGCTGGGATGGGCTACAGGACAATAGGCAAGCAGCTTGGTGAGAAGGCAACAACTGTTGGCGCAATTATTAGAAAATGGAAGAAGTTCAAGATGACGGTCAATCATCCTCCGTCTGGGGCTCCGTGCAAGATCTCACCTCGTGGGGCATCAATGATCATGAAGAAGGTGAGGGATCATCCCAGAACTACACGGCAGGATCTGGTCAATGACCTGAAGAGAGCTGGGACCACAGTCTCAAAGAAAACCATTAGTAACACACTACGCCGTCATGGATTAAAATCCTGCAGCGCACGCAAGGTCCCCCTGCTCAAGCCAGCGCATGTCCAGGCCTGTCTGAAGTTTGCCAATGACCATCTGGATGATCCAGAGGAGGAATGGGAGAAGGTCATGTGGTCTGATGAGACAAAAATAGAGCTTTTTGGTCTAAACTCCACTCGCAGTGTTTGGAGGAAGGATGAGTACAACCCCAAGAACACCATCCCAACCGTGAAGCATGGAGGTGGAAACATCATTCTTTGGGGATGCTTTTCTGCAAAGGGGACAGGACGACTGCACCTTATTGAGGGGAGGATGGATGTGGCCATGTATCGCGAGATCTTGCTCAACAACCTCCTTCCCTCAGTAAGAGCATTGAAGATGGGTCGTGGCTGGGTCTTCCAGAATGACAACCACCCGAAACACACAGCCAGGGCAACTAAGGAGTGGCTCCGTAAGAAGCATCTCAATGTCCTGGAGTGGCCTAGCCAGTCTCCAGACCTGAACCCAATAGAAAATCTTTGGAGGGAGCTGAAAGTCCGTATTGCCCAGCGACAGCACCGAAACCTGAAGGATCTGGAGAAGGTCTGTATGAAGGAGTGGGCCAAAATCCCTGCTGCAGTGTGTGCAAACCTGGTCAAGAACTACAGGAAACGTATGATCTCTGTAATTGCAAACAAAGGTTTCTGTACCAAATATTAAGTTCTGCTTTTATGATGTATCAAATACTTATGTCATGCAATAAAATACAAATGAATTACTTAAAAATCATACAATGTGATTTTTGTATTTTTGTTTTAGATTCCATCTCTCACAGTTGAAGTGTACCTATGATAAGAATTACAGACCTCTACATGCTTTGTAAGTAGGAAACACTGCCGATTTTTCAGGTTATCAAATACTTGTTCTCCCCATTCTATATGGTGTCTGAGTTTAAGTATTTAGGTATGGGGTTTAATGAGAGGCTTACATGGAAGGGACATGTTGAGTATATTGAAATTTAGTGTAGGAAGGTGCTGAACCTCACAAAAGCAGTAGCAGGGTATGATTTGGGGTTGGATACACCAACACTGTTGTATATGTATCAGGCATTGATCAGGTCATCTTTGGATTATGGGTGCTTTGTATATGGATTGGCAGCCAAAACAGTACTACGGCGCCTGGATAGGATACCGTCAACGGTCCTTAGACTGTGAGTGGGTGCAGGACAAGGAGTAAGGCAGGACAAACTTGCATTAGCCTACTGAGTGAGTTTGAAAGGGAGATCAGAAGGACATCTTATTGGTAGAATATGGACTGGGGGAGAGAGAGATAGGGCTGGCAATTGCATTGGGGAATGTTCCTCCATGGATGTTTCTGAAACCAAGTGTAGATGTGGACATGATTGTTGGCAGGAGAGAATGGGGCGAGGACGTGGTGTCTAGTGCTTTTTCACTTTCTTTTTGCAGGTTTTCCTACTTACAAAGCATGTAGAGGTCTGTAATTTTTATCATAGGTACACTTCAACAGTGAGAGACGGAATCTAAAAATCCAGAAAATCACATGGTATGATTTGTAAGTAATTAATTTGGTGGAGAGTGGACAACCCTGTCTGGATCCGGTCCAAGGGAAAATAATCAGAGGACAAGTTATTAGTCCGTACCGAAGCCATGGGAGAGAAATAAATCATCTTTACCCACGCAATGAATTTGGGACCAAAGCCAAATCTATGAAGGGCGGCTGTTAGGTAGTCCCACTCAAAGCGGTCAACAGCTTTTTCCGCATTGAGCGAGACCAGCACCTCCGGGTTCCCAGACGCTGGGGCATACAGGATATTCATAAGGCATCTAATATTGAAAAACAAATGCCTATTTCTCATAAAGCCAGTCTGGTCACAGTGTATTACTTGGTGCAGCGAGCCCTCCATACGGATAGCTTAGAGCTTGGCTCGGATTTTGTAATCACAATTTAAAAGCGAGATTGGGAGATAAGATCCACATTCCAGGAGGTCCTTGCTTTCCTTTAATAGTAATGAAATTGAAGCCTGATAAAGACTAGGCGGTAGCTGTGATGTATCAAGGCACTCTGCAAATAATCGAGACAGGAATGGGTAAAGCAGACCGGAAAACGTTCGGTCCTCTAAAATTAGTTTGGAAAACTGTCCAAACCCGGTGATTTACCACTTTTCATTGCGGACACTACAGTTGCAATATCCTCAAGTGTAAATTGTTCTTCTAAACCACATATGTCAGAGTCAAGGCCCGCGGGCCACATCCGGCCCGCAAGAAGGTTTTTTACGGCCCCTGGGATGATCTTGATTTATTATTAGAACCGGCCCGCAGCAAGCCGGCAGCCCGCAGATCTTTTACACGCACCAATACTACATTTCCCACAATGCAAAGGTGACGCACCGAGCAGTAGGCTGCTTCATTTCAATATTTATTGGCACAGCAGTCGTCAGCATCACAGTAAAATTAACTTTCAGATACCCATCAAAAATGGCAAAACGGAAGGTGGATACTGAGAACCGGGGGTTTCAAACAAGGTGGGAGTCGGAGTATATGTTCACGAAGGTAGCTGGAAAACCTGTGTGTCTTCTGTGTGGAGAAAGTGTGGCGGTACTGAAAGAGTATAATCTGAGACGACATTATGAAACGAAACACGCGGACAAAAACAAGAATATGGACATGGAACAAAGGCTACAAAAGGCAGAGGAATTAAAACGAGGCCTCAAATCTCGACAGGCTCTGTTCAAAAAAGCCAAATCACAAGGCCAGGCTGCTGTCAAGGCCAGTTTTATTTTGGCAGAAGAGATCGCTAAATCAGCCCGGCCATTTACGGAGGGGGATTTCATCAAAAACTGCATGATTAAAGTTTGTGACGAAGTTTGCCCAGAAAAAAGGCAACTCTTTTTAAATGTGAGTCTGAGCAGAAACACCATTGCCGAGAGAGTAGACCAGTTGTCCATCAATCTAAAAGAGCAGCTTGTGAAAAAGGGAAAAGATTTTATTGCATATTCCTTGGCTGTGGATGAGAGCACCGACATTTCTGACATTGCCCAGTTGTCAATTTTCATCCGCGGAGTGGACTCCAACCTAAGCGTGACAGAGGAGTTTTTGGCTTTACGTCCTATGCATGGCACAACTACGGGGCATGATTTGTATGAAGAGGTGTCAAGATGTGTAAATGAGATGGAGCTGCCTTGGGAAAAACTCGTGGGTTTGACAACCGACGGAGCACCTGCGATGTGTGGACACAGGAGCGGACTGGTGGCGAAGATACGGGAAAAGATGCAAGAGGAAAACGCGACAGGTGAGCTGACAGCTTATCATTGTATCATACACCAGGAAGCGTTGTGCGGTAAAGCCTTGAAAATGGAGCATGTAATGAGCATCATCACGCGCACAGTTAACTTTATCAGAGCCAAAGGTTTGAATCACCGCCAGTTCAAGGCATTTCTGACGGAGTTAGAAACGGAGCATGGTGATTTGCCTTATCACACAGAGGTGCGATGGCTAAGCCAGGGAAAGGTGCTTCAAAGATGTTTCGAGCTTCGTGAGGAGATTTGTCTGTTCTTGGACAGCAAAGGGAAAGACACAACACAACTCCGAGACGAAATGTTTCTGTGTGAAATGGCTTTTCTGTGTGACATTACGAGTCATCTGAATGCAATAAACTTGCAGCTGCAGGGTCGGGATCGTGTCATCTCTGATATGTACAGTACAGTGAAGGCATTTAAAACCAAACTGACTCTGTGGGAGACGCAGATGCGGAAAGAAAATTTGAGCCACTTTCCCAGCTGCCAGACCATGAAAGAGAAGCTCTCTACCAGTGCGTTCCCGAGCACACAGTTGGCTGATAAAATAGGTATGCTTGCCGCTGACTTTCGACGCCGATTTGCTGACTTTGAAGCACAAAAAAGCAGGTTGGAACTGCTCGGTAACCCATTTGCTGTTGACGTGGAAAGCTCACCACCAAACCTCCAAATGGAGTTGATTGACCTCCAATGCAATGATGCACTGAGGGCAAAATATGCGGCAGTGGGTGCTGCGGAGTTCGCCCGTTTCCTCCCCGGCACAATGCCCCAGCTGCGCATCCAGGCTGCTCAAACGTTGTCTATGTTTGGCAGCACATACCTGTGTGAACAACTGTTTTCTTTGATGAACCTGAACAAAACATCACACAGAAGTCGACTTACTGCTGAACACCTCCACTCAATTCTGAGGATTTCTTCAGCTCAGAGCCTTACCCCGAACATTGATGAACTTGTGGAAAAGATGGGACACCACCAAGTATCACCCTCAACCTCAAACAAGTGAACATTACTGTGCAATCACATATTTAGAGTTTTTACTCAGTTCAAGTTTAAAAGTTAAAATTTAATATTTGTTTTCACTGCATGTTACTTCTCCTTAAACAAAGTGTTGTTTTTGATTAATAGATTTTTGCACTTTATTTTTTTGTATTTCAATCCAATTATATTTTAAAAATATTTCAGTTGAGTGGATGATAGAAAATTGCTATTATTGTTTTTTCTTTGAAGTAAATTTAGCCCACTTTTGCTAAAATAGAAAATATAGTCTACTGATGGTGCCTTGAATACCGGTTTCTTTCATTTAATGTTCATGTTATGGGGATATTTATATAAAGGAAATTTGTCTTTTGTGTCTGTTGAAAATTAAAGATTACTGACAGAGCCATAAGAAAATATTGCTTTATTTATCTGATCATATTGTAATATATTTGTTAGGTTTTCAGTAGGTTCAATTAGGTTCACTAGACTATATGCGTCATTTAAAAATTTTTCAATGAACATTCGAACAGTCCGGCCCTCGTCTTGTAGCTGATTTTTTTATTTGGCCCTCCGTCCATTTGACTTTGACACCCCTGTTCTAAACCGTCATGAAAGTCTGTATCAATTGAAAGCCTATTCAGACCGTCGAAGAACGAATCAATCAACAAAGGGTCTTGCGGAGATTCAGAGTTGTACAGCGCAGAGTAATTTTTAAAAAACGGATCATTGATCTCTTTATGTATAACTGTGGTAGCACCAGACAGGGTCCTGTTTTGTGGGATTAAATGTGAGGCCTCTGATTCACGGATCTGATGTGAAAGGAGTTTACTGGCCTTGTTGCCTTGCTCACACACTCTGGACCAAGCTTGTAAGAGTAATTGTTCAGCTTGTCTGGTAGAGAGTACGTCAATATCAGATTGGAGTCACTTTATATAGACCAGAGGAAGGATCTGTAGCATACAGTGCATTCGGAAAGTATTCAGACCCCTTTACTTTTTCCACATTTTGTTACGTTACAGGCCTAATTCTAAAATGGATTCAATAAAACAAGTTCCTCATCAATCTACACACAAAAGCACATAATGACTAAGTGAAAGCAGGTTTAGAAATGTTTGCAAATGTATTAAAAATAAATAAACAGAATTACCTTATTTACATACACTACCGTTCAAAGGTTTGGTGTCACTTAGAAATGTCCTTGTTTTCCATGAAAACATACATTAAATGAGTTGCAAAATGAATATGAAATATAGTTAAGATGTTGACAAGGTTATAAATAATCATTTTTAATTGAAATAATAATTGTGTCCTTCAAACTTTGCTTTTGTCAAATGATCCTCCATTTGCAGCATTTACAGCCTTGCAGACCTTTGGCATTCTAGTTGTCAATTTGTTTGAGGTTTTCTGAAGAGATTTCACCCCATGCTTCCTAAAGCACCTCCCACAAACTGGATTGGCTTGATGCTCCCACAACAGCTCAATAGGGTTGATATTCGCGGACGGTGCTGGCCACTCCATTATAGACAGAATACCAGCTGACCGCTTCTTCCCTAAATAGTTATTGCATAGTTTGGGTCATTGTCCTGACAGATGGCATCAAGCACTCATCCAGCATCTTTTCATTTTTTATGCGTCTTACGAATGTTCTTCTTTGTGATCCGAACACTTCAAACTTAGATTTGTCTGTCAATAACACTTTTTTCCAATCTTCCTCTGTCCAGTGTCTGTGTTCTTTTGCCCATATGAATCTTTTCTTTTTATTGGCCAGTGTGAGATATGGCTTTTTCTTTGCAACTCCACCTAGAAGGCCAGCATCCCGGAGTCGCCTCTTCACTGTTGACGTTGAGACTGGTGTTTTGTGGGTACTATTTAATGAAGCTGACAGTTGAGACATCTGTTTCTCAAACTAGACACTCTAATGTACTTGTCCTCTTGCTCAGTTGTGCACCAGGGCCTCCCAGTCCCCTTTCTATTCTGGTTAGAGCCAGTTTGCGCCGTTCTGCGAAGGCAGCGTTGTACGAGATCTTCAGTTTCTTGGCAATTTTTTGCATGGAATAGCCTTCATTTCTCAGAACAAGAATAGACTGACGAGTTTCAGTAGAAAGTTCTTTGTTTCTGGCCATTTTGAGCCTGTAATCAAACCCACAAATGCTGATGCTCCAGATACTCAACTAGTCTAAAGAAGGACAGTTTTATTGCTTCTTTAATCAGGACAACAGTTTTCAGCTGTGCTAACATAATTCCAAAGGGTTTTCTAATGATCAATTATCCTTTTAAAATGATAAACTTGGATTAGCTAACACAACGTGCCATTGGAACACAGGAGTGATGGTTGCTGATAATGTGCCTCTGTACGCCTGATGTAAATATTCCATTAAAAATCAACCGTTTCCAGCTACAATAGTAATTTACAACATTAACAATGTCTACACTGTCTTTCTGATCAATTTGATGTTATTTTAATGGAAAAAAATGTGCGTTTCTTTCAAAAACAAGGACATTTTTAAGTGACCCCAAACTTTTGAACGGTAGTTTATTTAAAAAAAGTGTTAACAACCAACATTTTTTAATAAACCAGGTTGTCACCAAAATACTTGTAATATAATAGTAGCCTTACGTTTATTTTATTTTATTAATGCTAATGCTGTTTTCTGTGCTTTGTTTCACTTTATATTTTGGGATAATGGTGCTATGTCAGATTTTATGAGGGTTGCCAGATTGGAATAAAAAGTTGTATTTGTCTGTTTTTTGTGGTATCGATGAAGGTATTTGATTGGGGAATGGGGATACATTTTCATGATGGGAAAGTAATTCATCAATAAATGTTGGGAAATAGAAGATCTGTTTGGTTTCATTTCCCCCGGTGCAACTGAATGGTATTTGCAACTATCACAAGTCTGGAATATGATCAGTTAAGCCATATCAATCCAGTTAAACAGGCTATGTAAAAAATAATGAAGTATGTTGGCTTCCACCTACAGTATGGCACTTCCAAAGCTGTTTCATGATGATTATTATGTTGTGTCAATCATGTTATATACTTAGGCTATTGTAACAACTAACAAGGCATATGCCAGCATTGTTGACCCACTGCCTCTGCCCATAGGCCTACTAGGTTTTCACGGCAACGGCCATTAGAGTTTACTTTGCCACGTATGAGCCCTGGTTAGAGTCCCTGTTGCAGCATTCACTTTCTTCTGCTACATTGGTGGCAGCATTGGGATCTCGTCCAGCCCAAGTCTAGTTCTGTGATCTAGTGGTGGGAAGCATTCTGTTTTTCAACATTGTGTTGGGTGTAATTACATGGATATATCTAGTGAACAATGGATAAGCAACAATGGGTGTAATGGTTAGAAGTTGTCACTACAGGTGTGATCAAGCCTTACATCAAAGTTGCCTGAAGGTGAATGGAAAATGCTATGCTCTGACCAGTTATTCCGAAGAAAATCCTCTGTGACTGTCTAATTTACACAAGTTAACTTACCAATGTGGACCCAAAGCAAACACATTCTACACATTTACAAACTACCTGTTTAAAGTGTTATTATAACCATGGTGTTATTTTGTTACAGAAGCTTAAATATCTAATAACCTGACAATGATCCACATCATATGAGTAGACAAATAATGTAAGTGTTATGCAGCAAAACACAACTATCCCTTTTTTTAGGATGCAAACCAGTAATATGAATCACTGTTGAACCAACCTGTTCTGATCTAATGAGATGGATGTAGGATTTTCCACGGCCTCGAAACGAGGCCTTTCCCAGTCAGGAAGGACGAAGCTAGACCCCTCTTGGTTCTCATTGGCGAAGACTGTACTCACGTTGGGGGTTATATGTTGGACTGTCCTATACAACTTTTCCCAACATCTTATACCCAATAAGTTGTAAATAAACCCTTTTTAAGGGTACAGGTTAGGTCATTTGTACATGTACAGTTGAAGTCGGAAGTTTACATATACCTTTGCCAAATACATTTAAACTCAGTTTTTCACAATTCCTGACATTTAATCCAAGTAACAATTCCCTTTAAGTCAGTTAGGATCACCACTTTATTTAAGAATGTGAAATGTCAGAATAATAGAGATAATTATTTATTTCAGCTTTTATTTCTTTCATCACATTCCCAGTGGGTCAGAAGTTTACATACACTCAATCAGTATTTGGTAGCATTGCCTTTAAATTGTTTGACTTGGGTCAAACGTTTCGGGTAGCCTTCCACAAGCTTCCCACAATAAGATGAGGGAATTTTGGTCCATTCCTCCTGACAGAGCTAGTGTAACTGAATCAGGTTTGTAGGCCTCCTTGCTCGCACAAGCTTTTTCATTTCTGCCCACAAATCTTCTATAGGATTGAGGTCAGGGCTTTGTGATGGCCACTCCAATACCTCGACTTTGTCCTTAAGCCATTTTGCCACAACTTTGGAAATATGCTTGGGGTCATTGTCCATTTGCGACCAAGTTTTAACTTCCTGACTGATGTCTTGAGATGTTGCTTCAATATACCCACATAATGTTCCTTCCACATGATGCCATCTATTTTGTGAAGTGCACCAGTCCCTCCTGAGCAAAGCACCCCCACAACATGATGCTGCCACCCACGAACTTCATGGTTGGGATGGTGTTTTTTGGCTTGCAAGCCTCCCCCTTTTTCCTCCAAACATAGTGATGGTCATTATGGCCAAACAGTTCTATTTTTGTTTCATCACACCAGAGGACATTTCTCCAAAAAGTATGATCTTTGTCCCCATGTGCAGTTGCAAACCGTAGTCTGTTTTTTTTATGCCGGTTTTGGAGCAGTGGCTTCTTCCTTGCTGGGCGGCCTTTCAGGTTATGTCGATATAGGACTCGTTTTACTGTGGGTATAGATACCTTTGTACCTGTTTCTTCCAGCATCTTCACAAGGTCATTTTCTGTTGTTCTGAGATTGATTTGCACTTTTCGCACCAAAGTATGTTCATCTCTAGGAGACAGAACGCGTCTTTTTCCTGAGCCGTATGACGGTTGCGTAGTCCCATGGTGTTTATAATTGCATACTATTGTTTGTACAGATGAACACGGTACCTTCAGGCATTTGGAAATTGCTCCCAAGGATGAACCAGACTTGTGGTCTACTTTTTTTCTGAGGTCTTGGCTGATTTCTTTTGATTTTCCCATGATGTCAAGCAAAGAGGCACTGAGTTTGAAGGTAGGCCTTGAAATTCTTCAACAGGTACACCTCCAATTGACTCAAATGATGTCAATTAGCCTATCAGAAGCTTCTAAAGCCATGACATCATTTTCTGGAATTTTCCAATCTGTTTAAAGGCACGGTCAACTTAGTGTATGTAAACTTCTGACCCACTGGAATTGTGATACAGTGAATTATAAGTGAAAAAATCTGTCTGGAAACAATTGTTGGAAAATGTACTTGTGTCATGCACAAAGTAGATGTCCTAAGCGACTTGCCAAAAATATAGTTTTTGAACAAGAAATTTGTGGAGTGGTTGAAAAACGAGTTTTAATGACTCCAACCTAAGTGTATGTAAACTTCCGACTTCAACTGTATACTACCACGGGTGAAACCATCTCTTTGTCTAATGCAGCTGTATTGACTGTCTGGGAAGAAAAAACTTGGTTTTAGCTTTCCCAGTGTCCATTGAGTTCTTCCTCTAATAATATAACCTAACATAAGGAAGTTACTTTTAGCTGTGTAGCCTATTTAAAAAAACATTAAACTACTGTATTAACAGCTACTGCAATATACATTAGTAAATAGGTATAAGTAGAAGACATAGACAGACTTGCACTTCTAGGGTACTAAACCTGCACATTAGGTTGTATGTGATTTGGTAGACAACACTGGGGAGTTTTTGCCGTTTGATGAGTTCATTGGTAAATGTCAGGTTAATATTACTCAGAGAGAATATTTGAAGGTTTGCAAAGCAATTCCACTTCCTTTACTAGGACTCATTAAGAACACTTTGTTATATTATGAGGTTGTTCTCTCTTTTCAAAGTTAACAAATTAATGACTTGAATCTTTTGGATAAAAAATGCTACAATAAGTGGATACAATTGGAATTGAATGAAGTCATTTTTGGTGATTATAATTCAATATATTGCTATGGAAGTGACCAACCCATGCTATGGTCAAAAGCGACTGACTACCTTTTACATTACTTGTCCAGTTATCCCAAAAGTTAAAGAAACTTATTTTAAAATATTTTCTTCCATCTACCATGTTAATGATTTATTGCACAAAAGATAACATTTTGACAAAATGCCTTGTGTTTTTTGTTCTGCTTATTCAGAATCTATACATCATTTATTTTTTTCATGCCGCCATTCTAGTAAACTATGGATTGAAATTCATGAATGGTTTGTATAAAATCTCCAGAATTACCTATGTTTATTTTTGATGATGTTAAATGGCATTATAAGCTTATCCTTGTAATTCCAATCAGAACTATTTTATTAAGATTATTATTCTCTTGGCCAAATATTATATTCACAAATCTAAACGGGGTGGAAAAATTCCTTATTTTGTAGTTTTTGTCATTGAACTGTTACAATTTCATAAATCCCTCAAACTTGTGAAACTCAAAAAGTTGGAAAATTATTATTATCATGTCTTTGAATGTCTGTTAATGTCTCGTTGCCTTGTCACATATGAATTATGAAATCTTTTTTTTTTTTTTGGGGGGGGGGGGGTCGTTTGGTGTTCTATTATTTCATTTTTTCCAATTATATTCACAGGAATGTCCCTGTATTGATGTGTGATATTGTTATTATTGTTCCAATAAACGTTTAAAAAAATTATAATAATCTAGTTTGCTATAGAAAGTCCAACCCTAGATCTCGCGTGATTTCATGTTTGCTGAATCGTCCAATCACTGAGCTCGACTGAGTAACGTGTATCTCCGAGTTCAGAGGGTAATGGTTGGATGAAGATGGCTGTCGGCAAACGGAGGTGTTGGCAGTAAGCGAAATGGCTCACAGAACTAGACTCGTGTTTAGCCATCATTACTACACTTGAAATGCAGAGCTATATGCATTTCTGATAATTATTATATTTTGACATTTTTGTCGAGGAGGGCTGCATAATGGTGCACGTGTACGAGTTCATGTGGCGGGTTTTGCATGTCCTTCTCCACATTCATAGAACGTTTATCACTTTGTTCCGAATCCGTCTTCGCAATTGGAATGGGCAGC
Source organism: Oncorhynchus clarkii lewisi (assembly GCF_045791955.1). Lineage (NCBI taxonomy): Eukaryota > Metazoa > Chordata > Actinopteri > Salmoniformes > Salmonidae > Oncorhynchus > Oncorhynchus clarkii. The sequence goes on along the minus strand of NC_092150.1, from coordinate 65,057,555 downwards.
TATGGTCACGAGCCGTAGCGGCGCTTTTTGTGCCGATAGCTCTCTCGTTTCCCAAACAGAAAAAGCTCGTTCCTGCACCCGGTAAACGCGTTGGTCGTCGGTATCGCTGGGGGGCGGATGGGAAATCCCTGGAGAAGCTGCCTGACCATATCGGCTTGTTGATAGCGGAAGAAGAGCCGAGATACACAGACATTGCCAACATTGTCGTGTGGTGCATGGCAGTCGGCATATCTTATATCAGTGTGTACGATAATCACGGTAAGATATCATTTGATTATAAAATGTGTTAATTATTTTTATTCATACCAAGGAAGTGCTACATACAACACCAGCAGACAGTCATGTGCCAGCTACCTCTGTTTTTGTATTCAGATTCAGCAAGTCGTGAATTTTTCTATTTTGGTGCTTAGTTATCTTTGATAACTTATCTACATTCTTTTCCTGATAGTAAATGGCTTTATCCGGCCTAATTCCCTTTCAGAAGTCTACAACAACCCACTTCTGCCATATATGCTTAGTAATGTATCATTACATAGATGATTTCAGACAGAGGAGCCTCAATAGGCTTTCAAGGTTTGCCCAATGTCTTTTTCACCTAATTCGTTATTTGACCCTACAGGGAATTGTCTTAACACACACACGCACACACACACACTCACACACTGTATTGCTATTCCTGTTTCACCACAGCCACTCCTACTGGGTCATAGGCTAGTTGTTGTAAAATATTTTGAATCCTTCTTGATGGCCGTCTAAGTGTTTGGTGGTGTGGCACTGTTCCTCAATGTCTGCTGACTTATGTCATCAGTCTCTCACAGCCAAATCTGGTATATGACACATTATTTGCCCCTAATGACTAGCCTTACTTGCTATATCATGATGTTAATTTCAGATCTCAGCTCTAAAAGACAGCAAATTATTTCTCTCTCATTTTTCTTGTTTCAAAGTTGTTGAGATTGGGTGTAACCCGCCATATGATATAGGCTATTGGGTTGCTCACATATCCCTTTTTGGTTCCCAGGTGTGTTCAGGAGGAACAACTCCAGGCTGATGAAGGAGATCCTGAAGCAGCAGCAGGAGCTCCTGGGTCTGGAAGGCTCCAAGCAGCACTCTGTAGAGTTCCTCAGCAATGGCACTGACAAACAGGACCATCAAGGTGAGACACCAGGGGCCGTATGTGTCAAGTTTCCCAGATTAGGAGTGCTGGTCTAAAGAGCTGTGCCCTATACTATGTATTTTGTTTAAAGAGTTAGTGAGGTAACTTTGAACTCAGGACAACCGGTACCACGAAAGTAGCTCACATTTTAGCCAGGTACATTTTTAAGGCAACAAATCCTTAAAAACTAACCTGCTCCCGGGCAGGCTAAGGGGTGGCTTTTCTCATTAATGAAAGTTGGAGAGGCAGTGTTACAGTACACTTTTCAATTCACATTCGCAACGGAACATCATGTGCCGCGAGATCGTTCGGCTCTTGGCAACGGGCATTTACTGCAAATATCCCAATGAAATATCCCAGTATAGCCACTAGCCAGCGTGCTTCGACTATGCAAGCGTCTTTTCATCTTTAACCATATTACACGTTTGAAAAATGGATACAAACCACATTACACTCTTGAATAATGCAACAATTCACAAACGTGCAGACCATAAAGGTTACATTTCTTCATCTGTAGGCTACACCTATTATATTTTAGTCTCAAGACAAAGCACAGAGTTGCTAACAGCATGTCTTCATCAAGCAACATTAGCCTATCAAAAATTAACAATTAAGCCTACAACCCCTCTCATATCAGTTTAAAAGTACTGTAGGCCTACCATAGAACATAAGTCAGGCATCATTTTTTTCATCAATATGGAAATCATTTAGCCTACATGTGGGAAAAGAAAATTGTGACTGAAACGTGGGTATCATATACAGTACCTGTCAAAAGTTTGGACACCTACATATTACAGGATTTTTCTTTATTTTTACTATTTTCTATATTGTAGAATAATAGTGAATAGATCAAAACTATGAAATAACAGATATGGAATCATGTAGTAACCCAAAAAGTGTTAAACAAATTCTTCAAAGTAGCCACCCTTTGCCTTGATGACAGCTTTGCACACTCTTGGCATTCTCTCAACCAACTTCGAGATTGTCACCTGGAATGCATTTCAAGTAACAGGTGTGCCTTGTTAATTTGTGGAATTTCTTTCCTTAATGTGTTTGAGCCAATCAGTTGTGCTGTGACAAGGTAGGGGTGGTATACAAAAAATAGCCCCATTTGGTAAAATACCAAATCCATATTATGGCAAGATCAGCTCAAATAAGCAAAGAGAAAAGGCAGTCCTTTAAGACATTGTCGTAACGTTGTATTGATTAGCCAGCCGTGACTGGGAGACCCATGGGGCGGCGCACAGTTGGCCCGGCGTCTCCTGGGTTAGGGGAGGGTTTGGCCAGCAGGCATGTCCTTGTCCCATCGTGCGCTAGCGACTCCTGTGGTGGGCCGGGCACAGTGCACGCTGACACGGTTGCCAGATGCACAGTGTTTCCTCCGACACATTGGTGCGGCTGGCTTCCGGGTTAAGTGGGCATTGTGTCAAGAAGCAGTGCGGTTGTGTTTCGGAGGACGCACGGCTCTCCACCTTTGCCTTTCCTGAGTCCGTACGGGAGTTACAGAGATGAGACAAGACTGTAACTACCAATTGTATACCATGAAATTGGGGAGAAAACGGGGTAAAATAAATCTAATTTAAAAGTAAAAATTCAACCAGAGAGTTCCCTTAGATCATGAGAAAAGGATGCACTTGACCGTTGCACTTGAATCATTCCCATGGTGAATGGCTAAGCCCGCTACGCTATGAAACCACACACTATTGCAGAAACTTTGATATTACCGGCCGCAATCGATATGGTGAAAACAATGTGTTGGGAAGCACAGAAACTCGATTCAATACCTTTGTCAGAATCTGACAATAGCACTGTGAAACTTAAGAATTGATGCTATAGCTAGCAATATCCAGAGGAAACTGACTGAACGACTCAAACTCCCCATCTTATGCTCTCCAAATGGACACTAGCTGTGAGGGCCGTGCATTGACTTTTGTTTGCTGCTTCGTCGAATGGTGGGCTTTTGCACAGATGAGGCGACATCTGTCACGGGACGCCGGGCAGGCCTCTGCAATGTAGTTATGAATGTGTCTCCCTCTGTCATATGAACGCATAGTATGATACACCGAGAGCAATTGGCGGCAAAAGAGCTGAGCGTAGAACTCTGAGATTTGTAGCAGGTAACTTCGATTGTAAAGTACATCACGCACGCCTGTTTGCAAAACTGTGGAGATAAGGGCTGACCCCATTCAGTCGATTGTTTTGTCAATAGGCTGTTGGTCGACTGAGATTTCTTTAGTCGAGCAGCAGCAAAAAAATATTTAATAATCATGGTGTACGAGACAACTGTCTGATTCACACCTGTTTGAGTGGACTGATCCATTATGGAGGCAAGTTCCTTGCAGACAGGCCATGCGTAACCAACAGGATTTATAGGATATACATTTCTATCAGGATATTTTCTATCTGCGATGCTGCAATGTTTTTATTTGTTGGCTTTATGTAGGCTATTTTTACTTATATGCAATGGCAATAGAAGTTACTTTCAGATTTGTCATTTTCATTTAGATAGTGTTGATTAACCACATGACATAGATTTTTAGATAAGAAGACTTTATTATATATGAAATTAAACTGTTCCACGAAAATGTGCATATGAAAATCATAAATGGCACGCAGATAAGTAGAAATGGTAGTAATTTGTCACTCCAAATGCAAAAGGATACCGACCGCTGGTGTAGCCTTTTACCGGCAACATCAGGAGCATATTGGCAGAATATGTGAAGGCCAGCAGCAGAGGGAGGAGGGTGGGTCGGGAACAGGTTTTTGTTCTTCTGGTTAGGCTATATTGATCTCTGGCTCCCTCTTTAGTAATTTGTGTCTTGATGTTTTTCTCGGGGTGCTTAAAACCTCTTAAGGTCTTACATTTTTAAAATTTTCGCCAAAAATGACACCCAAATGTGCCTGTTGCTCAGAACCTAAAGCAAGGAGATATGCAGATTCTTGATACCATTTGAAAGGAAACACTTTGAAGTTTGTGGAAATGTGAAATTAATGTAGGATAATATAACACATTAGATCTGGTAAAAGATAATACAAACCAAAAAATGTTTTATTTTTTATTTTTTCATCTTTGCAATGCATGAGAAAGGCCATACATTGCGTTAGGATCCTAGGTGTAATTTTGATTTTTTTTCCCCCTACAAGATGGCAGCAGCGTGTGTGCAAAGTTTCAGACTGATCCAGTGAAGAATTACGTCACAACACAATATTTTGTATGAAGTCTGCCAGGAGCTTGCCCAACTGTGCTGTATTGGTCAATTTATACATTTAAGTACATACAGTTCAAATCAAATCAATCAAATCAAATTTTATTTGTCACATACACATGGTTAGCAGATGTTAATGCGAGTGTAGCGAAATGCTTGTGCTTCTAGTTCCGACAATGCAGTAATAAGTAATCTAACTAACAATTCCAAAACTACTGTCTTGTACACAGTGTAAGGGGATAAAGAATATGTACATAAGGATATATGAATGAGTGATGGTACAGAGCAGCATAGGCAAGATACAGTAGATGGTATTGAGTACAGTATGTACAAATGAGATGAGTATGTAAACAAAGTGGCATAGTTTAAAGTGGCTAGTGATACATGTATTACATAAGGATACAGTCGATGATATAGAGTACAGTATATACGTATGCATATGAGATGAATAATGTAGGGTAAGTAACATTATATAAGGTAGCATTGTTTAAAGTGGCTAGTGATATATTTACATCATTTCCCATCAATTCCCATTATTAAAGTGGCTGGAGTTGAGTCAGTGTCAGTGTGTTGGCAGCAGCCACTCAGTGTTAGTGGTGGCTGTTTAACAGTCTGATGGCCTTGAGATAGAAGCTGTTTTTCAGTCTCTCGGTCCCAGCTTTGATGCACCTGTACTGACCTCGCCTTCTGGATGATAGCGGGGTGAACAGGCAGTGGCTCGGGTGGTTGATGTCCTTGATGATCTTTATGGCCTTCCTGTGACATCGGGTGGTGTAGGTGTCCTGGAGGGCAGGTAGTTTGCCCCCGGTGATGCGTTGTGCAGACCTCACTACCCTCTGGAGAGCCTTACGGTTGAGGGCGGTGCAGTTGCCATACCAGGCGGTGATACAGCCCGCCAGGATGCTCTCGATTGTGCATCTGTAGAAGTTTGTGAGTGCTTTTGGTGACAAGCCAAATTTCTTCAGCCTCCTGAGGTTGAAGAGGCGCTGCTGCGCCTTCTTCACGATGCTGTCTGTGTGAGTGGACCAATTCAGTTTGTCTGTGATGTGTATGCCGAGGAACTTAAAACTTGCTACCCTCTCCACTACTGTTCCATCGATGTGGATAGGGGGGTGTTCCCTCTGCTGTTTCCTGAAGTCCACAATCATCTCCTTAGTTTTGTTGACGTTGAGTGTGAGGTTATTTTCCTGACACCACACTCCGAGGGCCCTCACCTCCTCCCTGTAGGCCGTCTCGTCGTTGTTGGTAATCAAGCCTACCACTGTTGTGTCGTCCGCAAACTTGATGATTGAGTTGGAGGCGTGCGTGGCCACGCAGTCGTGGGTGAACAGGGAGTACAGGAGAGGGCTCAGAACGCACCCTTGTGGGGCCCCAGTGTTGAGGATCAGCGGGGAGGAGATGTTGTTGCCTACCCTCACCACCTGGGGGCGGCCCGTCAGGAAGTCCAGTACCCAGTTGCACAGGGCGGGGTCGAGACCCAGGGTCTCGAGCTTGATGACGAGCTTGGAGGGTACTATGGTGTTGAATGCCGAGCTGTAGTCGATGAACAGCATTCTCACATAGGTATTCCTCTTGTCCAGATGGGTTAGGGCAGTGTGCAGTGTGGTTGAGATTGCATCGTCTGTGGACCTATTTGGGCGGTAAGCAAATTGGAGTGGGTCTAGGGTGTCAGGTAGGGTGGAGGTGATATGGTCCTTGACTAGTCTCTCAAAGCACTTCATGATGACGGATGTGAGTGCTACGGGGCGGTAGTCGTTTAGCTCAGTTACCTTAGCTTTCTTGGGAACAGGAACAATGGTGGCCCTCTTGAAGCATGTGGGAACAGCAGACTGGTATAGGGATTGATTGAATATGTCCGTAAACACACCGGCCGGCTGGTCTGCGCATGCTCTGAGGGCGCGGCTGGGGATGCCGTCTGGGCCTGCAGCCTTGCGAGGGTTAACACGTTTAAATGTCTTACTCACCTCGGCTGCAGTGAAGGAGAGACCGCATGCTTTCGTTGCAGGCCGTGTCAGTGGCACTGTATTGTCCTCAAAGCGGGCAAAAAAGTTATTTAGTCTGCCTGGGAGCAAGACATCCTGGTCCGTGACTGGGCTGGATTTCTTCCTGTAGTCCGTGATTGACTGTAGACCCTGCCACATGCCTCTTGTGTCTGAGCCGTTGAATTGAGATTCTACTTTGTCTCTGTACTGGCGCTTAGCTTGTTTGATAGCCTTGCGGAGGGAATAGCTGCACTGTTTGTATTCGGTCATGTTACCAGACACCTTGCCCTGATTAAAAGCAGTGGTTCGCGCTTTCAGTTTCACACGAATGCTGCCATCAATCCACGGTTTCTGGTTAGGGAATGTTTTAATCGTTGCTATGGGAACGACATCTTCAACGCACGTTCTAATGAACTCGCACACCGAATCAGCGTATTCGTCAATGTTGTTATCTGACGCAATACGAAACATCTCCCAGTCCACGTGATGGAAGCAGTCTTGGAGTGTGGAGTCAGCTTGGTCGGACCAGCGTTGGACAGACCTCAGCGTGAGAGCCTCTTGTTTTAGTTTCTGTCTGTAGGCAGGGATCAACAAAATGGAGTCGTGGTCAGCTTTTCCGAAAGGGGGGCGGGGCAGGGCCTTATATGCGTCGCGGAAGTTAGAGTAACAATGATCCAAGGTCTTTCCACCCCTGGTTGCGCAATCGATATGCTGATCAAATTTGGGGAGTCTTGTTTTCAGATTAGCCTTGTTAAAATCCCCAGCTACAATGAATGCAGCCTCCGGATAAATAGTTTCCAGTTTGCAGAGAGTTAAATAAAGTTCGTTCAGAGCCATCGATGTGTCTGCTTGGGGGGGGATATATACGGCTGTGATTATAATCGAAGAGAATTCTCTTGGTAGATAATGCGGTCTACATTTGATTGTGAGGAATTCTAAATCAGGTGAACAGAAGGATTTGAGTTCCTGTATGTTTCTTTCATCACACCATGTCACGTTGGCCATGAGGCATACGCCCCCGCCCCTCTTCTTACCAGAAAGATGTTTGTTTCTGTCAGCGCGATGCGTGGAGAAACCCGTTGGCTGCACCGCTTCGGATAGAGTCTCTCCAGTGAGCCATGTTTCAGTGAAGCAAAGGACGTTACAGTCTCTGATGTCCCTCTGGAATGCTACCCTTGCTCGGATTTCATCAACCTTGTTGTCAAGAGACTGGACATTGGCAAGAAGAATGCTAGGGAGTGGTGTGCGGTGTGCCCGTCTCCGGAGTCTGACCAGAAGACCGCCTCGTTTCCCTCTCTTTCGGAGTCGTTTTTTTGGGTTGCTGCATAGGATCCACTCCGTTGTCCTGTTTGTAAGGCAGAACACAGGGTCCGCGTCGCGAAAAACATATTATTGGTCGTACTGATGGTGAGTTGACGCTGATCTTATATTCAGTAGTTCTTCTCGACTGTATGTAATGAAACCTAAGATGACCTGGGGTACTAATGTAAGAAATAACACGCTGAACACAGTTGAAGTCGGAAGCTTACATACACCTTAGCCAAATCCATTTAAACTCAGTTTTTCACAATTCTTGACATTTAATCCTAGTAAAAATTCAATTTTATGTAAATTAGATCACCACTTTTATTTTAAGAATGTGAATTGTCAATAATAGCAGAGAATTTATTTCAGCTTTTATTTCTTTTTTTCACATTCCCAGTGGATCAGAAGTTTACATGCCACCAAATACTAATCGAGTGTATTGCCTTTAAATTGTTCAACTTGGGTCAAATGTTTCAGGTAGCCTTCCACAAGCTTCCCACAATAAGTTGGGTGAATTTTGTTCCATTCCTCCTGACAGAGCTGGTGTAACTGAGTCGGGCTTGTAGGCCTCCTTGATCGCACACACTTTTCCAGTTCTGCCCACAAATTTTCAATAGGATTGAGGTCAGGGCTTTGTGATGGCCACTCCAATACCTTGACTTTGTTGTCCTTAAGCCATTTTTCAACAACTTTGGAAGTATGCTTGGGGTCATTGTCCACTTAGAAGACCCACTTGCAACCAAGCTTTAACTTCCTGACTGATGTCTTGAGATGTTGCTTCAATATATCCACATAATGTTCCTTCCTCATGATGCCGTCTATTTTGTGAAGTGCACCAGTCCCTCCTGCAGCAAAGCACCCCAACAACATGATGCTGCCACCCCTGTGCTTCACGGTTGGGATGGTGGTGTTTGGCTTGCAAGCCTCCCCCTTTTTCCTCCAAACATAGTGATGGTCATTATGGCCAAACAATTCTATTTTTGTTTCACCAGACCAGAGGATATTTCTCCAAAAAGTATGATCTTTGTACCCATGTGCAGTTGCAAACCGTAGTCTGGATTTTTTATTACGGTTTTGGTGCAGTGGCTTCTTCCTTGGTGAGTGGCCTTTCAGGTTATGTCGATATAAGACTCGTTTTACTATGGATATAGATACTTTTGTACCTGTTTCCTCCAGCATCTTCACAAGGTCCTTTGCTGCTGTTCTGGGATTGATTTGTACTTTTCACACCAGTACATTCATCTCTAGGAGACAGAACGCGTCTCCTTCCTGAGCGGTATGACGGCTGCATGGTCCCATGGTATTTATACTTGCATACTATTGTTTGAACAGATGAACGTGGTACCTTCAGGCTTTTGAAATTACTCAAACTTGTGGAGGTCTACAAAAATAAATCTGAGGTCTTGGCAGATTTCTTTTGATTTTCCCATGATGTCAAGCAAAGAGGCACTGAGTTTGAAGGTAGGCCTTGAAATACAGTGGGGCGAAGGAGAGGCTTTGTAAGAAGCATTTCAAGGTCCTGGAGTGGCCTAGCCAGTCTCCAGATCTCAACCCCATAGAAAATCTTTGGAGGGAGTTGAAAGTCCATGTTGCCCAGCAACAGCCCCAAAACATCACTGCTCTAGAGGAGATCTGCATGGAGGAATGGGCCAAAATACCAGCAACAGTGTGTGAAAACCTTGTAAAGACTTACAGAAAAACGTTTGACCTCTGTCTTTGCCAACAAAGGGTATATAACAAAGTATTGAGAGAAACTTTTGTTATTGACCAAATACTTATTTTCCACCATAATTTGCAAATAAATTCATAAAAAATCCTACAATGTGATTTTCTGGATTTTTTTTCTTCTAATTTTGTCTGTCATAGTTGAAGTGTACCTATGATGAAAATTACAGGCCTCTCTCATCTTTTTAAGTGGGAGAACTTGCACAATTGGTGGCTGACTAAATACTTTTTTGCCCCACAGTACTTTTAATTTGAAGGCAATCCGCAAATTCCAAGAATAGTGAAAATGACTGCAGTTTCTTCTGATCATTGTTTTCAGGCTGGTTGTATTGGTGCTACCAATATAAAGCTAAAATAATGCTTTATTATTGTAAGCACATCGTTCGTGGCCGGTGTTTGCTTGTTTGCAGTCTTTTTTGTACAGCTTTGACAGTGCTGATAGTAGTGGTGGCATTCTATAATTAAAACTGTGTTATATGACGTGTCAAGTTAAAAGCTTATTTAACGTGTCCAATAGTATTATTGTCAAATAGTGCTATTTGACGTATCTTTTTTGACACGCAAAAACCCAAACAGCGTTCCATAGTACATATGTCGTGACGCTAATACTGTGTAACTCCGGTAGGGCAACATCTGAACAATAGCACACTTCGTAACGTTAGTGTGTACCGGTGCTCGACCAGTCACGAAAGCCAACATCACTCACGACTGAGAACGGTTGATTGACAAGGGAAATTAATTCCATTATCTTGGCTTTAATGGATTTCTCCTTTGAGTTGCCTTGCTGAAATGTTCTTACTCTTTCAAATGACTGCTCGACTTGTTGACTGTTTGATCCACACAGTAGACGTTGTGGGCTAGGTTAGGAATGCTGAGTTGCAGGTGTAGCGCAACGTTTTACGTGGTGTCATTACGTCATCTACCTACTTTCAGTTTTTCACATCGCCGTTAAACTAGACATTGGGCCGATACCGATGTTGGTATTTTTTAGCTAATATCGTCCGATTCCGATATGTTCACCGATTTTAAAAAAACATTTTTTTATTATATCGTGCATCCCTAGTTTAAATAGTCATTTTAAAATGCCTATCACATTACACATTTAGTAATGACAAAATGCATTTGAAACGTCACGCACACCAAAACTTGTGTATGACTTTATTTTGGATTACATTATTTTATTGACAGGAGTGGCGGGAGTAAAGGCGTTTGTGCATTGATAAGCACATAGACTGCATTAATGATATGTAGTAAATGAAGGACATCACTTCATCAAGCCTATTTAACACCATAGCCTGAAAAACAGGAAGGGCTACAACAGAGAAGCATTCAGAACTCTGCCATGTGTAAGCTATTTGGTTGTGAATAACCATTATGAATAAATAATCAATTCAATTCTATTCTAGTGGATACAAATACACAAACACTTTGAGTTGATTTTAGATAGCAAGGCATCATTGGGAGTGCAATTTTCACAATTCCTCACTTATTGAATGAAGTTTGAAACCAATTATAAATATTATAATTTTTTTTAGATGGATTCCAGTTCCACCAGGCCTTTTTGTTTATATTTTCTGTGGCATGTGGACTGCAGCCAGCCTGTATGGGCTAATTTAAGATGCATTGTGTGGTTTTACTCTCCATATGCTTTTGGCACCACACCTTTATCCCCTGAGCAAGTCAATCTGTTATGACATACAGTCAGAATTAGACCATATGGAGTTGTGCAGGAACACAACACAGAAGAATTCTCTTCACCAAAGGAAGTTGGGTGGCAGGTAGTCTAGCAAACGGAAAAGTTCTCAGCCAACTAGCTGAGAAATCTGTCAATGTGCCCTTGAGCAAGACACTTAACCCGTGGATAAGAGTGTATGCTAAAATGTAAAAAAATTAAAAATTATGAATTCCTGCTTAAATACCCTATAATTCACGTAAATAACTTATGAATTCTATGATCCTGTTCTTCATTGTGATTCCTGTTATTGATTGCTTTGTAATCCAACAAATCACCTGTTTATGAATGCAATATTCAAGCGCAACAGCAGGATTGTGAAGCAGGATTTCCGAGTTACCACCCACTGACCTTTAGTCAGACACCTGACATGTTTACATTGACACATTGATTGGTATTATTACTGTGAATGGGTGTGTGTTTGTGCCTGAGTACCGGTATTTGTGTTTTGTGGGGCTGATTATGACTGTGTGTGTGTGTGTGTGTGTGTGTGTGTGTGTCCACAGTGCTGTCGTGTCAGTCAGTGGTGAAGGTGCTGTCTCCAGACGATGGGAAGCTGAGGATCGTCCAGGCAGCACAGGAGCTGTGCAGAGCTGTGGAACAGATGGAGAAGACAGCCAAAGACATCAACGTCACTGTGCTTGACTCTCTACTCAGAGGTGAGGAGGAGGTCCCTCCCCCATGACCAGCAGGAGGACAGGACATGGTTCTCACTGTGGACAATACCTTTTATTTAATTGTTTTATCAGGTTAAACCCCACAGACATTCTATTGATCATAGACTGTAAATCTGTGCCATACTATTACAAGCTGTAGTGAAGCTTAGCTCACCAGCTCTCCTTTGGCATGATGTTCTGAATAGCAATTTCACTATTTGAAGCTCAACAAGGATGTAGGAAAGGGTTTGAGTAAAGGTCAAGGAGCCCCCTGTTAGACTAGCCTTCCACAGTGTTTGATCAAAAGATGAAGGAAACATGAAGCACTGGTAGTCTGTGCCAGAGTGAGCTCTTCTCTCAGTGGGTTATTTTACCTGAGCCCTCTGCCCACCCTAGCTCTGCCCGTCATTAGTCCCTGGCTAAGACTGATCACCCTCGCCCGCTGTAAATCACGTCACGAGTACTTCAGTGGAACACATCCGTGTGTACTCATTCAGTAGAAGGTGATGGATGAGACCCAAGGCAGGAATATGAACAAACTCATGAGAAAGATGGTCTCCAGACAGAATATAAACTACAGAGGATAGCAGAGTTCACTTCAGTGCAGTTAAGTCCAGCGTAGTGTACCGTGAAGTTATGGTGTGTTTACCTCAGGCCCAGTCAGTGCAGCTGCTCGTCAGTACAATCAGATGTCGGAGACCCGCTCGCTGTCAGGATCCAGGGGGGCACAGCGAAAGGGAGTCTCTAATCATCTCACTATCTAAGGGGCTTGGCAAGCTGCTGCTGCTGTTCTCTAAGCTGTGTTTACACAGGCAGCCCAGTTCTAATTATTTTGCCAAACTATTGGCAGAAGATCTGATTGATCAAAAGACCAATTAGTAGCAAAAATATCAGAATTGTGATGCCTGTGTAGATGCAGCCTAACATTCAAGAAGGAATTGAACTGTCATTTCAGATATCTAGGTTCTCTCAATCTTTTCAACAGTCCTTATGCTTTAGCAACCTCCTAAATATGTCAAACACTTCAAAACAAAATATCTGTTTTTCCATGTATGAATCTGTTATTTAATACATTACTATGGACTAATATCAGTAAGGCCCAATTCATGGTTTGATCTAATGTTTTCTATATTTTTAAAGGTGTCCATTATACTTTTTTTTTTTTTTACCCAACTACACACAATACCCCATAATGACAAAGTGAAAACATGTTTGCAAATGTGTTTTTTAGTTGTTTTTTTAATACAGAAATATGGTCTCATTTACATAAGTATTCACACCCCCGAGTCAATACTTTGTAGAAGTACCTTTGGCAGCGATTACAGATGAGTGTCTTTCTGGGTATGTGCGCAAGAGCTTTCCACACCTGGATTGTATAATATTTGCCCATTTTATTGTTTTCTAAATTCTTCAAGCTCTGTCAAATTGGTCATTGATCGTTGCTAGACAACCATTTTCAAGTCAAAACTGTAAGTCGGCCACTCAGGAACATTCACTCTTCTTGGTAAGCAACTCCAGTGTAGATTTGGACTTGTTTTTGTTATGCTGAAAGGCGAATTCATCTACCAGTGTCTGGTGGAAATAGTTTTACTCCTGAACTTTGTTAGGCTTGACATAAAGGGGTTGAATACGTATTGACGACTCAAGACATTTCAGCTTTTAATTTTTAATTAGTTTGTACAAATTTTGAAAAACAGAATTCCACTATGATATTATGAGTTATTGTGTTTAGGCCAGTTCCCAAAAAATCTATATTTTTTTATTCAGGCTGTAACACAACAAAATGTGGAATAAGTCAAGTGGTGTGAATACTTTCTGAAGGCTCTGTACACTTCCATTCATCAAGTCTTGTGAGGCTTGGGGGTGTCCTAGAGCAAAACAATCAACATGCTCTTGAGAGGCCAAACCGTTAGGACTCTTCAGACAGAAGTTGGCAGATCGGTGCTACCGACTTCAGATGAGTCCCGTGCGGCTTGTGTGTGTGTGTGTGTGTGTGTGTGGGGGGGGGTCTTAGAGCAAAACAACTGACATGTTCGTGAGTCATCTTTCCATAGAGTGGTCATATTAGCTTGTCGGCCAAACCGTTCGGACGGTACAGCCGTTTTCGGGAGAAGACAAACACCGCTGTAGCTCGGCCACCTTCCACCGCAGATGCGGAAGTCCGCCATGTAGAGAACTCGTTTGTCTAGCTTCAACAGGCAGATTTTGATGGGGATTTTGTTTATTATATTCGTTTGATTTCTTCGGGTCCACAAAAAATGGCTCGAGGGGTTAAATGCTCCGCAGAGGGCACTTTTATGAGATTTCCATTGATTGTGTTTTTCATTGACCTCTGTCCATGCTCTCTCGGTTTGTGCAGAGTCGAAGACTACACCAGATCCTGACCTGGTTCTGAAGTTCGGCCCAGTAGAAAGCACCCTGGGGTTCCTGCCCTGGCACATCAGACTGACAGAGTTCATGTGAGTATTGCAGAAGACATTCTGGGATAGTCGCTGCTCTGTAGAGCTGGACAGGAATGTCCCATTATAACCACTCGCTGTGTGTGTGGGAGACTGAGGAAGTGTGTGTGTGCTTATGCTTTACATCTGGAGTAGAATGGATATGGGCCTGTTGTGTTCATCTGTGCAGAATAACTGGTAATCCGGTCTCTGCTGCCTCACTTACCTCCCGGCTTGAACGATTGGCAAGACTTTTTAAAAATGTCTCTGTGCAACCCTGTATAAGTAATAGGGCTATTTTAAGGATCATGGAAATACTGAGAGTTAATGTTGCAGTTCAGCCTACATAAAATGTGTAATTAGACTTTACCAGATGATGATGCATCACTAACAATGCTATTTTTAGACGTCATTGTTTGGGAGTCATGTAGTTCAGTCCGAATGGCCCACATTATTGAACGTTATCAGTTTTTACAAAGCAACATTTTATTTGACCGACTGTATTTGTAAGGACCTTTTTGGACTTTTTACCTTCACCAAACACTAGATGGCGGTATAGTACTGTAACTGCTTTGACGGTAGCTCAAGCAGCAGCTTTTGGTAATCACAGGAGATTTGTTTATGACAGCCGTCGTAAAGTACATAATTGTATTTACTGTGAGTCTTTACTAATGTAACATGACATTTCTGCTGATCCCTTATTGCTTGGTATCTATTTTAACAACATTATTTAGCATTATTATTTGTTAAAATGACGCCCGGAAGAAATGGCAGCAGTTTTACTGGTGCTTCACCTAATACCTTTTTTGCACTATTGGTTAGTGAGCATTTCACTGTAAGTTCTACACCTGTTGTATTCGGCACACGTGACAAATACATTTTGATTTGAGATAAACTGCTGCCATCTGAAGTAGGCTAGAGGTGTCTCACTAGTATATATCTCTGACATCCTCCCTCTCTCCTGCAGCTCCTTACCCTCCCATGTGGATGTCTCCTATGAGGACTTATTCAGCGCCCTTCAGCACTACTCCTCCTGTGAGCAGCGGCTGGGGAAGTGAGTGATTGGCCAGGCCCCCTTCAGAGGAATGGGAACGACAGGGGTGGGGTAGGAGCTGCCCTTGCCCCTCCTCCTCCCGGGTCTCTGTTTACAGTGCAGGCGCTAGAGAACAAGCAGACAGCGTACCGCCACATCGAATCGCATCTCCACCACCACTCACTCACTGTTTCTCTGCTCATCTGGAACGCGCAAGGCTTGCCAGGCCACCTCTGTGAGGCATGCTGGGTAGTACGGGCCCTGCCAAGGTAGCGTCACGCACTGAACATCTACCCCCGCGTCAGTCGGATTAACGAGGAACCAACATCACCTGAAGGACATGGTTAGCAGTATGGTATAAATCTAGTTTAGCTTCGCTTCTCTCTCTGTTTGCTCTAGATCCTGCTGTGCCCCTGAGGTATGGCTGAGGATGACGTTCTGCTGCTCTGAAGGGTGCGATGTGTTGAGAGGGGTGTGTGAGGCAAAATGTTTAGTGCTGAACAACATTCCTCCACATCGCTCATCAGGAGGTCTCTCTATCTCTGACTACGTGGGGGACCTCCTTGGGGGTTTGAATGGAAATGAACTTTATGTAAGTGTGCTTCAAATATAGCGCTTGATCAATGTGGAACGAGAGCTCTGTAATCCATGACTATACTCTGCTCATGATGTGAAGGATGCCCGACTACATGGTTGTACTTTTAAGTCTTTATTCCAAGTTACTATTGGTGGACTGTGTCTGCTTGTGTACGTGTGTGAAGCTCAGCCAGCATGTCACACTTAACCTACACTAAATCCAATCTTTGCAATCCAGTGGGAAGAAAGAGAAAGCAGTTGTCTGTATACAATGTGACCATCACTACTCTTTCTATTGCTCCGTCCATAACGTGAAGATGATTGCATATTGAACTGCCCCGTAAGAATCCGCAGTGCTGCCTCCGGTTGTTCATCCATGTGAAGATCGACTAACTCTTGTCTGAAAGTGTTGTTGGTCTGCTATTTCCTTATCTCATGAACTCTTTTTAAAACCCAGATTCAGTGTTTTCTTTATCTCTGGTTAGATGGCATACAGTAGTATTTTCACCATCATGCTAACTTTTAATACCAATGGGACTAAAACTCTCAATCCTTCACTAGCTAAGGTGCCAGCGGTTGAGTTGTCATTGGAAGGTTTGGTGGGTTGTTCCACATGGAGCCTGTCGGTTTAAATGATCAATAAATGTTACTGAAAACCCAATATATACAGTACCTGCTTTGATTGGATGTTTTTTTTAAAGACATGCTGACAATGTCTTGTGAATAATCTTCCTTTGAGATAAATGGAACGGATGTAAATGGTTGATTTTTATAGTTGTGTTGTATGACCTCATTTTCTGCATGTAATGTGTTTGGTGAACAAGTGTTGTATCCCTAGTACTGTATGCACCAAGAGGTGTCAAGGGCCTGGTGGCTTTTAAACCTCAAATGATCAACCTTTAAACAATTGAAAGAGTCAAGCCATAGTCCCCTTGGATTTGTTAGCTGAAAGCCGTGTGACTCGGGAGAGGGACTCCGATGCAGGTTTCTAGTCCTTCTCAATTGATATGCAGCAATCATCCAAATGCATGAAAGACGACGCCATCATTCAAAGGGAAAGCAACTTGAAACGCTTCATAACTGTCTGAGGTGTGCAGGAGAGCTGCGTCTCCCTGGATGCTGTGTTTTTAGATCAAACACACTGGCCCACGCAGCTGAGAGTAGCCCCAACCACTACTGCTACTCCACTTCCTTTCAGATGCAGCACTTTACACCCCTAAACATCCCCTTCCAATTGAAGATGGTTGTGTTTTAGAGGGTTTGCGATGTCGGCTGTTTCTACATTATGTTTTCCCTGCATTGCAAAACGTATTCAACCGTACTGCAAAAGGACTAGGGAAGGTCCCTGTTACCTACTGTCATCTGCATAGCTGAACTCTGTCACATACTTGCAGGTGCAGCAAAATTATTGTAGTTTTTGCTACAGCAGTGCATTAATAATACCTAGTAATACACACAATTCAAAAATGTCATTAAATATCAGAACGGGCAATGTCAGAGTCCAGAATACATATATACTTAGTGTACAAGACATTATGAATACCTTCCTAATATTGAGTTGCACCCACTTTTTCCCCTCAGAACAGCCTCAAGTTGTTGGGGCAAGGAGTGTTCCACAGGGATGCTGGCCCATGTTGACTCCAATGTTTTCCACAGTGTCAAGTTGGTTGGATGTCCTTTGGGCGGTGGACCATTCTTGATAGACACAGGGAAATGTTGTGACAAACCCAGCAGCGTTGCAGTTCTTGACACACTCAAACCAGTTGGCCTGGCATACCTCATTCAAAGGCACTAAAATATTTAGTCTTGTCCATTCACCCTCTGAATGGCACACATACACAATCCGTGTCTCTATTGTCTCGAGGCTTAAAATCCTTATTTAGCCTGCCTCCTCCCCTTCATCTACACTGATTGAAGTGGATTTAACTGGTGACATCAGTAAGGGATCACTGCTTTCACCTGGTCAGTCTGTCATGGAAAGAGCAGGTGTTCCTAATGTTTTGTACAGCTTCTGAGACTTGCTTTCAATGAGTGACAGATCTATAACTCATTTCTATGTGCATTTTGTTGGTCGCCCCAAAAGGTTGCATATTGCAGCTTTAAGAACCCTTGTTATTGCCATGACATAATGTCAAAGCTCCTTATTGATGTCCCTTGTTAAATCCACTTGAATCAGTGTAGATGAATGAGAGGAGACTGTTTTTAAAGAAGGATTTTTAAGCCTTGAGACTGGATTGTGTATGTGTGCCAGGAATGGATTGTGTATGTGTGCCATTCAGATGTTGAATGGTCAAGATGAAAATTGGAAGTGCCTTTTGAATGGGGTAAGGTAGTAGGTGCCAGGCACACCGGTTTGTGTCAAGCTGCAACACTACTGGGGTTTTCATGCTTAAAAGGTTTTCCGTGTGTATGAATGGTCCACCACCCAAAGGACATCCAGCCAACTTCAAACAACTGTGGCAAGCATTGGTGTCAACATGGGCCAGCATCCCTGTGGAATGTAGAGGACCAGGTGGTAGGTGGCTAGTAAACAGTAATTAAAGTTCAGGGCAGGGTACTGGTTGGAGGCTGGCTAGTGGTGACTATTTAACAGTCTGATGGCCTGGAGATAGAAGCTGTTTCTCAGTCTCTTGGTCACTGCTTTGATGCACCTTTACTGTCTCCAAGTTGGTAGCAGGGTGAACAGGCCGTGGCTTGGGTGGCTGAGGACTTTGATGATCTTCTTGGCCTTCCTGTGACACCAGGTGCTGTAGACGTCCTGGAGGGCAGACAGTGTGCCACCGATGATGTGTTGGGCTGACCACACCACCCTCTGGAGAGCCCTGCAGTTGCGGACGGTGCAATTGCCGTACCAGGCGGTGATACAGCTGGACAGGATGCTCTCCATTGTGCATCTGTAGAAGTTTGTGAGGGTCTTAGGGACCAAGCAAAATTTCTTCAGCCTTCTGAGGTTGAAGAGGCACTGTTGTCTTCAGTGATGTGCATGCCGAGGAACTTGACACTTTTGACCCTCTCCACTGTAGCCCTGTCGATGGGGCCGTGCTCTCTCTGCTGTCTCCTGTAGTCCACGATCAGCTCCTTCATTTTGTTGACATTGAGGGTGAGTTTATTTTCCTGGCACCACTCTGCCAGGGCTCTCTGAGTTGTAGAAGTGCGTGGCCACGCAGTTATGGGTGAACAGGTAGTACAGAAGGGGGCTGAGCACACACCCCTGTGGTGCCCCCATGTTGAAGATCAGCATGGCGGAGATGTTGTTGCCTACCTTCACCACTTGGGAAGTCTTTAAGTCCAGGACCCAGGTGCACAGGGAGGGCACTGAGCTTAGAGGGCACTATGGTGTTAAAGGCTGAGCTGTAGTTTATTAACCCCGTTATTACTTGGGTATTTCTCTTGTCCAGGTGGGATTGTACATTGTAATGGCGATTGCGTCGTCCGTGGATCTGTTGGTGCGTTATGCAAATTGTAGCCGGTCTAGGTTGTTGCGTAAGGTGGCGGTGCAGCCTGGTCTCATAGACTAGACATAACATAGTAAATGTAAATCCGGGACGCTCAAATTTTACTGAATAAAAATATAAACGCAACATGTAAAGTGTTGGTCCCATTTTTCATGAGCTGAAATTAAAGAACACAAAATTGTCCATATGCACAACAAGCTTATTTCTCTCAAATGTGTTTACAACCCTGTTAGTGAGTATTTTCTCCTTTGCCAAGATGCTACACCTGTCAGGTGGATGGATTATATCAGGAAGTTGATTAAACAGCATGATCATTACACAGGTGCTGGGGACAATAAAAGGACACTCTAAAATGTGCAGTTTGGTCACACAACACAATGCCACAGATGTCTCAAGTTTTGAGGGTGCGTGCAATTGGCATACTGACTGCAGGAATGTCCACCAAAGCTGTTGCTAGCGAATTGAACGTTAATTTCTATACCAAAAGCCCATCTGTGTGCTCGTCGTCCTCACCAGGGTCTTCACCAGACTGCAGTTCAATGTCGTAACCGGTTTCAGACGTTTGTGAGAATACCAGTTTTCGGGATGACTCATGGTCTGCCAAGTACCGCTCTAGCTCTGCCACCTTTCACCGCAGATGCGGGAAAAAACGAAGCAAAAAAACACATCTCTAGCTTAAATTGACAGATTTTGAGGGATTTCTTTGTTCTAACTTACATTGATGCAGCCGGTGCTCTTAGGGGGTCATGATGACAGAAGTGAGTGCTACGGTGCGATAGTCATTTAGTTCAGTTACCTTTGCTTTCTTGGGTACATGAACAATGGTGGACATCTTGAAGCAAGTGGGGACAACCGACTGGGATATGGAGAGATTGAATTTGTCTTTAAACACTCCAGTCTGCTGGTCTGCACAAGCTCTGATGACGCAGCTTGGGAAGCCAAGCGGACAATATTCTCCTACCCATTCTAGAACCAACCTTCTGAAATATCGATGACTGCAGTAGTCGTGAGTGCTAGATTCATATTTGTTTGATTTTGTTACGCAATACCATTGTGGGGCCACTGAACAGAAAGAGTCTTATATGAGATGTTAACATAGTTTGTACAGTTATTATGTAGAGTCAGAATGACAGAAGCATATTTTCATGAGTCTTTCCTTCCCAATAACTGCCCTCTGGTTCTCCCTGCTGATTGATCAAGGGGATTCCAGAAAGTATTGGTGGCTCCCTGTATTCTGGCCTAGCAGCTAACTGTAAATAGAGCCGTGAAATGAAAACAATAATGAAGATGTGACCTTGTAGGAGGCTTGTACTTCATTTGTGAATGTTTATTTTCATTTTCAGTCTGGTGCAGGGGGAAATAACAGACAGACGGTCTATTTGTAAACAGTGCCAAAGCCACTATGATCTGGGGTAAGGGATGGTAGGGGTTTTCACATTTTTTATGTTTCCTGTGTAGTGCTGAAATAACCACGGCAACCACATTGTTAATCTGTGTATGATTGTAAAACAGTTTTTCTTGATCCAGAAAAATGATCTTGAAACAAATGACCTGTGTACCTATTTTAAATGAAGGGTGAACATTAAAAGGAAAATTGATTATAAACTGAACTGCTGTTCTTATATGTTCACTTCTATATTTTCATCCTCAGTTTCATCCTCAATGGCAACAGCATAGAGCGTTGGGCCAGTAACCGAAAGGTTGCTGGATCGAATCCCCGGGCTGACAAGGTACAAATCTGTCATTCTGCCAGTTAACCCACTGTTCCTAGGCCGTCATTGTAAATAAGAATTTGTTCTTAACTTACTTGCCTAGTTAAATAAAACATTTTTTAAAATAACATACCTTGGTCTACTACAATACACAGTATTCCTTTTTTAGGACCTGTGGCAGTCCCCCATTGTGACTTGATTCAGCATTGACAGTAAACTGCAGTAAATACCCATTGGGGTGAATTTGACAAATATCACAGGATGTTGGCACTATGAATAGTAACAGATCAATCAATTTAATAGAGCAAAGCCCAACCTCGTGTCAGTAAATCTACATGAATTAGTCCCAGCACATTGATTCAGAATAAGGTCCTGAAGCCCAAGGCTAAATCATCCTTTCGGATCCCTTTATGAGCACACGAGCCTAGTCAGGACACGTTAGGGAAGACATAAACACATCCACGGACTTTGGTTGATTAAGACCCGCGAGTTGCCTCTGTTTTATTGATTTGAATGCTGTAGCCTGCTATATTTAGTGCAGACACTTGAGTTGCTATTTCTTTCCTTTCAGGGTGTTTGTCTGTAGCTGGGGGAACCATGCTCCACTAACGCACTCCAGCTAAGATGAATGTCCCCCTGATGCATCATTACACCACACCGGGTTTGAAATTGGAAATGGGGTTTGGCTACTGATACCCTTTCAGACAGAGCCACAATTATCTGACAGTGACTGATACATGTGTGTGCTTATTCCTCTAATAACGACATCTCTCTCTCTCTCTCTCTCTCGCAAAGGTTAGGATACAGCTCAGCTTACGGAATCAACAACGACAACAAAACAGATCCTTCTAGCTGGCTGATTTGTCCTTGGCAGATTTGTTTTATTAATGCCTAGTTATCATGATTAATCTATGAGTACCTCGAGGGCTGCCTTGAGGAATGCTAAAGACAGGCGCTCAAAAGGATTGAGGCTACTTAATATGAACAGACAGCAGCATAGTACTACAACAACATGTTGAAATCAATGATCAGTCCTTGAACATGGACAAGGCTGCATGTGTGTAGAGTACATGCCACAAGAGAACCAATAGTGTGGGCAGGTACCAGCTATCTCTTGAGTATTCCCTCCTGTATTGAAAGTGACCCTTGAGTAGAGCAGACACAGAGACCAGAAAGAGAGAGAGGTTGCCTGTGCATCTGGTTGTGTGTGTGTGTGTGTGTGGCAGAAATACTCCAGCTCTGCCTGATCATCAAATGTTTCCATGACAACTCCGATAGGTGAGAGCCTGAGTGTTGGTGCATGAAAATGTTTCCCAGCACCTTTTCAACTTCCAGCCGATGGATGATTAGAGCAGTGTCTGGAAACGTGTAATTGTAACCCTAATTATTATCTATCACCTCCGAAGGACCCGTGGGTTTGATGATAACGAGTCGGGTTACATTCGAGTTCTTTTCTATAGTTTAATCCTTCCATGTAGCAACAGCACAAACCTTAGTGGCACAACAGGTTACATCTCCATCACTTCACTTCTCTGTCACACATCTCTCCTGTGATTCCTCCTCACACGCAGGTGAGTCTGGGAAGGATATTTTCCCGAATAATAGTCCCAACATAAAATCGCAATGACAATGCCATATAAAAGTCACATACACATTACATATTTCTGATGATAAAATATATTACATTCCAAAACCATGTCTGCATAATTGTAGGAAGTAGCCGTTCCCAACATGTACCAACGAATGTAAATCAAGCACATCTGAATGATTAGATAATAATGTAATATGTAGCCTAATTAAAGTGTGTATTATCAGATAATAGCTGGAGTATTCTAACTGGCCTCGGACCAAACAGTTTGATGGATTCATTAGATCCACAGGTATATTGTTGGGAGCAACATGGGGCAATACATTGACAAGGTACATCCTTGACAGCATCTTTCTCTTGTTGTAATAACAGCTGCTATAGACCACCAAGTGATAACAGTCAGTATCTGGATAATGTGTGAAATGCTTGATAATGTTTGTGATATCAACAGAGGTATATTTTCTGGGTGATTAAATATTGACTGGCTTTCATCAAGCTGCCCACTCAAGAAAAAGCTTCAAACTGTAACCAGTGCCTGCAACCTGGTTCAGGTTATCAGTCAACCTACCAGGGTAGTTACAAACAGCACAGGAATGAAATCATCAATATGTATTGATCACATCTTTACTAATGCTGCAGAAATTTGCATTAAAGCAGTATGCTGATCCATTCGATGTAGAGATCACAATATCCTTATCCAGGAAAAAAAGTTCCAAAGGCTTGGCCTAATATAGTGTATAAGAGGTCATACAATACGTTTTGTAGTGATTCCTATGTTGATGTAAAGAATATTTTTTTGGTCCGTGGTGTGTAATGAGGAGCCAACAGATGCTGCACTTAACACATTTATGTAATTGCTTATTCCAGTTACTAATAAGCATTTACCCATTAAGAAAATGACTGTAAAAACTGTTAAATCCCTGTGGATTGATGAGGAATTGAAAAATTGCATGGTTGAGAGGGATGAGGCAAAAGGAATAGCAAATAAGTCTGGCTGCACAACCGATGGACAAACGTATTAAACATTTGAGAAGTTATGTGAATAAACTGAATAAAAAGAAACTAGACTATGAAACAAAGATAAATTACAAATAATTATAGTAAAAAGCTTTGTGAAAAAAGGCAAACTCAGCTCCATCATTCATTCATTGAATCAGATGGTTCATTCATCACAAAACCGACTGATATTGGCAACTACTAATTATTTTTTCATTGGCAAGACTAGCAAATTTAGGCATGACATGCCAGCAACACACAGACACTACACATCCAAGTATATCTGACCAAATTAAGAAATACAAGCATTGTAATTTTGAATTCCGTAAAGTGAGTCTGGAAGAGGTGAAAAAAGGATTGTTGTCTATCAACAATGACAAGCCTCCGGGGTCTGACAACTTGGATGGAAAATTACTGAGGATAATAGCAGACGATATTGCCACTCCTAGTTGCCATATTTTCAATTTAAGCCTACTAGAAAGTGTGCGCCCCCAGGCCTGGAGGGAAGCAAAAGTCATTCCTCTACCTAAGAATAGTAAAGCCCCCTTTAAACCCTCTCAAAATAGGGAGGCAAGACAACGAGGTTCTAGCTTCAGCACGTTTACTAGCCTAGTCTGCGTGAGTCATATATAGGTTACTGATACCCACACCAATGAACAAAAATTCAACATTCATAACCACTGAAGCATAACTGAAATGCAATTTGAAAACCAGTATTATTCACTTTAACATGCTACTTCACATCCTGAAGTATGAAAGCATTAAATTACACAGTCTGAACTCCTATGCATCAACTTAGGTACAGTCTCTTTTTGCCGGGTATGGTCCTCAACAGTATATATTATATTCACATAACATAGTCTTTCAGCCACTTTGGTGGCTTCACATCCCTTTTTGGGTGAGCTTGTGGCTCTGTGAGCATTCTCTCTCCTTCCCCCTCTTTTTGTTTGTTGTCTGTGGCCTCCTCAGCCTGTGTGTCTGTTAGATCTGGAAGAGCTCTGTGTTTTGAGCCTGTGTCCACCACATAGGCGCGTGGGGCATCCGCTTTCCTCAGCACTATTGCTAGTCCCCTGACTGTTTTTACAGCTCTCTCTGCTTCATTGTTACTCTGTGCATGGTAATGGTTACTGGTCACATGTGTGAAGTCATATTCTGCGGCAAAAGCAGAAAAGGAGCTCACAGAAACCTGGGGGGCGTAATCTCCAACCAGGACCTCAGCAACCCCTTGCTTGGAAAAAATGGATGTTAATCCATTGATGACTCCAGCTGATGCGGTTATGGGTGTCTAATTTAATTGTTTTAATTGGGGCCCTGGTGAGTGCGTCTGCTGTGATCAGTGCCTTCTCTGGCACATACACCATCTTGTAGGTGAACCTCAGCAATCTAAGGCGGAAGCGCAGAACTCTGGGAGGCAAGTCGTACAGAGCTTTTGTCCCTAACAGAGCCAACAGTGGTTTGTGATCAGTCTCTACTGTAAACTGCAGGCCAATAAGGTATTGGCTGAGCCTTTCACATGCCCATGTGATGGCCAATGCCTCCTTCTCCACTTGTGCATACCTTTGCAATGTGTTGGATAAGCTTTGTGACATGGAGTGGCGTCCAATAGCATACATGTTGTCCTGCATCTGTGTGAGGACCGCCCATAGAGGTGATGATGCATCTGCTGATTACCTTTGTCTTAGCGTTGGGGCGGTACTGGGCCAGCACTGTATGTGAGGCCAGGTCCCCTTTGATTTTGTCCAATGCCACCTGTTTTTCCATGACCAGTCATTCTCTTTGGCTAGTAAGTCTCTCAGGGGTTTGGTTGTATCTGAAAACGGGGAGGAACTTACCCACATGTGGCCATGCCTAAGAAGATTCTGACTTCAACCATCTTCTGTGATGGCGATGATCTTCTCCGGGTCCGGCTCTATTCCAGCTGCACTGATTTTGTGTCCCAAGAACAAGACCTCTGCCTGTGCAAAGGTGCATTTTTCATTGAGTGTCATGCCAGTCTCCTGGAGTCTTCTGGTCAGAACTGCTGTGAGCCTTACATCATGTGGTAGATGTGGTAGATGGTGGTACATGGTAGTATCTTATTAATGGGCTGGTACAGTTTTTTGTTTGTAGAGAGAAAAGGGCCATCTCTACTATAGCCTAGTGCCAGATTGCTGTCACTGCTGCCCCTGTGTCTAGTTTAAATGACAACCTCCCCATTGATATCTGAGTGCAAGCCAGCATTGTTTTTCTCTCACTTCTCCCAGAAAGATGCTATCCTGCTGTAGCTGCTGTTCCTCCTCTGAGACCTCATGCATTTGCTTTGATCGACAGGCAGCTCAAAAGTGTCCTCTCCTGTGACATTTCCTGCATTCCGCATCCTTTGCTGGGCAATCTTTCCAGCTGTGGAAAGGTGATTTCCCACATTTGCGACAAACACTTAAACTAGCTATCCCTGTCTGATTGTTTTCTCCACGTCTGGCTCTGTTCTGCGTTCCCCTCTGTTTTTTTTAGCACGGTATGAAAACACATTTATTTCCTCACTCTCTTTTCTCTGCAAGGAGCTGCTGCGGCGCAGCATCGTCTGCTATCTTTACTGTCTCACTCTGCTTAATCTGATTTACAGCTTTGGACAAGATAAGCTGGGAATCCAACTAACTTTTCAGATTGTGAAATATTTCTTATTCCCACTACAATCCGATCTCGGATCAGCTCTTCCTTGAGTGCGCCAAACTGACAGTGTTCTGCTAGCTTGTGAACAGCTGTGATCAAACTGTTGGTGGTTTCGCCCTGCTCCTGTTGGCACACATTAAACCTAGCTCTCTCAAATATAATATAATGCGTCTCCCTCATTTTCAAGCAGATATATGTCAAAACTGTAGCTAGGCCACTCAGGATCATTCAATGTCGTCTTGGTAAGCAACTCCGGTGTATATTTAGCCTTGTGTTTTAGGTTATTGTCCTGCTGAAAGGTGAGTTTGTCTCCCAGCGTCTGTTGGAAAGCAGACTGAACCAGGTTTTCCTCTAGGATTTTGCCTGTGCTTAGCTCTTTTGTTTCTTTTTATCATTAAAAAAAACCTAGTCCTTGCCGATGACAATCATACCCATAACATGATGCAGCCACCACCATGCTTGAAAATATGAAGAGTGGTACTAAGGGATGTCTTGGGTTGGATTTGCTCCAAACATAACATTTTGTATTCAGGACATGAAGTTAATTTCATTGTTACATTTTTTTATGCAGTTTTACTTTAGTGCCTTATTGCAAACAGTATGCATGTTTTGGAATATTTGTATTCTGTACAGGCTTCCTCTTTTCACTCTATCAATTAGGTTAGTATTGTGGAGTAACTACAACATTGTTGATCCATCCTCAGCTTTCTCCTATCACAGCTATTAAACTCTGTAACTGTTTTAAAGTCACCATTGGCCTCAAGGTGAAATCCCTGAGCAATTTCCTTCCTTTCTGGCAACTGAGTTAGGAAGGATGTCTGGATTACTGACCGTTGCCTACCCTGAGCCTGCCTGCCATCCTGTACCTTTGCCCCACCTATCTGGATTACTGGTCTCTACCTGCCCTTGACCTGCCTTTTGCCTGCCCCTGTGTGATTAATAAACTGTTGTTACTTTGACGTTGTCTGCATCTGGGTCTTACCTGAAACGTGATAATTATGACTTGTTAAGCACATTTTTACTCCTGAACTTATTTAGGCTTGCCATAACAAATGGGTTGAGTACTTATTGACTCACGACATTTCAGCTTTTATTTTGTAATTCATTTGTCAAATTTCAAAACGTAATTCCACTTTGACATTGAGGTATTGTGTGTAGTAGGCCAGTCACACAAAATATTATTTTAATCTGTTTTAAATTCAGGCTGTAGCACAACAAAATGTGGAAAAAGTAAAAGGATGTGAATACTTTCTGAAGGCTCTGTATGTGAAAATGGCACATTTCTATAAAAACAAGAGCGGAAGATTTGTTTCCAGTGACATCAACCAATTAGTAGGCAATTCCTACTCATAATTGGTTAAAATCACATGATGCACTCCAATGATGTCATTAAAAAAACTTGTCTTCCTTTGTCTTTTTCCCCATAAAAGATAAACGTGCCATTTTCACATATGTTGATGTTGGGGTGGTGCTGGAGATTATGGATATGAAGTTGAATTTATTTTATTTTTTTAAATAAGAGGCTGTAGTTCCTCTGACAAGGTGTAGCATGGCCATTTGAATTACAATTATGACTAAGGTCTCTGATGATTCAACACAGTCTCCCTAGATTCTCATACACTGTGCTGCTACAGAACTACACGGCACCTCTCTATATCTGAGAGAAGAGACCCTTTCATCCCATTGCTGTCCAGACGTCATTTCATAAATCATGGAACATGGCATTTAATCTTGGAAGCCTTTGATAACACACTTCCTGTTAAAGATGCTGTTTTTCTCCCTGCAAATAGTGTGATTGTTGAGTACAGTTCACGAGTGACTCCGACTCATGGGCTTTCAACAAGGAGACTGACAGCTCCAAATATAGCCTGTCTTGACCGCCTGAGAATATTTCCCTGTGTGGGAAGAGACGAGCAGAGAGAGAAAAAAGGACTAGGTTTTTGTTGAGGTTCTTTCTGACTATAGGAAGCAGAGCTCAGCTCTCTTTTTGTGACTGTGGTTTAGTTACAAACTCTCTGACAGCTTTCCTTGACATCTGATCTTGCGACAGCTAGCCTTGGACCTCTGGCCTCAGGCTTCGAGACAGGACTTCAAAGGTTGGCCACATGAGAATATGTGATAGCTAACTTGACTTCAAGGTAGCGAGGTATAGTGAATCTAGTAAACATATTCATGGGCACTAGAAACATTGCTATAATTCAGCTGATATGGATGATGACAATTATTTAAATGAATATACAAATATGTCCTTATTTGCCATTAAAATAATCACTAGGCCCTTCAGAATATTCATAGTCCAGACCCTTTTGAAACTGAAAAAGTAAAAGCCTAGTAAATAGTATTACTGAAATGATGTGACATTGTCATTTCCATACACTATTATTTTTGCCCATTTACACATGCATTGCTTATCTGTTATAACCACACACCAGACTATTAGTAGGGACTATTTACACAGTGCACAATTATCTGCCTTCTGGAGGCTATTTACATTGCTGGTACATTCCAGTTGGGCCTAAATCCGTGGATTTATTCCTCAGGTTCGACACACTGGTTCAACCCCACTACCTGTGGTGAAAGCACTCCCCCTGTTGGCTAATAAAGGTACGTTTCATCCAAAACGAGTCGCCTCTCAGAATCACCGCACAGTCCGGAGAAGGCATTAAGAAAATGCACGCTGACGAACAGGGGTACCTCTGCAAACATTTTCACTAAGGAACAGGTGCATCTTGCACGAGCCCCCCGCGCGCCAAAGGCTGTAGGTCCAAAACACATTCCTCACTGTGGAAATACATCAATATCGTCAACATCACCTTCACCTGTGTGAATTATGGAATGCTGAGGTTATCCATCGCGCGTCCGGAGAATTGGATCTCGACCCTCGTGGAGTAGCCCGAGCCTACGTCATCTCCTTGCACGGAGCAGAATGCGCCCTGGTTTCTGATTGTTAAATGTTTAGTTCAGAGATGATTCCCTCACAGCAGAATCATGTTGTCACCACCACTGAGACTATGCCTCCTGAAACTATCACGTCATCGCCGACCATGGTTCAAAGGATAAGAAAAGTGTTTAGCAGGTAAGGATGAGAAATGTTATGCTACTGCAGATTTTACTGGACCAAATTTGATTTAAAAAAATGCATACTATTCAAGTTTTAAATTCGACATCAGAATCACTTGACATAGCCTATGATTGTTGATTCATTCGGTTCTTTTGTAAAGCACCACTTGCCAAGGTTTAAAATTCAGCGCACGTCAATCAAAACGTCATCATCTTCTGAAACAGCAGAGCATTGGTCAGAGACAGAAACACATTTCAGCATAGTGTGTGAATAAATACAGTTTTATAATACAATATAATTTTTTCTATCTATATTGAAATATTGTTTTTGGTTATGTGTTTTTTATATTTGTACTAAACAATAGCGTTGGTGCCTGAAAATTCAGCATCATCAGCCACCTGCATTAATCACAATTACCTAGCTCATATATTATTGTCTGTCCTCATAATGATGGCTAATGTGCTTGTTATAAACCTATGGAATGGTTTGTTTTTTCATCCTGCTTGTTTCATGCGTTTAAAGGGTGTTACCTTTTCTCTCAAATGATGTCCAAAAGGCCAAAACCAACATTCCAGACTCTTGGGGGTTCCAATTAACAATTGTAGGCTATTCACGGGTCAGAAAATAATAGTGATTAAGCTACTAGTCTCTGCAAATTCTTCATTAAGAGTGGTCATCAGAGTAATGCCCAGTGGATGGTCTTTGTTCTGTTGTGTGTATCGCCCCATCCACCATGAGTACGTATTCTTGCGTCCGTGGGGGTCTTTCAGCAAAGCCTATTCAAGTGTTCTAGTATAAAACCTGTTGGAGACTCATAGGTTGAAAATAATGGTTTACTTGAGTCATCCACTCCCCTAGACAGAATTCGACTAGACATTCATTACCACAACCCAGGAGCAGAGTGTCTTAAGTGACTAAATGAATACTTTCTGTTGCTTGCTTTTATTCCACACTCCTAAACTTTGGTTTGGCTCAACGCTGTGTGTGTATGTGTGTGTTTGCCAGTGCCATATCACCTTAAGAAGTGTGTGTGGTTGTACACTTTAGACTCGAGCAAGTGGAGGTTTCCTCTTTCGCGGAATGTGTGTGGCGTGTGCTTGTGTATCTGCTTGTTGTGTGTGCCTCTGAGCCTCAGACAGGGGTAATGGAGGACCAGCTGCGACAGTGAGAGGGCACAGTGAAGGATGACAGCTGGTGGTCTTGTCTTGGTCAGCCTGCTCTCTCCTCTCCTTGCCATCTGCTGGCCCTTTCATCCCTTGGACTCCCATTTAGCCAGAGAACAATGTCCCGCGAGGTGTAATCTGTGCAGGCCCAGATCGGGTTGCCCACTGTGCTGCTCTGGGGCTATTGTTGTCCTGGAAGGAGAGAATTCCACTCTCCCGGGGAAAGTGACTCGCTGTTGTATCTCTTACTGGGGCTGTTGCCAAGGGCTGCACAAAGAATCAAGGCTTCTCTTACCAGCTGGAAGTTACTGTACTGAACTGTCCAAGAGTACAATAGCTCTATGCTTAGAGAGATGAAAAAAGCCATCCCTGACATAAAGTTCAAGTTGAAGTTTTATTTGTCACGTGCACAACAAGTACAGTGAAATGCTTAACTCGCAAGCCCTACCCAACAGTGCAGTATTTAAAGTCAACAAAGTATAATTGATGTGAGAAAAAAGGAACACAAATTGAAATACGAAAGAGAGGAAGCTATATACAGGATCAGTACTCATTTTACAATGCGCAGGGATACTGGAGTATTTGAGGTAGATATGTACATATAGGCAGGGATTAGGAGAAAATGACTGGTAGCAGGATAAAACATATTATATAAAAAATAATAATAGTAAACTGTGTGTGTGTGTGTGTGTATAGTAAAAAAATGATTTTAAAAAGACCCTGGAATGAGTAGATGTGTCCAAAACGTTTGGCTGGTACTGTAGAGTACTATAGAGTACCAGTCAAACGTTTTGAACACATCTACTCATTCCAGGGTCTTTTTAAAATCATTTTTGACTATTTTCTACATTGTAGAATAGTGGTGACGACATCAACACTTTGAAATAACACATATGGAATCATGTAGTAACCAGATAAGTGTTAAACAAATGAACATATATTTAATATTTGAGATTCTTCAAAGTAGCCACCCTTTGCCTTGATGACAGCGGTGCACACTCTTAGCATTCTCTCAACTAGCTTCATGAGGTAGTCACCTGGAATGCATTTCAATTAACAGGTGCACAATGTTAAAAGTTAATTTGTAGAATTTCTTTCCTTCTTAATGCATTTGAGCCAATCAGTTGTGTTATGACAAGGTAGTGGTGGTATATAGAAGATAGCCCTATTTGGTAAAATACCAAAGCTGTGTTTGAATACCCATACTAACATACTGTATACTACATACTATATACTAATAGTTCATTTTAGTATACTGTAAATGAGCAGTATGCTTTTAGTTGAGCGTACTAGCTCTTCGCCTGTCTACCGGAAGTTGATGCTGTTGCTATGCAACCTCTTGCTAGCTAGTTAGCATAACAAATTACTAGTTAGACATCTTACAACCTCGGTGGGTTCTTAAATTCAATCTGGAGTGCCAGAGTGTGCTCGTAAATTCAGAGTGTTGTCAGATTGTTTGTAAATTCAGAGCGTTTTGCTCTCGGAGCACACACTGGAAGCTTGGGCCGAGGATTAGGGTTGATTTGAGCGTACGGCAGTCAAGAACCCAAGCTAACATTGGCTAGCTTGCTAGCTACTTCCAGACACAAATGAGACCACTCTGACCATTTTAATTGCCCTAGCAGAGCTGGTCAGGCAGTTTTCATGTTATCCAGAGCATTGGTGACTGTAACTGTGCTGCTGGTATAACAGTTGTTAAAGTACTATGTGAATTTCACCAGGTTCATATATTAATATGTTGTGTTGATTTGTTATGCATGCCTGCATCCTGGGAGAAGGGGAGTGTGTACTTACGTTTTCCCCTGCGTGCTCGTGCTCAAATCATTTTGATGCACTGAGAGAGGTAGGCACGCTTTTTCTGTCTTCAGAAAAGTTTGATTCTTTTAAGTACAAAGTCATACACACAGTGTTTTGTTCATGAATAATGATGTATATTTAGAGGTTACTCATAAGTGGATGGTATTGTTAAGATGCACTTGTAATTGTACTTTTTAGGATGATATCAACATTCTGAATTCAACATGTGGTTAATAGCTAGCTAAGGTATTAGCAGGCTATTGTATGTGTGAACGATGGCTAGCTCCTCGAATGATCCCAGTCCCTCCTATTGTGCATCTGTTGTAGAAAGAGGCGACGATTCTCAGAACATATGTGGCTCTACAAATGTTTTATTTCCTTTTGGATGCAGATGCAGGATGCAGAGAGTGAGTTCTGCTTGGTTAAAACTACCTGATCTCCAAAGTCCACGTTTATAGTCTCAATCAACCACACACAAAAAAAGTTACAGCGGAATGACACAAATATACATTTTCACAAAGTTTGTTGCTTCAGTGTCTGTAGATATTTTTGTCAGATGTTACTATGGAATACTGAAGTATAATTACAAGCATTTCATAAGTGTTTTATTAATAATTACATGAAGAGCAAAGAGTCAATATTTGCAGTGTTGACCCTTCATTTTCAAGACCTCTGCAATCAGCCCTGGCATGCTGTCAATTAATTTCTGGGCCACATAATGCAGTGTTGATGGCAGCCCATTCTTGCATAATCAATGCTTGGAGTTTGTCAGAATTTGTGGGGTTTTGTTTGTCCACCCGCCTCTTGATAATTGACCACAAGTTCTCAATGGAATTAAGGTCTGGGGAGTTTCCTGGCCATGGACTCAAAATATCAATGTTTTGTTCCCAGAGTCACTTAGTTATCACTTTTGCCTTATGGCAAGGTGCTCCATCATGCTGAAAAAGGCATTGTTCGTCACCAAACTGTTCCTGGATGGTTGGGAGAAGTTGCTCTCGGAGGATGTGTTGGTACCATTCTTTATTCATGGCTGGGGTCTTAGGCAAAATTGTGAGTGAGCCCACTCCCTTGGCTGAGAAGGAACCCCACACATGAATGGTCTCAGGATGCTTTACTGTTGGCATGACACAGGACTGATGGTAGTGCTCACCTTGTCTTCTCCGGACAAGGTTTTTTCTGGATGTCCCAAACAATCGGAAAGGGGATTCAGAGAAAATTACTTTACCCCAGTCCTCAGCAGTCCAATCCCTGTACCTTTTGCAGAATATCAGTCTGTCCTTGATGTTTTTCCTGGAGAGAAGTGGCTTCTTTTCTGCCATTCTTGACACCAGGCCATCCTCCGAAAGTCTTCACCTCACTGTGCGTGCAGATGCACTCACACCTGCCTGCTGCCATTCCTGAGCAAGCTTTGTACTGGTAGTGCCCCGATCCCGCAGCTGAATCAACTTTAGGAGATGGTCCTGGCGCTTGCTGGACTTTCTTGGGCGCCCTGAAGCCTTCTTCACAACAATTGAACCGCTCTCCTTGAAGTTCTTGATGATCCGATAAATGGTTGACTTAGGTGCAATCTTACGGCAGCAATATCCTTGCCTGTGAAGCCCTTTTTGTGTAAAGCAATGATGACGGCACGTGTTTCCGTGCAGGTAACCATGGTTGACTGAGGAAGAACAATGTTTCCAAGCACCACCCTCCTTTTGAAGCTTCCAGTCTGTTATTCGAATGCAATCAGCATGACAGAGTGATCTCCAGCCCTGTCCTTGTCAACACTCACACCTGTGTCAAGGAGAGAATCACTGACATGATGTCAGCTGGTCCTTTTATGGCAGGGCTGAAATGCAGTGGAAATGTTTTTTGGGGATTCAGTTAATTTGCATGGCAAATAGGGACTTTGCAATTCATCTGATCACTCTTCATATCATTCTGGAGTATATGCAAATTGCCATCATACAAAATGAGGAAGCAGACTTTGTGAAAATTAATATTTGTGTCATTCTCAAAACTTTTGGCCACGACTGTACAGGACTAAGATCGAATCGTACTACACCGGCTACGATGCTCGTCGGATGTGACAGGGACTGTAAACTATTACAGACTACAAAAGGAAGCACAGCCGAGAGGTGCCCAGTGACACGAGCCTACCAGACGAGCTAAATAACTTCTATGCTCGATTCGAGGCAAGTATCACTGAAACATGCATGAGAGCATCAGCTGTTCCGGACGACTGTGTGATCACGCTCTCTGTAGCCGATGTGAGTAAGACCTTTAAACAGGTCAACATTCACAAGGTCGCAGGGCCAGACGGATTACCAGGACATGTACTCCAAGCATGCGCTGACCAACTGGCAAATGTCTTCACTGACATTTTCAACCTCTCCCTATCTGAGTCTGTAATACCAACATGTTTCAAGCAGACCACCATAGTCCCTGTGCCCAATAACACTAAGGTAACCTGCCTAAATGACTACCGACCCGTAGCACTCACATCTGTAGCCATGAAATGCTTTGAAAGGCTGGTCATGGCTTACATCAACACAATTGTCCCAGAAACCCTAGACCCACTCCAATTTGCATACCGCACCAACAGATCCACAGGTGATGCAATCTCTATTGCACTCCACACTGCCTTTTCACACCTGGACAAAAGGAACACCTATGTGAGAATGCTATTCATTGACTACAGCTCAGCGTTCAACACCATAGTGCCCTCAAAGCTCATCAATAAGTTAAGGACCCTGTGACTAAACACCTCCCTCTGCAACTGGATCCTGGACTTCCTGACGGGCCGCCCTGATGTGGTAAGATCAGGTAACATCTCATCCGCCACACAACACGGGGGCCCCTCAGGGATGCGTACTCAGTCCCGTCTTGTACTTCCTGTTCACTCATGACTGCAAGGCCAGGCACGACTCCAACACCATCATTAAGTTTGCTGACGACACAACAACAGTGGTAGGCCTGATCACCGACAATGATGAGACAGCTTATAGGGAGGAGGTCAGAGACCTGCCCGTGTTGTGCAAGGACAACAACCCCTCCCTCAACGAGATCAAGACAAAGGAGATGATCGTGGACTACAGGGAATGGAGAACCGAGCACGCCCCCATTCTCATCGACAGGTCCAAGCACACCAAAACAGTCGTGAAGAGGGCATGACAAACCTATTCCCCAAAAGGAGACTGAAAAGATTTGGCATGCGTCCTCAGATCCTCAAAAGGTTTTACAGCTGCACCATCGAGAGCATCCTGATGGGTTGCATCACTGCCTGGTATGGAACTGCTCGGCCTCCGACCACAAGGCACTACAGAGGGTAGTGCGTACGGCCCAGTACATCACCAGGGCCAAGCTTCTTGCCATCCAGGACCTCTATACCAGGCGGTATCAGAGGAAGGAACTAAAAATTGTCAAAGACTCCAGCCACTCTAGTCATAGACTGTTCTCCCTGCTACCACACGGCAAGCATTACCGGAGCACCAAGTCTAGGTCGAAGAGGCTCCTAAATAGCTTCTACCCCAAAGCCATAAGACTCCTGAACAGCTTATCAAATGGCTACCCAGACTATTTGCATTATTTACTGCTGCTCTTTAATAATTTGTTAATTACTTTTTTTTGTGTATTTTCTTAAAACTGCATTGTTGGTGAAGGGCTTGTAAGTAAGCATTTCACTGTAAGGTCTACTACACCTGTTGTATTCAGCGCATGTGACAAACAATGTTTGATTTGATTTTGATTTGAAGCAACGCCCATTTCCTGCCGAATTGCATTATGGGCCCTAAAGTATGGAAATAGTGTCCTCTGTGTGTATACTTCATATTTTGGTGAATTTAGTATGACATCTGGGAACTTTTGGCATACTAACTATATCCATACAATGACCAATAAGCATACTATATACTAAATTCACGTCACAAATAGTACGG
Source organism: Oncorhynchus clarkii lewisi (assembly GCF_045791955.1). NCBI lineage: Eukaryota > Metazoa > Chordata > Actinopteri > Salmoniformes > Salmonidae > Oncorhynchus > Oncorhynchus clarkii. The sequence goes on along the minus strand of NC_092150.1, from coordinate 65,021,408 downwards.
TTAGTGCGGTTAGTATGAGTATTCGAACACAGCTCTAGTCCATATTATGGCAAGGACAGCTCAAATAAGCAAAGAGAAACAGTCCATCATTACTTTAAGACATTAAGGTCAGTCAATCCGGAACATTTCAAGAACTTTGAAAGTTTCTTCAAGTTCAGTAGCAAAAACCATCAAGCGCTATGATGAAACTGGCTATCATGAGGTCCGCCACAAGGAAGGAAGACCCAGAGTTACCTCTGATGCAGAGGATAAGGTCATTAGTGTTAACTGCACCTCAGATTGCAGACCAAATAAATGCTTCACAGAGTTAAAGTAACACACATCTCAACATCAACTGTTCAGAGGAGACTGCGTGAATCAGGCCTTCGTGGTCGAATTGCTGCAAAGAAACCACTACTAAAGGACACCAATAAGAAGAAGAGACTTGCTTGGGCCAAGAAACACGAGCATTGGACATTAGATGGGTGGAAATCTGTCCTTTGGTCTGATGAGTCCAAATTTGAGATTTTTGGTTCCAACCGCCGTGTCTTTGTGAGACTCAGAGTAGGTGAACGGATGATCTCCGGATGTGAAATTTTTGCACATTTATTAAAAACAAAAAACAGAAATGCCTTATTTACATAAGTATTCAGACCCTTTGCTATGAGACTCGAAATTGAGCTCAGGTGCATCTTGTTTCCATTGATCATCCTTGAGATGTTTATGTAACTTGATTGGAGTCCACCTGTGGTAAATTCAATTGATTGGACATGATTTGGAAAGACACACACCTGTCTATATAAGGTCCCACAGTTGAAGGGAAGGCTACCAAAACATTTCTGCAGCATGCTGAAGGGCCCCAAGAACACAGTGTCCTCCATCATTCTTAAATGTAAGAAGTTTGGAACCAAGACTCTTCCTAGAGCTAGCCGCCTGGCCAAAATTAGCAATCGGGGGAGAAGGTCCTTGGTCAGGGAGGTGACCAAGAACCCGATGGTCGCTCTGACAGAGCTCTAGAGTTTCTCTGTTGAGATGGGAGATCCTTCCAGGAGGACAACCATCTCTGCAGCACTCCACCAATTAGGCCTGTGGATGTATTTCAAGGCCTACCTTCAAACTCAGTGCCTCTTTGCTTGACATCATGGGAAGATCAGAAGAAATAAGCCAAGACCTCAGAAACAATGGTAGACCTCCACAAGTCTGGTTCATCCTTGGGAGTAATTTCCAAACGTCTGAAGGTACCACGTTCATCTGTACAAACAATAGCCCGCAAGTATAAACACCATGGGACCACACAGCCGTCATACTGCACAGGAAGGAGACGCGTTCTGTCTCCTAGAGATGAACGTACTTTGGTGCGAAAAGTGCAAATCAATCTCAGAACAACAGCAAAGGAACTTGTGAAGATGAAGTATCTATATCCATAGTAAAATGAGTCCTATATCGACACAACCTGAAAGGCCGCTCAGCAAGGAAGAAGCCACTGCTTCAAAACCGGCATAAAAAAGCCAAACTACGGTTTGCAACTGCACATGGGAATAAAGATCGTACTTTTTGGAGAAATGTCCTCTGGTCAGATGAAACAAAAATAGACCTGTTTGGCCATAATGACCATTGTTATGTTGGGAGGCGAAAGGGTGATGCTTGCAAGCCGAAGAACACCATCCCAACCATGAAGCATGGGGGTGGCAGAATCATGTTGTGGGGGTGGCATCATGAGGTAGGAAATTATATGGATATATTGATGCAACATCTCAGGACAGTCAGTCAGTCAGTCATTTCAGTTCAGCCCACACATTTTCTATAGTTTTGAGGTCAGGGCTTTGTGATGGCCACTCCAATACCTTGACTTTGTTGTCCTTCAGCCATTTTGCCACAACTTTGGAAGTATGCTTGGGTTCATTGTCCATTTGGAAGACCCATTTGTGACCAAGCTTTAACTTCCTGACTGATGTCCTGAGATGTTGCATCAATATATCCATATAATTTCCTACCTCATGATGCCATCTATTTTGTGAAGTGCACCAGTACTACCTGCAGCAAAGCACCCTGATACCATCATGCTGCCACCTCCGTGCTTCACGGCTGGGATGCTGTTCTTTGGCTTACAAGCGTCCCCCTTTTTCCTCACAACATAACAATGGTCATTATGGCCAAACAGGTCTATTTTTCTTTCATCAGACCAGAGGACATTTCTCCAAAAAGTACGATCTTTGTCCCCATGTGCAGTTGCAAACCGCAGTCTGGCTTTTTTATGCCGGGTTTGGAGCAGTGGCTTCTTCCTTGCTGAGCGGCCTTCAGGTTATGTCGATATAGGACTCATTTTACTGTGGATATGGATACTGTTGTACCTGTTTCCTCCAGCATCTTCACAAGGTTATTTGTTGTTGTTCTGAGATTGATTTGCACTTTTCGCACCAAAGTACATTAATCTCTAGGAGACAGAACGCGTCTCCTTCCTGAGCGGTATGACGGCTGTATGGTCTCATGGTGTTTATACTTGCGTACTGTTGTTTGTACAGATGAACGTGGTACCTTCAGGAGTTTTGAAATTGCTCCTAAGGATGAACCAGACTTGTGGAGGTCTGCAATTTTCTTCCTGAGGTCTTGGCTGATTTATTTTGATTTCCCATGATGTCAAGCAAAGAAGCACTGAGTTTGAAGGTAGGCCTTGAAATACATCCACAGGAACACCTCCAATTGACTCAAATTATGTCAATCAGAAGCATCTAGCATCTAAAGCCAAGACATCCTTTTCTGGAATTTTCCAAGCTGTTTAAAGGCACAGTCAACTTAGTGTATGTAAACTTCTGACCCACTGGAATTGCGATACAGTGAATTAAAAGTGAAATCATCTCTCTGTAAACAATTGTTGGAAGAATGACTTGTGTCATGCACAAAGTAGATGTCCTAACCGACTTTCCAAAACTATAGTTTGTTAACAAGCAATGTGTGGATTGGTTGAAAGACAATTTTTAATGACTCCAACCTAAGTGTATGTAAACTCCCGACTTCAACTGTACAAAGAAATGTCAATAGAAGACAGGTAAAACAAAGTGCAGTCCTTCCAGCTTCAGTTTGGAGTGATTGTGTTAGCTGTGTTTTTGGCTAGCTCCTCCGTCCTGAAGAGAGCACATTTTCTATGCCAGGTGAAATCACGCATGAATTGCACATTGTAATGGATGTATCCAAATGATTGTCCCTAGAAAACAGCTTATTGCACTGTTTGACGTGACTGTGAGTTAGCCGTAGTTGGCTAGTTAGCAAGCAAGGGATAAGAACGTTGCCAGCCAGTATGGTAATACAAGATTTAGAACAAACGACTGGGTCGAAACCCATAGATACAGAACAAAACAAAAACATAACGACTGGGTCACGTCTCTGGCAACCGAACCGATAGAACGAATGACCAACCAGACTTGGGTATGACCCTAGATTTGTGTCGGGACTATATCGTGTGGAAGGATGAAATAGTATGAATGAATGAATCAAAATAATGTTTTTAATTCAAATATGTAAATCATTATTTGAATCATGCTGGTAACCCGTTGCATAAAAGTGATAATGCCCTCGGAGCCGGTGTTTGGCGGATATATTGGCACAGTGAGACTTCGTCTTGGGCCTAGCAACACCCGTTCCAAAATATCTTCCAAACACGGGCTTCGAAGGCATTATCACATAAAGGGTGTCTGCTTCTCTACTTGATAGACTCACTGATGAAGAGACATGTTAGGGGTTTTGCATAATCATCACTCTAACATTTTAGCTGTAGGCTAATGGCAGCATCGGAATCTATTTGTTTTGGTAAGGCTAAAAGGTTACTGCAAATCAACATTTGAATAGCTTCGTAAACTGCAGTATATACATTATGTAAATGCGTACTCTATCCTAAAGGGAAATGGTGGACAATTACAAACGATTCCAGTTCATGTACTGCTTTGCCCTTTATGGACTGTGCAATTGAATTGCTTTGCAGCTTGCTACAGACTAACTTGAGGGAACTCAACACAACAACAGAGAACAATAGACTATCACCAAACTTTGCCATTGATTTCTTTCTCCACTTTATGCTGATGAAGCGAATTCTTTGGCTCTGTGGTATTTACCCAGAGCAATGTGTTTACGGGAATTATCCATCCGTCTTCACGCAGCTTTTGAGCTTTTCCTTGCTGCCTGTCACACTGTTTCTATTTTTCATTAAATATTACAAGAACTGTAATAACATTCATTCCGTGGTGTGTTGAAAGATGGATGAAAAGGGACATGTCCTCTGAATTCATTAGCTTTAGGGTTATTTTCATCCACCCCAGCCTGGCTTCAGGCCATAAACCAGAGTGATTTTAGCAGCGCAATTATGTTTCACTATAGAAAATGGAGGCTCTGTCCTGTTCACTGAGCTCTTTTATTTCAATTACCAACCTGGTTGGGTTTCTCTCACCTCATAACGAGATGTATTACTTTGACTGTCTTGCGGCGGTGCAACAGGGCAACGCATGCATCTGTTATTAAAATACTTTAGGCTGGGATCGATAAGTCGCAGGATTGACAGAGCGATCTCATTCTCAGTTACAATACAGATTAACACAAGGACTTCCCTCCAAATGTCTTTGTGCCCTTAGATAACGTCTATTAAGGTACCACAAGCTTCCACGATGAATAGGTGCAGGAGATGTTTTGTATTTTGATAAAAACAAATGGTATTATGGAGATTTAATCAACGTGTTGTGTTTTCGTTGGGAAGCTATCCTCAAAGAAGTAAAGAGGATAGAAATAGTGAGCACAGATTCTGCCAGGCTGAGGTTCTCTTTCTCTCTTTAGTTGCTTTCATTCAACCTTGTGCAAGTCAAGCACGTAGAGCATGTTTACTTGAAAAGGGAGATTCATCCTTTCAACTCCTGAAAAGGTGCTCATCTGCTGCTAATATAAATACAAAACTTGTTCCAACTTGTGTGCTAAAGCTAAAATTGGACTTTCTCGGTTCCAGCATTGCAAAAGAAACGGCTATTTGATAGAAATAGATAGAAATTAATGGTGGCTTTTAAAATGTAGTAGACAGGTTATTTTCATATATTTTAAACCAATGCCTTTTGGCAGGCTGTGAAGTGTGATTTGGGCTCCAATAGGAGGGGTTCAGTGCCAGGCAACCTGGGGTATAATACATGGAATTTGGGCGGCTGTCTGAGGAAACGGCAGGCGGAGAGCATTGTTCTGGGCATCCAAGACATTCATGTCCACTGTGGGTCACACAGCGCAACCGAAGGTATTTAAAACTAACCCAAGATAGTTAATCTGTGTCATTTACAGTGGGAGCAAATGAAGCATAGTGGGCAGAACAAGCAAGGAGGTGGGCAAAGCCAAGCCCAAGCTGGCGATATCCTATTGGTTGTTGTAGTATGTATTTGCTTATTTCTGTGAAGTGAGCGTCTCTGTAAACTGAATTCGACCTTGCACTTCTTCTAAACAACGCAAATTTAAAAAACTTTGACAAAGCGTCAAGCCTATAAAACTTAGTGCACTGTGTTCGTAACAGATTTTAGTTTTGGGGACACCGATTATTTGGGGGATCAGTTGTTAAATTGATGAGAAAATTAGCAGAATGGCGGCCCAGTTTCACCTAGTTCCATCCTCTCCCACTACCCTCGACTGGACTTCCTCTCACTACCATATTTGGTGTTGAGAAAACATTCTAAACTGATGCTTCAGCTTTATAGCCCATGTGACGTTTCTGGTTTAAACCTTCTGTCTGTGGCGCAACTTTGTTCCCCTTTCCTTCGGCAGCATGACTAGGCAATGAACAGCTGAAGGGAACCCTAGAATCTATCTGCCCACTTATTAAGATGGAAAGCGAAGACTGGTGCTTGGTTTAATCAATTACTTTTAAATACAAAATGGGAATTCAGTTGGTACTGTTAATTTGAAATGAATTAAGATACATCGATTTGAAATAGTTTGACAACATTTTGTGAAATATTTGAAATACTCAGCTAAACATGATATCCATAGAGAGAGCTTGGTCTAACAAACCGATTCTACTCACTGTCTCTGGAAACAATACTAAAGCTCTTTGCTGAGCCAACGTCGAATGCCACTTGCAGTTTTGGAGTTTAATTTCAGAATGTAATTCAAATGTGAGTCAAGCCACAGAGCCTTACATGGCTCATCAGAAACCAAAGTTCGCACTCTGGAGAAGCACTGTGTTGTCATATTAAATCCTATAGAGTCAGACAAACTGTTCGCGGAGGAAAAGTTTCAACTGAAAATAGGGCATGCAGTCCCAGCAGGGTTAACTCCTGGCAAGATTCATAGATGGACAATGTCCTGTTTGTGTTTGATACTGGCAAATGCTGCATTACATCACTGTGTAGTCTACCCACTTCACTGCTCATTTTGCAGTTAAATGTCCTTATTCACAGGCTAATACACTCTTTCAAAGAAAATATGAGTAAATCAAATCAAATTTATTTATATAGCCCTTCGTACATCAGCTGATATCTCAAAGTGCTGTACAGAAACCCAGCCTAAAACCCCAAACAGCAAGCAATGCAGGTGTAGAAGCACGGTGGCTAGGAAAAACTCCCTAGAAAGGCCAAAACCTAGGAAGAAACCTAGAGAGGAAGCAGGCTATGTGGGGTGGCCAGTCCTCTTCTGGCTGTGCCAGGTGGAGATTATAACAAAACATGGTCAAGATGTTCAAATGTTCATAGATGACCAGCATGGTCGAATAATAATAAGGCAGAATAGTTGAAACTGGAGCAGCAGCACAGTCAGGTGGACTGGGGACAGCAAGGAGTCATCATGTCAGGTAAAGGGAAAGACTGTCACATCTATGAGGTCCATGGTCTCATCATTGCCAGGTTGGTAATAAATGAATAATGCTGTCTTTTCCATCTGCATGTGTCTCTGAAATGAACCATGGCCGTGTCCCGAATCTGTCTCGCCTACTAAAACAACACATTGTTTACTAATAGTACTACATACTATTTAGAGCACACAGTTAAGTAAAAACATATGCAGTAAGCAAATATCAACACAAATGTATTGATAAATGAAATGAGTATGACATCCTGATATTTAAAGCATACTATATTTTCTGAACTGTACATACTATAAAACGCTCTATTTCGTATACCACAAAAGCCTAGTATTTAGAACGTCTAGGTATTCAGACATGGCCCATGTTTTGTCAGCCATGCCACTATACAATCAAATTCAATCAATCAACTGTATTTATAAGGCCCTTCTTACAGCTGATGTCACAAATTGCTGTGCAGAAACTCAGTTAAAATATTGTATCATTTCTTGAAATGTTTCTAAAAAAAAATCTCCATCTTGTTTTGACCTTTTAACATAAATTATCTAAAAACGCATTAACTTTTTTCATATTCGCACATGTTGTTACTTAGACCGTATTTCACATCATCTGAGGTTTTTGTGTTGTGCCCGCCATCAGTTTAGACACAACATGCTCTTGAATACAGGGTGGGTGTCATGTTTTGGCTGCACTTAAAAGGGAATAAAATTAAAATTTCAACTTTCAAATGGTACCACAAAAAATGGTTGGAGGTCCACACATCAGAGAATGTTGACTTGAACGGAAATATCTATTATTTTCAATTATCCTGTCAAACCTCTATAGGAAACCTATTGAAATGATAGAAATATAGACATAGAATATACATTCAATTGTGGATGGACAACATGCTCTTGAATACAGGGTGGGTGTCATTTCAATCATAACAATTGAATTCATAGAATGGACCTATCTATCCCTTCAGACCATTGCAATTTAGCTTGTACACCATTGAAATTGAAATCAAATTGACATTTTTACTTCTGGAAATGTCGGTCCATCCACCATTGAATGTCTATTCTATATCTATATTTCTACGACCTCCAACCATCTATGTGGTACCATTTGAAAGGTGAAATTCCAAGTACATTTGAGTACATTTATCTGCCAAAACATGACACCCACCGTGTATTCAAGAGCATGTTGTGTCTCAACCGATGGCGGGAACAACACAAAAACCTCAGATGATGTGAAATAGGGTCAAAGCTACAACCCTGTTTGTAAGCTTTTAATGATATCAATCTTTCTAATTCTCAGTGATGAAGACATGGGTGTCTCATGGTATGGTGGGGTATGTAAAATAGGTCAACTTTGGTGAACGTTTTGGCATTCAGGTCCAAAAAGGTAGTTTCTTAGCACTTGGGCAAATATGTAATGGAAGGTTTTGTTCAAATCAAAAGGGGTGAAATTAAATGTATTTACCTTATAGCCTCGTACCATTCTTAGGTTACTGACCTAAACCAACAGGTTGGTCCAACAGGCTAGTGGCCTACATTTACCATGTTCGTGTATTCCAAAGGTCACCAAGAAGCTTGACGGTAGGCCGCTAATGCAGCTATTTTATAATGCAAGTGAAACATTTATCCAAGTTTGTTTTGAAGTGGTAATATTCAGATGTTGCAGTGCATTTCAACACTGCTGGATCTGATGCCCTGCAGATAGCTTGGGGCTATGGCTCAGTGAACTGATGCCTTTTCCCCAGTGTGGTAATTGTGCTTTGGTCTGTTTCACACCAATGGAATCAGAACATATTTTCAACGTGGAAATTCAGTGCCTGCACATTTAAAAAAGCATCTCTTTTTAAGAAAATTATAGCTTTATTTTTCATGCTCCAATAACTATAGCAGACGATGGCAAACAGATTTTCTAACTGAAGGTTCATGCTTGTCTTGGAAGTATACCAGTACGCTACCTGCTTGAGGATCTTACCAACACACAGTATTTTCTCATCATGTTTGAAAGTGAGGGAGATAAGCGAGACGAAGAGAAATGAAATGGGCTTTTTTTTCTCGTCTGCTGTCATCTGAATTTGAGAGACTGTCCTCCCCAGTGTATTCATGCTGAGAGAGAGAGAGAGAGAGAGAGAGAGAGAGAGAGAGAGAGAGAGAGAGAGAGAGAGAGAGAGAGAGAGAGAGAGAGAGAGAGAGAGAGAGAGAGAGAGAGAGAGAGAGAGAGAGAGAGAGAGAGAGAGAGAGAGAGAGAGAGAGAGAGAGAGAGAGAGAGAGAGAGAGAGAGAGAGAGAGAGAGAGAGAGAACAATAACACAGGTGTTCATTAAAAGGGCTGGATCGTCCATGCCCGTCTTGCTGTGGATTCTGGGGGATTGACTCTCAGGACCCTACTACTGTAGCATACACTCTGCACTGTCCTTCACAGGCAAAGACAGGAAGGGAAATGGCAGTGATATTTCATTTCCTACTTCCACTCAGTCTGGGATGATGTGGCGTAGCTTAGTGTGTACGCCAGGGAAATTTGAGTTTGACTTTTGAGTTTGAGTTGATTTATTCTTGCACACAGATAAAACTGAAGAAATGCAGAATTGACATTACTAAGAATTGCAAAGCAGTCATTTAAAATAATTTCAGTGCCATCAGTCAATGCATAAGGCTGAACATGGGAATCAACACAGAGAGAGTGTGACGAAGGGGTGGTAGAGACATTATCTCGCCATCATGGAGGTCTTATGTCAGTTCCTGTGTTGTGTTGTATTGATGTGTGTTGGCACAATACAGTATGTTGCTAGAGAACATTGTTCCTGGAAATAAGGTTTCATATCTCTGTCACTGAAGGAAATATGAGGGCACTTCTGTGTCAGTGCCTAGGCTTGTAGCATTAAGGAACTCCTGCAGCAAATTCAATCTCGATCAAGAACGTTGAATGTTTTGAGAAAAATGCTATAGGAAATGTTTCTGCCGGAGGATTGAGTAGGGCCATTATTTTGAAAAATGAAAAATGTTACTGTGACTCCTGAGGAATAGTGGGGAAAGTGTTGAGGTGGGACACACAATAGCTAGGTCTCCTCCATCTTTGCAATCTGCTGCACCAACAACGGAGAGCAGTCATTCATTTCTAGAAGATAGTTCATGTAGTTTCATACTATCGAACCTCATTGACAGGAATTCCTAAGTAAACAAAATGAAATGCTCAGAGACATCTATTTAATGCACGGGTTTAATGTTGACTGTCATATTTTATTGATGATAGGTTACTATTGATCTAAGCGCCTGTGATTGCTCACTTTGAGCACGTGCCATATGGAATTGGCAACAACATGCAATGTGCCAGTGCAGCGGCACCACAGACTGTAAATCCATACCAGCCAGCATATAGTGAAACCTCAGACTGCACAGATTCAATATGTCATATGCACTATTAAACCTTAAGTGCCAGACCTCACATGACACTGTTATCTAGTGGTGGAGAAGATCTTTCGACTATCTGCTGAGGAAGTCTGTTAATTACTTCACTTCCATGTTTGATATTCCCATCCTACCAGGTGTTTTTGAAAAGCAGAGTGACCACTCTCTCAGACAGCCAAACCAGGCCTCCCACAGTCCCCCAGGACCCAGGGAGTTTAGCAGGCTCAGCCGAGCACACTGCCCCACTGATGAATAGGAATCTGTGGGCAAGAGAGCTGAGAGTGCTGGGTAGGATTCCTGACTGTCTGGATGTAGCTAATTAGCTAGTGGCGCTAGCCTTGAACTGGATGAATAAGCTCTGCTGATTGGCTGTGTGTTAGCTAGTTGGGTCTGGGACGCTCCTGAGTGTAGTGTCTCATTACACCACACCACAGCGCTCCCCAACTGATGAGGCTGGGCTTAGTGAAGTACTGTAGGTCAGGTCTGCGGGGCAGCCAGCCAGCCACCATGGACCCAGTCAGTCCATTCCCAGAGACACTGGCGGAATAGCCCTCACCGGAACAAACAGGGAGAGACAAGGGGAGGAAGAGGGGAAGAGATAGACAGAGGGCTTGACCTAGAAGGAAACTGAGAGAGAGGAAAGATAGCTAGAAGAAGAGGGATGTTGAGAGGGGAAGGAAAAGATGGAGGGAGAAACGGGCGGAGAGAGAAAAAGATGTGGAGAGAGAACATGGCTTTATCTTTCTTCCGCGTCTCAATAAGGACTTGTTCCATACAATTTTCCTCACACATAGGAGATGAATGGCCATGTGTGTGAGAAAGTGACCCCCCCCCCCCAAACAAAAAAATACTGGTGCACTCTTCCAGGGGTCATGAATGCGGAACAAAGAGGGATTCTGTGGGCCGCAATGATGAGATCACACACAGGACACACCAGCTCTGTCCCCGACGGTTATTCTTAGGGCACTGAACAGTGAGGCGACTGAGTCACAGGGCCTCAGGCCTAGAATATAGTCTGCAGCAGTACAGGGGGCTGTGTAGCCTGCTTCTTCTGTCTGTCGGTTGGTCTATTAAACTGTCTGTCTGTTTGTCTGTTAGTCAGGCAGAAGAGAAGTTATCTAGAATTGGCAAATGGCAATGAGGAGATACTAGACATGGAAGGATTCTCTCCACTGATAAGAAATCCGTCTTCAAATAAATCACTGCGCAATGTTCTTGAATATCGCAGGGCACAAGTGTTTCACCTTGTATTCAGTGTGATATAAAAATAAACGTATCTTTTCCAGTGTCAGTTTTTTGTGTTTGAAACATTGTGGATTCAAACCTAGTCACTGGGGTAATTTGTCATACTCTGCCTAGCTTTTAAATTCAGTCTTTGACACAGCATTGTCTTAAAGACGAACGGTAAGGGATGACTAAATCATAATGGTAAAAAATAACCCCGAGTTATCATGCTATGTCTTTTCAGACCCTCTCTCACGTACCACTGAGATGTGGAAAGCCCTGTGGTGTTATGTGAATGTATTTCTTATAATGACATCCCATGGGAGCCATTATTCGGGCTATTTTAGGCTAAGGAATGTTTGGAAGGGAACATTGCCTTGCTCATTTCAGACCGTTGCGTGCTTATACACTGCAACACAAAGTTTGATAGCGATTACAGCCTGGGTTGATGACAATGCATTGCATTAGGAGGGAACTTCCACATGCTTGTTTATTCCTGACCGTGGTGTGCCGGTATCTCATCGATTCACAACTCGATAGCAATCACTGTTGTTGACAATGCAATGTATTCGGAAGGACGCAAACTACATTTGTGGCGTGTCATTTTCTTGGAACTGGTAGCGTTGTATGTGAGGCAGAGTCTATTGATTACCTCGGCCCCTTTATTCATTCCCTTTTGAGTGTGAAGGATTTTTGAGGAGACGTGAAGTTATCCCAGGGTGTCCGATCCATACCCGGCTCATTAACACACAACGTTTTCTCTGAGGGTGACTTCAACAGGCTTTTCACCCACTCTATCAGCCGGGGATGTTACTGTTGCCGCGTTGCTTTTGGATATCAACGACCGGGAGATGAATTTTGATCACCATATGGGTCTAGAGAAGAAGGGGAACGTGGAATGGGCTCTGCTCTCACCCAAGCTGCTGGTGTTGTCCTCCGTACTCCTCTACTGTAAGCAGCCATTGGCTAAAACATTTAAGTGTCTTGTTCTGGAAAACGTCTACCAGACGTGCTCTTTTGCTTGTATCGTTTTCATTTTTTGTAGGAGCACTTATCCCACCACACTGAAGTACTGTAGCAATAGTTTCACTAGGTTTTCATGACCTTTACCATGTATCATGAATACCATGTACTCAAAGGAGCCTAGTAGCCAAGATGTAGCTGAATCGCAAAATAATCAGCAGTGTGACCATCCGTGACACATGACTGGCAGTTGAATATGCTAGAAATATGCACCATTATAAACCTGCCCACCTGCTGTGGCTGGCTGCTGTGTCTGCTGTTGGAACAGTGATGTATCGCAGGACTCAAGGAGCTGCCAGTGCGTGGATTAAATACGCATCTCCTAAAGTAGGTAGAAAGATGAAAGATGAAGGTCTCTGCGCAACACTGGCGCCACTCGCCTGCCCATGTCTGACAGGAGGCCACGAGGACGACTGACTGATGGAACAGTGGAGGAGTGCTGAGTGCTGCTAACTTTCTGTTTGACTCAGCCCGACTGAAGAAAAACTAACATAATCATACAACTCTGAGGCCCCAAGGCCTGTCTGTGAAAACCTCGGAGGGGAGAGACTGCAGTACCAGTCAAAGGTTCTGACACAACTACTGATTCAAGGGTTTTTCTTTATTTTTACTATTCTTCAAAGTAGCCACCCTTTGCCTTGATGACAGCTTTGCACACTCTTGGCATTCTCTCAACCAGCTTCACCTGGAATGCTTTTCCAACAGTCTTGAAGGAGTTCCCACATATGCTGAGCACTTATTGGCTGCTTTTCCTTCACTCTGCGGTCCAACTCATCCCAAACCATCTCAATTTGTTGAGATTGGGTGATTGTGGAGGCCAGGTCATCTGATGCAGCACTCCATCACTCTCCTTCTTGGTCAAATAGCCCTTACACAGCCTGGAGGTGTGTTGGGTCATTGTCCTGTTGAAAAACAAATGATAGTCCCAGTAAGTGCAAACCAGATGGGAAGGCTTATTGCTGCAGAATGCTGTGGTAGCCATGCTGGTTAAGTGTGCCTTGAATTCTACATAAATTACAGACAAGAAAAGCACCCCCACACCATCACACCTCCTCCTCCATGCTTCACGGTGGGAACCACACATGCGGAGATCATCAGTTCACCTACTCTGTGTCTCACAAAGACACAGTGGAGGTTGGAACTAAAAATCTCAAATTTGATCAAAGGACAGAATCCCACCTACCTAAGGTCAATTGCTTGTGTTTCTTGGCCCAAGCAAGTCTCTTCTTCTCATTGGTGCCCTTTAGTAGCAGTTTTGACCATGAAAGCCTGATTCACGCAGTCTCCTCTGAACAGTTGCTCTGTGAATACTTTATTTGGGTTGAAATTTCTGAGGCTGGTAACTCTAATGAACTTATCCATGATAGCCAGTTTCATCATAGCGCTTGATGGTTTTTGCGACTGCACTTGAAGAAACTTTCAAAGTACATACATACATACATACATACATACTTGCGAAAGTATTCGGCCCCCTTGAACTTTGCGACCTTTTGCCACATTTCAGGCTTCAAACATAAAGATATAAAACTGTATTTTTTTGTGAAGAATCAACAACAAGTGGGACACAATCATGAAGTGGAACGACATTTATTGGATATTTCAAACTTTTTTAACAAATCAAAAACTGAAAAATTGGGCCGAATACTTTCGCAAGGCACTGTACATACATGCATGCAAACATACATACATACATACATACATACATACATACATGCATACATACATAAAATGTGTACAGACATTTGTATTCACGAGTTCTAGTCGTGTTTTCGCCACCGCAAATGGCTTTGTGCTTTTAAGAACAGCTTGTCTCAGCAGTAGCTTGTTTGAACTTGCAGACGGATGAAACACTTGTTTATTGTCTTCTTTTTTTATAATGGCTATCTGCTTTTTTTATCTAGACAGTTCCCCTGTCACCACAAGTGGAGGACAGGAGTTAAATATTGAACGAACACAACAAAAACACTTGGCATGGTAACTTCTTTGATGAGAAGAAAAAAAGCAATTTGTATGGTTTCATTCAGCCAGTGTCTGGTGCTTTTGTCAGTCTTATCTTAAGTGCATTTGCTATTCCTTTTGACACGTTTTAAAGCAGATATTTTTTTTGCTTCAGGTGTCTACATTTGTCAGCACAAGACACATTACATCTTTGAGAGAAGAAGAAAATGTCCGTCAAACTAGCAAATAATCAGCACACGTGGCCCAAGCACAGCTCCAAATAATCAGCACACGTGGCCCAAGCACAGCTCCAAATAATCAGCACACGTGGCCCAAGCACAGCTCCAAATAATCAGCACACGTGGCCCAAGCACAGCTCCAAATAATCAGCACACGTGGCCCAAGCACAGCTCCAAATAATCAGCACACGTGGCCCAAGCACAGCTCCAAATAATCAGCACACGTGGCCCAAGCACAGCTCTCCAGTACCTTTTACTTCTACGTGTTTGCTCTTCACAGCGATAGTGAGTAATGATTATCGGTACTACAGTGTTAGATGACTTGGAGCCAAAATCATTTCCATTTGAACTATCTTGGCTGCACCTCAAACGCCAAGGCTGTGGGTTTTTGTTTGTAGTTTATGTATTTTTGGGATAAATAATGCAGGTTTGGCAGTCATCGTTCGTTTTATGTCCGTAGGCAGTTTACTCACTGGGTTAACATTAGAGAGGGAAAAGAAGAGAGAGAGAGTCAATTGAAATGGAAACTGGTGTTCTTGCCTCCCAGGCCACAGCAGGACAGTTCAGGTTCTTCTGGATAGGGCTCAGAAAGCACCAGGGAACTGCATGTTAACTGCATCTATCCTACAATATCTTCTAGGTGCCTGCGTACAGTACTAGAGCAGAAGCAATGGGGGAAACTGAGCTCTCTGAGATTCATTCTCCTTTGCCTGGTGTCAGGAGATGCTGTGTTTTGGCAGATGTTTACAGCCCCTCTGTTGCTCATGCCCCCACTAAGACTTCCTGTTTATCCTCTGACCTTAATTCAGGCCACCAGCTGCCAGCACAATGCCTTCAGCCCCAAGACTCCAGCTTCTAGCTCCAAGCGTCCAGCCTCCATCTTCCAGCCTCTAGACACAAACCTCCAGCCCCAAGCCTCCAGCCCCCATCTTCCAGCTTCCCCCTCCCAGCCCCAAGCCTCTAGCATCCAACCCCCCAGCCTATCAGTCTCCCCATATACAGTAGCACACCGTGGAGACCGACACCCCTATACTACCCTATCCTTACAAGGACGTCCCATCAATAGACACCACTTGTGAAGCTCAGACCTGCTGACCAGTTCACCGGATTCAATGAAAGCAGTTGTAACAATGCAGTTGTAAACACCTTCCACAGTACCACAATTCCATTGGTTCCCTATAACTAAACAGAAATGAAAGGAACCTAGTGGTGCTACCACTTCCCAGGCCAGTCAAGAGAGAATGTGTCAGTGTGTGTGGGGAGACAAGCAGACAGGCAGTCAGCCGCAGCCGAGGGGAGCGGGTGTGAGAGTGTGAGAGACAGCCAGGGCACGCCAGCCCACTCCCTCTGCCCTCGCAGGGAAAGCGGATGTTTGTCTGAGGAAAACAGAGGCAATGGAGCAAACAATAAGTCATGTGAGGGAGAGAGGCAGAGACTGAGTGACCGAAATGGACCTGGCTCTTGACATCCCAGCGAACAGTAGTCCATTCTTGATGCAGGGCTAATTTCTCCCCGTAAAAACTCTCCACACTTAACTTTCGTTTTACAACTTTACATTCTCACATCAAACCCCAGATGTGCTTGTCATGCTCTACTCTCATTGTCAGAGTAATCATACCTTAAACTCAATTGCCAGAACTCAGAGGACTTCAAAATGTAGCAATCTGGCTGTTCTCTCAGATAGGTATGGTATTATCGGTTTGAAATATTCATGGTGTTCGCCTGAGTACCCTTTTATTACACTCTAGGAGCACATTAATTATGCATGGCCTGGAGAGTTTCTCATTGTATCCATGAACCACTGGAGTGACGTTTCTTATATACCGTGTCTGGTAGAAAACCTCCAAAAAATTGAACCACAGGGCGATTATGAGAGAAACAAATTCCTGGAGAGGGGTGAAACAGGCTCCCCGTCTCCCCTGTCCTTGGTGCTCTGGACCTGAACAAAGATCAGGATAGTATGAGGTCATCTCAGGCCAGATAAACTTGATCCTCCCCTGACAGCCAGACTCTCTTCTCTCACAGCTCCATCCGGGGCCATGTTCTCACTCCCTGTTTGGGGAGTCAATTCGGTGAAATGTGGCTCTGGTCTGATCCTGGGGTTCTGCAGTTACCAGTCAAAAGTTTAGACGCACCTGCTCATTCCAGGGTTTTTCTTAATTTTTGCTATTTTCTACATTGTAGAATAATAGTGAAGTCATCAAAACTATGAAATAACACATATGGAATAATGAACTAACCAAAAAAGTGTTAAACAAATCAAAATATGTTTTATATTTGAGATTCTTCAAAGTATACACCGTTTGCCTTGATGACAGCTTTGCACACTCGTGGCATTCTCTCAACCAGTTTCATGAACTAGTCACCTGGAATGCATTTTCAATTAACAGGTGTGCCTTGTTAAAAGTTAATTTGTGTAATTTATTTCCTTCTTAATACGTTTGAGCCAATCAGTTGTGTTGTGACAATTGTAGGAGAGGTATACAGAAGATAGCCCTATTTGGTAAAATACCAAGTCCATATTATGGCAAGAACAGCTCAAATAAGCAAAGAGAAATGACAGCCCATCATTACTTTAAGACATGAATGTCAGTCAATCTGGAAAATTTCAAGAACTTTACAAACTTCTTCAAGTGCAGCCGCAAAAACCATCAAGCGCTGTGATGAAACTGGCTGTCATGAGGACCGCCACAGGAAAGGAAGACCCAGAGTTATCTCTGCTGTAGAGGATAGGTTCGTTAGAGTTACCTGGCTGTCATATGAGGACTGCCACAGGAACGGAAGACCCAGAGTCATCTCTGCTGTAGAGGATAGGTTCGTTAGAGTTACCTGGCTGTCATGAGGACCGCCACAGGAATGGAAAACCCAGAGTTATCTCTGCTGCAGAGGATAGGTTCGTTAGAGTTACCAGCTTCAGAAATTGCAGCCCAAATAAATGTTTCACAGAGTTAAAGTAACAGACACATCTCAACATCAACTGTTCAGGGGAGACTGCGTGAATCAGACCTTCATGGTAGAATTGCTGCTAAGAAACCACTACTAAAGGACACCAATAAGAAGAAGATACTTGCTTGGGCCAAGAAACATGAGCAATGGACATTAGACCAGTGGAAATCTGTCCTTTGGTCTGATGAGTCCAAATTTGAGATTTTTTTGTTCCAACCGCCGTGTCTTTGTGAGATGCAGAGGAGGGGGACGGATGATCACCGGATGTGTGGTTCCCACCAAGAAGCAAGGAGTACAAGGTGTGATTTTATTTGTATTTGTTTTCATTTCACCTTTATTTAACCAGGTAGGCAAGTTGAGAACAAGTTCTCATTTACAATTGCGACCTGGCCAAGATAAAGCAAAGTAGTTCGACACATACAACGACACAGAGTTACACATGGAGTAAAACAAACATACAGTCAATAATACAGTATAAACAAGTCTATATACGAAGTGAGCAAATGAGGTGAGATAAGGGAGGTAAAGGCAACAAAAAAAAAGGTGGGTGGTGGGTGAAGTAAATACAATATAGCAAGTAAAACACTGGAATGGTAGATTTGCAATGGGAGAATGTGCAAAGTAGAAATAAAAATAATGGGGTGCAAAGGAGCAAAATAAATAAAATAAATACAGTAGGGAAAGTGGTAGTTGTTTGGGCTAAATTATAGGTGGGCTATGTACAGGTGCAGTAATCTGTGAGCTGCTCTGACTGTTGGTGCTTAAAGCTAGTGAGGGAGATAAGTGTTTCCAGTTTCAGAGATTTTTGTAGTTCGTTCCAGTCATTGGCAGCAGAGAACTGGAAGGAGAGGCGGCCAAAGAAAGAATTGGTTTTGGGGGTGACCAGAGAGATATACTTGCTGGAGCGCGTGCTACAGGTGGGTGGTGCTATGGTGATGGTGTGGGGGTGTTTTGCTGGTGACACTGTCAGTAATTTATTTAGAATTCAAGGCATACTTAACCAGCATGGCTACCACAGCATTCTGTAGCGATACGCCGTCCCATCTGGTTTGCGCTTAGTGGGACTATTATTTGTAATTCAAGAGGACAATGACCCAAAACACACCTCCAGGCTGTGTAAGGGCTATTTAACCAAGAAGGAGAGGGATGGAGTGCTGTATTAGATGACATGGCTTCCACAATCACCCTACATCAACCCAATTGAGATTTGGGATGAGTTGGACCGCAGAGTGAAGGAAAAGCATTCCAGGTGAAGCTGGTTGAGAGAATGCCAAGCGTGCGCAAAGCTGACTTCAAGACAAAGGGTGGCTACTTTGAAGAATCTCAAATCTAAATATTTTGATTTGTTGAACACTTTTTTTGCTTACGACATGATTCCATATGTGTTATTTCATAGTTCTGATGTCTTCACTATTATTCTACAATGTAGAAAATATTCAAAATAAAGAAAAACCCTGGAATGAGTAGGTGTTCTAAAACGTTTGACTGGTGCTGTATTTTGTAATTACTCGTTTTTGAGAGAAGAGACATGTTCAAGAGAAGGAAAAGACCCCAGAGGCAGCAGCCCTTTGTTCTCATCGAAGGCTGGAGAGGTTGACGCTGTTGATCTGAAGGGGGTTTCTAGTGGCACGATTTTCGCAGTCATGTTGGTCTATATAACACTGTACGCTTTAATCAAACTGTTTTTTAGCCTGACACTGAATACCGTACTGTAGCTGAGAGATTTATTCATTTATCTGCAAGTCATGGCACACATTGACCCCTTCTCACCCTGTTGTCCTGCGGGTCGGGTCGTAATTCAGCGACTTCATAATAGCTGCCTTGTTACTCCAGTCATTGCTATGTGGTACTACATTGCTACCACTCTTTTCAGCGTTCACTCTTTCATTTTCTATCGAGACCGTGTGATTATGGCTACACAGAACAATGAGGATTTTCTGGTCAAATGTTACGTGCTTTGTGACATACTCCTCTGGGAGTGGGCTGAGTTCATCGACAAATGTTCCATTAAAGGGTACATGCTCATTTAATAGGAATAATTGACCTTGCTTGTGTTACCTTAGAGATCACCCCCCCCCCCCCTCTTTCTTTTCTGTTTTCAGGTATGCTCTTCACAGAAAACTTATTTTTAATAATAACCATGCCTTTTTGACGGCCATACATGGTGCCGTTTGCTGTCGTTATGTATCAGTGTGCTACTGGGAGAACACGTCTGCCAATGGATGCCCTGTCTCTCTCTCTCTCTCTCTCTCTCTCTCTCTCTATCTCTTCAACCCAGCCCGCCTCTATCTGTCTCTCTCTCTCTCTCTCTCCATCTCTTCAACCCAGCCCTCCTCTATCTGTCTCTCTCTCTCTCTCTCCATCTCTTCAACCCAGCCCGCCTCTATCTGTCTCTCTCTCTCTCTCCATCTCTTCAACCCAGCCGCCTCTATCTCTCTCTCTCTCTCTCTCTCTCTCTCTCTCTCTCTCTCTCTCTCTCCATCTCTTCAACCCAGCCTTCTATCTGTCTCTCTCTCTCTCTCTCTCTCTCTCTCTCTCTCTCTCTCCATCTCTTCAACCCAGCCCTCCTCTATCTGTCTCTCTCTCTCTCTCTCTCTCTCTCTCTCTCCATCTCTTCAACCCAGCCCGCCTCTATCTCTATCTCTCTCTCTCCATCTCTTCAACCCAGCCCTCCTCTATCTGTCTGCTTGCCTCTCGGACTGATGCTCTTCACCCGTCATGTTGACAAGGTCATTACAAATGAACTCTTCATGTTCCCTCAAGGGGTTTATTAAAGCAATTAACTGAAACAGATACCAATTAAAGATAACAGCCGATAACACATTCACCTCTGCAAAGATTGATCGACAACCGATGAGCAGTACCTACCCAATGGGTTAGCTAGGTCGGAAACAGGAAGAAGGCACAGGAAGCGTGACGAGCCGTTGACGACACACATGGTGTTTTATATGCTGGGCTGTTCTTCTAGTGGTGTTTTTCTTGATATTATTGAGAGGATATAGCCCGAGCTAAGCATATCCATATCACATTTAATGGAGTTCATCTCCATGACTGCTGCACTGTTTCGGTGAAGTGACTGTTGAGTTATTCAGGGGTGGCGCGGTAGGCAGTCCTTCACAGTGGACCACTGCTCCCCGGCACGCATATTGAACACAGGCAGCGTTGTCTGGCTCTGTGAGGGAATGTGCCGGTGGACTTCACTGAACGGAAATGGTGTCTGGATCATTGTCCTCTGTTAGGGAGGCAGTGCACTGTCTGACACATAGTCCCGTAGGAATATTGTGGTGTTATTAAACTGTGCAGAAAGATCATTTCAGAGCATGAATTTAAACAAGCAATTATGGTGTTAATGTCCAGAATTGTTGTTGTTGTTTCAATAAATACTGTGCTTCAAGGAATATTTTAATGTGTTGAGCTGTTTAAAAGTTGGTGTGAGTTCAGTTTACTGTTTGATGAGCAGAACAGGATTCAGCTTGATGCAATTCATCGTTACATAGTCAGAGGTGGTTGGTTATATGTTATTGGACATAAATATCAAAATCTTGTCACAATGAATCATCTTTATACTGCAAGTCAATGTCAGAGTACATGCTACAGTATTACCCTGTTTAATCTTAAGAGAGTTGTGATCATTTAAACATTTTTTTCCCCTTTTATTTAACTAGGCAAGTCAGTTAAGAACAAATTCTTATTTTCAATGACGGCCTAGGAACAGCTCGGGGTTTCGATCTTGCAACCTTTCGGTTACTAGTCCAATGCTCTAACCACTAGGCTACCCTGCCGCCCCGTGAAAATGGCCACACTGTGAATCAACCTCTGTCTCTATTCTGGTCAAATTCACTTTGCAGTTTCTTAATCCCCCACTCAGTGAATTAGTTAAATAAGGCATACAGTCCTCTGACACATAGCTACTGTAAGCATGACTGATACCCTGCTGAGGTGGAGAGGCCCATGCACTCCCAAGGAACAGGAGGGAGGAACATAGGTCTCTCTTATCAAAGACATCAGCGACAGGCTCACAGTCCATTTTTTAACCACACATCATTCTCACCGTGCATTGAAGGGTTGAATTAAATCTATTGAGTAAGCGTTTTTTTAAAGTCAAATCAAATCAAATGCCATTGGTCACGTACACAATGGTTAGCAGATGTTAATGCGAGTGTAGCGAAATGCTTGTGCTTCTAGTTCCGACAGTGCAGTGATATCTAACAAGTAATCTAACAATTCCCCAACAACTACCTAATACACACAAATCTAAAGGGGTGAATGAGACTATGTATATGGATGTATATAGCGATGGCCGAGCTGCATAGGCAAGGTGCAGTAGATGGTATAAAATACAGTATATACATGTGATATGAGTAAAGTAAGATATGTAAACATTATTAAAGTGGCATTATTTAAAGTGGCTTTGTTTAAAGTGACTAGTGATCCATTTATTAGTGTCCAGTGATTGGGTCTCAATGTAGGCAGCATGCTCTCTGAGTTAGTGATGGCTGTTTAGCAGTCTGATGGCCTTGAAATAGAAGCTGTTTTTCAGTCTCTCGGTCCCCGCATTGATGCACCTGTACTGACCTCGCCTTCTGGATGGAAGCAGGGTGAACAGGCAGTGGCTCGGGTGGTTATTGTCCTTGATGATCTTTTTGGCCTTCCTGTGACATCGGGTGTTGAAGGTGTCATGTAGGGCAGGTAGTTTGCCCCCGGTGATGCGTTGTGCAGACCGCACCACCCTCTGGAGAGTCTTGCGGTTGAGGGCGGTGCAGTTGCCGTACCAGGCTGTGATACAGCCCGACAGGATGCTCTTGATTGTGTATCTGTAAAGGTTTGCCAGGGTTTTGGGTGACAAGCCAAATTTCTTCAGCCTCCTATGTGGGTGGACCATTTCAGTTTGTCTGTGATGTGTACGCCGAGGAACTTAAAACTTTCCACCTTCTCCACTGCTTGCTCTTCGATGGGGGGGGGGGGGGGGGGGGGGGCTGCTCCCTCTGCTGTTTCCTGAAGTCCACGATCATCTCCTTTGTTTTGTTGACATTGAGTGAGAGGTTGTTTACCTGACACCACACTCTGAGTGCCCTCACCTCCTCCCTGTAGGCTGTCTCGTCGTTCTTGGCCCACTACTGTTATGTCGTCTGCAAACTTGATGATTGAGTTGGAGGCGTGCATGGCCACGCAGTCGTGGGTGAACAGGGAGTACAGGAGAGGGCTGAGCACACACCCTTGTGGGCCCCCAGTGTTGAGGGTCAGCGAAGTGGAGATGTTGTTTCCTACCTTCACCACCTGGGGGCGGCCCATCAGAAAGTCCAGGACCCAGTTGCACAGGGCGGGGTTGAGACCCAGGGCCTCCAACTTGATGATGAGCAGACATGAAACACAACGCCATGATGCAGAGAGAGGTTTTTTAGAAGGGTTAGCGATGTAATTAGAGAGAGAGTGAAAGAGGTGGAGAGGGACAGAGTGAGTCACCAGTGTAGGGAGCTGGACCAAGGACTCTTCATCACAGGGAGCCCAGACAGCAGTGCAGACAGGACAGGCCAGCAGGGGTCACAGCACCATCAGTGTGTGTTTAGCACAGTCATTATCTCCTTAGATAATCACCACTCGCTGACCTACTCTGTGTGTGTGTGTGTGTGTGTGTGTGTGTGTGTGTGTGTAGGGGGTAAGTTGTAAGGGTGTGGACCAGGCCTCTCCCTAGGGGTCCTTCTGCTGCTGGCCAGATGGTACCCTCTACTGCCACCCCTACCTCACCCCACCCCAGCCGACACATTTCAGTTGAAGGCATTCAGTTTTACAACTGACTAGGTATCCCCCTTTCCCTTACTGCTCTGCTCCCCAGCCCCATCCTGGACAGCCAGGCAGGGAAATGGCGAGCAGCCATAAGGGAGCTGCTGCTACTGTAGCACAGCTAGCACAGGACTATCATCTGCTTCATATGGTATTTACCCATCCATTACGCAAGTCCATTGAATGCAATTTTGTTCCCAGAAACATTTATCTGTGCAAATGAGAATGGAGTAAGCTGGCAGTCTCCAGAGGGAGGTGACCTAGTTCTGATTAAACCATCGTTCACATCTCCCCCCCTGTATAATTCAGTTTTAGACGTGTCTGCGGTGACACCATGCTGTAGCCGCTGTGGTGGATGTGAGCTACCCCACTCTGAGGACGCCTTCCTGGGTACAAGAGCTGGAGCAGGGGGGCTAAATTGTGGAGGTGTAGCACACTCCCTCCTTTCATCCCCAGGAGGATGGCTCTCTGTCATTTTATTGCTCCTCTCTACCTTTCCTGCAGTATCTGCTGGTGCCCGGGCACTAACTTCCTTTTATTGATTGTGAGCTGTAGAAATGAGATGGAACATATCTGGGAACACTGCAGAGTAAATTTTTTTTTTTTTTTACTGGGATGCTACTTGCTATCATGCCACTGCAAACAGTGATTGAAATCTGTACAAAGCACAGCTCTTCTGCTTTGTTTCTCTTTATCGCTGCATTCATTTTTCTTTCAGACTCATCCATTTCCCATTATTTCATTCATCTCTCCATCCCTTTCCCCCTCTCTCTCTCTCTCTCTCTCTCTCTCTCTCTCTCTCTCTCTCTCTCTCTCTCTCTCTCTCTCTCTCTCTCTCTCTCTCTCTCTCTCTCTCTCTCTCTCTCTCTCTCCTGCTGTGGAGGTGGATGTGTCTCAGTATTCTGCAGAGTGAGGCAGAGTGTCTTCTGAGAAGGAGCCACTCTCTCTGGCCCGTCTCGAACGGGAGGGAATTAGGCCTCAATGTATATTTACTCCTGGAAGAAGATGGAGCCTTTTGTAGTTCATCACGCTGATCCCGATCGAAGCAGACTGGAGTAATTTGGGGGGAAATGGTGTTTGATTCGTCTTTGAGAATGGAGAGTGGGAGATAGGGAAAGTGGAGGGTGGCAGACACACACATCCCTGATGGTGAGAGGCCTGGGTATGGAGGAGAGGTAGTGAGGGAGGGATGGTGAGAGGAACATCAATGGTTATAAACACAGCATCTTTCCTCTCAGTGTCAGCCCCCGAACACCCCAGTTCCTCAGGCCTGGGGTTGGGGCTGGAGGCTTCTCTGGGATAGGGCTGGGGCTGGAGGCTTCTCTGGGATAGGGCTGGTGCTGGAGGCTTCTCTGGGATAGGGCTTGTCCTGGGGGCTTCTCTGGAATAGGGCTGGTGCTGGAGGCTTCTCTGGGATAGGGCTTGTCCTGGAGGCTTCTCTGGGATAGGGCTGGTGCTGGAGGCTTCTCTGGGATAGGGCTTGTCCTGGGGGCTTCTCTGGGATAGGGCTGGTGCTGGAGGCTTCTCTGGGATAGGGCTGGTGCTGGAGGCTTCTCTGGGATAGACTTGTCCTGGGGGCTTCTCTGGAATAGGGCTGGTGCATGGAGGCTTCTCTGGGATAGGGCTTGTCCTGGAGGCTTCTCTGGGATAGGGCTTGTCCTGGAGGCTTCTCTGGGGTAGGGCTTGTCCTGGAGGCTTCTCTGGGGTAGGGCTTGTCCTGGAGGCTTCTCTAGGATAGGGCTGGTGCTGGAGGCTCTCTAGGATAGCGCTTGTCCTGGAGGCTTCTCTGGGATAGGGCTGGTGCTGGAGGCTTCTCTGGGATAGGGCTTGTCCTGGGGGCTTCTCTGGGATAGGGCTGGTGCTGGAGGCTTCTCTGGGATAGGGCTTGTCCTGGAGGCTTCTCTGGGATAGGGCTGGTGCTGGAGGCTCTCTGGGATAGGGCTTGTCCTGGGGGCTTCTCTGGGATAGGGCTGGTGCTGGAGGCTCTCTAGGATAGCGCTTGTCCTGGAGGCTTCTCTGGGATAGGGCTGGTGCTGGAGGCTTCTCTGGGATAGGCTTGTCCTGGGGGCTTCTCTGGAATAGGGCTGGTGCATGGAGGCTTCTCTGGGATAGGGCTTGTCCTGGAGGCTTCTCTGGGATAGGGCTTGTCCTGGAGGCTTCTCTGGGGTAGGGCTTGTCCTGGAGGCTTCTCTGGGGTAGGGCTTGTCCTGGAGGCTTCTCTAGGATAGGGCTGGTGCTGGAGGCTCTCTAGGATAGCGCTTGTCCTGGAGGCTTCTCTGGGATAGGGCTGGTGCTGGAGGCTTCTCTGGGATAGGGCTTGTCCTGGGGGCTTCTCTGGGATAGGGCTGGTGCTGGAGGCTTCTCTGGGATAGGGCTTGTCCTGGAGGCTTCTCTGGGATAGGGCTGGTGCTGGAGGCTCTCTGGGATAGGGCTTGTCCTGGAGGCTTCTCTGGGATAGGGCTGGTGCTGGAGGCTCTCTGGGATAGGGCTTGTCCTGGAGGCTTCTCTGGGATAGGGCTGGTGCTGGAGGCTTCTCTGGGATAGGGCTTGTCCTGGGGGCTTCTCTGGGATAGGGCTGGTGCTGGAGGCTCTCTGGGATAGGGCTTGTCCTGGAGGCTTCTCTGGGATAGGGCTGGTGCTGGAGGGTTCTTTGGGATGGAGTTAGGGTTGGGGGCTTCTCTGGGGCTGGAGGTGCACAGTAATGAACTTTTGTTGCCTCTAAATCTGATTCAGGGAAATGTAAAGGCCAGGGTGAATCACTTGAAATGCCCATTCGCTATTGTAAGTGTAATTGCTGTTTTTAAGAGAGATAGCTATTTTCTTAATGACATGCACCCTCTAACATTTCACAGAAATATAATGTTTTGCTGAATATTAGATGAGATTTCATTCAGTCATTTTCAAATGCCCCTGACCTCCTTCCTTTGTCGTCTCATACCGTTCCATCAAATCCACCTGAAATGACTGCTTTTTATTTCTTTCATATGCTCTTGCACTCCTCTTTGTAACGCAGACAGGGTCATTGTCAGAACACAGAACATTGAAATGATTTGAAGAAACGTAATTTACATCCCATGTTAAATCCATAAAAAATGGCTTCTCTCTCTCTCTCTCTCTCTCTCTCTCTCTCTCTCTGTCTGTCTGTCTGCATGTGTTCTATAAATCAATTACCCTGAGGAATCAGAGCAAAGTTTTGCTGGAAAATGTTGTTTCTCAGATAAAGACATTTGTGTTCTTATTGTGTGACATGATTTGTATGAATATGACTGACATCAGCATAGGTTATTCTTCTCAGTGTATTGTTGTATTGGGTTAAAAGCATGCTGCGTCGTCGTCGGTACTAAACTGACTACATAATACAGTGATAGTGTAGGTGTTAAACATCAGCAGTAAGTCTGGGATAGTCCGTAAAGAGCTACTGAACACGCAGATTGGTGCGCATGTTTTTTTTTCTGCTACACATTGGATGTTTTAGTTTTGCAGTTTGACATCTAACTAAGGTGTTTGGTGCAGTATTTCTCAAGTAAAAAAACGTGTGACATGTTGCCTTATGTAAACAGTCGGAGGTCTGTATCACTGTCTATGCTATTGGATAGAGAGCGATCACTGCAGTTGTTCACCCCATGTTAGTGGGCAAAGGGACATCCTAAAATCAAAATCCAACCTTAATTCACCTGTTGTGACACATGGATGTTCCAAACTCAGTTTTAGACGAGACTGACTTTATGACCAAAATTATCCTATTTAACTTTGTAGTCAATTTTGACACTAGAATTTTTCGGACTCATATCAATGCTACATAGGTCGTTTTACAGGGGGCTTTGTTGCTTTTTAAAGGCAGTCACTCTTTAAAAGTCTCTAACACTGCTTTTGGGTGTAGAGGCAGCCGTAGCATCCTGAGTTTTCACTTTTGTAAATTGTGATCCCATGCCTCCCTCTCCTATCTGGCTAACTTAGCTGATTCAGTGTGTCCTCTAGGCTTCCTTATTGTCCTTTGTTATTTTCATCCCCCTTCTCAAAAGATGGCTAGTTCGACTGGAGCTCTCTGCCCTGCCCTTGAGAAGAGCAGCATGCTCCCACTACCACCACTCACCATGGCTGGCTCCTGGCACCGCGCATACAGGTAGTCATGCTGTAACCAGAAAATGGTTGGAAATGGAAGTTGCTCACATATTTTGTGAGATGGACTTCCTGATCATTCTAGCTGCCACTATGTTTTTACCACATTACAGTTATATCTGGAATGTTTGGCATTGCCCACCATAGACTGTATATCACTTTATCTATGTTGGTCACATTTCTCTACCTCACTCGTCTGTGTGATCATAGTTGGTCATTTCATTGTCTTATTGGGTGTGAAAAGAAAGATAAGTCTATATTTTTTTTAAGGAATTAAGACATACACTATAGAAATTGTTTAACCATTTTCCATCCTAAAATGTTGAATAAACAAGGGCTTGGATTTGTTATCAAGCAGATGGAAAAGGGCTTGTAGAAAACATCTATGTCAAACAGTCTTAAAATGTATTAGAAATACTTCAAAACACAATAAAGTTGAAGTAAAGACCCCTGCCAAGTAATACCAACACTTATATTTAGTTCAGGAAAAAAAATATCTGCCTTCTGTAAGTTTAAGAAACATTGCCTTGTGCCTTGAAATTCCATTACCAAAAACCCACGTCTTTAAGATTTTTTCTAATTTCTCACCCCCATGAGGAGGGAGGATAATGAACGTTCACAGAAGTAACAAGTAAAGGTAGACCTATTAATTAGTTATAGTGTTTTTACTGACATTAATTATTATTATTTTTTTATACCGGTAACCAAATCGGTAACAGAATTTTCCCGAAAATCGGTAATGGAATTTCTGCAAATGATTTGGCTACAATTTAAATCATAGTAGTCACAAACCACAGTTTGGTCACCTGCTACTGTCCCCCCTTCCACTGGCATATTGTTATGTTCAGCTAATTACTGTTTTGGTTCTCTTACTGTCATTTGGTGGTCAAAGTAATAGTGGGAAAAGTCTGGACAACCCCTCCCTCTCTCTCTCGCTTCACTCTACAGTTAATGCCACCTCTCCCAGCTCTTACTGACACCTACCCATGAGCCCCCTCTCTTTCTATTTAGTGTAACCAGCATCCTCACTCACTGAGTACCGACCAACACCGGACAGCCATGGACGTTGAGAAGTATTTGAAATTTGGTCAGTTTGCCCTGGCCTTCACTTCAACGTCCACAGAAGTCGTTTTTTGGTCCTGTTACGTCCACTGTGAATGGTTCAGATTTGGGCCAGTCCGGATCGGTCCAAATCTGAACCAATCATAGACGTCTATGTTCCACAAGTTTAGACAGCACAGTACAGTAGAGTACAGTACAGTAGTGGTCTTCAGGGGTCCAACAGACCCAAAATTACAAGATCCGACCTACGAGTCCTGATATAATTACCACGAGTCTCGGGTATGTGCTATTAACATTCATTTATTGACTGGACCCGATTTGGACCCGTCCTCTATTCATTTAATGTGTGAAAGGCTATGAGAACTGAGCTTGTTATATGTGTCAGCCAATTTGCAATTCAATAAAACGTATAGCTTATGTCCAGCTGAAACTGGTTCCGGCTGCTCACATCACGTGTGCCTGCTGTTGAGGCGAGAAAGAGCGTCGAGTGAAAGGAGCCTCAACCGAACAAGGCTTCTGTTGATTGCGAAGATGGAGGCCTTTTTCATTGAAGTAAAATTCAAGTTAGAGGAGAATGAGTATAGTGAAAAGAAGCCAACAAGGGGAATGTCCTCAGTGCAAAGATGAGAAGAATGTTGGTGCATATTTATATTTGTATCATATTTATTATAATTTGTTTTATCATTATTATTACTGTATATTGTTATTATTATTATTATTGTAGGCCTATTTAAGAATCTAAACCAGTTCTTTATATACAGTGGCAAGAAGAATAATGTGAACCCTTTGGAATTACCTGCATAAATTGGAATTTCTGCATAAATTTGTCATGGGACAAACACGGTGTGCTTAAACTAATAACACACAAATGATTGTAGTTTTCTTGTCTATATTGAATACATCATTTAAACATTCACAGTGTAGGTTGGAAAAAGTATGTGAACCCCTAGGCTAAAGACTTCTCCAAAAGCTAATTGGAGTCAGGAGTCAGCTAACCTGGAGTCCAATCAATGAGACTAGATTGGATATGTTGTTCCTATAAAAAAAAACATTTACAAAATGTGAGTTTGCTATTCACAAGAAGCATTGCCTGATGTGAACCATGCCTCGAACAAAAGAGATCTCAGAAGACCTAAGGTTAAGAATTGTTGCCTTGCATAAAGCTGGAAACGGTTACAAAAGTACCTCTTAAAGCCTTGATGTTTATCAGTCCACAGTAAGACAAGTTGTCTGTAAATGGAGAAAGTTCAGCACTGTTGCTACTGTCCCCTAGGAGCGGCCATCCTGCATAGATAACTGCAAGAGCACAGCGCAGAATGCTCAATGAGGTAAAAAAAAATATATATATATTTTTTTTAATTTGACCTTTATTTAACTAGGCAAGTCAGTTAAGAACAAATTCTTATTTTCAATGGCGGCCTAGGAACAGTGGGTTAACTGCCTGTTCATGGGCAGAACGACAGATTTGTACCTTGTCAGCTCTGTAGCTGACACTCTAGAAGAATCCTAGAGTGTCAGCTACAGACTTACAGAAATCTTTGGAACATGCTAACATCTCTGTTGACGAGTCTACGATACGTAAAACACTAAACAAGAATGGTGTTCATGGGAGGACACCATGGAAGAAGCCACTGCTGTCCAAAAAACACATTGCCGCACGTCTGAAGTTCGTAAAAGAGCACCTGGATGTTCCACAGCGCTACTGGCAAAATATTCCGTGGACAGATGAAAATACAGTTGTGTTGTTTGGAAGGAGCACACAACACTATGTGTGGAGAAAAAATGCACAGCACACAAACATCAAAACCTCATTCCAACTGTAAAGTATGGTGGAAGGAGCGTCATGGTTTGGGACTGCTTTACTGCCTCAGGGCCTGGACAGCTTGCTATCATCGACAGAAAAATTAATTCACAAGTTTATCAAGACATTTTGCACGAGAATTTAAGGCTATCTGTCCGCCAATTGAAGCTCAACAGAAGTTGGGTGATGCAACAGGACAATAACCCAAAACACAGAAGCAAATCAACAACAGAATGGCTTCAACAGAAGAAAATACACCTTCTGGAGTGGCCCAGTCAGAGTTCTGAAGTCAACCCGATTGAGATGCTGTGGCATGACCTCAAGAGAGAGGTTCACACCAGACATCCTAAGAATATTGCTGAACTGAAACAGTTTTGTAAAGACAATGGTCCAAAATTCCTCCTGACCATTGTGCAGGTCTGATCTGCAATTACAGAAAACTTTTGGTTGAGGTTATTTCTGCCAATGTAGGGTCAACCAGTTATTAAATCCAAGGGTTCACATACTTTTCCCACCCTGCACTGTCAATGTTTACACGGTGTGTTCAATAAAGACATGAAAACATATAATTGTTTGTGTGTTATTAGTTTAAGCAGACAGTGTTTGTCTATTGTTGCGACTCAGATGAAGATCAGATCAAATTGTATGACCAATTTATGCCAGGTAATTAAGTCCAGGTAATTCCAAAGGTTTCACATACTTTTTCTTGCCATACAAAAAGTGTTTTGTTTAATTTTGTTGATACATTTGTTGGCTAAATTAAGTTCAAACTGTCTTTTTATGTTGAGCTATGTTGGCCTAGATATAGTTAATTTTATTTATAGGCTATACAATTAAATATAGGCTACATCATAATTCAAATTAAGTATGATGATGATAATAAACAATAATAATAATACATGACAATTATTCATGTTCCACAAAAATACCTAAAGAATGTTTTAATCCATTTCATTTGTATAAATAAAGTTTATCCAACAAATATTGAAATTACTCATTCCCTCTCATTGTCCTTCTTTACAATAAAGAATTGTCCCACTTTGCCAATCAAAGAGTCCCAATTTGCCACTATCGACTATCTAACAGCGTCTGGACAGGCAAAAAATGACGACATCAGTGCTGACATAGGGAACAAATGGAGGAACAGACAGATATAGAGGGGGTAATCAACAAAGTAATGGAGTCCAGGTGAGTCCGATATTGAGCAGCTGCGTGTAATGATGGTGACAGGTGTGCGTAATGAAGGGCAGCCTGGCACCCTTGAGCGCCAGAGAGGGAGAGCGGGAGCAGGCGTGACAATCATGTTGGAGGTTAAGACAATGAGATGATTGTTGAAGGTGTTCTGGAAAGCATATTTTCAGAAAGTGTCCCACTTTACCAATACTCACCCTTGTTGAAGATAGGCCTATTTTTAACCTATTGTAAAATAAATAGCATTAGCTTATTGCTGTTATTTGTTGGGTATGCCTACAGTAGGCACTCGCTTTTGTTGGTAATTTTAGCAATATAGGCCTAGCCTGTTCAAAACTTTTGAAGGTTTCAACCAGTTCTTTAAATGGCTTATGTGGCGCAGCGGTCTAAGGCACTGTATCACAATGCTAAAGGTGTCACCACAGACCCGGGTTCGAGCCTGGGCTGTACCACAACCAGCTGTGACCTGAAGTCCCATAGGGTGGTGCACAATTTGGCCCAGCATCATCTTGGTTAGGGGAGGGTTTGGCCGGGGTTGGCCGTCATTGTAGATAAGAATATGTTCTTAACTGACTTTCCTAGTTAAAATAAAAAAATGAAATAGGCTATGCAACAAGTGTTTTTTTTCAGTCTGCTGAGCTATTTCCTTTGGCCAAATTAAGTTCATGTTGTGTTTGCCGCAATATAATAGAATAACCGGTAGGCCTATAGGGCGAGATGTAAAATTGTATTTCATGCCGCAGTATAATAACCTGTGTGTATTTTCCTTATAAACAATGACTTGACTTAGACCTACTTTTGGAATTATCCCAATACATTTATGAAACATTTGTGAAGGTTTGATGTGGTTTTGCTATTATTAGTCTTAGCTATGCAGGCCTATGAAGACAGTTGAACTTGAGGTGAGGAACAATGTTTTAGGCCTACCAGAGTTACTCCTTTAATCTAACAATATAATGCTTATCTTTAAAAAAAAATATTCTGATAGAAAATGTACCAAAATGCCTCTTTTTGTACCCCTACATTTGGAAAGTATTCAGTTCCCCTTCACGTTTTCCACATTTTGTTACTTGTTCTAAAATGGATGCAATTAGTTTTCCCCCCTCATTAATCTACACATAATACCCCATAATGACAAAGTGAAAACAGGTTTCTAGAAATGTTTGCAAATTCATATTTTTTTTTACAGATATGTCTTATGTCTTAAGTAAGTATTCAGACCCTATGAGACTCGAAATTTAGCTCAGGTGCATCTTGTTTCCATTGATCATCCTTGAGATGTTTCTACAACTTGATTAGAGTCCATCTATGGTAAATGCAATTGATTGGACATGATTTGGAAAGGCACACACCTGTCTATATAAGGTCCCACAGTTGACAGTGCAAATCAAAGCAAAAACAAAGCCATGAGGTCGAAGGAATTGTCCGTAGAGCACTGAGACAGGATTGTGTCGAGGCACAGATCTGGGGAAGGTTACCAAAACATTTCTGCAGCATTGAAGGTCCCCAAGAACACAGTGGCCTCCATCATTCTTAAATGGAAGAAGTTTGGAACCACCAAGACTCTTCCTAGAGCTGGCTGCACGGCCAAACTGAGTAATCGGGGGAGAAGGGCCTTGGTCGGGGAGACGACCAAGGGACCCGATGGTCACTCTGACATAACTCCAGAGTTCCTCTGTGAAGATGGGAGAGCCTTCCAGAAGGACACCCATCTATGCACCACTTCACCAATCAGGCCTTTTATGGTAGAGTGGCCAGACGGAAACCACTCCTCATTAAAATGACAGCCCACTTGGAGTTTGACAAAAGGCACCTGAAGGACTCTCAGATCATGAGAAACAATATTCTCAGGTCTGATGAAACTAAGATTGAACTCTTTGGTCTGAATGCCAAGCTTCACGTCTGGAGGAAACCAGGCACAGGCCAATACCATCCCTATGGTGAAGCATGGTGGTGGCAGCATCATGCTGTGGGAGTGTTTTTCAGCGGCTATAATCGCTGCCAAAGGTGCTTCAACAAAGTACTGAGTAAAGGGTCTGAATACTTATGTAAATGTGATATTTCAGTTTTAACATAACAAAATGTGGGAAAAGTGAAGGGGTCTGAATACTTTCCGAATACACTGTATCTCTATAGCAGTAGTAGCCTGACATGTATGAAGAAATGCATGTCGGTGTTGGTAACATGGCGCTGGCATATCTCTATCTTTCTCTTGGTCACTCTAGGGTTGGCATAAGCTTCTCTTCCTTTTATATTTGAAATAGTCACATCATACAGTGGACACCTAGGCCTTTAGGCTATGAGCTTGCCCTGATGCATTTAGTGCTCAAATCTCCGACAGTTGAACCGTGAGGTGGACGATTATTGTTGTAGGAAAGTAAAAGCCAATAAAACAGTAGGTTATAAAGTTTTGTATATGCTACACATCGTAATTTGTTAAAGGTAGTTTGTAAGGACACGCAACTAGATTGTTTGGCCAATATCGCTTGTTTATTGATGGCACTGGCAGCACCTGGTCTGAAATGTCTTTCTCTCTCTCTTTTTCCACGGCCCTTTTCGGAACGGGTTATCTGGTCGGGTGGGAAAGCCACGGATCCATTTCGGAACGGGTCATCTGGTCGGGTGGGAAAGCCACGGATCCATTTCGGAACGGGTCATCTGGTCGGGTGGGGAAGCCACGGATCCATTTCGTAACGGGTCATCTGGTCGGGTGGGAAAGCCACGGATCCATTTCGGAACGGGTCATCTGGTCGGGTGGGAAAGCCACGGATCCATTTCGTAACGGGTTATCTGGTCGGGTGGGGAAGCCACGGATCCATTTCGGAACGGGTTATCTGGTCGGGTGGGAA
This sequence comes from Oncorhynchus clarkii lewisi, assembly GCF_045791955.1. NCBI lineage: Eukaryota > Metazoa > Chordata > Actinopteri > Salmoniformes > Salmonidae > Oncorhynchus > Oncorhynchus clarkii. The sequence continues at coordinate 64,987,048 of NC_092150.1, read as the reverse complement.
AGCCACGGATCCATTTCGGAACGGGTCATCTGGTCGGGTGGGAAAGCCACGGATCCATTTTGGAACGGGTCATCTGGTCGGGTGGGAAAGCCACGGATCCATTTCGGAACGGGTTATCTGGTCGGGTGGGAAAGCCACGGATCCATTTCGGAACGGGTTATCTGGTCGGGTGGGAAAGCCACGGATCCATTTCGGAACGGGTTATCTGGTCGGGTGGGAAAGCCACGGATCCATTTCGGAACGGGTTATCTGGTCGGGTGGGAAAGCCACGGATCCATTTCGGAACGGGTTATCTGGTCGGGTGGGAAAGCCACGGATCCATTTCGGAACGGGTCATCTGGTCGGGTGGGAAAGCCACGGATCCATTTCGGAACGGGTTATCTGGTCGGGTGGGAAAGCCACGGATCCATTTCGGAACGGGTCATCTGGTCGGGTGGGAAAGCCACGGATCCATTTCGGAACGGGTTATCTGGTCGGGTGGGAAAGCCACGGATCCATTTCGTAACGGGTCATCTGGTCGGGTGGGAAAGCCACGGATCCATTTCGTAACGGGTCATCTGGTCGGGTGGGAAAGCCACGGATCCATTTCGGAATGGTTCGACTTTTTGGACCCGGGAAGACCTCTACAGTAAAGAAAAGTAACAGTCCTGGTCTATACTTAAGCAATAAGGTCCAAGGGGTGTGGTATATGGCCAATATACCACGGCTAAGGGCTGTTCTTATGCACGATGCAAGGCGGGTGCATAAGAAGGTTCCTTATTGTTATTACAAACTGGTTACCAATGTAATTAAAGCAGTAAAAAAATACATGTTTTGTCACACGTGATATACCACGGCTGTCAGCCAATCAGCATTCAGGGCTCAAACCACCCAGTTTATAATGTAGATTAGAATAGGTACATTTGTGTACCTATTTAGGATACATCACCATGAAGAGAATGACATTGATATCCATAATTATGCATTTCTATGATGAAATTCCGTTACCGCAGTTCTGTTAACAGGTGTAAATTCACTTCACTTTCTGTATTTCAATAACCAAATGAGATTTTTGTGTCATACCTGACATCCCATTCTTTCTGCAGACATCTTTGAATCTTAATTTGGAATAGATATTTAAGAGTTTGGGGAAAACGTGGTCACATAATTTTGGGGGATTTTAACGAAATTCTGTTACCAAACTTTGCATCTCCACCGTTCTTCCAATAAATGAATTTTTGCAAAATGTTCAGTGTAAATTGTTAAAAGTAATCTTTGTGCGTAGAGTTGAAATCAATGTTTGTTTTGCTATTCAAGGACTTGCGATGCTCGTGGTTGTTTCTCAAGGATGATTTTGCTTCTGTCGGGAGTAGGGACTATGTTTGTAGAGAGGAATGTAAAAGGGGAACATGGGACTCCTAGAGAATATGTTGAGAGGGATATGGACTTGGTACATTGGTGCCTCTTTTCTATGAGGGAGAAAACTGAGTGATTTAAACCTAATTCATTTAGGTCTCGACTAAGGTAATACTACTTGGAGCAATAAGTAATTGGACAAAAATAAAAATACATCCATATTCAATCCTGACTCTGATTGCCTTAGAGGAAAGCAAATTGGTTTCCATCTAAATGCAAATGTCTACCTCTGTGTATTTGGCGCTATGAAACCATGCATAAATATGCATGTATGGAATATGCCATTTTCTGGCCATATCATAGCTAAGCTTTAGATATGAATTATGTTTGACTTCTGCCAGTAACTGTGTGTGTACCGTCATACTCTACAGTTTGTACTGCTCTATTTGTTCAGAGTGTAACTCTCAGTCCCGTGTAGGCCTACCTGTGTATTTGCAGATTTAAGCAAATATTAGTTTAATGACTTGAAATCCCCTCATCAGCAGCTGCTAATGGCCTAGCGGTGCAGTATGTTTAACACAGCAGTTTATGTACACATTATGACTCAGCTGAAAAAATGCAAGCTAACAAACATTACATCACCCTCCCAGATTCATCAATATGTCTGCTCCTCCTAGTAGAATCTAGATCTTGAAGAAGAGTTTGGGGCATCAATGTTTACTTTAGATTGACTGTAACTCTACTCTGTGCACTGTAGTAATTGTGCAGGAGAAGATTAAAATTAGAGTGTGTAAGAGAGGGGATTTGTATGCCGGAGGAGGTGATTTGTTTGTTGCAATTTATTGGTGTATAATGTAATATGGGTGGTGTGATTCTACTCATTACTCTGGGCTCCACACAGAGATGCTCACAGTCTACGGCTGTAATTAAACGTGTCTGGGAGAAAATGGGAAAATAAACTCTCTACAATAGGCTAGCTGCAGAGAGGGAGGGGGAGAGAGAGGCTTAGTGCAGTTAGATATCTCTGCTCCATCAGATAATGTTGTTATCGCAGAATTACCCATCAATGCCCCCTTCGCGGAAACCGTGAAGAGTTGAAAAACTAATTAAACATCAATTGATAGTAAACAAGATAAGGGAGTGGTGAGACTGAGTGTTGTGATGCTTTGTGTTTCATCACAGAGATATATGAGCATGAAGTAATTGATGTTTAGGGTTTTTGGTCAAAATATGCATTATTTCTTAGGGCTATAGAACATATTTAATATACATGTTGTGTCATTAGCAGAGTAGTATAGTCTTTTTTATTTAAAAAAAATTGAAACAATACAACAGGTAGCTGCAATGAGTTGGTTATACATTTGTATTGAGCATACATCTCCATATACCGTTTCCCAATCTGGCAGATCGACGTTAAATCTGGGTTTGGCCAATGCCAGGAGAATGCTACCTGCCCCAATGCATAGTGCCAACTGTAACGTTTGGTGGAGGAGGAATAATGGTCTTGGGCTGTTTTTCATAGTTTGGGCTAGGCCCCTTAGTTCCAGTGAAGGGAAATCTTAATGCTACAGCATACAATGACAATCTAGACGATGTTGTGCTTCCAACTTTGTGGCAACAGTTTGGGGAAGGCTCTTTCCTGTTTCAGCATGACAATGTCCAAAGTGAGGTCCTCCATACAGAAGTGGTTTGTTGACATTGGTGTGGAAGAACTAGCCTGTAAAGAAACCTGACCTCAACCCCATCGAACACCTTTGGGATGAATTGGAACGTAGACTGCGAGCCAGGCTTAATCGGCCAACATCAGTGACCGACCTCACTAATGCTCTCGTGGCTGAATGGAAGCAAGTCCCCGCAGTAATGTTCCAACATCTAGTGGAAAGCCTTCCCAAAAGAGTGGAGGCTTTTATAGCAACAAAGGGGGGTCCAAATCCAAATGAATGCCCATGATTTTGGAATGAGATGTTCGATGAGCAGGTGTTCACATACTTTTGGTAATGTAGTGTATGTTCTGCCTCTTCTGGAGGATAAAATTTGAATTGTAGCCAACTATGTATAGTTTCATTTAAAAATCAAGATACTTTAAACAGGGTTCCATTGTCAATCCACTGGAAATGGATAGTTTTCATCTGTATGACATCATAGAGTCCCCTTTTAAACATTGGATGTGCCTCTCTTAGTAGCCTACTGGAAAACCAGTTTGGATTTAGAGACAGTTTCGGTATAATAAAAGCTTTCAGAGAGAGGTTTAGTGCTTTTTTATAAATATAACTTTATCTGCTTTTCCATTCCAGTGGTCCTGTGTAGCTCAGTTGGTAGAGCGTGGATGTTGCAACGCCAAGGTTGTGGGTTCAATTCCCCAGTGGTGACCAGTATGTAAAAGAAAATATGAAAATGTATGTACTCACTACTGTAAGTTGTCCTGGATAAGAGCAGCTGCTAAAATTCCTCCCAAAATGTTTTTTGCTCACATAACTTCTCCTGGAGTCGGTAGAGCCATGAATAGATATGCCAATTGCACAACACCTCAAAACTTGAGACATATGTGGCATTTTGTTGCGTGACAAAGCTGCACATTTTAGAGTGGCCTTTTATTGCCCCCAGCACAAGGTGCACCTGTGTAATGATCACGCTGTTTAATCAGCTTCTTGATATGCCACACCAGGTGGATGGCTTTTCTTGGCAAAGGAGAAATGCTCACTAATAGGGATGTCAACACATTTTTGAGAAACATTTTTAGAGAAATAAGCTTTTTCTGTGTATGGAACATTTCTGGTTTGTATTTTTGTTCAGTACAGTTGGGTTTTAATCCAGATAAACTGGAGAAATTATCCAGGTCTTCAATAAGAGCGTTCATGGTTGAAGATTGTGGACTTGAGAACTTCAATCGTCGGTTTACATTGATACCTTTATTTCTAACCCATTAATTTCTAACCCCTTAATTGTATTATTGGATTTGATTTCTGTAGCTAACAATTCAATGGCCATAACAAACACATATGGTGATAGAGGGCAGCCTTGTTTTACACCTCTTGACAATTCAAAATTCAGAGAAATAACCATTATTCATAATTTACATATAGGAGGACTGTTATACATTACTTTTATCCATCTCATAAAAGATTCTCAAAGGTTGAAATAATCCAGGTACTTATAAATACATTTTAGCCGTACTTTATTTTAGCCGTACTTTATCTTAGGCTTTCTCAAGATCTCATATAAAGATTATGCCTGCTTTCCCTGCATTCTCATAGTTTTCAATTATTTATAGTAATTGTCTAATGTTATCGTCAATATATCTTCCTTTTAAGAATCCTTTCTGATTGTGATGAATAATATACGGTAAGATCTTTTTAATTATATGAGCAATACATTTTGCAAATATCTTTGGATCGCAAAATTGAATTTTCAGTATGAGGGAAATCAGCCCTTCTTTTTGTGTGTCAGACAGTTTACCATGTATATATGAATAATTAAAACATGCTAGTAGTGGATATTTCAATAAATAATCAAATGTTTGATATATTTATATTGGAATGCCATCAAGGCCAAGGGTTTTCCCAGTCTAAAAGGAGTGAATTACCAACTGTAGTTTGTCCTTTTTTATGCTGCAGATAGTTTATGTTACGGTGAGTGAATGAGGACCCAAAAGCGAATTAACTTAAACAGAGCTTCTTTAATTACCAAACATAGGTAGGCTCAGACGGACCGGCAGATTCCGACAGGACAAGACAAGGTTACAGCAAACATGACGACAGTCTGGTTCAGGCATGAAACACAACAAACAAGAATCCGACAAGGACAGGAACAGAAACAGAGAGAGATATAGGGACCTAATCAGAGGGAAAAAGGGAACAGGTGGGAAACGGGGTGAATGGGTAGTTAGAGGAGACAAGGAACAGCTGGGGGAAAGCGGGGGAGAAAAGGTAACCTAACAACGACCAGCAGAGGGAGACAGGGTGAAGGGAAAGGACAGAGACAAGACACAACATGACAGTACATGACAGTACCCCCCCACTCACCGAGCGCCTCCTGGCGCACTCGAGGAGGAAACCTGGCGGCAACGGAGGAAATCCTCGATCAGCGCACGGTCCAGCACGTCCCGAGAGGGAACCCAACTCCTCTCCTCAGGACCGTACCCCTCCCAATCTACGAGGTACTGGTGACCACGGCCCCGAGGACGCATGTCCAAAATTCTACGGACCCTGTAGATGGGTGCGCCCTCGACAAGGATGGGGGGGGGGGGGGGGGGGGAAGACGAGCGGGGGCGCGAAGGACGGGCTTGATGCAGGAGACATGGAAGACCGGGTGGACGCGACGAAGGTATCGCGGAAGAAGAAGTCGAACTGCGACAGGATTAATGACCCGAGAAATACGGAACGGACCAATGAACCGCGGGGTCAACTTGCGAGAAGCCGTCTTAAGGGGAAGGTTCTGAGTGGAGAGCCAAACTCTCTGACCGCGACAATATCTAGGACTCTTAGTTCTACGCTTATTAGCAGCCCTCACAGTCTGCGTCCTATAACGGCAAAGTGCAGACCTGACCCTCTTCCAGGTGCGCTCGCAACGTTGGACAAAAGCCTGAGCGGAGGGGACGCTGGACTCGGCGAACTGAGATGAGAACAGCGGAGGCTGGTACCCGAGGCTACTCTGAAAAGGAGATAGCCCGGTCGCAGACGAAGGAAGCGAGTTGTGGGCGTATTCTGCCCAGGGGAGCCGTTCTGACCAAGACGCAGGGTTACGAAAAGAAAGACTGCGTAAGATGCGACCAATAGTCTGATTGGCCCGTTCTGCTTGACCGTTAGACTGGGGGTGAAAGCCGGAAGAGAGACTGACGGAAGCCCCAATCAAACGGCAAAACTCCCTCCAAAATTGAGACGTGAATTGCGGACCTCTGTCCGAAACGACGTCTGACGGAAGGCCATGAATTCTGAAAACATTCTCGATGATGATTTGTGCCGTCTCTTTAGCAGAAGGAAGCTTAGCAAGGGGAATGAAATGAGCCGCCTTAGAGAACCTATCGACAACCGTAAGAATAACAGTCTTCCCCGCTGACGAAGGCAGTCCGGTGACAAAATCTAAGGCGATGTGAGACCACGGTCGAGAGGGAATAGGAAGCGGCCTGAGACGGCCGGCAGGAGGAGAGTTACCAGACTTAGTCTGCGCGCAGACCGAACAAGCAGCCACGAAACGACGCGTGTCATGCTCCCGGGTCGGCCACCAAAAACGCTGGCGAATGGAAGCAAGCGTACCCCGAACGCCAGGGTGGCCGGCTAACTTGGCAGAGTGAGCCCACTGAAGAACGGCCAGACGAGTAGGAACGGGAACGAAAAGAAGGTTCCTAGGACAAGCGCGCGGCGACGGAGTGTGAGTGAGCGCTTGTTTTACCTGCCTCTCAATTCCCCAGACAGTCAACCCGACAACACGCCCCTCAGGGAGAATCCCCTCGGGGTCAGTGGAGGCTACTGAAGAACTGAAGAGACGAGACAAAGCATCAGGCTTGGTGTTCTTAGAGCCCGGACGATAAGAAATCACGAACTCGAAACGAGCGAAAAACAGCGCCCAACGCGCCTGACGCGCATTAAGTCGTTTGGCAGAACGGATGTACTCAAGGTTCCTATGGTCAGTCCAAACGACAAAAGGAACGGTCGCCCCCTCCAACCACTGTCGCCATTCGCCTAGGGCTAACCGGATGGCGAGCAGTTCGCGGTTACCCACATCATAGTTACGTTCCGACGGCGACAGGCGATGAGAAAAATACGCGCATGGGTGGACCTTGTCGTCAGAGAGGGAGCGCTGAGAAAGAATGGCTCCCACGCCCACCTCTGACGCGTCAACCTCGACAACGAACTGTCTAGAGACGTCAGGTGTAACAAGGATAGGAGCGGATGTAAAACGATTCTTGAGGAGATCAAAAGCTCCCTGGCCGGAAACGGACCACTTAAAGCACGTCTTGACAGAAGTAAGGGCTGTGAGAGGAGCTGCCACCTGACCGAAATTACGGATGAAACGACGATAGAAGTTCGCGAAGCCGAGAAAGCGCTGCAGCTCGACGCGTGACTTAGGGACGGGCCAATCAATGACAGCTTGGACTTTAGCGGGATCCATCTTAATGCCTTCAGCGGAAATAACAGAACCGAGAAATGTGACGGAGGAGGCATGAAAAGTGCACTTCTCAGCCTTCACAAAAAGACAATTCTCTAAAAGGCGCTGGAGGACACGTCGAACGTGCTGAACATGAATCTGGAGTGACGGTGAAAAAATCAGGATATCGTCAAGGTAAACGAAAACAAAGATGTTCAGCATGTCTCTCAGGACATCATTGACTAATGCCTGAAAGACAGCTGGAGCGTTAGCGAGGCCGAAAGGAAGAACCCGGTATTCAAAGTGCCCTAACGGAGTGTTAAACGCCGTCTTCCACTCGTCCCCCTCCCTGATGCGCACGAGATGGTAAGCGTTACGAAGGTCCAACTTAGTGAAAAACCTGGCTCCCTGCAGGATCTCGAAGGCTGAAGACATAAGAGGAAGCGGATAACGATTCTTCACTGTTATGTCATTCAGCCCTCGATAATCTATGCAGGGACGCAGAGACCCGTCCTTCTTCTTGACAAAAAAAAAACCCCGCTCCGGCGGGAGAGGAGGAGGGGACTATGGTACCGGCGTCAAGAGCTACAGACAAATAATCTTCGAGAGCCTTACGTTCGGGAGCCGACAGAGAGTATAGTCTACCCCGGGGGGGGGTGGTTCCCGGAAGGAGATCAATACTACAATCATACGACCGGTGTGGAGGAAGAGAGGTGGCCCTGGACCGACTGAACACCGTGCGCAGATCGTGATATTCCTCCGGCACCCCTGTCAAATCACCAGGCTCCTCCTGTGAAGAAGAGACAGAGGAAACAGGAGGGATAGCAGACATTAAACATTTCACATGACAAGAGACGTTCCAGGAGAGGATAGAATTACTAGACCAATTAATGGAAGGATTATGACAAACTAGCCAGGGATGGCCCAAAACAACAGGTGTAAAAGGTGAACGAAAAATTAAAAAAGAAATGGTTTCACTATGATTACCAGAAACAGTGAGGGTTAAAGGTAGCGTCTCACGCTGAATCCTGGGGAGAGGACTACCATCCAGGGCGAACAAGGCCGTGGGCTCCTTTAACTGTCTGAGAGGAATGTCATGTTCCCGAGCCCAGGTCTCGTCCATAAAACAGCCCTCCGCCCCAGAGTCTATTAAGGCACTGCAGGAAGCTGACGAACCGGTCCAGCGTAGATGGACCGACAAGGTAGTGCAGGATCTTGAAGGAGAGACAGGAGTAGTAGCGCTCACCAGTAGCCCTCCGCTTACTGACGAGCTCTGGCCTTTTACTGGACATGAAGTGACAAAATGACCAGCGGAACCGCAATAGAGACAGAGGCGGTTGGTGATTCTCCGTTCCCTCTCCTTAGTCGAGATGCGGATACCTCCCAGCTGCATGGGCTCAGCACCCGAGCCGGCAGAGGAAGATGGTAGTGATGCGGAGAGGGGGGCGACGGAGAGCGCGAGCTCCTTTCGATGAGCTCGGTGACGAAGATCAACCCGTCGCTCAATGCGAATAGCGAGTTCAATCAAGGAATCCACGCTGGAAGGAACCTCCCGGGAGAGAATCTCATCCTTTACCTCTGCGCGGAGACCCTCCAGAAGACGAGCGAGCAAGGCCGGCTCGTTCCAGCCACTGGAGACAGCAAGAGTGCGAAACTCAATAGAGTAGTCTGTTATGGATCGATTGCCTTGACATAGGGAAGACAGTACCCTGGAAGCCTCCTCCCCAAAAACAGATCGATCAAAAACCCGTATCATCTCCTCCTTAAAGTCCTGATACTGGTTAGTACACTCAGCCCTTGCCTCCCAGATTGCCGTGCCCCACTCACGAGCCCGTCCAATAAGGAGAGATATGACGTAGGCGACACGAGCAGTGCTCCTGGAGTAAGTGTTGGGCTGGAGAGAAAACACAATATCACACTGGGTGAGGAACGAGCGGCATTCAGTGGGCTCCCCAGAGTAACACGGCGGGTTATTGATTCTGGGCTCCGGAGATTCGAAAGCCCTGGAAGTGGCCGGTGGATCGAGGCGGAGATGGTGAACCTGTTCTGTGAGGTTGGAGACTTGGGTGGCCAGGGTCTCAACGGCATGTCGAGCAGCAGACACTTCCTGCTCGTGTCTGCCTAGCATCGCTCCCTGGATCCCGACGGCTGAGTGGAGAGGATCCGAAGTCGCTGGGTCCATTCTTGGTCGGATTCTTCTGTTACGGTGAGTGAATGAGGACCCAAAAGCGAATTAACTTAAACAGAGCTTCTTTAATTACCAAACATAGGTAGGCTCAGACGGACCGGCAGATTCCGACAGGACAAGACAAGGTTACAGCAAACATGACGACAGTCTGGTTCAGGCATGAAACACAACAAACAAGAATCCGACAAGGACAGGAACAGAAACAGAGAGAGATATAGGGACCTAATCAGAGGGAAAAAGGGAACAGGTGGGAAACGGGGTGAATGGGTAGTTAGAGGAGACAAGGAACAGCTGGGGGAAAGCGGGGGAGAAAAGGTAACCTAACAACGACCAGCAGAGGGAGACAGGGTGAAGGGAAAGGACAGAGACAAGACACAACATGACAGTACATGACAGTTTAAGCTGATTTTTAAGGAAAATAATATCACAACAAGCAAGTATAGTCTTTCGATACTGTGTCAACACCACCTGTAGTGTATCTCATAAGAAGTACCTTGGAATATTCCCTAAAAGAAACACTCAGTTCAGGTCACTGTTGTGGCTATCTTATCCTTTATACTGTTTCGTCTCAGTTTGTTAATAACTTGTCTGTGCCACTGAAAGCTTTGCATACTAATTCCCTCCAGCTGAAAGATCAGTCCAGGCTCCAGGGCTAATATTGGATCTAATTGGTTTCCCCGAGCTCACCATGCATCTGTCTGGTTTACCTCTTCATGTCTGTGCTTGTGTCATATTATTGTGTACCTCATTTCAAACACTGGCCTTTGACCTTTTCCTCTATAAGGACACACACACACGTGCTATTATTTCCCAGGCATTACTAATTTGATTTTTGATGAACTGAGCGTAAATGGAACAAATAATAATCTCTTGACTTGCTCGAGTGTGTGCCTGTTTGTTGGTCCTTTACTACAGCTCTGCACTGAATATTCAGATATTTAAAGGTATTGCGCTGGAGTCGCTCTGCATTTGGCTCTTCCAGCGTATGTGTGCCAATGCGTGTTCTCCCCTGTCACGGTGCCAGTGTGTGTGTAGGTGTAGAGGGAGCAGCGAATGGGGCTCATTTGGTATGTGCTCTCTCTGGGGGGGGGTTAGACTTGATTGACAGCTCTTTCTTCCAGCTGAGGCAGAACTGACAGCTCCCACGATTGTATTTTACTACAAAAACGATCAAATAGAAAGATTCCACAAGTGGCCTGAGAGGTTGGGTGTGATCAGGCATGGGCCCCAAAAAAGTGCTCCATAGGGAATAGGGCATTTATTTCAAAAAGTAGAACAGCATATGGGAATAAAGGAGGATGTCATTGGCCAGAAGAGGTGCACGTTATGGAGAATGGGGTGTCGTTTGAGACACATCCTCTGTACTACACCGTACAGTAAGCTCAGTGAGGAAGCTTAGTGTCCATAACCAGCTGTTGATGAATGAGAGGAGCCAAGGCCATGTGTCACAATGGCTGATGAAGGGTGTTTGTAAATCCTGTCCTAATATAAATCAGACTGGAAGCCCTTGATGTGCCTCACACTGCTAGAGAGACTTGAGTATAATGAGTTTATAAGGTGACAACTCTGTGGGATGCAGAGATGGGTCTGTGGGTGATGGGGACACCTGTTGATCTGCTGCTGTAGCTAGGGACAGGAGTTTTACATGACCATGTGAGCTTATGTTCTCTGGCCATGCAGTGCTGTGAATGTACTGTACTGTAGTACACTAGTTGTATTCCAATGCCCTTTCCAGCCAATGGTTTAGTATCTGTGCTGTAATACCAATGTGTCGTACCAATGTCTTCTTCTCTGTCTCTCCTCTCCAGGGAACTTCTAGTAACACTGGCTCTAGGCCAGGTCCTGTCTCTGCTCATCTGTGGCATCGGGCTGACCAGCAAGTATCTGGCTGATGATTACCACGCCAACACGCCCGTGTTCCAGAGCTTTCTCAACTACATCCTGCTGTTTCTGGTCTACACCACCACGCTCGCCGTCAGGCAAGGTATGACAATGGACACACATGCACTCACGCACGCACTCACACACACATGCAACTGGACACAATCAGGCATCAATCAGTTGGTTGCTCAGGTCACACCTGAGTACAAATAGAGCCTATAACAGGATTAGTTTGAATCCTACTAGATGAATATTATATTGTGTACTCATCACTTTCTCAACAATAAGGGAACGGTAAAAGCCCCTGTCCTCAATAGCTACTGCATAATGTAATACATTTGCTATGCTTTATGGCACTGGAGCTGGAGATGAATGGGTCAGGACAGGACCTGTATAAACTAAAGACAGTTTACAGCTCGGATTGTGTACAAACATCTTTGTTCTGAATGATATGTTTGAAGAGAGGAGCTCTTGTTCTCTACTGACCTTCTAGGTGACCTCTTGGAGTGCTCACAGGGAACATTTCAAAACAAGCAGCAGGTTTCTTTGTGAAAAACTATCACTGTGTGTGTTGTGTAAGAGTGTATGGTGTGTGTGTGTGTGTGTGTGTGTGTGGATCACACTGAAAGGCCATCTGAGTGGAACATCTACGGGGGGTGTCAGTGCTAACTTACTCTCAGCATCGCATGTTGTGCCTGAGTGGCCATTGTCACAATATTTATCTTAACAACTGTAGATTGTAGATTCCAAGAACAGTGAGCTGATTTGGTTTTAGACAACAGATGGCACAGAGGAAGAGGCTTCCTATGGAGAAGTTAAACATACTCGAGTTGAATTAACTATTGTACTGAAGTAAAGGTCTGCACGGGACTGATTTATTCATCCCTCTCCCACAGCTTTTCATACCGCACCCACCCACACCTGCTGGCTTTCTGTCCGACTCCCACTAGCTACCGCAAGAACTGGACCCAAACCCAACCCCCAAATGCTATTTTAGGCATATGTGACGCAGCTCACTTTTTTCTAAATTTGAATACATTTTTATTTATTAAAATCAAACCTTTATTTAACTAGGCAAGTCAGTTAAGAACAAATTTGTATTTACAATGATGGCCTGCTCTGGCCAAACCCAGATGACGCTGGGCCAATTGTGCACAGCCCTATGTGACTCCCAGTCATGGCCTGTAGTGACACCTCTTGCACTGAGAGGCAGTGCCTTAGACCTCTGCGCCACTCGGGAGTACTCAAATTAAGTACCTTACTTTGAATGTTTTCGATTTAAATTGCCAAAAACAAACAAAAATAACTTCTTACTCATTTCTCAAGCAATACTTTTGCTAGGAATGTCTAGGAGTGGTCTGAGTGGGTAGGGGGAATTTACAATGACGGCCTACTTGTAAAGCCCCCCCCCCGCCCGGCCCTCCCTTAACTCGGACAACGCTGTGCCAATTGTGCCTTGACAGCTTTGCACACTGTTGGCATTCTCTCAACCAGCTGTATGACGAAGTCACCTGGAATGCATTTCAAATAACAGGTATGCCTTGTTAAACAATAATTTGTGGAATTTCTTTGCTACTTAATATGTTTGAACCAAACAGTTGTGTTGTGATAAGGTAGGGGTAGTATACATAAGATAGCCCTATTTGGTAAAAGACCAAGTCCATATTATTGCAAGAACAGCTCAAATAAGAAAAGAGAAACGAAACTCCATCATTACTTTAAGACATGAAGGTCAGTCAATCCGGAAAAGTTCAACAACTTTCAAAGTTTCTTCAAGTGCAGTCGCAAAAACCATCAAGCTCTATGATGAAACTGGCTCTCATGAGGACCACCACAGGAAAGGAAGACCCAGAGTTACCTCTGCTGCAGAGGATAAGTTCATTAGAGTTAACTACACCTCAGATAGCAGCCCAAATAAATGCTTCACTGAGTTTAAGTAACAGACATATCTCAACATCAACTGTTCAGGGGAGACTGTGTAAATCAGGCCTTCATGGTCAAAATCATGCAAAGAACCCACTACTAAAGGACATCAATAAGAAGAAGACTTGCTTGGGCCAAGAAACACGAGCAACGGACATTAGACTGGTGGATATCTGTCCATTGGTCTGATGGAAATTTTAGATTTTTGGTTCCAACCACCTAGGTGAACGGATTATTTCCGCATGTGTGGTTTCCACCGTGAAGCATGGAGAAGGAGGTGTGATGGTGTGGGGGTGCTTTTCTGGTGATCAGTGATTTATTTAGAATTCAAGGCACACTTAACCAGCATGGCAACCACAGCCTTCTGCAGAAATACGCCATCCAAACAGGTTTGAGCTTAGTGGGACTATAATTTGTTTTCAACAGGACAATGACCCAACAAACCTCCAGGCTATGTAAGGGCTATTTGACCAAGAAGGAGAGTTATGGAGTGCTACATGAGATGACCTGGCCTCCACAATCACCCGACCTCAACCAATTGAGATGGTTTGGGATGAGTTGGACCGCAGAATTAAGGAAAAGTATTTAACAAGTACTCAGCATATGTGGGAACTCCTTTAAGATGGTTTTAAATCTGGTTGAAGCTGGTTGAGAGAATGCAAAGAGTGTGCAAAGCTGTCATCAAGGCAAAGGGAGCTATTTTGAAGAATATAAAATATATTATTTAGCACTTTTTTGGTTACCACATGACTCCATATGTGTAATTTAATAGTTTTGATGCCGTCATTATTATTCTAGTAAAAAATAAAGAAAATAGTAAAAAATAAAGAAAAACCCTTGAATGAGTAGGTGTGTCCAATTTTTTACTGGTACTGCATATACAGTTGAAGTCGGAAGTTTACATACACTTAGGTTGGAGTCATTAAAACTAATTTTTCAACCACTCCACAAATTTCTTGTCAACAAACTATAGTTTTGGCAAGTCGGTTAGGACATCTACTTTGTGCATGACACAAGTAATTTTTCCAACAATTGTTTACAGACATTATTTCACTTATAACTCACTGCATCACAATTCCAGTGGGTCAGAAGTTTACATACACTAAGTTGACTGTGCCTTTAAACAGCTTGGGAAATTTCAGAAGATGATGTCATGGCTTTAGAAGCTTCTGATAGGCTAATTTACATCATTTGAGTCAATTGGCGGTGTACCTGTGGACTTATTTCAAGGCCTACCTTCAAACTCAGTGCCTTTTTGCTTGACATCATGGGAAAATCAAAAGAATTGTAGATCTCCACAAGTCTGGTTCATCCTTGGGAGTAATTTCCAAACTCCTGAAGGTACCACGTTCATCTGTACAAACAATAGTACGCAAGTATAAACACCATGGGACCACGGAGCCGTCATACCGCTCAGGAAGGAGACGCGTTCTGTCTCATAAAGTTGAATGTACTTTGGTGCGAAAAGTGCAAATCAAACCCAGAACAACAGCAAAGGACCTTGTGAAGATGCTGGAGGAAACGGGTACAAAAGTATCTATATCCACAGTAAAACGAGTCCTATATTGACATAACCTGAAAGGCCGCTCAGCAAGAAAGAGGCCACTGCTCCAAAACCGGCATAAAAAAAGCCAGACTACGGTTTGCAACTGCACATGGGGACAAAGATCGTACTTTTTGGAGAAATGACCTCTGGTCTGATGAAACAAAAATATAACTTTTTGGCCATAATGACCATTGTTATGTTTGGAGGAAAAAGGGGGACGCTTGTAAGCCGAAGAACATCATCCCAACCGTAAAGCACGGGGTGGCAGCATCATGTTGTGTAGGTGCCTTTCTGCAGGAGGGACTGGTGCAATTCACAAAATAGATGGCAACATGAGGTAGGAAAATTATGTGGATATATTGAAGCAACATCTCAAGACATCAGTCAGGAAGTTAAAGCTTGGTCGCAAATGGGTCTTCCAAGTGGACAATGACCCCAAGCATACTTCCAAAGATGTGGCAAAATGACTTAAGGACAACAAAGTCAAGGTATTGGAGTGGCCATCACAAAGCCCTGACCCCAATCATATAGAACATTTATGAGCAGAACTGAAAAAGCGTGTGCGAGCAAGGAGGCCTATAAACCTGGCTCAGTTACACCAGCTCTGTCAGGAGGAATGGGCCAAAATTCACCCAACTTATTGTGGGAAGCTTGTGGAAGGCTACCCGAAACGTTTGACCCAAGTTAAACAATTTAAAGGCAATGCTACCAAATACTAATTGAGTGTATGTAAACTTCTGACTCACTGGGAATGTGATGAAAGAAATAAAAGCTGAAATAAATCATTCTCTCTATTATTATTCTGACAATTCACATTCTTAAAATAAAGTGGTGATCCTAACTGGTGGTGATCCTAACTGGTGATGATCCTAACTTTTTTCTAGGATTAATTGTCAGGAAACTGAATTTAAAACTGAGGAAACTGAATTTAAATGTATTTGGCTAAGGTGTATGTAAACTTCCGACTTCAACTCAGGAAACTGAATTTAAATGTATTTGGCTAAGGTGTATGTAAACTTCCGACTTCAACTGTACCTTGGGCAGCAGCTTCTAAGGTGCAGGGATGAGTAACCGGGTGGTAGCCGGCTGGTGACAGTGTAGTTGAAAATCCAAACATAATTGAGTTTGAGACGTGTGCGGCCACGCAGTCATGGGTGAACAGGAAGTACAGGAGGGGGATGAGTACGCACCCTTGTGGGGCCCTTGTGTTAAGAATCAGCGTAGTGGAGGTGTTGTTGCCTACCTTCACCAGCTGGGGGCGGCCCGTCAGGAAGTTCAGGACCCAGTTGCACAGGGCCTCGAGTTTAATGACGAGCTTGTAGGGTACTATGATGTTGAAGGCTGAGTTGTAGTCAATAAACAGAATTCTTACATAGGTATTCCTCTTACACAGATGGGATAGGGCAGTGTGATTGCAAATGCGTCATGTGTGGATTAATTGGGTCAGTAAGCAAATTGCAGTGTGTCGGCGTGTTGGAATAAGTGAATGCAATGGGGTAATAGTCATTTAGTTCAGTTACCTTTGCTTTCTTGTGAACAGGAAAAATGGTGGACATCTTGAAGCAAGTGGGGACAACAGACTATGGCATATGGAGAAATTGAAGCTGTTTTGCAGATGCTCTGAGGACGCAGCCAGGGATGCCGTCTGGTTAACATATATAATTTCTTACTCACGTCAGCCACGGAGAACGAACAGTCCATGGGAACGGTGGTGGCCCGGCATCAGCGGCACTGTTTCCCTTGCAGTGGGTGAAGAAGGTGTTTAGCTTGTCCGGGGAAAGGTGTCCGTGGCTGGTTTTACATTTATAATCTGTGATTGTCTGGAGTCCCTGCCACATATGTCTTGTGTCTGAGCCGTTGATTTGCTACTCCACTTTGTCTCTGTACTGATGTTTTGCCTGTTTGATTTACCTGACGGAGGGTATAACTGGACTGGTTGTACTCAACCATATTCCCAGTCACCTTGTCATGGTTAAGTGAGGTGGTTCAGTTCTGCACGAATGCTGACATCTATTCACGGTTTTCGGTTTGGATAGGTTTTAATGGTCATAGTGGGAACAACATCCCCTATACACTTGAACTCAGTCACCGTGTCAGTGTATACACTTCCCGATGAACTCAGTCACCATGTTAGTGCATACGTCAATGTTATTCTCAGTGGCAACCTGGAACATATCTCAGTCCTGGTGATCAAAACAATCTTGATTCATGGATTCCGATTGGACAGACCAGCGTTGAACAGCCATTACAACGGTACTTCCTGTTTGACTTTCTGTCTATTGGAAGGGAGGAGCAGGATGGAGGTGTGATCTGATTTGCAGAAGGGAGGGTGGAAGGGACAGTAGCAGTGGTCGATAGTGTTGATCGAGAGTTGATCGAGAGTGCAACGTGTTGCTAAAACTTTGGTAGCGTTTTCCTCAGATTTGCTTTATTAAAGTCCCCAGCCACACTCAATGCGGCCTCAGGATATGTGGTTTCAAGTTTGCACAAAGTCCAGTGTAGTTCCTTGAGAGAGGTTTGTGGTATCGACTTGAGGGGGAATATACACGGCTGTGACGATGACCGAAGAGAGTTCTCTCGGGAGGAAATGCAGTCTGCATTTGATTGTGAGGTATTCTAGGTCGGGTGAACAAAAGGACATGAGTTTCTGTACATTACCACAATCACATCATGAGTAGTTAATCATAAAACATGTACCTTTCTTTTTCTCAGAGAGATCTTTATTCCTGTCTGCGGGATGTACTGAGAAGCCAGCTAGCTGTATGGACTGGGACAGTATATCCTGAGAGAGCCATGATTCTGTGAAACAGAGTATGTTAGGTCCTCACCCTGAGCTTGTCTATTTTATTGTCCAAGGATTAAACATTAGCGAGTAATTTACTCGGAAATGGTGGGTGGTATGCACACCTCCTGATTTGGACTAAAAGTCCACTCTCAATACCTCTTCTCCGCTGGTGGCGTCTTGGGGCAGTCTCTGGGATAAATGTAAATGCCTTGGGGGGTACAAACAAAGGATCCAGTTAAGGAAAGTTGTTTTTCTCGTCGAAATGCTGGTGAGTTACCACCGCTCTAATATCTAAAAGTAAAGGACAAAGGATGCAAAGGACTTTCTGACCTATGAGAAATAGAACAAACAAAATAAAATACTGCAAAGTTGCTTAGGAGCCATGAACAGGGTGACCATGTCTGTTGGCTCCATCTTGCCATGATCTTGCATGCCCAACTAGGAGAGGAGAGGTAGGCTACTTACCTTGAAACAGCAAATTCTGAGAGAGTGTGAATAATGTGACAAAGACCTGCTTTTAATACAATAGGCAGGCTCACGCATACAAAGCATAAAGACGACCGTTTCCAAATAATTTGTGGGAGAACCAAAATATTATAATCCCAAAGTTCATCTCCGAACCGCAGCATGAAAGATTCAGGACGCGCCACAATGATCTCTGTCGGGACCCGCTGCCCTTTTTGTCCTCGTTGCAGTTTCATGCTGTGTAGGAAGTTTTCTTCTTATCCCATGAACATTACTTTGATGTAAAAGGCATCAGCTTTAGTGTTAAAGTTGTCATCATTAGCCTCGGTTTTCTGTTGACGTTTTTGATTCAGAGTGACATGGATGTTGACATGGATGTTGAGGTAGAGGTGCATGGAGGGTGAGATATGAGTATCAATGCTGCACGGGAAAACCTGCCACAAGCAGGTAGTGAAACCTTTGCCAGGCCTCACCTCAGCCCACTCACACACTATCTTTCTATACACCTTCTCTCCTAGGCTTCCTTGTTTGGATTTTAACTCACACGTCCTAGAATAGAGCAAACATGTAAGCGTCTCAGAGAGAGACAAATGTAGCTATGCTATCTAATAGTAGAGCTGAATTAGCAGTAGCATCACATAAACTCAGCACTCACTGTCAACTGTGTTTATTTTCAGCAAACTTAACATGTGTGAATATTTATATGAACATAACAAGATTCAACAACTGAGACATAAACGGAACAAGTTCCACAGACATGTGACTAACAGAAATGGAATAATGTGTCCCTGAACAAAGGGGGGGTAAAAATCAAAAGTAATCGTCAGTATCTGGTGTGGCCACCAGCTGCATTAAGTACTGCATAGCATCTCCTCCTCATGGACTGCACCAGATTTGCCAGTTCTTGCTGTGGGATGTTACCCCACTCTTCCACCAAGGCATCTGCAAGTTCCCAGACATTTCTGGGGGGAATGGCCCTAGTCCTCACACTCCGATCCAACAGGTCCCAGACGTGCTCAATGGGAATGAGATACCAGCTCTTTGCTGGCCATGGAAGAACACTGACATTCCCGTCTTGCAGGAAATCACGCACAGAACGAGCAGTATGGCTGTTGGCATTGTCATGCTGGAGGGTCATGTCAGGATGAGTCTGCAGGAAGGGTACCACATGAGGGAGGAGGATGTCTTCTCTGTAACACACAGCGTTGAGATTGCCTGCAATGACAACAAGCTCAGTCCGATGATGCTGTGACACATCGCCCCAGACCATAACGGACCCTCCACCTCCAAATCGATCCCGCTCCAGAGTACAGACCTGGGTGTAACGCTCATTCCTTCGACGATGAACGCGACTCATCAGTGAAGAGTACTTTTTGCCAGTCCTGTCTGGTCCAGTGACGGTGGGTTTGTGCCCATAGGCGACGTTGTTGCCGGTGATGTCTGGTGAGGACCTGCCTTACAACAGGTCTACAAACCCTCAGTCCAGCCTCTATCAGCCTATTGCAGACAGTCTGAGCACTGATGGAGGGATTGTGCGTTCCTGGTGTAACTCGGGCAGTTGTTGTTGCCATCCTGTACTTGTCCCGCAGGCGTGATCTTCGGATGTACTGATCCTGTGCAGGTGTTGTTACACGTGGTCTGCCACTGCGAGGACGATCAGCTGTCCGTCCTGTCTTCCTGTAGCGCTGTCCTAGGCGTCTCACAGTATGGACATTGCAATTTATTGCCCTGGCCACATCTCATGCCTCCTTGCAGTCCTCATGCCTCCTTGCAGCATGCCTAAGGCACGTTCACGCAGATGAGCAGGGACCCTGGGTATCCTTCTTTTGGTGTTTTTCAGAGTCAGTAGAAGGCCTCTTTAGTGTCATAACTGTGACCTTAATTGCCTACCATCTGTAAGCTGTTAGTGTCTTAAACCGTTTCACAGGTGCATGTTCATTAATTGTTTATGGTTCATTGAACAAGCAAGGTGAAACAGTGTTTAAACCCTTTACAATGAAGATTTGTGAAGTTATTTGGATTTTTACAAATTTTCTTTGAAAGACACAACCTTCTCTCTGTGTTGGCTTCAATCACTCCTATTCTGTTCATGCAGGTCTGTTCCAGCCAGAATCACTGAAGGCTGAATATTCTGTGGAATGCTAGCTTGGCCCTTTGAAGGATCTGCTCTGTCTCTGGTGGTTTGGTCTTGAAAAAAGCAGATGCAATGCACTGGAACAATACAGGTGTCATAAAAAGATGTATAGGAATGGTAGCTGTTGTTCAACCAAATGTGAATTATTATTATTATATTTTTTAGGTCGTAGATCAGCTTTAATATTGCAGATAGATTGTGGCTTCTATCAATGTAAGTTGATATCAAGAAAATAGACAGAGGCTGAGTTTTCTCTTTGCGTGACCCGCATACATGTACATGTATTATATACTAAACAAAAATATGAACGCAATATGTAAAGTGTTGGTCCCATGTGTCATGAGCTGATTAAACAGCATGATCATTACACAGGTGCACCTTGTGCTGGGGGCAATAAAAGGCCACTCTAAAATGTACTGTTTTGTCACACAACACAATGCCATGTCTGAAGTTTTGACGGAACGTGCAACTGGTATGCTGACTGCAGGAATGTCTACCAGAGCTGAAGCCAGAGATGTTGATTTCTCTACCATAAGCCGCCTCCAACGTCGTTTTATAGAATTTGGCAGTACGACCAACCGGCCTTCACAACCGCAGACCACATGTAACCATGCCAGCCCAGGACCTCCACATCAGGCTTCTTCACCTGCGGGATTGTCTGAGACCAGCCACCTGGACAATTGATGAAAATTAAGATTATTTCTGTCTGTAATAAAGCCCTTTCGTGAGGAAAAACTCATTCTGATTGGCTGGGCCTGGCTCCCAGGCCCTACTAGGCCCACGTATGGCTGCGCCCCTGCCCAGTCATGGGAAATCAATAGATTAGGGCCCAATTCATTTATTTCAATTGACTGATTTCCTTATATGAACTGAAACCCAGTAGAATCGTTGAAATTGTTAATTGTTGCGTTTATACTTTTGTTCAGTATAGTATATTAATACTTGATCCCAAGTATATCTGAGTCAGGATTGGCTATGTTCAGGGGTTAGAGTAGAGCATGACCCATGTTTTTGATTCGACAAAAACTGTCATCCTCTCAAATTAGAATGTAGGCTGTTAACAGACAAGCAATCTCATTATTTCCAAGCAAGCTGTTCTCTGTTAGACAGTGTGGCTTCTTGTCCAAGAGGCTCCTGGCCAAATTGGTCCCATTCTGTGTCGTGTAAGGCAGGGCCTAGCTGTAGCTGAGAGCTGCGGTAAGCATGACCATGCACAGAATGAATAGTGATAATTGAGTGCCTCACTGGAAGGAACTACAACAGAAGCAGCTGCCTGCCCCGACACTGCAGCCAACAGCCCAACAGTTCTGTTGTCCCATTCACTTGTAGCTAAAGTTGAAACAGTAACAGATAAACAGCTATGAATAAATTCATAACCAACTATACACTGAGTGTACAAAACATTAAGAACACCTTCCTGGGGGCCTAAGGTACTACATTGCGGCCCGAGTGCCTGCAGGCTGGCTTCGGTTGTCAGTTGAACAGTGTTTCCCCCGACACATTGGTACAGCTGGCTTCTGTGTTAAGCGAGCGAGGGTTAAGGACACATGACTCGACCTTCGCCTCTCCCAAGCCCATTGGGGAGTTGCAGCGATGAGACAAGATCGAAAAAGAACACCTTCCTAATATTGAGTTGTATCCAAGTTGGCTGGATGTCCTTTGGGTGGTGGACCGTTCTTGATACACACGGGAAACTGTTGAGTGTGAAAACCCAGCTGCGTTGCAGTTCTTAACACAAACCGGTGCGCCTGGCACCTACTACCATATCCCATTCAAAGGCACTTACATCTTTTGTCTTGTCCATTCAACCTCTGAATGGTACACATATACAATCCATGTCTCAATTGTCTCTCCATGTCTCAATTGTGTCAAGGCTTAAAAAAAAGTGGATTTATCAAGACATTTTTGCAAATTTGTGATTTAAAAAAACTGAAATATCACATTTACATAAGTATTCAGACCCTTTACCCAGTACTTTGTTGAAGCACTTTTGGTAGCGATTACAGCCTTGCGTCTTCTTGGGTATGACGCTACAAGCTTGGCACACTTGTATTTGGGGAGCTCTTCTCTGCAGATCCTCTCAAGCTCTGTCAGGTTGGATGGGGCGCGTCGCTGCACAGCTATTTTCAGATCTCTCCAGAGATGTTCGATCGGGTTCAAGTCCGGGCTCTAGCTGGGCCACTCAACAACAATGGAAACAGGATGCACCTGAGCTCAATTTCGAGTCTCATAGCAAAAGTGTCTGAATACTT